>NC_053028.1:267261416-267946962 GCF_003073215.2 Triticum urartu
AAAGGTATCCGCATTGGCAGAAGCTGGTGTATGGAGTTTTTATGGCAAGCCGGAAGCTTAAACAATACTTCCAAGGGCATCCAATTACGGTGGTCAGTTCTGCTCCTTTGGGGGATATCATCCAGAACCGGGAAGCAACTGGCCGGATTGCCAAGTGGGCTATAGAGCTTGGGCCGCACGATTTGAAGTATGTGCCTCGGACGGCGGTTAAGTCTCAAGCACTTGTTGATTTTATCAATGATTGGACGGAAATGCAAGCACCTGAAGAAAAGCCGGATCACACATATTGGACCATCCATTTTGATGGATCCAGGCAATTGGAAGGCTCGGGGGCTGGAGTCGTATTAACTTCCCCACGAGGTGATAAGTTTTGTTACGTTCTCCGTTTAATGTTCCCTTGTACTAACAATGCAGCTGAGTATGAAGCCTTGCTCCATGGTCTCTGGATGGCTAAGGAGATGAATCTAAGTCGAGTTAAGTGTTTCGGTGACTCGGACCTCGTGGCTCAGCAAGTGTCTAACACTTGGGACTCCAAGGACCCACTCATGGCAGCATATCGTCGTGAGGTGGATATTGTTGCAGGTCATTTTAAAGGCTATCAGGTGGACCACGTGGACCGGCGGAGAAATGAAGCGACGGACGCTTTAAGCCGGCTGGGCTCTCAGCGCAAACCGGTCCCACCCAATGTTTTTCTGGATGTGCTGCACAACCCGTCGGTCAAGATCCCTGGTGAAGCGGATTTGGCTATTCCTGATCCAGAGGCTCAATTGGTGGCAGCTCTTCATGTTGTTCCGGATTGGATGCTTCCTTACCTGGCGTACAAGAATTGGGGCGAGTTACTAGAGGATGAGACTCTGGCCCGACAGATAATCGAGCGATCCAAGTCCATGACTATTATCAATGGCGAGTTGCATCATTCCAGTGTGTCAGGGGCGTTTCAACGCTGTGTGTCTCCTGAAGAAGGCCATGAAATTTTGCGTGAGATCCACGAAGGAGATTGTGTCACCATGCCGGTTCAAAATCTCTGGTGGCTAAAGCGTTTCGCCATGGCTTCTATTGGTTAACTGCTCATGCTGATGCGGAGGATCTGGTCATACGATGTGATGGTTGCCAAAAGTTTTCAAGACGTGCTCATGTACCGGCTCAAGAATTGAGAATGATTCCAATTACTTGGCCGTTTGCGACTTGGGGGCTGGATATGGTTGGGCCTTTCAAAAGGTCCAAAGATAAGAAGACCCACCTCCTGGTGGCGGTTGACAAGTTTACAAAGTGGGTGGAGGCAGAACCTGTTAGCAAGTGTGATGCGGCCACGGCGGTTCAGTTCATCAAAAAGGTGATTTTACGGTTTGGCTTTCCACATAGTATCATCACAGATAATGGTACCAATTTGTCCAAAGGTGCCATGAAGGAGTTCTACGAACGGGAGCACATCCGGCTCGACATTTCATCGGTGGCACATCCACAGTCCAATGGTCAAGCAGAAAGGGCTAATCAAGAGATCTTGAGAGGCATCAAGCCCCGGCTTATGGTTCCTTTGCAGAGAACACCGGGTTGTTGGGTAGAAGAGTTACCATCTGTGTTATGGAGCATCAATACTACACCCAACAGATCAACAGGATACACACCGTTCTTCATGGTTTACGGAGCGGAGGCGGTTCTCCCCAGTGATATCCGTCATGATTCACCCCGTGTGGCGGCTTATGTTGAAGCGGACAATGAGACAGCATGGTAAGACGCTTTGGACCTGTTGGGGATATTACTACTGGGCGTAAACCGGCCTATCTGGGCCGGGTTAACTTCGTCAGTACTTAAGTATGTTAAAGCCCAAGAAGACAGAGGAGGGCTCAAGGTCCATGGTCGGTTCAAGACCTGTAGCCATAAACCGGTGTTAGTAGTTAACTTGTATTGCAAGTTAGGAATAAGTAGAGACCAAACCGGACACATCTATGAGCCGGTATTGGGACTCCGTAAGCCGACGGAAGTCACCCGTGTATATAAGGGGACGACCCGGTGGCGGTTCAAGGACAACAGACAACAACTCAAGACATAGGCGAAGCTTGTTTGCTCCCTAGTCATCGAAACCCCATCAATTCCTTGACAACTAGACGTAGGCTTTTACCTTCATCGAAGGGGCCGAACTAGTATAAACTCTCTTGCGTCCTTGTGTTCGCTTTAACCCCTTCAAGCTAACCCGTCGTGATGGCTCCACGACTAAGTCCTTTCTCTAGGACATCTGCCGTGACAAAACCACGACAGTTGGCGCCCACCGTGGGGCCGTCGCACGATGGTTTCCGGTTCTTGGAGGGCCGCTTTGAAGGAATCGAGGGCTACGCTGTAGGCCGGATGACTAAGAGTCGTCACGGTAAGCTCTACATCGACGATGCAGGCTGGGGCCCCGAGGCAAGCTCAATTGAGTACGGGTACCGGGTCCCCTTTGGTAGCATTCACGTTTTAATTGGCAAGATCGGTGAACCGGGCCCTGAGCCGGACATCTGCACCGACCTCGTCGAGACGGCTCAGCGTGCGCGATCCGCCCGGGTTAAACCGGCCATGAAGCGTGCCTTCGTGGGAGTCAACCATGGAGGAAGTTATGAGGACGGATCGGAATTTCGCGGTGCGACCGTCGTTTGTTCCGGTGACGAATCTTCGACCGGAGAAACCGAATCTCTTTATCAGCTACAAGATGGCCGGGTTGGGAGTTGTTCTGATGGCGATAGTATTCTGGACCCCTCTGATCTTCCCAACCGGGTTGGAATATTCATGGCCGGAACACAAGCAACGCTTCATTCTTCGACAGCTGCGGCAATGGTCTCCGGTTCAGCAGCGGCGACGGCTGCCGGGGCAGGAGGCCCTGTGCGCCCGCCGGCTCAGGTTCTATCAGAACTATTTGATGTGTTGGCTGCGCTTATGGCGGAAGTTAATCCGACGGATCAGGACGTTCACAACGCGGAGATTGCAAAGGTAAAGGAACAGATCACCCAGGCCAAGGCGTATCTGGCGGCTGAGGACACCAGGATGGCCGCAGAGCGGGCCGCTTTAGACGCACAGGCCTACAAGCTTATGTTGGACCAGAGCGTGTCGCATGAAGTCATGAGGAGGAAGCACCGATCCCGCTTACCTCCGGTTTTTGAGGCCAGAGACCTTTTCAACACTCCAGGACCGAGAGCCGGCAATCTGCTGGAGGGAAACCGGGCAGAATCCCCTAGGATCGGTGCACCGGTTCAGCCTCGTCAGAGGGACCCGCCTCGCCAAAACACCATTGTACCTCAGGCTGCTTTAACACCTCCGGGTCACTACTCCAACCCAATGGACAATCTTGTTGCCGCTGCTGCACGGCTGGAGGCCATTCCAATTGAACGTGACTCGCCGCAGGCAGTAGAGACGCGACGGGTCAAGGAACTTCCGAGGACAGCTTTGGCCCAACAGGAAGCGTACTCGTACAGCCACGACTGGATCCACTTGACCCCTCGTCCAAGCCAGAGCTATAGCAGACATATGGATGAACCGGCAGTGTCGAGTAATGAACGACGTGGGGCACCCCATGACAACAACCCGGCGGGTGGTGCTGATGACGCTCAGGGAGTGGTGGACCAGGCTAGCACGCGCAGGGAGGCCGAGTTAGCCACACAGCATCAGGCTCGGCAGCTCACGCCGGTTCGTCCAACTATCTCGATCGAACCTGGTGTTACTTCTAGTTCTTTGGGGGTGCCTTGCCTTATCCCCGCTTTACGCAATGTGCGCCTGCCCAAGGATTTCAAAGGCCCACGCAAGGTACCAAATTACACGGCGGATCAACCTCCAGAGACATGGGTGGAGAGCTATGAGATGTCCATGGAGATGCTTGATGTGGATGACGCGGCGTGTGCGAAATACTTCACCATGATGCTCGAAGGAACGGCCCGTACTTGGTTAAAAAGCTTGCCGGCTAATTCTATCAGTTCATGGGCCCAATTACGAGCCCGGTTTATCAGCAATTTCAAAGATACCTATAAACAGCCTATGTCGATAGTGGACTTAGCTGCATGCATCCAGGAGGAAGGAGAATCAACGAATCATTGGGTGCGCCGGGTTTCACAAGTGTTGCACTCCTCAGACCGCATCGATGCTGACACCGCAGTATTAACCCTAGAAGGCAACTGCCGGTTTGGACCCCTGAAGCTGAAGTTGGGACGGATGAAGCGTCATTGCATCGACATGGGGACCCTCATGGCCGCTTTGGTGAAATATGCTGATTCTGATAGTACCAAGGATCCCGAATCTGATGATGACAAGACAGGGAAAGGGAAGAAGAACAGCAGCTCCAAAGGTCAGCAGCAGCACTGGGCAGGCAATGGTGGAGGAGGCAAGCGTAAAGCGGATGGTAACCTGGACTTTGTGGCTAATACCAACACACAGGACAATGGCCAGCGACGCAAGGGTAGGCCAAAAAATTGTAATGGAGCGCCCAACCCTAACCCAAACCGCCTAAATTATCTGCTAAGCCAGCCCTGTCCAAGAGATGGGACGAAGGAGGCGCCAGCAAACCACCTTTGGAAAGATTGCTTTATTATGCAGGAGTTCAAGAATTCTAATAATTTCCGGTATGATCACGAATCTGGCAGTGGCTCGGGATCCGGGCCGGGTTACGGAGGAGGAAGTTCCGGTTCAGGATTCAATGGTAATCCGGGCGGACATAATGGTCAAAATAGTCAGAACAACCAGGGTGGTTACAACCAACAGCAGCAACAGTCAGGTTACCAGAGCAACCCAAAGCAGTTGAGTAATGGGCAGTACCATGTCTTCACCACTAGCTTGGACAAGCGAGACCGGAAAGTTCAGAGGCGGGCGGTCAACTCTGTTGAACCGGCCATACCCCGTTATTTATGTTGGTCTGAACAGCCAATCATATGGAGCAGAGAAGATCACCCTCCCCAGGTCGATAATCCGGGTCAGTTGGCTCTGGTGGTGGCGCCTCAGGTGGGAGGTTACAAGTTCACCAAGGTGCTCATGGATGGAGGGAGCAGCATTAACATCCTGTACTATGAGACCTTCCGTCGTATGGGACTAACAGATAAGAATCTCAAACCGTCTAATACAGTATTCCACGGTGTAGTGCCTGGCAGATCAGCATATCCCGTTGGTAAGATAGCTCTGGAAGTGGCCTTTGGGGATGATCATGATTCCAGGTCGGAGATATTGACGTTTGAAGTGGTGAAAATCCAAAGTCCATATCATGCCCTGTTTGGGGAGCGGCCTACGCCAAGTTTATGGCTCGTCCCTGTTATGTGTATTTGCAGCTCAAGATGCCGGGTCACAAGGGGACAATAATGGTTCATGGAAGCCGCAAAATTACTTTGGAATGTGAGGAAGGAGATGCGGCTTATGCAGAGTCGGTTTGTGCCACCGAGGAGTTGAAGTACTATAAAGACAATGTTGATCCGGCGGACATGACTCCGTTGAAGAAGCCAACTACGGAGCATGATCCGGCCCTGAAGTTCAAATCGGCAGCAGAAACTAAGCTTGTTGACTTCGTACCTGGTGATTCGACCAAGCAGTTCAGCATCAGTGCCAACTTGGATCCGAAAATAGGAAAGCGCGCTCATCGAGTTCATCCGTGGGAATTGGGACATTTTTGCATGGAAGCCCTCTGACATGCTAGGTGTACCGAGGCAACTCGCTGAGCACACACTTAATGTGGATCCTATATATAAACCGGTGAAATAGTTCCTCCGCCGGTTTAACGAAGAAAGACGCAAGGCAATTGGAGAAGAGGTAGCCAGGCTCTTAGCAGCCGGCTTTATTGTTGAAGTTTTTCACCATGAGTGGCTTGCCAATCAAGTGCTGGTCCTCAAGAAAAATGGCACCTGGCGCATGTGTGTGGATTACACAGATCTTAATAAGGCTTGTCCAGCAAATCCTCTTGCTCTCCCCCGTATTGATCAAATTATTGATGCTACGGCGGGCTGTGAGCGTTTAAGTTTTTTGGATGCGTATTCTGGCTACCATCAGATCAAAATGGCAGTTAAGGACCAGGAGAAGACGGCATTTATAACTCCCTTTGGAGCCTTCTACTATGTATCTACGCCCTGCGGGCTCAAGAGTGCCCAAGCGACTTACCAACGGTGTGTACAAAATTGTCTTCACAAGCAGATTGGCCGTAATAAACATGCTTACGTGGATGATATCGTGGTTAAGTCCAGGGAGAAGGAGACTCTGATTGATGATTTGAAGGAAACCTTTGATAAACTGAGGACATACAAGATGATGCTTAATCCGGACAAGTGTGTCTTTGGTGTACCGGCGGGCAAGTTATTAGGCTTCTTGGTGTCCAATAGGGGAATTGAGGTTAATCCGGAGAAGATCACAACCATCACCTCCCTCGCTAAACCGAAGTGTATCAATGATGTTCAGCGCCTGGCAGGCTGGATTGCTGCGTTAAGCCGGTTTATCAGTCGCCTCGGTGAGAAGGCAATCCCTTTGTATCAGATGTTGAAAAAGAGGGATCAGTTTGTCTGGAGTTCTGCTGCTGATGAAGCATTTGAGGACTTAAAACGGCAATTGGCCAATCCGCCTGTGCTCGCTGCTCCCATTGACAAGGAGCCGTTGCTGCTATATGTTGCTGCTAATGCTCGGGCGGTCAGTGTGGCTATTGTGGTAGAGCGCAAGGAGGCAGGTAAGGAGCATCCGGTTCAACGTCCGGTCTATTATATCAGCGAGGTGCTCATTGAGTCCAAGCAAAGGTATCCGCATTGGCAGAAGCTGGTGTATGGAGTTTTTATGGCAAGACGGAGGCTTAAACAATACTTCCAAGGGCATCCAATTACGGTGGTCAGTTCTGCTCCTTTGGGAGATATCATCCAGAACCGGGAAGCAACTGGCCGGATTGCAAAGTGGGCTATAGAGCTGGGGCCGTACGGTTTGAAGTATGTGCCTCAGACAGCGGTTAAGTCTCAAGCACTTGATGATTTCATCAACGATTGGACGGAAATGCAAGCACCTGAAGAAAAGCCGGATAATACGTATTGGACCATACATTTTGACGGATCCAGGCAATTGGAAGGCTCGGGGGCTGGAGTCGTATTAACTTCCCCACGAGGTGATAAGTTTTGTTATGTTCTTCGCTTAATGTTCCCTTGTACTAACAATGCAGCTGAGTATGAAGCCTTGCTCCATGGTCTCCGGATTGCTAAGGAGATGAATCTAAGTCGAGTTAAGTGCTTCGGTGACTCGGACCTTGTGGCTGAGTAGGTGTCTGGCACTTGGGACTCCAAGGACCCACTCATGACAGCATATCGTCGTGAGGTGGATATTGTTGCAAGTTACTTCAGAGGCTATCAGGTGGACCACGTGGACCGGCGGAAAAATGAAGCGGCGAACGCTTTAAGCCGGCTGGGCTCTCAGCGCAAACCGGTCCCGCCCAATGTTTTTCTGGATGTGCTGCACAACCCGTCGGTGAAGATCCCTGGTGAAGAGGATTTGGCTATTCCTGATCCGGAGGCTCAATTGGTGGCAGCTCTTCATGTTATTCCGGCTTGGACGCTTCCTTACCAGGCGTACAAGAACCGAGGCGAGTTACCAGAGGATGAGATTCTGGCCCAGCAGATAATCCGGCGATCCAAGTCCATGGCTATCATCAACGGCGAGTTGCATCATTGCAGTGTATCAGGAGCTTTTCAATGTTGCATGTCTCCTGAAGAAGGCCGTGAAATTTTGCGTGAGATCCATGAAGGAGATTGTGGTCACCATGCCGGTTCAAAGTCTCTGGCGGCTAAAGGGTTTCACCATGGCTTCTATTGGTTAACTGCTCATGCTGATGCGGAGGATCTGGTCAGACGATGTGATGGTTGCCAAAGGTTTTCAAGACGTGCTCATGTACCGGCTCAAGAATTGAGAATGATTCCAATTACTTGGCCATTTGCAACTTGGGGGCTGGATATGGTTGGGCCTTTCAAAAGGTCCAAAGATAAGAAGACCCACCTCCTGGTGGCGGTTGACAAGTTTACAAAGTGGGTGGAGGCAGAACCTGTTAGCAAGTGTGATGCGGCCACGGCGGTTCAGTTTTTCGAAAAGGTGATTTTCCGGTTTGGCTTTCCGCACAGTATTATCACAGATAATGGTACCAATTTGTCCAAAGGTGCTATGAAGGAGTTCTGCGAACGGGAGCACATCCGGCTCGACGTTTCATCAGTGGCACATCCACAGTCCAATGGTCAAGCAGAAAGAGCTAATCAAGAGATCCTGAGAGGCATCAAGCCCCGGCTCATGGTTCCTTTGCAGAGAACGCCGGGTTGTTGGGTAGAAGAATTACCATCTGTGCTATGGAGCATCAATACAACACCCAACAGATCAACAGGATACACACCGTTCTTCATGGTTTATGGAGCGGAGGCGGTTCTCCCCAGTGATATCCGTCATGATTCACCTCGTGTAACGGCTTATGTTGAAGCGGACAACGAGACAGCACGACAAGATGCTTTGGACCGGTTGGATGAAGAGCGTGACATCGCAGCCGCCCGATCGGCGATTTACCAGCAGGATCTTCGTCGTTATCACAGTCGCGGGGTCAGAACCAGAACCTTTCAGGAGGGAGATTTGGTGCTTCGGCTCATCCAAGATCAGACCGGTATGCATAAGTTATCCCCGCCTTGGGAGGGGCCTTTCGTGGTCAGCAAGAATCTGCACAACGGGTCATACTATCTCATCGATATTCGAGAACATAAGGACTCACGTACATCGGAGCAGGAGACCAACAGGCCGTGGAACATAGCTCATCTTCGGCCTTATTATACCTGAGCCATTGGTTCTACTTATGTACATATTACAGCGATGTATATATTAACTATAATAAACCGGAACCTCAGCTAAAGCGGGGTATCTGTTCTTTTACATCATGTGTGGTTACACGGAGTTGTTTTAAAGCGGCTTCCGGTTTACCCCTTGAGTTCGCTTTGCTAAAAGCATCATGTTATATCACTTGGAGGATTGGTCGTGTCCGAACCAATACCATGCCTCTTGATAGGCGAGAGCCAACAGATCACTTGGGGACTTGGTCATGTCTAAACCATGACCATGCCATTTGGTCGGCATAAATGCCACGGTTTCATTTGGGGACCTGGCTGACTAGAACCATAGTTACACCTAACGGGAGCTTGGTCGTGTTTGGCCATGGTAACGCCATTTGATCAGCTTAAATAAACCTTTTTTGGCAAATGGTTTTGTCATTGCTTTTGCTTCACACTTTTTCTTTGAAGGGTTTTTTTTGCTTTTTATTGCGTTTTTTAAACCGACAAAGTTTTTTAACCAATCAATTGACGGAACACAGTTCACGTCAATCCGGAGACTATTTGCCCGGTTTGATCCTTGTTGTTAACATCCTCTTATGGAGTAACACGGTGTTTATTATAACCCGACACGGTTTACATGGTAAACCAGCGTCATATATATATATACAGGAGCTGTTATCTCCTCCAACAGTGTGGGTTTGCAAAAACTCCGCTTCAAGATTAGCCAAGCCAACTTCACACTCAACAATGGCAGGTATTGCGTATCTCAAAAATTTGATCATATACTTAAAATTTTGTTTTGGATGTTTTGATTTCATATATACAGACATCATATTCCGCCTGACGGTACAACCGCGGTGGCACTTGACGAATTTCTCATTTCAGAAAGTGTTTTGGAAAGTTCATTACCACAGGAAGAACAAATTATGCACGAAGGCATATCAACATCAAAGGTATCAGCTAGCCTATTACAAGGCAACATGGTGCCCATAATAATATAATTGTTTTTCACAAAGGAGAGGCAGTTTTAAAACCGGCTTCCGGTTTAAGCTTGGTCACCAGCCTGGCCTGATGGTTGTGGGTCATGCTGCGCCGGTTCAGCCTCCGTTTCTCTACCCAGTGGCTGGAAATCCACAGTTGTCCAGTCGATTCCCATTAATGCTTGAAAAACAGCTTCATCATGGATCAGCAATGACGGGTCAATATCGGGAGCGTAAGTATGCTTACGGATTGGAGGGATCAGATTTTCCGATTCATGGATTGGTGCAGCTATTCGCTTGTTCTGACTATCATATTGCGCTTGATAATGAGACAAGTCTGCTTCCTCAGCCAACCGACAAGCTAGCGGATGTACCTCCTGGTTTATTGCTCGCAGATCCGCTTCACCAAATTCTGACCCGTCTTCCTTCAAGCTGGGATAGCCCTGAGCCGCTTCAATAGGATCAAAATCCAGCACCCAGGCTTTTGCCCGGATTAAGGCATTGATTGCACCGGTTCGAGCAGCAGATTTCTTCAGTTCTTCAACCCGGGCAGGAAGCACTGACAGTTTCATCATAGTATCTTGAATCAAAGTGGGTGCCGGTTTGTTATGAGAGGCAGTACAGATAATCCGCTGGGCACCAGTATACAGTTGTTCAACCAATGTGTAGGCGACTTTCAATTTCTTCCGCACATCTGACCCCAAGTGACCAATTTGTGTCCCTGAAATACCATAAAGCGTTAATAAACCGGCAACTCTGTAAGAAGGCAGAGCCAATTCAGAAGGCAAGCTGGCTTACCAAAGATAGCCGTGGTCATGGCATGCACGTGCCGCTTTATGCTGGTCAGTTCATCCGTCACTGGTTTTAGTGCAGCCTCGGCATCCTCTGCTCGTTTGGTCAAAGCGGACTTTTCAGTGGCCCAATCCTCCCGTTTCTTCTTGAAGTTCTCCTTAAGTTGTTCCATGGCGCTTAAAGCGCTGGCCAATTCTTCTTTTGCTTTGGAGGTTTCAGCCTGTTGGGTTTTCAGGTTTTCTTGAAGATCGATGACTTGGTTTTCTTTCGTCTTCAGCTCCGCCTGCATGCATACAGATATATGCTTGAACAAATCGGTATAAGGATTCAAGTACCAACCACATAACTAGTTATGCGCTTAGCACTTGGGGGCTAATGCATATTCGATCTTCATCTTTCAATTGTTTACAAAGTCCCAAGATCAATACAAGTATTCAGCTTGGCACTTGGGGGCTAATGGCTATTTGATCATGTATATTTTGATGTGGCAGTTTCGATTACTTAAAGTACTGGTTTAACTACGCTAAGTTGAACCGGCCCTTGGGGGCTACATCAGCGAATTTCAAAGCATCAAGATTTATATTATTAAGTCCCGGTTTAAAAGAATATTCCAAACCGGCCCTTGGGGGCTAGGAGAGTCAGCAAGAATGGAAGCATACAAGCAGGAAGAAGCATATGGAAGTTACCTCATATTTATCTTTCATCATATTAACCAGACCGGCTTCATAGTCACGACTGGTATATAGCCGGTTCAGATAGCCGGAATGGATATCTTGGGCGTTCAGAGCAGCGTAAGTCGTCAGATCAGCATTCCACTTGCCTTTGCCAAAGGCAGCAAATTCTTCCTTGGCAGAATGTTTGGATAAAGCGACAGGATTGTTTGGCTCAGTATGGCCAGTGCCAGTAATGATAGACTCATCATCCTTGGTACCGCCGGTTTGCACTGGAGCTTTTGGCTTGTCAGTAGGTTTTGCTGGACCGGTGGAGCTTTCAATCCGGATGGAACCTGTGGGCTGATGGATAGGACCTGAGGTATCAGTAGGTCTCTCTTCAGCAATAAGATCATCATCTTGCTGCGGTGGATCGTTGGGAATATCCTCAGGAATAGCCGCTTCAGCATTGGGTGTCTTGCCTGCTTCAAGAAAGACATCTTCTTCGGCCGTTTTGTCCAGGAGGGCCTTCTTGCTTGGCCTAGGTTTGGCCCTAAGAAGAGTAATAAATCAAATACAGCATATGTTCTAAAGCAATGTACTGCAAACATCACAATAAGTATAGCTTACCGAAGCACCGTTTTAAGCGGTGGGAGCTGAGTAGCCGATGACTCGCCAGAAGATGAGTGGGAAGTAACCTGGTAATCGGAGTCAGACGGATTAAGAGGTTGACGAAAGCAGCCCGCTTTAGGACAAGCACTGACAAGCAAATTAGAGACCTCTAAATGGCGTTTCCGAACCGGACTATTCGGTAAACCAGTGGAGGTAACTACCTGGCCGCTGTGCCAGGTTGTGCGACGAGCTTCGTGTTGTTGGGTCTTCATAAGAAATTTAGGATCCAAATAAGCAAGAGGATGAGAAAATTTAACTTTCCGGTTTGCCTGGCGGATTTTTTGTGAAGGCAAAGTTTCTGAATCGGAAGAGAGAATAATTACCTCTGCAACATCCGCGTGGCTGGCTTCGGCATCATCCTGACAAATATCATCATCAATAAGACGCATGAAAAATAAACCAAGTGAGTCAAGCTCTACCTCAAAGTACGGATTATCCACATCATCATCAGGGGCTGGATTAGAAGATGCAGTTGTTCTTTTCCTGTGGGCAGTCTTCTTCACAGCTTTAGACTTTTGCCGGGTTGCTCTTTCCGGTTTGTCTGGTTTTTCTGGTTTCTCCTGCGGCAGTTTTTTGCTCCAAAACGGATCAATGCCCTGATTATGCAGACACTGATATTAAACAATGACCAGACATATCAATAACAGATTTAGCAAAGAGAAAAATCAAAGTCTTACAGCTGGCGGTTTGTTGGTGGCACAGAAGGGAAGAAGGCCGGTTCTAGCGCAGATGTGTTCCGGTTCATTCAGCATCTTATTCACAGCCTCTGTGATTTCTTCATCGGAGAGCTAGATTTTTGAATGTCGCAGTGGGTCATCAACACTGTCAGTATACTCGCACATCAAACCGGAGCGCTGACTAAGGGGCAGTATGCTCCATGATATCCAACAGCGAGCGAGATCAACCCCTGTTAAACCGTTGGCCATAAAGGCTCTGAGCTTTGACAGTTGGGGAGCATATTTGCTTCTCTCCTGGGCAATCAATCTTTGAGGAAAAGGGTGTGTATTGCTGAGCCGCTCCGGACGAAAGCCAGGCAAGGGATTCTCACCAGCAGGGGAGGTGTCTTTGCAGTAGAACCATGTCTGATTCCACTCCTTGGGGTGACTGTGCAGCTTGGCGTGAGGGTATGTGACCTCTTTCCTTTTCTGAATCGCCATGCCACCCAACTCTGTATTAGAGCCATCAGTAAACTCAGTACGGCGGTTTAGATGGAAAAGGTCTCTGAACAATTCCACTCTGGGCTCCTCTTGAAAGAACACCTCACAGAGCACTTGGAAGTGACACATATTTGTAACAGAGTTGGGGCCAGTGTCTTGCGGATGGAGTTGGAAATTAGCTAAAACATCCCGGTAAAATTTAGAACCGGGCGGCTTAAAGCCCCGGGCTAAGTGATCTACGAAAACAACAACCTCTCCTTCTCAAGGTGTGGGAGGGCATTCTTTGCCAGGAGCCCTCCAATGGATGGTATCTTTGCTACCTAAAGCGCCAATCAAGACTAAATCGTCCAGTTGATCCTCTGTGACACGAGAAGGAACCCAATTGCACTCATATACTTGCTTGGCCATGATGGAATCTGCAAGGTAGAAGATGCCGGTTCAAAAATGCATTTGATCAAGGTACGTTGGTATGTGCACTGTTAAACCGGAGACAGAACTATCTGAACCGGAGTTTCTTGAAGCAACCAACATCTGGCGGTTCAATAAGGGGACTAATGGCATATACCGGTTTGGAAAATTTTCTATAAGGTTAAACCGCCTGATCTAAAGCATTGAAAAGCTGAGATTGCGGATGGACAAATACGCAGAAACAGGTTTCACAAGATTTCTTTACAGCATTGGATCTGAAGCAAGTTCAGAAAAGAGATAAATGCTTAGAGGTTCAAAGGAGCAGTATCGAACCAATGAGCAAAACGTTCATATAGATCTATGGTTTGAGATGCATAAGTGAAGGCGAAGGTCAAAACAACTATCGTTGCACAGAGTAAAGATTGGCGGATTCATCTAAAGATCTATCGTATGAGCAAGATGCAGACGATGAACACTGAAGAACTGCGAAACCCTAGGCCAGATCTGCGGGGGAAAGGATAGAAGATTTACCGGAGCTGAGGAAGATGCGGAAGGTTGCCGCGATGTTCTGGTGCGCTCAGGTTGATGCAGCGGCCAAGGATGAGGCAGAGGTCGACGGCGGCGGCGGAGCTCCGAGGCTGGCGACGCGAGGAAGACGAAGAAGGCACGGAAGGAGAAAAGAAATGACCCTTCGGTCCTATTTATAAGGCGAAAGAACATGAGTCAGGTGCGACAATCAAGGGGCCACAAAACGGAGCTGTCGCCTCGATTTCCGCCGATCTATTAAACAAACAAAGAAGCATAATGGATAGCTTCGTTATGACAGGTGACGTCACTCCGGTTTACAGCAATCAGAGAAGATGACATCATGGCGGTTTACCAATTTATAAAAAGATGTTGAAGATGAAGCTTTTATTAAAGGATTGACATGAACCGTTCAAATCAATCTGGGGCCTAATGTTGGGGATATTACTACTGGGCGTAACGGCCTATCTGGGCGGGTTAACTTCGTCAGTAGTTAAGTATGTTGTTAAAGCCCAAGAAGACAGAGGACGGCTCAAGGCCCATGGTCGGTTCAAGACCTGTAGCCGTAAACCGGTGTTAGTAGTTAACCTGTATTGCAAGTTAGGAATAAGTAGAGACCAAACCGGACACATCTATGAGCCGGTATTGGGACTCCGTAAGCCGACGGAAGTCACCCATGTATATAAGGGGACGACCCGGCGGCGGTTCAAGGACAACAGACAACAACTCGAGACATAGGCGAAGCTTGTTTGCTCCCTAGTCATCGAAACCCCATCAATTCCATAACAACTAGACATAGGCTTTTACCTTCATCGAAGGGGCTGAACTAGTATAAACTCTCTTGCGTCCTTGTGTCCGCTTTAATCCCTTCAAGCTAACCCGCCGCGATGGCTCCACGACTAAGTCCTTTCTCTAGGACATCTGCCGTGACAAAACCACGACAGGACCTGGTGGATGAAGAACGTGACATAGCAGCTGCCCGCTCGGCGATTTACCAACAGGATCTTCGTCGTTATCATAGTCGCCGAGTCAGAACCAGAACCTTTCAGGAAGGAGATTTGGTGCTTCAGCTCATCCAAGATCAGACTGATATGCATAAGCTATCCCCAGCTTGGGAGGGGCCTTTCGTGGTCAGCAAGAATCTGCACAACGGGTCATACTATCTGATCGATATTCGAGAGCATAAGGACTCACGTACATCATAGGAGGATACCCAAAGGCCGTGGAACGTAGCTCATCTTCGGCCTTACTATACCTAAGCCATTGGCTCTACTTATGTACATATTACAACGATGTATACATTATGATTAAATATAATAAACCGGAACCTCAGCTAAAGCGGGGTATCTGTTCTTTTACATCATGTGTGGTTACACGGAGTTGTTCTAAAGCGGCCTCCAGTTTACCCCTTGAGTTAGCTTTTTAAAAGCATCATGTTATATCACTTGGGGGTTTGGTCGTGTCCGAACCAATACAATACCTCTTGATAGGCGAGAGCCACCAGATCACTTGGGGACTTGGTCACGTCTAAACCAGTCATGCCTCTTGATCGGCCTAAGGCCACAAAATCACTTGGGGGCTTGGTCGAACCCGAACCATTGCCATGCCACTTGATCGGCATAAATGCCCCGGTTTCAATTGGGGACCTGGCTGACTAGAACCATAGTTACACCTATCGGGAGCTTGGTTGTGTTCGGCCATGGTAACGCCATCTGATCAGCTGAAATAAACCTTTTTTTGCAAACGGTTTTGTCATTGCCTTGGCTTTACACTTTTCTTTGAAAGGTATTTCTTTCTTTTTATTGCGTTTTTTTAAACCGACAAAGTTTTCAACCGGTTCACACTGTCAATTGACAGAACACGGTTCATTTCAATCCGGAGACTATTTGCCCGGTTTGATCTTTTTTGTTAACATCCTCTTATGGAGTAACACGGTGTTTATTATAACCCGGCACGGTTTACATGGTAAACCGACGTCATATATATATGGGAGCTGCTATCTCCTCCAACAGTGTGGGTCTATAAAACTCTGCTTCAAGATTGGCCAAGCCAACTTCATGCTCAACGGTGGCAGGTATTATGTATCTCAAAAAGTTGATCATATACTTAAAAAATTTCGAATGTTTTGATTTCATGTATGCAGACGTCATATTCCGCCTGACGGTACAACCGCGGTGGCACTTGAAGATTTTTTATTGCAGAAAGTACTTTGGAAAGTTCATCACCCAAAGGAAGAGCAAGTGGCAGCGATTATGCATGAAGGCATATCAACATCAAAAGTATCAGCTAGCCTATTACAAGGCAACACGGTGCCCTCAATAAGATCATTGTTTTTCGCAAAGGAGAAGTAGTTTTAAACCGGCTTCCGGTTCAAGCTTGGTCACCAGCCTGTCCTGATGGTTGTGGGTCATCCTGCGCCGCTTCAGCTTCAGTTTCTCTACCAAGTGGCCGGAAATCAACAGTTGTCCAGTCAATTCCCATTAATGCTTGAAAAACAGCTTCATCATGGATCAGCAACGACGGGTCAATATCGGGAGCGTAAGTATGCTTATGGATTGGAGGGATAAGATTTTCCACTTCATGAATTGGTGCAGCTATTCGCTTGTTTTGATTGTCATATTGGGCTTGATAATGTGACAAGTCTGCTTCTTCAGCCAATTGACAAGCTAGTGGATGCACCTCCCGGTTTATTGCTCGCAGATCCGCTTCACCAAACTCTGACCCATCTTCCTTCAAGCTGGGATAGCCCTGAGCCGCTTCAATAGGATCGAAATCCGGCACCCAAGCTTTTGCCCGGATTAAGGCATTGATCGCACCAGTTCGAGCAGCAGATTTCTTCAGCTCTTCAACCCGGGCTGGAAGCACCGACAGTTTCATCAGAGTGTCCTGAATCAAGGTGGGCGCCGACTTGTTGTGGGATGCAGTACAGATGATCCGTTGTGCACCAGTGTACAGTTGTTCGACCAATGTATAGGTGGCTTTCAATTTCTTCCACACATTTGACCCCAAGTGACCAATGCGTGTCCCTGAAATATCATAAAGGGTTAACAAACCGGCAACTCTGTAAGACGGCAGAATCAGTTCAGAAGTCAAACCGGCTTACCAAAGATAGCAGTGGTCATGGCATGCATGTGCCGCTTTATGCTGGTCAGTTCATCCGCCACCAGTTTTAGTGCATCCTCGGCATCTTCTGCTCGTTTGATTAAAGAGGATTTTTCAGTGGCCCAATCCGCCCGCTTCTTCTTGAAGTTCTCCTTAAGCTGTTCCATGGCGCTTAAAGCGCTGGTTAATTCCTCTTTTGCTTTGGAGGTTTCAGCTTGTTGGGATTTCAGATTATCTTGGAGATCGGCGACTTGGCTTTCTTTCGTCTTCAGCTCAGCCTGCATGCAGACAGTTATATGATTCAGCAAAACGATACAAGGATTGAAGTACCAACCACATAACAAGTTATGCACTTGGCACTTGGGGGCTAATGCATATTCGATCTTCATCTTTCAATTGCTTACAAAGTCCCAAGATCAATACAAGTATTCAACTTGGCACTTGGGGGCTAATGGCTATTTGCTCGTATATATTCTGATGCGGCAATCTCAATTACTTAAAGTCCCAGTTTAACTACGCTAAGTTGAACCGGCCGTTGGGGGCTACATCAGCAAATTTCAAAGCATTAAGATTTATATTAGTAAGTCCCGGTTTGAAAGAAGATTACAAACCGGCCCTTGGGGGCTAGGAGAGTCAGCAAGAATTGAAGCATACAAGCAGGAAAGAGCATATGGAAGTTACCTCATATTTATCTTTCATCATTTTAACCAGACCGGCTTCATAGTCACGACTGGTATACAGCCGGTTCAGGTAGCCGGAATGGATATCTTGGGCGTTCAAAGCAGCGTAAGTCGCCAGATCAGCATTCCACTTGCCTTTGCCAAAGGGAGCAAATTCTTCCTTGGCAAAATGTTTGGACAAAGCGACAGGATTGCTTGGCTCTGTATGGCCAGTGCCAATAATGACAACCTCATCATCCTTGGTATCGCCGGTTTGCACTGGGGTTGTTGGCTTGTCAGTAGGCTTTGTTGGACCGGTGGATTTCTCAATCCGGATGGAGCTTGTGGGCTGATTGACAGGATTTGAGGTATCAATAGGTCTCTCTTCAGCAATAAGATCGTCGTCTTGCTGCGGTGGATCATTGGGTATATCCTCAGGAATAGCCGCTTCAAGATCTGGTGTTTTGCCCGGTTCAAGGACGGCATCCTCTTCGGCCGCTTTGTCCAGGCGAGCCTTCTTACTTGGCCTAGGCTTGGCCCTGAAAGGAATAACAAAATCAAATACAGCGTATGTTCCAAGGCGATGTGCTGCAAATATTATGATAAGTATAGCTTACCCAAGCACCGTTTTGAGCGGTGGCAGCTGAGTAGCCGATGACTCGCCAGAGGATGAGTGGGAAGTAACCTGGTAATCGGAGTCAGATGGATTAAGAGGTTGACGAAAGCAGCCTGCTTTAGGACAAGCACTGAAAAGCAAATTAGAGACCTCTGAACGGCATTTCTGAACCAGACTATTCGGTAAACCGGCGGAGGTAACTACCTGGCCGCTGTGCCGGGTTGTGCGACGAGCTTCATGCTGTTGGGTCTTCATAAGAAATTTGGGATCCAAATAAGCAAGAGGATGAGAAAATTTAACTTTCCGGTTTGCCTGACGGATTTTTAGTGAAGGCAAAGGTTCTGAATCGGAAGAGAGAATAATTACCTCTGCAGCATCAGCATGGCTGGCTTCGGCATCATCCTGATAAATATCATCATCAATAAGACGCATGAAAAATAAGCCAAGTGAGTCAAGCCCTACCTCAAGGTCCAGATTATCCACATCATCATTAGGGGCCGGATTAGAGGATGCAGTGGTTCTTTTCTTGTGGGCAGTCTTCTTCACAGCTTTAGTCTTTTGCCGGGTTGCCCTTTCCGGTTTGTCTGGTTTTTCTGGTTTCTCCTGTGGCAGTTTCTTTCTCCAAAACGATCATTGCCCTGGTTACACAGATACTGATATTAAAACAATGACAAGATATATCAACAGCAGATTCAGCAAAAAGAAAAATCAAACTCTTACAGTTGGCGGTTTGTTGGTGGCACAGAAGGGAAGCAGGCCGGTTTTAGCACAGATGTGTTCAGGTTCATTCAGCATCTTATTCACAGCCTCTGTGATTTCTTCATCGGTGAGCTGGATGTTGGAATGTCGCAGTGGATACTCAACACTGCCAGTATACTCACACATCAAACCGGAGCGCTGACTAAGGGGCAGTATGCTCCATGATATCCAACAGCGGGCGAGATCAACCCCTGTTAAACCGTTGGCCATAAAGGCTCTGAGCTTCGACAGTTGAGGAGCATATTTGCTTCTCTCTTGGGCAGTCAACCTTTGCGGAAAGGGGTGTGTATTGCTGAGTCGCTCTGGACGAAAGCCAGGCAAGGGATTTTCACCAGCAGGGGAGGTGTCTTTGCAATAGAACCATGTTTGATTCCATTCTTTGGGGTGGCTGTGCAGTTTGGCGTGAGGGTATGTGACCTCTTTTCTTTTCTGAATCGCCACGCCACCCAACTCTGTATTGGAGCCGTCAGTAAACTCAGTGCGGTTTAGGTGGAAACAGTCTCTAAACAATTCCACTGTGGGATCCTCTTGAAAGAACGCCTCACAGAGCACTTGGAAGTGACACATGTTTGTAACAGAGTTGGGGCCAGTATCTTGTGGATGGAGTTGAAAATCGGCTAAAACGTCCCGGTAAAATTTAGAACCGGGCGGCTTAAAGCCCCGGGCTAAGTGATCTACGAAAACGACGACCTCTCCTTCTTGAGGTGTGGGAGGGCATTCTTTGCCAGGAGCCCTCCAATGGATGGTATCTTTGCTGCCTAAAGCACCGATCAGGACTAAATCGTCCAGTTGAGCCTCTGTGACGCGAGAAGGAACCCAGTTGCACTCATATACTTGCTTGGCCATGATGAAATCTACAAGGTAGATGATCCCGGTTCAAAAATGCATTGATTAAGGTACATTGGTATGTGCAATGTTAAACCGGAGACAGATCTATCTAAACCGGAGTTTTATGAAGCAACAACAACTGGCGGTTCAACAAGGGGACTAATGGTATATACTGGTTTGCCAATTTTTCTACAAAGTTAAACCGCCTGATCTGAGCATTGAAACAGCTGAGATTGCGAATGGATAAGTATGCAAGAACAGATTTCACAAGATTTCTGTACAGCGTTGGATCTGAAGCAAGTTCAAAAAATAAGAAAAATATTCAAAAGCTCAACGCAGAACAGTATTGAATGAATGGGCAGAAATATATGTGAGATCTATGGTCTTGGACATGAAACTAAAGGCGGATACTAAAAGCTACCGCTACACAGAGCAGGGGTTCACAGATGCATCCAGGAGCTAGTATATGAACACGAACAGGTGATGAACACTGCAAGAACATGAAACCCTAGAACAGATCTGTGTTGAGAAGAGCAGAAGGCTTACCAGAGTTGAGGAAGACGCGGAAGGTTGCCGCGGTGCTCTGGTGCGTTCAGGTTGATGCAGTAGCCAAGGTTGGTGCAGAAGTTGACGGCGGCGGCGGAGCTCCGAGGATGGCGACGCGAGGAAGACGAGGACGAAAGGCACGAAGGGGAGAAAAGAAATGACCCTTCGGTCCTATTTATAAGGCAAAAGGACATGTGTCAGGCGCGACAGTCAAGGGGCCACGAAATGGAGCTGTCGCCTCGATTTCCACAGATCTATTAAACAAGGAAGCATAATGGATAAGCTTCGTTATGACAGGTGACGTCACTCCGGTTTACAGCAATCAAAGAAGATGACATCATGGCGGTTTACCAATTTATGAGAAGATGTTGAAGATGAAGTTTTTGCTAAAGGATTGAGATGAACCCGTTCAAATCAATCTGGGGCCTAATGTTGGGGATATTACCGCTGGGCGTAAACCGGCCTATCTGAGCTGGGTCAACTTCATCAGTAGTTCAAGAGTGCTAAAGCCCAAGAAGACAGACAAGGGCCTAAGGCCCGTGGTCGGTTTTAGACTTGTAGCTGTAAACCGGCATTTGTATATAAACTTGTATTGTAAGTTAGGAATAAGGAGAGACCAACCCGGATACGAATATGGACCGGTGTTGGGACTCTGTGAACCGACGGGCGTCACCCGTGTATATAAGGGGACGACCCGGCGGCGGTTCAAGGGCAGACAACAACTCGAGACATAGGCGAAGCTTGTTTGCTCCCTAGTCATCGAAACCCCATCAATTCAATCACAACTAGACGTAGGCTTTTACCTTCATTGAAGGGGCCGAACTAGTATAAACTCTCTTGTGTCCCTGTGTCCGCTTTAACCCCTTCAAGCTAACCCGTCGCGATGGCTCCACGACTAAGTCCTTCCTCTAGGACATCTGCCGTGACAAAACCACGACAATGTCCATGCCTTTTGTTTTCATGTTGTGGTGCTGTAGCATGTTGTTTTGGTGCTTGCAATATGCCTAGTTGCTGTTTTGGACAGCATGCCCTTTAAACTTGTTTCATGTGTATGTGTTGAACCGTTGCTCTGTTTTGAGTGTGCTCTATATGAAACTTGCTTAGTTTTGCATGTAGTTTCATGTTACCTTGTTGCATCCATGTTTTGAGGTGTGTGCTTGATGTTTGAATGCATTTTGCACCAATGCCATGTTTAACTTGTTTTGCTCATATCTTCTAGGCTGTAGCTCTAAATTAAATGAACTTTATATGTAACTTGACTAGAATTTCGTGTAGATCATCTTGGTGCATCTTAACTTGCTGTTTAACAACTTGAACATAATGTTTATTCAGATCCGGACCAATTTCGAAATTTGCATATGAGGACTTACCGGAATTGTTATATGTTGTTTCTGGCCTCAGTTAAACTTGCTTTGATGTGTCGCTCTTGTATGCATAATCTCTTGCCATGAGTAGCTTCATGTAGCATTGTCATGCATCATACTTGGTTGAGCATCATGCCTTGCTCATGTGTGGTGTGTTTACCATGTTGTGTGCTTCTTCTCGATAGTTCCCGTTTCGTTGCGATCGTGAGGATTCGTTCGCCTACGCTTGGTTCGTCTTCGTGGCTTCATCTTCTTCATGGACTCGTTCTTCTTCCTAGCGGGATTTCAGGCAAGATGACCGTCACCTTGGATCTCATTACTATCATTGCTATGCTAGTTGCCTCGATGCTATCGCTATGCCGCATTACCTACCACTTGCTTATCAAGCCTCCCAAATTGCCATGAACCTCTAAACTTTGTCACCCTTCCTAGCAAACCGTTGTTTGGCTATGTTACCGCTTTTGCTCAGCCCCTCTTATAGCGTTGCTCGTTGCAGATGAAGATGAAGATTGATCCATGTTGGACTATGTTTATGTTGGGATATCACAATATCTATTATATTATTAATGCATCTATATACTTGGTAAAGGGTGGAAGGCTCGGCCTTATGCCTGGTGTTTTGTTCGACTCTTGCCACCCTAGTTTCCATCATATCGGTATTATGTTCCCGGATTTTGTGTCCCTAACGCAGTTGGGTGTTATGGGAACCCCTTGATAGTTCGCCTTGAATAAAACTCTTCCAGCAAGGCCCAACATTGGTTTTACCATTTGCCTCACCTAAGCCTTTTTCCCTTGGGTTTCCGGAGCCCGAGGGTCATCTTTATTTTAGCCCCCCCGGGCCAGTGCTCCTCTGAGTGTTGGTCCGAACCGAGTAGACTGCGGGGCCACCTTGGGGAAGTTTGAGGGCTGGTTTTACTCGTAGGATGTCTCATCCGGATGTGCCCTGAGAACGAGATATGTGCAGCTCCTATCGGGATTTGTCGACACATTCGGGCGGTCTTGCTGGTCTTGTTTTACCATTGTCGAAATGTCTTGTAACCGGGATTCTGAGACTGATCGGGTCTTCCCGGGAGAAGGAATATCCTTCGTTGAGCGTGAGAGCTTATCATGGGCTAAGTTGGGACACCCCTGTAGGGTTTGAACTTTTCGAAAGCTATGCCCGCGGTTATGTGGCAGATGAGAATTTGTTAATATCTGGTTGTAGTAAACTTGAAGTAAACTCTTCTAAAATACACCAACCGTGTGCGTAACCGTGATTGTCTCTTTTCTGGGTTGTTCGAAAGGAGAACACAGGTTTTGTGTTATGTTTGACGTAAGTAGGAGTTCAGGATCACTTCTTGATCATTACTAGTTGACGTCTGCTTGTTCAACTCCTCTTCTCGCTCTTGCATTTGTAAGTTAGCCACCATACTTTGCTTAGCCGTTGCTGCAACCTTGCCACTTTACCCCTTCCTTACCCACTAAGCTTTGCTAGTCTTGATACCCATGGTAATGGGATTGCTGAGTCCTCGTGGCTCACAGATTACTACAACAATAGTTGCAGGTACAGGTTATGCGATGATCATGACGTGAGAGCGATGCTCGATTGCTTGTGTTGGCGTTCTTCTTCTTCTTCGTCGATCTTGGGTTAGGTTCCTGGTCGGCAGCCTGGGCTAGCAAGGTGGATGTCGTTTGAGTTCCTGTTTGTGTTTCATCTGTAGTCGGATGTTGATCTTGTGTATGATGTATTGGTGTATCCTTACGGCATTTGTATGCCTTGTATGTGTCCCCATCTATTATGTAATGTTGATGTAATGATATCCACCTTGCAAAAGCATCGTCAAGATTAAAGTCCATACTATTAAGTGCTTTCTCAGATTATTTCAACTGCTTAGATGCCCGGCAACTTAAATATAGCGGTTGTACACTCCCTTTCAACTAGGGATGTCAACTGGGTCCCGTTTAATCCTGATTAAAGTCCACTAGTGGTATGATAGTTCAAAAGAGTTTTTGTTTTTTGAGGAAAATGAACTAGGGAGGTAGCAAAAACTAACTAGATGGGACTGGCGGATGTCGTTTATTTGCTACTTATATCCCTAGTTTCATCTTACCATTTTAATTTCTTTTCGGCTGATGCTGCTTCGAACCATTTAAATATAGTTCGCCATTCTCGACAATAATTCGTCCGTCGTTTACCATGTAAGCTTACTGCCTGGATCATACGATAACTATCTCTTACTGATGTCCAACGGAAACCTTTCAGGATGCCGTTCACACTAGGACACAATGTACAACCCCAGAATCTATTTGTGGAAGCAGTGCGCCATCCATGTTACCAGATGGTAGCAGTTCAGAGGCAACACCGCCGAAGAGCAGTCTAAGCACACATATTATAGTGCTTGAGGTTCTACTAGAGGCAGAAAGAGATGGTGTGGCTGCCATGAATGAGGTAATCTTTATCTTGAGGATGGAAATTACGGAATTAGTGGCACACATTATGCAAGCAACCCAAGAATTGGAGGAAGTAAGAATGTTGCATTTGAAGACGGAGGAGGTCCTGTTGTTTCTTCTATCTGAAGCCCAAGGTAATCCTGGTTCTTCTTTAGATACCAGTTCAAATTGTCATTAGATTATTGTACTAGCATGTTGTGTCATGTCTCTGAATGGACTATGTTGCAAGACCCCCTAGGTTGTTCATGTGTTGTAATGATCCAAATTTTTTAGGCGAGGTAATCCTCAGTATTTGTATGATTGACATAAGGTGAACTATTTTTCGTGTGAGCATATTGTATTGGATGAAATAACTGTTTGACTCAGAGTGTATCCAACCTACTGAATTCAAAGATCACGGCATTTCTAAATCATAATCATATATAAAGGTGGAATAAATCTTTGTTGTGGTTTTGAAGAAATAAATAACAAAACATATAATTATCTATGGATATTCGTAATCGAATACAAATTGGATTTGAATTTAGTTTGCCAGGTCCCAGGGCAAACGTGAATGGTAATTCTCCCAAGTTTTGAACGAAGCGGCTAACCACCCACTATAATTTGCGTGCTGCCCGAAGCAAGTGTTTGCGAGATGGAAATTACTGTCTACCCCTGACACTTGACATCCTTATCAACCGGATTTACACTGCTGTCAATAGGGGTAGACTAGTAACTTCAATCAGACGTGACACGACGGCCTCTGAGCCCATTCAGACATGGTGGGCGCCAAACGTGGGCGGCGAAACACATTTGATTCAAGCTCGTCTGAAAGACATGTGTCTCTTCCTCCATTTCCCCATTCATACACGGTGGGTGGCAAAACAAACTCTCCTCGTCCAAAATTGATGTAGGCTAATATTTTAAATAGGGGCAGATGTGTATCTTCCATCAGACGTGACACAACCGCCCTACCTATCAGCCCCGTTCATACACCGTGGGCGCCAACCGTGGGCGGAAAAACACCGTCTCCTCGCCCGAAATAGTTACCGGCAAATATTTGGGAGATGCGAGATTACTGTCCTATCCCCAACCGACGCGATGTCCGAAATTTTAAAGGGGGATAAGTTCGTAACTTTCCCTTATTTCAGAGAAGCGCGTCCCAAAGTTTGAGATCCCCCCTCCCCTCCATTTCCCCATTCATACACCTTCGGCGGCACGACATCCTCCACACTGCGGCCAGCCTCCTCTGTCCGCCACCCCATCCTCCACCTTGTCGGAGCCGCTACCCCTACCCCGTCGTCCACTCCAAGAGATGGACGTCTCTCATCCATGGCGCTGGACCAGGATCCTTTCATTGCCTCCTCTCGCTTCATCGGCGCCGTCCTCCACCTTGTCGTTGCCGCTCCTACGACCGCCTCGTCCACGGCAACAGGATATATCCCCCGACCCGGCCGTCTACCGTCTAAAGTCTTCTTCCCCGCCGCTGATAGCCATCGCACCCGCATCACCCTCAACGTATCAGCATAGGCCTACACGGCGTCACAAGAGAGGTGGTAGTCTTCCATATGCTCCTAAGTTATTGATCTCACCCGGAAAATAAATCGTAATTTGTTTACTGTACTTTTCTTGTCCGTACCAAATCATAGTGGCTAGTTGAAAGCAAACATTGGTTGCGAAGTAGCTTTGTCTGGTCTACACCTTCAGATCCGCCATGGAACGAGCACTATACTTGTAAAGCTTATGGTTTCCCCCCTTTATATTCACTACCATCATCGTAGGTGCTTCGTATCGTGCTAGCACTGCTCCTCAAGACCTCAACCCAAAGCTTATGTGTTGAAATACGAATCTGATATGATTCTCATATCACTAAAAAAGAGAACGTTTAATTGGTCACCTAATGTTCCTATATTCGTTTCGAAAAGCATGTGCGCCACCCACTGGTCTAGCTAGTTCCACTTTCCTGATTTTTCTCTTGATGCTTAGGGTTTTCCCCTTTTATCTACTCTACTATGATTTGCGTAGGTGCTTTCTGTCGTACTAGCATTACTCCACCCTTCAAGCTAACCAACACAACACTCAGAATTCGAAAGCTTAGTTGTTCAAATATGATTGTGATATGATATTGATATTATTTAACCGACACATTTAATTGGTTAGCTAAAGGTCCCACTTGAGTTTCCAAATGCATGTCGCAAAATATACAGAGACAGCATAATTGCATTTCTTTGTCACTTGTTGACCGTACTTTCTTGTCCATACCAAATCTTAGTTGTTATTTCAAAGCAAACATCGGTTGCTAACTACCCTTTGCGCGGTTTGCAGCTTCAGATCTGCCATCCCACTGCCACAGTCAACACTGTACTCATCATGCTTATGTTTTCCCCATTTTATGATGACCACAATCAGCCTACGTGGTTCGTATCGTAATATCACTGCTCCACCCATCGAGCTAAACAAGCTTAGTTGTACAAATTCATATCTGATATTATTGCCAATATTAGTAAAACTGAGAGATGTTTAATTGGTTAGGTAAATGTTCCTACTTTAGTTTCGAAATGCATGTGAGCCACATATGGAGAGACCGGAAAGAATAGTATTTCTCTGTGCGCTCTGGTTCATCATGGGTGGCCAACCGACATTGTGTTGAAAGACTTGTAATATCTTCAATCTGTTTTCTCTTCTGCTCTTCTTTAAGATGATACTCTTCTCTTGCGGTCGACTGGTCAGGTTGAGTTGTTCTCCCTTAGTATATTTTGAATCTATCAGGTCAGGTCGACTTGTTCTTCTTTACTATATGTTGAAGCTATCATCTGCGAAGTGTCATCACTTCTGGAGCTCTCATATTTTGAGTAGTAGGCCACATTATATTAATGCACACAACAAATTACAGCATGCATGGCATCTTTTAAAAGAATTGCAGAGATAGCACAAAGGGGTTTACAGGGATGCAGTATTGGATTAGAATCACTTCTGCATTACAAAGAAAATCTCACTTGTGTTTATGTTTTCATGCATGTCAGATATTGAACATTATCAAAATGAATATGAGAATGGGCGCACGAGGGGAATATTGCGGAACGATCCACTGGCTAACAAACTTGGCATGGTGGAGGATGGTCTATCCTATTCACCCATCAAGGTGCTTGCTCTAACTTTGCAAAGTTGTATTGGTCGCACATATTTTGCATCTAACCTCTTGCATTACTTCTACTTTGTTACACCATCTGCTTAGTTTAAGCATCATATATGAGTATATGCCATACCTATCCATTTTCTATACCTATTCCATGTGTCGTCACACTATGTTTTTCCAGTCAAATGTTGCTCTTTCGTAATAGATGTCCAAAAGGAAGAGGGTGAGTGCAGATCATCAAGGAGTACAAACTAGGTATTTGGAAAAGGTAGTGATACCTGTTAAATCAGATAGATCAGCAGCCACAGAAAACACAGGCCCAACTGTACCACACTTTACCCCTACTCCAGTGGCCAAACCCCTATTAGAATTGCTGGGAGCCCAGTGTCAGGTACTGTCTATGATATCAATTCAAAATTTGAACTCCTAAATTTCTGCTTGTGCCTTACCTTCTCTCTTGTATGAAAACTAGTTTCAGATGAATCTCCTTGCTCAAAGGATCATACGATCTCAAAACAATAATGGGCTCTGCATTGCTCTTGTCAGTACCTCTCTCCCTTTTGCCTTGTAACGCTGTACTTAATTAATTGCTATTTGATTATGTATCATCAGTCTGCACCTGAGCTTCATTATCCTCTGTTTCTTCCAATATTATTTGATCTATATTTACTCTTTGCAAAATGTAGAATAATGGCAACGCTTATAAAGAATTTTCTTTGGGGAATTTATTGAATTATCCTTCCATAAACATGGAGAAGGGCTTTGTCCAGCCCGTGTTAACATGTAATGTAAGTTCATCCTTCTCAAGCCTTCAAACTTTGTTCTAGTATAGATTTGGATAGGCATCATTTCCTCCACTGCTGTTTGCTTTTCTATTTACATCTAATTGGATGTTTGCAACAACTACCAGTTTCAAATTGTAGTTGTAAAAACATGTTCCTTATGCAGAACAGATCCATTTATTTGCTTATATAATTGTGAAACCTGTTACGTGTCTCCTTGTTTCTCTTTCAGACTTGTATCTCTTATGCCAGGCAGAAGTTTAGGGAAGATACTGAGCCAAACCATCTTGAGGACAGCGAGATGACCCCAAGGTCCTGTCTTGATGAAGACAGTCAGTTGAAGCTTCTCACCAGCAGGTGTGAGACAACCTCTGTGCAGTCACTGCCTCAATTAGTTTAACTTCTTCAGTCTCAACTTAAAGCTGAAAGGCTTGCTTCAGCTCAGCTTCGACTTGAAGTCAAAGATGCAATGAAGATGTCAAAGGACTGCCATGCACACCATCATGCCTTAAATCTAGTGTTGATGCATCTATCGTTGACACAACTGAGGTCTACTCAACTTCTTCAGCTATTTGGGGGGCTCGGCCTAGCCAGGCCTAGTGCCTTCTGAAGTGCTCTTAGTTTTGTATATTCTTTTGTCGGCGCGTTTATTTGCACTGGTGGCGAACTTTGATGCCTAGTGGATGTAATATGTGTGATAGCCGTGATAGCCTAGCGTAAGTTGCTTGCTTATTTATTTCCTTGTTGTCTTGTTTATTTGTTTTCTTGTAGTCATTGCAGTTCTTTTTCCACGGTTTGCTAGTGGCCGCAATAACCTATTTTTTAAAACTAGGCCACAATAACCATGTGCTAATATTTACTGTAGTGACACTGGGCCTCCTACGGGCCGTAGAAACAGTGGGCCTTCTACGGGCCGTAGAAACAATGGGCCTTCTATGGGCCGTAGAAACAATGGGACTTCTATGGGTCGTAGAAACAATGGGCCTTCTACGGGGCATATCATCAATGGGCCTTATATGGGCAGTATGATCGATTGGCCAAACATGGGCCAATAACAAGCCGCATTATGGCCGTAAACAGGCTAGAGTTGGAATTGTCCGTTCATGGGCCAACCATAACGGGCCATCGTTAATAGGCTGTATTTGATGACGCTATGAAAATGGCCCAACGTATTAACAGACCACAAATGGGCCGACTGTAACCACGGGCTGAATTTGGCCCACAAGCAGAAAATGACAGTAACGGGCCGTAAGTAAATGAATGCTGGAAATGAGCCCAAGAATAAATAGGCTCTGAGAAGGCCGAAAGATAACATGGGCTGGAAACGGCCCAACGGAATAACGGGCCGTTAATGGGTATTAAGTGATACACTGTTCATTACGGGCCAGTTTCACCACGGGCCGTTAATGGGTGTAAAGTAATACACTGTTCATTATGGGCCAGTTTCACCACGGTTCGTTAATAGGCCAAGAGTTACATAGGGCCTCATATGGGCCGAAAGATGTCATGGGCCATACATGGGCCAGAAGTGAAAACGGGCTGGAATCATATTGGGTGGCCCAGATGACGCTACTGAAACTAATTCGGATAGGGCGTAACGGGCCTTGGCTTAGCGGGCTGTAAATGGGCTATATGCGAACAGGCCGTTAACAGGCTTTACATGGGCCGGCCCACCACCTTTTGACCAAGTCAAACGGGCCGGCCTTTTCACAGGAATGGGCCTCTGTTGGGCCGTGCCACGTGTCGATGTATCATAGGCGCCTTCTGTCCAATGAGTGGATGACATCTACCCCAATGATGAGCCGACACATGTTTCCTCCAGCCAATGATGATTTTACACGTGGAAAATCCCCATTGGTCGGGGCTGTTAACGGGTTATCGGATCCAAAACCCGACCCGATAGCGTTCCGTTACAGTGGATGCCACGTGTCGGTCACCCTTGATGAAAGCACTTCTGTGACGCGGGATTTATCGTCATGGAAGTGGACACTTCCGTGATGATAATTTTGGTAATGTCATGGAACACTTCTACGACAACACAGGTATGACTATCTTGATTCTGTCATAAAATCGTCATGGATGTACATGCATGACTGAAAATGCGACCTATTGTGACAAACACGTATCATCACGGAATTGTATTTTTTTGTAGTGGGCCTAATCGGCACCACCAAAGAGGTTGTACACTAATCGCCCCATTTTCTTCTTGATTCGATCTCACGGTGTTGTCGGCGCTCGGTCCCGAGCCAACACGGTGCGGCTCCATCCACGGCGGCGTTGCCGGCCACTTCCTCCATGGCGTCGCTCCCTCGGCGGTGACGTCCACATCAGTAGGAGCTGCTGCTGCTTTAGCTCTCGCTCGCTCGCGCTGCTGCTCTGCTCTTGCTCTTGGTCCCCTGCTTGGTCTGCTCTTGCTCTTGCTCTTGCTGCTACTCTCGCTCTTGCTCTTACTTGCGATGCTGCTCCGATTTAGCTACACTTCAGTCGATTGAATCGACTTTCGAGTAAGTCGATTTTCAGGGGGTGGGGGGCTCACCGGAGTTAAGGAAGAATCAGCCACAGCGGGGAGAGTGGCTCACCGGAGAGGTGCCCCAGTATCTATCTTAGGGTTCTGGGTGGGGGCGGTGGTCGCCGGCGGTGGTGGGGCGGTGGCGTGGGGATCTCCGGAGAAAAATCTTAGCACGGGGGGCCTAGAGGGATGGCCGGGGCGGCGGCGGACCGACGGTGGGGAGTAGTTTCGGGGTGGGCGGGGCGGCGGGGGGCAGCTGTTTGGATGGTGGTGGCTGGCGACTCAGGGTAGCCTCACCTGATGCTGCTACACGACTAGCTGCCCCGGCTCTCGCACACGTTGCTGCTGCTGCTACTGCTTTTCTGCTGCTAGTGCGTTCAGTTTCGACAGAAAAATTCAGTTTCGACAGTTAAGTTCAGTTTCGACAGTTAAATTTAGTTTCGATAGTTAAGTTCAGAGATGAGCGGCTGATGTATTTTACATCTAGCACTTTGTGGTTATGTATTTTACGTCATCTATTGGAGATGCTATTAGAATTCCACTCAGGTTACATTGTCTCTCTTGTCCTGCTTCAGCCTCGGCGTCGTACAACTCACCGGAGCTGCTCCAACAACGAAACCCTCCATCACAGCGGAGCAGTACCCCGGGCTCCATCTCCAGATGCCTAAGATCTTCTTCCCCTCCTCTGAAGCCAAGTAACTCGGATCATCCTCACCGACCAACCCAATCATGCTGAGATCGACATGGCTTCGCCAAAGAGGTTGTACACTTGTTGCATCTTTTTTTACTCTACATGTTATATATATTGTCCACTGAGCACACGCAGTAATGTGAAATACGATTAGTTTCTCCTACTATATGACAAGCAGTGAGGTACCAGGAAACTTAGCTATCCGTGATGGACTCTCTTGAACGCCATCATTATTAATCTCTGCACGTTTGAGCTGTGCATTTGTCGATGGGCCTGGGAGTTGAGCTAGTAGGGCAGTGGCCTGGGTCCGAAGTAATAGAAGTAGCACAAAAACATTTTTTGAGTGTAGGCTTTTCCTTGCTCAAGCCTGCCTACTAGAATCGCCAGTGCTTGAAAGGAAAAGTGAAGGAAAAACATAGGAATTGGAAAGTTTCCTATGGTACTACTATTCATGAATTTGGTTCAAAGGAATGGAGCAAAGGAAAACTGTAGGATTTGTTCCTTTAGTGTCTCCTTGAAAGAAAAACCCTAGGAATTTTAATTTGCACTTGTCCTCCTTTTCAAATTCCTATTCACGAAGCACAAGACTAAGAGATAGTAGCATAATAGCATTATAATTGTACATTTTCTTGTGGTTTGACTTAATCTCACCTTGCTTCTTTGCATCCTGTGATCTTCCAATTCTTGTGAATCAAACACCCAGATTGGCATAAATCCCGTGTTTTTAAATTCTCTGTTTTGCACGTGCATTCCTATCCTATTCCTGTCTATTTCCTATCCCTGCAGTGTTAGAATCCTCAAATTCAAACAAGCCCTTACACAATTACTTTTGTTACAGAAATGTGTCAAAGAAAACCTTGTGTGGTTTGTCCTGCTCCTGCTATGCTGTGTTCCACCCTAGCTCAGCTGCTCCAACGACGGAAGGGTTCACCACAGCAGGTATCGGCTCTCCTGACTGTCTTTCACCGCCTCATATCTTCTTCCCCACCGCCGGTAGCCACGACAACTGCATTACCATCATCAACTGAGCAGATGACCTTGAGGACTACACGGGTCCGCAAGAGAGGTCGCACTCTTCCATGTCTGCTTACGTTATGCATCGCTTAATATGATAACATGCTACTTTATCGTCGTGTTCACCTATTAGCCTCCGAGTCAGGTCCAAACTAATGCTGAAACTTGAGTTTTTAAATGGTTGTGGGGTACATATTGGGGCAGCAATCAATACTACCTGTCTACTATCTGGTTAATCTCGGTTGTCTACTATGAGTTTCATGTTGGGTGCAAACAAACATTAAAGGAGCCAATATCTGTATTTTTTAACTAAAGCTGTTATCTTCCTGCTATCATTGGTTTTAGGTCTATCCACAGTTTGCTGCCATCACTCTGGATTTGTGCATGCACTCCTTACATAATCTCACTATGTTTTATTCCTATGCATGTCAGTTATTGTACACAATGGAACTGAACATGTAGAGCAAAAGAGACGAGCCTTGCGTGGCAATAAAATTTCATGCAGACGTCGCTCCATGGTGGGCGCAAAGGCAGCCCCCCTCCACCCATTTTCGGATCGTAATCAAGAGGAAGATAACTGTTCTGAGGGGGATTCAGAAGAAGAAGACCACTCCTATTTACCCCCTGAGGTCTTCGCTCTAACTTGGCATGCTGATGTTGGTAATATCATGCATATGGTGCCTTGCATTGCTTCCTGGATACATCAAATATGTCATCTGCTTAGTCTAGACATGCTTTGTGTCAATGCCATCTATTTAGTTTCTTTATCGTATATGTGAATCATGCAATGCCATCTTGTTTAGCCAGGCATCATATATGTGAATTTTGCAATGCCACCCTGGTTAGCCAGTCATCTTATATGTGAATTATATCATGCCATCATTTTTATTATGTGTTAAATTCGTCTACAATTTCAGTACATTCAATTACTCTTCCTGTGCATCAGCCATTCGGCACAGTCATGGAAAAATCTGAAGTGGAAACAAGGTCTTCAGAGCAGACATTGCTATCTGACGAAGCGCATGTCTTGCTGGTTACGGATAGCTCCTTAGAGGAGGATTCAAAGACAGATGACCAGTCCTATTTCCCCCCGAGGTGCATGCTCTAACTTGGCAGGGTTATGTTGCTCATATCGTGCGTATGGTATCTTGCATTGCTATGTCATTTCTTAGTTTAGACATGCTTTGTGTGAATGCCACCTATTTAGTGTCTAATTACCATATATGTGAATTATGCGATGACATCTTGTTGCAAGACATTATAGATGTGAATTACGCAATGCTATCTTGTTGCAAGGCATTATATCTGTGAATTATGCAATGCCATGCTGTCTAGCCAAGCGTCATATATGTGAATTATATCATGCCGTCCTTTTTTTGTATTTCTTGTTGCATTTGTTGACAATGTTTGTATATTCAACTGCTCTTCCTGTGCATCAGCCATTTGAATTGGTGATGGAGAAATCTGGAGTGAAAACATGGTCTTTAGAGCAGACAATGCTACCTACTGAAGCAGATATCTTGTTGGTTACAGATAGCTCTTCAGAGGAGGATTTAGAGGCAGATGACCAGTCCTATTATCCCCCTGAGGTGTATGCACGAACTTGGCAGGGTTATATTACTCATACCATGCATATGTTGTATTGCAATGCTTAGTTTTTACATCATATGCACAATATTGAATGCCATCTCCTTAGTTGACACATCATATATGCGATTGCCCTCTGCTCACTTGCTTAGTATATAAATCATATATTTGAATTATATCATGCCAAGATGTTTACATAGATAGCATCTATCTGAATTATGGCATGCCAACCCATTTTTTAAAGACATAATATAGTTATATCATCTCATCCTGTTTACATAGTCATCATATTTTGAATTATGTCATTCTATCCTGTTTAGTTAGCCATCATACATTTGAAATTGTGTCATGCTATCCTGTTTAATTAGCCATCATATATGTGAAATTATGTCCTGCTATTCTGTTTGGTTAGACAGCATAAATGTGAATTATTTCATGCCCTGTTTTCTTCCCTACTCTCCATTGCACCTGTCTATCTTACAATGTCTGTAGATTCAATTAATTTTCTTGTTTATTAGCCATTTCAATTGGAGGGGGTGATGGTAGTATCTGTGGGAGTAAAAACACGGTCTTTAGAAAAGATTGTGCTACCTGTCGATGCAGATAGAACCACGGTTGTACTTGCCCAAGAACCAGCCCCACCACACATAACTCAGACTCATGCAAATTGTACCCCTACCCAGTTGGACAGAGAACCAGCCACACCCCTTCTAACCCCAACCCCAGCAGATAGTAACCTAGTTCCAGTTGACACAGCACCGTCTCCACGACAGAGCACCCAAACACGAGCAGTTAGTAAGGCAACTGCAGTGCCCAAAGCACGAGGACCACCACTCCGAACCCCAAGTCAACGCTTAAAGCAGAAGAAGAATTGTTCTCAGGTCAGGTTTCGTAGCTATAGTTCATACTACTTTGCTCTTGCATCACTGTATTTACTCATACCAACTAATTTCAAATTGAAGGATGCAATTGAAACTCCAATGGCGCAACGGGTATGTTTTAAACCTGTTTCTTTAACGTGTTCGCTATCGTAACTTGCTCTATGTTGATTTCAGTTTCAATTGAATAAACAGTTTGTTCTCATGCCATGCACATTACAAGTGTTGTTGTTGCTGTGTAGTTTCCCACACTTATATTCTGTCTATGCTGCTTTGTCTTAAATAGATATGAATGACTAGAGCTAAGGAACCAGGGGCATAGATCTAAAAATTCCTAAATAGATATGATTTGAACTGTCTCTACCTTGATTTGGCAACATAAACTAGAATGATATAGACCATACAGTGACCATAATACATAGATATATGTTTGTTTCATGTTGTTATCCTGTCCACCTTACCATTGAACTGGTTTACCAAAATGAGTTTCATATACAACATGGTAAACCTGTGATGTGTTTGTTTGTTTCTCTTTTAGAACGCGGATAAAATATTGGAGAAGAGTACCCGGTTATGAAATGGTAAAGGAAGTAATGCAGATAAGGTTTAAGATAGTGAGACATCCCTGTTGGTCTCCAGGAAAGCTGATAAAAACTATATTGAAGACACTGAGACAACCCAAAGTCCTGCCTTGATGTAGTGTTCGACTTACTATCTACTACTGCTGGCACCAGCTCTTCGAACTCGCTGCTTGAATTAGTTCGGCTTCTTGAGTCTCAACTTTAAGTTGAAAGACATCGATCAGATGTTATGCGACAGGAAGCCGAAGGACTGAGGAAGTCCCTGCAAAATTCAGATGCATACTTTCTGGTGCAACAGCAAGTGCTGGAGGATTTAAGGGCCAAACAAGAGAAAGTTAATAAGCTTGCTAAGCATCTTGCCAGCATTATGGGTACCCAGGATATTGTTTCCTGAGCTCTTCTGAAGTGGTTTTAGTTCTGGACTTGTTTTGCTGCGGCGTTTGTTTGCACTGGTCGCCAACTTTTACAACTAGTGTATATGATATGCTGCTTTGTTCCCTATATTTGCACTGGTGGCGAACTTTGATGCCCAGTGGATGTAATATGTGTAATAGCCATGTTGACCTAGCATAAGTTTCTTGATTATTTATTTCCTTGTTGTCTTGTTTATTTGTTTGCTTGTAGTCAGTGCAGTTCTTTTTCCGCAGTTTGCTAGTGGCCGGAATAACCTATTTTTTAAAACTAGGCCACAATAACCATGGGCTACATATTTACTGTAGTTACCATGGGCCTCCTACGGGCCGTAGAAACAATGGGCCTTCTTAGGGCCGTAGAAAGAATGGGCCTTCTATGGGCCGTAGCATCAATGGGCCCTCTACGGGCCGTAGCATCAATGGGCCTTCTACGTGCCGTATGATCGATAGGCCAAACATGGGCCAATAACAGACTGCATTATGGGCCGTAAACAGGCTAGATTTGGAATCATCCATTCATGGGCCGACAATAACAGGCCGTCATTAATCGGCCGTATTTGATGACGTTATGAAAACGGCCCAACGGAGTAACAGGCCGATTGTAACCGCAGGCTGAATTTGGCCCACAGGCAGAAAAGGCCAATGACGGGCCGTAAGTAACCGAATGCTGGAAATGAGCCCAAGAATAAATGGGCCCTGAGAAGGTCGAAAGATAACATGGGTTGGAAACGGCCCAATGGAATAATGGGCCGTTAATGGGTATAAAGGGCTACACTGTTCATTGCGGGCCAGATTCACCACGGGCCATTAATGGGCCAAGAGTTACAAATGGTCTCGCATGGGCCGAAAGACATCATGGGCCATACATGGGCCTGAAGTTACAACGGGCTGGAATCATATTGGAAGGCCCAGATGAAGCTACTGGGCTTAATCCGGATAGGCGGTAACGGGCCATGAGTTAGTGGGCCGTAAATGGGCTATATACAAACAGGCCGTTAACAGGCTTTCCGTGGGCCGGCCCATTACCTTTTGACCAAGTTAAATGGGCCAGCCTTTTCACCGGAATGGGCCTCTGTTGGGCCGTGGCACGTGTCGACGTATCATAGGCGCCTCATGTCCAATGAATGGATGACATCTGTCCCAACGTGAGCCAACACGTGTTTCCTCCGGCCAATGAGAATTTTACACGTGGAAAATCCTCATTGGTCTGGGCTGTTAGCGGGTTATTGGATCCAATAACGGACCCGATAGCTTAACGGCGTTCCGTTACGGTGGATACCATGTGTCAGTCACCCTTGACGAAAGCACTTCCTTGACGCGCGATTTATCGTCATGGAAGTGGACACTTCTGTGATGATAATTTTAGTAATGTCATGGAACACTTCTACGACAACACAGGTATGACTATCTTGATTCTGTCATAAATTTGTCACGGATGTACATGCATGACAGAAAACGTGACCTACTGTGACAAACACGTATCATCACGGAAGTGTCTTTTTTGTAGTGATATTACCGGGGAGGCTGCTGATTAAGTCTAGGCCTGCTGGAGTCGCTTGCGATTCTAGCTCGCCCCGCCTCCGCTTGTTGGCAGCCCCGTTCTGCACCCCCGGAGTCTCCTTGTCAGCGGCGCTTTCTGGTAGAAATGGGAGTACATGGAATATTTAGTTAAAACAGGGCAATAGAAAAGTTTATTAGTAACTAGAAGTTATTAGGTAGGAATATAGTAAGAAAAGGGAATAACAATTGGTTGCTTAAATACTACACAATTCATTTGACATTGCTGGTTAAGTCAACATATGCAGATAGTTGAAAAGAAAACTTACTTTGAACAAAGTCTGGATGGATGATTTTGTCGGGGAAGTTAGCATATATCTCATAACCAGGCCCTTCTATGTGCAGTGCAATTTTAGTGCCAGCTTTCAGTACATAAAACTTTGCAATTTCTTTCCAAAAGCCAGTGGCAAAATAGGAGTCACCACGTTCATCAAGTCTTATAGTAGCAACGATTGTAAATCCATGGTTTGTGTGCAGTATGACATCCGTGGTGCCTTGATCTATGTAAAGGGAAAAATTGTGCACTACATAATCTGTTGCATAGCGAGGGATGTCCTACAGAAAATGGTAGGATTGTTAAAGAAAATATGGTAACATGCAAATATGGGCCCAAATTGAAAGAACTGTACATCGGCTGAAATCGAAGGACAAAAATCTATAATTAAACAGATAGGGTAAACATGATGTCATGGAAAAATTAGAGTAATCAAAAGAACAATACATCATTAATTTGCCTAATATAGAAAGAAGAGGGGAAAATCCCCTTTGACGTATATGGTGCATGTGGAACCTTTTATCCAAATGTAGTAATATTTAGAATATGTTCAGGAAAGTAGGCCATGCCAACTGATTTAGGGTGAGATTGAACATACCGCACACGTCCTCAATTTATTTTGTACAATGAGATGGAATCTCTGGCGGCGGTCGCCAAGTCCTGAAGTGTCGGCGCAGTGTACATTCTATGAATGAAAGAAAACCCTCAAATCAACTCGAATAAAAATGAATTCACGGCGATTTCCACCGGGTGATTAAAGGAGGCAGATGAACTAGGATAAGCGATGAGATAATATCTCGTTAAATTAGTTACCTCGTCGTCCATGAGAAAGAACCCTCAGTACGGTAGATTCCCCAACCGAGCGGAGCTGGGTCGACCGCGAGCAGCATCGAGAAAGTCGATGGCGATAGGTGGCAGCAAGTGGAAGTGGCGAAATGCGATGGGCTTTGCCGGCAGCCTGGCGGCGGCAGCAGGCATCAAGCTAAGTGTTTACCACCGCGATAGGCGGCGCCATGGCATAGATGCGGAGGAGCTTGTGCAGGTGTGAATGGGGACCGTACCGGAGGGGGTGGCGGGTGGGGTGAGGGTTTTTTTGACGTGGGGATGGTGAGAGTTTTCTTTTTTTTTTCTTTTTTGAATTGGGTGGTGAGGGTTTTCATTCCCACAAAGAATTTTGGGGGCGACGGTTTGCTAGAGCGAACCGTGTGTGATTGACGCAACAGGCAAATGAAAGCCATTGCACATGGTTCCAATTTTGGGAACCGTGTGTGATTGACGTACTACCTCCGTTTCCTGGTTTATTGGTCCCCATTTGAAATTTGTACCAAATTTTAACCAAATATTTAGCATACTCAGACATAGATAATAAGCGTACACGTTCATAAGCATAATTCAACCATAAGTACATAGTTCAACCGTCATTAAGCATACTCAAGCGTACATAGTTCGATCCATCCCACATCTCATCTCACATGAGGCCGGCACGATCCTGAAGCATCTCCAGGTATTCGACGTACGCACCATGCGCCACCCTGTGAGAATACTTCTGCTTGAGAGAGCCAACGGCCCGTCCTCTTGCATGCGCCAGAACACTTAGATACGCGTCATGAAGCTTGTGGTTGCAAAATGGGCATCCATAGCCATCGTTCCAGGTCCTAATACGCTTGTTATGCATTCCCACATAAAGCTCCCTTAGGATTTGCCTCTTGTACCTCCTCTGGGCATCTTCATCCTCGCTGTCCACATCGTCAAACAACACCTATACAAATAGTAAAACAAATTTGGCATCAAATCACTGTTTACATGCCGTGAAGTAGGATTAGGAATTTATGGCTATTTATTTATACATATCCAGATATTATGGTTCGCTTTTTAAGCACAGTCGTCTATGTACAGACCAATCTTGAAGAAAATAATGGCACAATCATATGTAGGTCATTCAAAATCGACTATCAAGTCCTGGCTAGGAATTATTAGCACGAACACTAACCCTAGTCGGATTACTAGCAGAAATAATTTGCATCGATGAAACAACTAATCACTTATCATTTGTACCATTCAAACAATCAAGATACTACACAGATCTAACAAAACTTACTCAGAGTTCATGGATTGGGAGAATATAACCACATGATTTATATTCCAAAGGGGGGGCAGGAGTAACCAGAGAAACCCTATGATCTATTTGACACATAAATGGGTATAGATGACTAACCAGCTGTCTGTCGTCGTCGGAGTTGTCGCCGGAGTGGTCGTCAGAGTCAGTGTGGAACTCCGCCTCCGACCGTGGAAGCTCGGCGCCGTCGACGACGTCAGGGTGCAGCGATAACTCGCCGGCGGTGACGACAACCTATGTCTCCATCTTGACACCATGCTCCGGTGCTTTAGCAGCCCCGGCGTCGCCACTCCCTCCGATGGGGCGCTTCGGCGGCATCCTCATACACTGACGGCTTTGAGGATTAAGAGCGGCATCGAGGATGCAAGTGGAGAGAGAGGATTGTGTGTGTGTAGCGAGGATGGGGGGTGCAGCCACTCGGGCGCACTAATATGGAGTAGTGAGAGTAGTGGGAGAGAGGCAGGCCACGGTCAAACCGATGGCTTGCCTCCCGGTGAGCCTGCGCACCGGACTGCTAGCATGCCTACCAAAGTTTCACACAGCTACTTGCATGCCTCCCAATGACACTGGGCAGCGAGCACGCCTCCGTCAATTCACACACCTGCACGCACGCCTCCCCGTCTGCCTGCACGGCGGACTGGTCGCATGTGTCCTGTCGTGGTTTTGTCACGGCAGATGTCCTAGAGAAAGGACTTAGTCGTGGAGCCATCGCGACGGGTTAGCTTGATGGGGTTAAAGCGGACACAGGGATGCAAGAGAGTTTATACTAGTTCGGCCCCTTCAATGAAGGTAAAAGCCTACGTCTAGTTGTGATGGAATTGATGGGGTTTCGATGACTAGGGAGCAAACAAGCTTCGCCTATGTATCGAGTTGTTGTCTATCGTCCTTGAACAGCCGCCGGGTCGTCCCCTTATATACACGAGTGACGCCCGTCGGTTCACAGAGTCCCAACACCGGTCGATATTCGTATCCGGGTTGGTCTCTCCTTATTCCTAACTTACAATACAAGTTTATATACAAATACCGGTTTACAGCTACAAGTCTTGAACCGACTACGGGCCTTAGGCCCTCATCTGCCTTCTTGGGCTTTAGCACTCTTGTACTATTGATGAAGTTGACCCGGCCCAGATAGGCCGGTTTACGCCCAGCAGTAATATCCCCAACATGTAACACCCTCGATGCGACTATAGCTCCCACGTGTCGAGGCACGACTTAGAGACATAATCGCATTGAAGGCATATGTCGCAAGTTAGGCAATCTTCACAACATCCCATGTAATATGAATAATAAAGGGGAGAACATAGTTGGCTTACACTCGCCACGTCAATCAAGAACATAAATAACATTACATCATCCAAAACACTCATGGCCCGACTACGGCGCCAAAATAGAAGAAAAACCCAACATGCGACAACGGTCCCAATCACCCCCAACTGGGCACCACTACTGATCATCGGGAAAGGAAACATAGTATCGTTGAGAGTCTTCGTCGAACTCCCACTTGAGCTCGTACTCGTCACCTGGAGCGGAATCACCTGGACCTGCATCTGGAGTTATAGTATCTGTGAGCCACAGGGACTCAGCAATCTCGCATCCTCGCGATCAAGACTATTTAAGCTTATAGGAAGGGTAAGGTGAATACATGTGGAGCTGCAGCAAGCGACTAGTATATATGGTGGCTATCTTATACGCAAAGGAGAGCGAGAAGAGGGGGCAAAGCGCGAGCGAGAAAAACTAGAGGAACAACCTGCGCAAGCATTACTCCAACACCGTGTCCACTTCCCGGACTCCGCCGAGAAGAGGCCATCACGGTAACACACTCAGTTGATTCATTTTAATTAATTAAGGTTCAAGTTATCTACAACCGGACATTAACAAATTCCCATCTGCCCACAACCGCGGGCACAGCTTTCGAAAGTTCAATCCCTGCAGGGGAGTCCCAACTTAGCCCATGACAAGCTCTCACGGTCAACGAAGGAATAGACCTCCTCCCAAGACGTTCCGATCAGACTCGGTATCTCGGTAACTCAAGACACTTCGATAGGTTAAAACAAGACCAGCAACACCGCCCGAATGTGCCGACAAATCCCGATAGGAGCTGCACATATCTCTTTCTCAGGGGACACTCAGATGAGCGCTCCATACAACTAAAACCAAACCTCGAGTTTCCCCGAGGGGGCGCTGCACAGGACTCTAGTTTGGACCAACACTCAGCGGAGCACTGGCCCAGGGGGGGTTTAAATAAGATGACCCGCGGGCTCCGGAAACCCGAGGGAAAAGAGGCTAGGTGGCAAATGGTAAGACCAAGGTTGGGCATTGCTGGAAAAGCTTTAAACAAGGCGAACTATCAAGGGGTTCCCATTATAACCCAACCGCGTAAGGAACGTAAAATCCGGGAACATAACACCGATATGACGGAAACTAGGGCGGCAAGAGTGGAACAAAACACTAGGCGAGAGGCCGAGCCTTCCACCCTTCACCAAGTATAAAGATGCATTAAGATAACATGGCAATATAATGATATCCCAACAAGTAAATAAATGTTCCAACAAGGAACGGCCTCCAATCTTCACCTGCAACTAGCAACGCTATAAGAGGGGCTGAGCAAAGCGGTAACATAGCCAATCAACGGTTTGCTAGGACAAGGTGGGTTAGAGGTTTGACATGGCAATTGGGAGGCTGACAAGCAAATGGTAGGCATCATAGCATTGGCATAGCAAAAGAGCGAGCAAACTAGCATAGCAAAGATAGTAGTGATTTCGAGGGTATGATCATCTTGCCTGCACAGTTGTCAGAGTTGACTGGATCCTCAAAAGCAAACTCAACGGGCTCCTCGTTAGCGAACTCGTCTCCCATCTCTACCCAAACAAGACAAACAAGCAACAAGGATACAATCAACCACGTGCAAGGATCAAGCGATATGATGTAATGATGATATGCTATGCGGGATGCGATGCGGGATGCAAAATGCAAGATATGACAGGAAATGCATGAACCTGGCCTCAACTTGGAATTCCAAGGGTGCCACTGGAAAGATGAGATGAAATCGCTTGAAAACGATATAAAGAACGCCGGAATCGGAGTTACGGTTTGGAAATGGCAAGCGATTTAACAATGACACCGGTCTGCGATTTACAGCAAGTAGGCATCTAAATGCAATGAGATGAACATGCTACATCACCCAAACATGACAACAAAATATATGGCAGGGATGAACACAAGATTCTTAACAAAAGCCTAGCACTGAGCTACAGCCAAATCATCCATTAGGAGGTTCAAACAAGCATGGCAAAAACGCAAATGCAAAACAGATTTCAGACTTAGTGAAATTAACACTTGTCTGAAATTTCAGATCACGAAGCCCTCTTCGGAGCAGCAAAACAACATGATACATGACCTGATTATGATAAATAAGAACATGGCATGGAGCTACTCAACAAGCTTAACAAAATACCCAAAGTGACCTGGGGTCAAAAGGGTTCACAAAATATACTAACGGGCACACGAACATAGCTAAGACACAATCAGTTTTCAGACTTAGTGAAAACTGAGACATGCTGAAATATAACTCACGAAGGCATGTAAACGAGCTTGATGCACTCACTACGGTGCAAGTCATGGCAAGGCAATCATACATCCATTAATAAGGCACAAAATGCTAGCTAGACATGGCAAGAACAATGGCATAGCATGCACGGATCAACTACAATAGCATCGACAAAATTGCAAACGAGTTGACGATCTGCCCAGACTCACAACGAAGCAAAAGTAGAGCTCGATTGACTCAAGCTAGGATGCTCCATAATTGCAAACAAAGACATGGATGGACAGATCATAACATGATTAACAAAACTCCTTTACTGATCATCCTCAAAAGAGGCACGGATCACTAGGAAACAAGCTGAACATATGGCATCATGAACTAAATAATCCCAGACTTCGTGAAAACTACCAAGTCCCTGAAAACTGATTTACCGGGTGCCTCACTTTGCAATCTTGCACAATTCACCACACACATCCTAAAAATGCAAGGGTTGCACCTCTGGAAAGAAGACAAAATCCTTAACAAAACATATGAAGGACTCACAGGCATATCATGCACACAATAATCATGGCAAAAATGACAAAAGTCTAAGATGAACTAGCCGATCTGACAATTAACTCACGAAGCCCTCTTCTAACAGCATTTCGGGAATCAAGATGAGCTCAAATGAAAATGATGCAATGGAATGAAATGATGTACTCGTCGAGGCGAACATTTTGATATACTATATGCCCAAATCGGAGCTACGGATGCGGAGATATCACTGGTCAAAGTATGCTCGAAAATTAGGGTTCGGGAGAGAAAAAGTCAATCATTCGTTTGAATCTCAGATCTGGATCGGGGCGAGCACTGTTCACCGACACTGTAGCACGCACGCATGACGAGGATGGCCGGCCGGAGTTGGAGGTGGAGAGGCCGGCCGGTGAGGGGGCGGCGGATCCGGCGACGAGGGGCGGCGGCGGAGCGGCGTGGGGCGGCGCTCGGGGCCGGGAGGAGGCGCGGCGGGCTTGGGGCGAGGCCGCGGCGAGCTCCGGCAGCTTGGCGGCGATGGCGCGGTGGTGGCGCGGGCTCCCGGAGCCGTGGGAGACGGGCGGCGGCGCGGGCGAGCTGGGAAGGAGCCGGGCGGCGGGAGGCGACGGGCCGCGGGGGCCGGCGATGGGCCTCCCGGGCCGGCTGGCGGGGAGATGCGGCCGGGCCAGTGGGGGCGCGCCACGTGGTGGCTGTGGGGCGAAGCGGACGCGTCCGGCACTGGCGGACGTTGTCCGGCGCGCGGAGAGAGAGGATTTAGGGTTTCGGGGAAAGAGGACAACGAGAATTTCGGAGGGAGCTATTTATAGGCATAAGTGGAGCTAGGAGAGTCCAAATGGGGTGCGGTTTTCGTCCACGCGATCGTGATCGAACGCTCTAGGACATGGAGCAGAGTTTGGTGGGTTTTGGGCCAAATTGGAGGGGTGTTGGGCTGCAACACACACGAGGCCTTTTCGGCCCCTCGGTTAACCGTTGGAGTATCAAACGAAGTCCAAATGATACGAAATTTGACAGGCGGTCTACCGGTAGTAATCCAAGGCCGCTTGGTAAGTCTCGGTCCAATCCGGAAATTTTTAATCCCCACACACGAAAGAAAGCTAGAAACGACCACCGGAGGAGAACGAAGCGCCGGAATGCAAAACGGACAACGGGGAAAATGCTCGGATGCATGAGATGAACACGTATGCAAATGCCATGCACATGATGACATGATATGAGATGCATGAAAACGAAAACAACACACAGAGACAAAGACCCGAACCCGAGAAATAAATATAACTTAACGCCGGAGACGGCAAGAGTTGGAGTACAAATTGGGAAAGTTACATCCGGGGTGTTACAACACTCCACCACTACGAAAAGATCTCGTCTTGAGATCTAGGACTGGAAGAACTCCGGGTACTCAGGACGGAGGTGATCCTCGCGTTCCGAGGTAGCTTCACGGTCGGAATGGTGTGACCACTTGACTTTGAGAAATTTGATTGACTTGTTGCGAGTCTTGCGTTCAGTCTCTTCAAGAATAGCAACTGGGTGCTCACGATAAGAGAGATCTTCTTGGAGCTCAATGTCCTCGAAGTTGATGGTGCGGTCAGGAGTCTTGAAGCACTTTCGAAGCTGAGAGACATGGAATACGTCATGAACATTTGCAAAGTTTGAAGGAAGCTCGAGTTGATAGGCAAGGTCGCCTCTCTTGCTGACAATCTTGAAAGGTCCCACGTATCTAGGGCAAGCTTCCCTTTGATACCGAAGCGACGAGTACGTTTCATAGGAGAGACACGGAGGTAAACATGATCTCCGATCTCGAAAGCCAAATCACGGTGCTTACTATCATAGTAGCTCTTCTGGCGGGATTGGGCTGCTTTGAGGTTATCACGAATGACTTTGCACATTTCTTCTGCCTCTGTGATTAAGTCATTACCCAAAAGCTGACGTTCACCGGTTTCAGACCAGTTGAGAGGGGTACGGCACTTCCTGCCATATAGAATTTCAAATGGGGCCTTGCCCGAACTTGCTTGAAAACTGTTGTTGTATGAGAATTCAGCATAAGGAAGACAATCCTCCCACTTCATGCCGAAGGAGATCACACAAGCCCTGAGCATATCTTCAAGAATCTGGTTGACACGCTCGACTTGACCGCTTGTTTGAGGATGGAAAGTTGTACTGAAGCGGATGTTAGTGCCCATGGCCTTCTGAAAAGAATCCCAAAACTTGGAGGTAAAGATGCTGCCACGGTCTGAAGATATCACTTGAGGAATACCATGCAGAGAGACAATTCGAGAGGTATAGCGTTCCGCCAATTGAGCTGCGGTGATCGACTCTTTGATAGGTAGAAAGTGAGCCACTTTGGTCAGCTTGTCGATGACAACGAATATAGCATCATTGCCGCGCTTGGACTTTGGAAACCCAGTCACGAAGTCCATCTCAATGTGGTCAAACTTCCATTCTGGAATGGCAAGAGGTTGGAGGAGACCTGCTGGCCTTTGGTGTTCTGCCTTCACTCTTCTGCAGACATCACATTCATTCACGAATTGAGCGATCTCGCGCTTCATTCGAGTCCACCAATAAGCTTGCTTAAGGTCCTGATACATCTTCGTACCCCCAGGGTGGATGGAGAGGAGAGAATTGTGAGCCTCGTTCATGATCACTTTATGAAGTTCACCTTTGGGTACAACAATTCGATCCTCGAAGAAGAGAGTGTCCTTGTCATCAAGGCGGTAGCACTTCTACTTGGACTGACTCTTGGCAATCCCAATCTTCACCTTTTTCATCATAGCATCAAGAAGCTGGGCTTGGCGAATCTGGTCTTCTAAGGTAGGAGAGACTTGAAGGTTGGCAAGGAAACCTTGAGGAACAACTTGCAGATTAAGTTTGTGGAAAGCTTCACAAAGCTCGGGTTGATAAGGCTTGAGAATCAGACTGTTGCAGTAGGCCTTTCTACTCAAAGCGTCAGCAATCACATTGGCCTTGCCTGGAGTATACTCAATACTCGGATTATACTCTTGAATCATTTCGACCCATCGAGTTTGCCTGAGGTTGAGATTAGGCTGAGTGAAGATGTACTTGAGACTCTTGTGATCAGTGAAAATGTCCACTTTTCTTCCCAATAGAAGATGTCTCCAAGTCAAAAGAGCATGCACAACTGCCGCCAACTCGAGATCATGAGTGGGGTAGTTCTTCTCATTAGGCTTCAACTGGCGAGATGTATAAGCAACAACTTTCTTTTCTTGCATCAAAACTGTGCCAAGACCTTGGAGAGAGGCATCACAAAAGACCTCGTACGGCTTGGATTCATCAGGCGGAGTCAGAACTGGAGCAGTGATCAATTTCTCTTTCAAAGTGTTGAAAGCAATATCACATTCCGGAGACCAAACGTACTTGACATGCTTCTGGAGAAGATTTGAGAGAGGCTTCGCGATCTTAGAAAAGTTTTCAATGAATCTTCGGCAATAGCTTGCGAGACCGAGAAAACTGTGGAGTTGCTTCACGTTCTGAGGAGGTTCCCAATTCACAATTACAGACACCTTCTCAGGATTCACGGCAATGCCCTTGGCAGAGATGATATGACCAAGATAAAGAACCTCATCGAGCCAAAATTCACACTTGGAGAACTTGGCGTAGAACTGATGTTCTCTGAGCTTATCGAGAACCAAACGCAAGTGCTTGGCATGATCTTCCTTGTTCTTCGAGAAAACCAGAATGTCATCGAGATAGACCAAAACGAAGTCATTGGTGTAGGAATTGAAGATGAAATTCATCATACGAGAGAACGTTGGAGGAGCGTTGGCAAGGCCAAAAGACATGACAGTGTATTCATATGAACCAAAGCTTGTTCTAAATGCTGTCTTGGGAATATCTTCTTCACGAATGCGAATCTGGTGATAACCCATACGGAGATCAAGCTTGGAGAATACTTGAGCACCTTTGAGTTGTTCGAACAGCTCATTGATGTTGGGAAGTGGGTATTTGTTCTTGATGGTCTTCTTGTTCACTGGACGGTAATCAACACAAAGTCGGTCCGTTCCATCCTTCTTCTTCACAAAATGAACACCACAACCCCACGGAGAAGAACTAGGCCGGATGAGACCCATTTTCTCTTGCATATCGAGTTGCTTCTTCAGCTCCTTCAACTCTTCAGGTCCGAGCTTGTAAGGACGTTTGCACACAGGTTCCGTGCCAGGCTCAAGTTCAATAACGAATTCAACTGGCCGGTGCGGAGGCATTCCTGGGAGCTCTTCTGGAAAGACGTCTTGATATTCGCAAACGACTGGAATTTGCGAGATGGCATCCAATTCACCCTTCTCATTGAAAGAAAACAGACGGATAGTATTATCCCGAGCAGCAAAGACAATTACATCCTCAGACGAATGAGTCAATTGAATCTGCCTGGCTGCACAATCAAGCTGAGCCTTGTGCTTAGAAAGCCAATCCATTCCGAGAATAAGATCAATATCTGAGTTACCGAGAACAATTGGGGAAGAAAGGAACTTGTAGTCACCCAAAGTGATAGTAACCTCAGGGACGCAGGTGTTAGCTGTCATCTGCTTGCCCGGTGACACAATTTGCAAGGAATTTTGCAGATACTGATAATCACACTCATACTTTGATGCAAAGGGTTTGGAAATGAAGCAATGCGATGCACCCATGTCAAAAAGAACTTTTGCAGGAATATCATTAATAGGAAGGTTACCCATGATCACATCTGGTGAGTCCTCTGCCTGAGCTGCATTCACCATATTGACCTTGGCGAACTTGGGGTTATGCTTGACCACAGATGTACTTGCCGATCTGACAGGAGGAGGAGGAGGAAGACGCCTCTGGTTGAAACACTTGTTGGCATAGTGACCCTTCTGTTGGCACTTGTTGCACGTGACCTCTGAAAGAGGACGGTGATACAGAGCAGTCGATCTTGGAGCTTGAGACGAAGCCTTGTTCTGAAAGCCAGAGTTGGGTGGGTGGGAAGAACCACTACCACCTTTGCTCTTCTGCTGATACGGCTGACGGAACGGAGGAGGAGGAAGCCAAAACTTCTACTGCTTGGCCACTTGAGTAGAGGAAGAAGGAGTAACATCTCTGACTCGCTTCCTGGAAGCATCACACCTCAACTGAGCAGCCTCTTGCTTCAGTGCCATGTTGTAGAACTCATCGTACCTCAAGGGCTCAAAGAGAACAAGAGCGAGCTGAATATCTTCTCTGAGACCACCCCTGAACTGATATATCATGCTCTTCTCATCAGGGACATCCTGCTTGGCAAAGCGGGCGAGCTTCTGGAACAACTTGTTGTAGTCATAGACAGATAAAGAGCCTTGCTTCAGGTTGCGGAATTCATCATGCTTGCTTTCAACCACGCTCTGGGAATATAATGAGCCCGGAAATCTCGACGGAAATCATCCCAAGTGATAACATGTCCACCTCGGGAATCCTTGTACTGCTGGAACCATTCTGCTGCCTGATCTTTGAGTTGGAAGGAAGCGAACTTGACAGAGTCCTCAGGCCTGACGCTACTGCACTCAAAATGCTTACACAGATCCACAAGCCAATCGTCAGCATCGGTTGCCTCAACACAATTGCTGAAAGTCTTTGGCCCGTTAGCAAGGAACTGGTTGAGTGTAGCAAAGTGACTCTGATTGCTGCCTTGATTCCCTTGACTGCCTTGATTGCGCTCTTGGAGAATTTGCATGATCAGCTGTGTGTTTGCATTGGTTGCAGCCATCACAGCTTGCCATGCCTCCGGAGGAGGTGGAGGTGGTGGCGGATCTTGATTCTGGTTCTGACTGGTGCTCTTAGCGGGAGCCATCCTGAAGAGGTTGACCACCGTTAGCACATAGACATATAAATGAAGCTGAAACCAACGGAATGAAAATTGCAACATATAGTGTTCACATCCGAACAAAATGAACGAATGCATTCCTCTTCAAATGGTCACATATCCATAAATTGAGAAGCCACGTAGAATTAAGGTAGAGAAATAAATCAACAAGGTACGGTTCAAGAACGAATAATCGGTAAGAAATCCCAACCTCAAACCAATATTCGTGGAAGAAGAACTAGAGCTACTAGAATTCCCACCTATGAAACTCCCGAACCTTTTCGGTTATGCAATCAGGTGTTGGGGATACAGGGGAAGCATAATATCTCACCCAAACTAGCAAATCCTACATCCAGCTGTATCCATCCTTCAACACATAACCAAGAAACCTTCGGAAACCATCTACCTCAACCTTCGAAAAGCATCCGTTATACAAGTTATGGCGATACTCCCGAACTCCCGCCCCAGTACTGGGTGGCGTCGAGGTTATCTCACCAACGAACTGCATAAAAGAGATTTTCGATGTCGGTGAACATATCTCAAGTATTCCAGAATTGCAACGATAAAATTATGATAACAACACCTCAGAGCTCAACTCCCCGGGACACTTCCACTAAACCCCTGACAGGAGGCACCAAGACAGTATTCTCATCATAAGCCATCGGAACGATTCCAAGATACTCGCGTGATCCTAAATTTTTTTTAGTGAAATTTGAGAAGAGAAGAGTCAAAACTCTACGTCAAGATGCCTTACTAGAGCGATGAGGAGACTGGGAAGTAAAAGAATTCCTAAACTCTCCGATATATAATTCCTAAATGACTCAAAACATTTTTCTAGACACAACTCGGCCGCAAAAAACGATCAAGCAATGGGGCTCCTAAGGTCGGGGAAGGCTCTGATTACCAACTTGTAACACCATCGATGCGACTATAGCTCCCACGTGTCGAGGCACGACTTAGAGACATAATCGCATTGAAGGCATATGTCGCAAGTTAGGCAATCTTCACAACATCCCATGTAATATGAATAATAAAGGGGAGAACATAGTTGGCTTACACTCGCCACGTCAATCAAGAACATAAATAACATTACATCATCCAAAACACTCATGGCCCGACTACGTCGCCAAAATAGAAGAAAAACCCAACATGCGACAACGGTCCCAATCACCCCCAACTGGGCACCACTACTGATCATCGGGAAAGGAAACGTAGTATCGTTGAGAGTCTTCATCGAACTCCCACTTGAGCTCGTACTCGTCACCTGGAGCGGAATCACCTGGACCTGCATCTGGAGTTATAGTATCTGTGAGCCACAGGGACTCAGCAATCTCGCATCCTCGCGATCAAGACTATTTAAGCTTATAGGAAGGGTAAGGTGAATACATGTGGAGCTGCAGCCCAAAGACGCACTCAGGAAGTAGGTGTAAGTAATGATGGAGCGTCTGGCTATGCATTACGGCAACTCATGATGTACTCACATATTATCGTCCTCTTATACGCAAAGAGACAGCGATGACTGACGGACTGCCAACCAGTGCATAGGCTATCAGAAGCTAGCAGAGAAGATCAGATAGCATCATCTGAGCCCAAGTGCAAATCACTGATGTGCTCACCCGTTCTAACTTCCGTCGCGCACACATCGGTATGGCCTCGATTCGATTCCCGGAACTCTGCCGCCGTGTGAGGCTGGTGTCACCACGTCTGGGTAACACAATCAAGTAGCACTCACTGTTGTAAACTTCGTCCTTATAGTGTTCATGCTATATCTTATCACCGGACTAATTATATCCAAATTTCACACGACCTCTCTGCCCACAACTGCTCACATAGTTGGTCGTTTCAACAGCTGCGTGCGTATATCTTCTCAGCATTCGTGATGCCCTCCTTTGCTCAATTTCGCTTGGGCTCCTTTCAGCATTTCGTTTCCCACTATCTGACGCCGATCCTGACGATTGCAAGTGTGCACGTTCCACTTATGGCCCAAAATATCCTAGGCGTGGTTGCTGGATATCGAGAGTCAGTGAGACTCTAGCCTTTGATGGACCGTCTCCTCTCAGTATCTATATGCTATTTCTTCATAGCCGTCATCAAGGGACGGTATCCTCATTAGCGACCTGTATGACTGTGCCACTCCAAGATAAACAATTTTCCGAAGCCCTGTCAGCTATGTTAACATCGAGCCTCAATGTCAAACTCAGCCGCGTTCGAATGATTGCGATCGCAAGACTCTACAAGCAGTCCAGAATTCCACGTTCGCACATATCTCTTCTCTGGGACCTCTAGTTAGGCCCATAATGGGCGCTGGCCACTTACAATATCTTGTGTAACACCACGAAACAATCTCGTATGTCTCCACTCCTGGGGCAAGCTCGCGATCGCATCGTAGACCTCATGTTTAGAAGGTTCGTGCACTGGCAAACAACTCCACAGCCGCGACCTGCATCGTGGCCCAAGAGCGCTTGTGTTGGTTTTGTAGCAATAAGGAGGTGTGACCGCATGGGCCGTTGCAGGACTAGCAGCAGGCCGGAAGAGCAATAGAAGGTACAAGTTAGCAAATGATAGTAAAGATACCCCAAGGGTGGGCAATGTCTTAATTCCTCAGCGCTTGCGCGAATAATGGCTTTTAGTGAGGGTGAAACCCTATATTCAAGCATTAGTTTGCGTGGATGGATAGTGAAAGTGGTGGAAGCGCATGCTCTTACCGCCGCGTCGCTCGGCCCGGGGCTACGCGTGTATGAGTGTGAGGGAGTCCGAATCCTTCTGCGTTTACCCTGTCCTCCTTATTACCCTCAAGAATTACAGGGTTTATCACGGAACGATAAAGATATGCCAAATCGGTCAACTTAAATCGATAGATATAGATTATGACGGGTGACAATATACTACCTACTTAAGGCTGATAGGGGCGCGACTCTAAAGAATAGTATAAGCAAAAGTCATATCCGAGGCACTCACAGGCAGCCTTCCCCCTCACCAGAGTTTAGTAAGACACCTGCGTGAGGCTCTCTTTTAAGTAACCACTAGCCTATATCGCTACTCGACTATGCTTGCTTGACACGTCTCAGCGTATTGTGCTCACCAGTTATAGAATAAAGATAAGTTTTTTCATACGAGAATCGGTGGCGCCTCCACTCTTCAATCGCTGGCGCAATATACTGACGCGCCGCACTATTAGGTGAAGTAGCATTCTGCGAGCAACATGGGCACATCGGCGATTAACATAGCCTCATCGAGTTCCACATACGGTGTGCTGTGCTCTAGGAAATCCGTGGTGCTAGGACATATGGTGGATGGAGTGTTTGACATGGCAATTGGGAGGCTTGCAAGCAAATGGTAGGCATCGTAGCAATGGCATAGCAAAAGAGCGAGCAAACTAGCATAGCAAAGATAGTAGTGATTTCGAGGGTATGATCATCTTGCCTGCACAGTTGTCAGAGTTGACTGGATCCTCAAAGCAAACTCAACGGGCTCCTCGTTAGCGAACTCGTCTCCCGGCTCTATCCAAACAAGACAAACAAGCAACAAGGATACAATCAACCACGTGCAAGGATCAAACGTCATGATGCAATGATGATATGCTATGCGGGATGCGATGCGGGATGCAAAATGCAAGATATGACAGGGAATGCATGAACCTGGCCTCAACTTGGAATTCCAAGGGTGCCACTGGAAATATGAGATGAAATCGCTTGAAAATGATATAAAGATCATCGGAATCGGAGTTACGGTTTGGAAATGGCAAGCGTTTAAAGAATGACACCGGTCTGCAATTTACAGCAAGTAGGCATCTAAATGCAACAAGATGAACATGCTACAGTACCCAAACATGACAAGAAAATACATGGCAGGGATGCACACAAGATTCTTAACAAAAGACTAGCACTGAGACACGGCCAATTCATCCATTATGAGGTTCAAACAAGCATGGCAAAAACGCAAATGCAAAACAGATTCCAGACTTAGTGAAATTAACACTTGTCTGAAATTTCAGATCACGAAGCCCTCTTCGGAGCAGCAAAACAACATGATACATGATCTGATTAAGACAAGTAAGAACATGGCATGGAGCTACTCAACAAGCTTAACAAAAGACCCAAAGTGACCTGGGGCCAAAAGGGATCACAAAATATACTAACGGGCACACGAACATAGCTAAAACACAATCAGTTTTCAGACTTAGTGAAAACTGAGACATGCTGAAATAGAACTCACGAAGGCATGTAAACGAGCTCGAGGCACTCACTACGGTGCAAGTCATGGAAAGGCAAGCATGCATCCATTAAGAAGGCACACAATTCTAGCTAGACATGGCAAGAACAATGGCATAGCATGCACGGATCAACTACAATAGCATCGGCAAAATCGCAAACGAGTTGACGATCTGCCCAGATTCACAACGAAGCAAAAGTAGAGCTCGATTGACTCAAGCTAGGGTGCTCCATAATTTCAAAAAAAGACATGGATGGATAGAGCATAACATGTTTAACAAAACGCCTTTACTGATCATCCTCAAAAAAGGCACGGATCACTAGGAAACAAGCTGAACATATGGCATCATGAACTAAATAATCCCAGACTTAGTGAAAACTACTAAGTCTCTGAAAACAGATTCACCGGGTGCCTCACTTTGCAAGCTTGCATAAGTCACCACACACATCCTAAAAATGCACGGGTTGCACCTCTGGAAAGAAGACAAAATCCTTAACAAAACATATGAAGGACTCACAGGCATATCATGCACACAATAATCATGGCAAAAATGACAAAAGTCTAAGATGAACTAGCAGATCTGACAATTAACTCACGAAGCCCTCTTCTAACAGCATTTCGGGAATCAAGATGAGCTCAAATGAAAATGATGCAATGGAATGAAATGATGTACTCGTCGAGGCGAACATTTTGATATACTATATGCCCAAATCGGAGCTACGGATGCGGAGATATCACTGGTCAAAGTATGCTCGAAAATTAGGGTTCGGGAGAGAAAAAGTCAATCGTTCGTTTGAATCTCAGATCTGGATCGGGGCGAGCACTGTTCACCGACACTGTAGCACGCACGCATGACGAGGATGGCCGGCCGGAGTTGGAGGTGGAGAGGCCGGCCGGTGAGGGGGCGGCGGATCCGGCGACGAGGGGCGGCGGCGGAGCGGCGTGGGGCGGCGCTCGGGGCCGGGAGGAGGCGCGGCGGGCTTGGGGCGAGGCCGCGGCGAGCGCCGGCAGCTTGGCGGTGATGGCGCGGTGGTGGCGCGGGCTCCCGGAGCCGTGGGAGACGGGCTGCGGCGTGGGCGAGCTGGGAAGGAGCCGGGCGGCGGGAGGCGACGGGCCGCGGGGGCCGGCGATGGGCCTCCCGGGCCGGCTGGCGGGGAGATGCAGCCGGGCCAGTGGGGGCGCGCCACGTGGCGGCGGTGGGGCGAAGCGGACGCGTCCGGCGCCGGCGGACGTTGTCCGGCGCGCGGAGAGAGAGGATTTAGGGTTTCGGGGAAAGAGGACAACGATAATTTCGGAGGGGGCTATTTATAGGCATAAGTGGAGCTAGGAGAGTCCAAACGAGGTGTGGTTTTCGGCCACGCGATCGTGATCAAACGCTCTAGGACATGGAGCAGAGTTTGGTGGGTTTTGGGCCAAATTGGAGGGGTGTTGGGTTGCAACACACACGAGGCCTTTTCGGTCCCTCGGTTAACCGTTGGAGTATCAAACGAAGTCCAAATGATACAAAATTTTACAGGCGGTCTACCGGTAGTAAACCAAGGCCGCTTGGTAAGTCTCGGTCGAATCCATAAATGTTTAATCCCCACACACGAAAGAAAGCTAGAAACGACCACCGGAGGAGAACGAAGCGCCGGAATGCAAAACGGACAATGGGGAAAATGCTCAGATGCATGAGATGAACACGTATGCAAATGCCATGCACATGATGACATGATATGAGATGCATGAAAACGAAAACAACACACGGAGACAAAGACCTGAACCCGGGAAATAAATATAACTTAACGCCGGAGACAGCAAGAGTTGGAGTACAAATTGGGAAAGTTACATCCGGGGTGTTACACAACATTAGGCCCCAGATTGATTTGAACGGGTTCATGTCAATCCTTTAACAAAAGCTTCATCTTCAACATCTTCTCATAAATTGGTAAACCGCCATGATGTCATCTTCTCTGATTGCTGTAAACCGGAGTGATGTCACCTGTCATAATGAAGCTATCCATTATGCTTCTTTGTTTAATAGATCTGCGGAAATCGAGGCGACAGCTCTGTTTCGTGGCCCCTTGATTGTCACGCCTGACACATGTCCTTTTACCTTATAAATAGGACCGAAGGGTCATTTCCTTTCTCTTTCCCTTTGGCCCCTTCTACTTCTTCTTCCTCGCATCGCCCAGCTTCAGAGCTCCGCCGCCACCGTCAACCTCTCCCTCAACCTTGGCCGCTGCATCAACCTGGGCGCACCAGAGCATCGCGGCAACCTTCCGCGTCTTCCTCAGCTCCGGTAAATCTTCTATCCTTTCCCCCGTAGATGTGCTCTAGGGTTTCGCAGTTCTTCAGTGTTCATCATCTGCCTCTTGCTCATATGATAGATCTTTAGATGAATCCGCAAATCTTTATTCTGTGCAATGGTAGTTGTTTAACCTTCGCCTTCACTTACACATCTCAAAACCATAGATCTATATGTATGTTTTGCTCATTGATTCGGTACTACTCCTTTTGAACCTCTGAATATTTATCTCTTTTCTGAACTTGCTTCAGATCCAACGCTGTAGAGAAATCTTGTGAAATCTGTTTCTGCATAGTTATCCATCCGCAATCTCAGCTGTTTCAATGCTTAGATCAGGCGGTTTAACCTTGTAGAAAAATTTGCCAAACCGGTATATACCATTAGTCCCCTTGTTGAACCGCCAGATGTTGTTGCTTCATAAAACTCCGGTTCAGATAGATCTGTCTCCAATTTAACATTGCACATACCAATGTACCTTAATCAATGCATTTTTGAACCGGGATTTTCTACCTTGTAGATTTGATCATGGCCAAGCAAGTATATGAGTGCAATTGGGTTCCTTCTCGCGTCACAGAGGCTCAGCTGGACGATTTAGTCCTGATCGGCGCTTTAGGCAGCAAAGATACCATCCATTGGAAGGCTCCTGGCAAAGAATGCCCTCCCACACCTCAAGAAGGAGAGGTCGTTGTTTTCGTAGATCACTTAGCCCGGGGCTTTAAGCCGCCCGGTTCTAAATTTTACCGGGATGTTTTAGCCGATTTCCAACTCCATCCACAAGACACTGGCCCCAACTCTGTTACAAATATGTGTCACTTCCAAGTGCTCTGTGAGGCGTTCTTTCAAGAGGACCCCACAGTGGAATTGTTGAGAGACCTTTTCCATTTAAACCGCCATACTGAGTTTACTGACGGCTCCAATACGGAGTTGGGTGGCGTGGCGATCTAGAAAAGGAAAGAGGTCACATACCCTCACGCCAAACTGCACAGCCACCCTAAAGAGTGGAATCAGACATGGTTCTATTGCAAAGACACCTCCCCTGCTGGTGAGAATCCCTTGCCTGGCTTTCGTCCGGAGCGGCTCAGCAATACACACCCTTTTCCGCAAAGATTGACTGCCCAGGAGAGAAGCAAATATGCTCCTCAACTATCGAAGCTCAGAGCCTTTATGGCCAACGGTTTAACAGGGTTTGATCTCGCTCGCTGTTGGATATCATGGAGCATACTGCCCCTTAGTCAGCGCTCCGGTTTGATGTGCGAGTATACTGGCAGTGTTGATGACCCACTGCGACATTCCAAAATCCAGCTCACCGATGAAGAAATCACAGAGGCTGTGAATAAGATGCTGAATGAACCGGAACACATCTGTGCTAAAAACGGCCTGCTTCCCTTCTGTGCCACCAACAAACCGCCAGCTGTAAGACTTTGATTTTTCTTTTTGCTGAATCTGTTATTGATATATCTGGTCATTGTTTAATATCAGTGTCTGTGTAATCAGGGCAATGATCCATTTTGGAGCAAGAAACTGCCGCAGGAGAAACCAGAAAAACCAGACAAACCGGAAAGAGCAACCCGGCAAAAGACTAAAGCTGTGAAGAAGACTGCCCATAGGAAAAGAACCACTGCATCCTCTAATCCGGCCCCTGATGATGAAGTGGATAATCCGGACCTTGAGGTAGAGCTTGACTCACTTGGCTTATTTTTCATGCGTCTTATTGATGATGATATTTGTCAGGATGATGCCGAAGCTAGCCACGCTAATGCTGCAGAGGTAATTATTCTCTCTTCCGATTCAGAACCTTTGCCTTCACTAAAAATCCGTCAGGCAAACCAGAAAGTTAAATTTTCTCATCCTCTTGCTTATTTGGATCCCAAATTTCTTATGAAGACCCAACAGCACGAAGCTCGTCGCACAACCCAGCACAGCGGCCAGGTAGTTACCTCCGCCGGTTTACCGAACAGTCCGGTTCAGAAACGCCGTTCAGAGGTCTCTAATTTGCTTGTCAGTGCTTGTCCTAAAGCGGGCTGCTTTCGTCAACCTCTTAATCCATCTGACTCCGATTACCAGGTTACTTCCCACTCATCTTCTGGTGAGTCATCGGCTACTCAGCTGCCACCGCTCAAAATGGTGCTTGGGTAAGCTATAGTTATCATAATATTTGCAGCACATCGCCTTGGAACATATGCTGTATTTGATTTTGTTATTCCTTTCAGGGCCAAACCTAGGCCAAGCAAGAAGGCTCGCCTGTACAAAGCGGTCAAAGAAGATGCCGTCCTTGAACCGGGCAAGACACCAGATCTTGAAGCGGCTATTCCTGAGGATATACCCAATGATCCACCGCAGCAAGACGATGATCTTATTGCTGAAGAGAGACCTATTGATGCCTCAAGTCCTGTCAATCAGCCCACAAGCTCCATCCGGATTGAGAAATCCACCGGTCCAGCAAAGCCTATTGACAAGCCAACAGCCCCAGTGCAAACCGGCGATACCAAGGACGATGAGGTTGTCATTACTGGCACTGGCCATACCGAGCCAAGCAATCCTGTCGCTTTGTCCAAATATTCTTCCAAGGAAGAATTTGCTGCCTTTGGCAAAGGCAAGTGGAATGCTGATCTGGCGACTTACGCTGCTCTGAACGCCCAAGATATCCATTCCAGCTACCTGAACCGGCTGTATACCAGTCGTGACTATGAAGCCGGTCTGGTTAATCTGATGAAAGATAAATATGAGGTAACTTCCATATGCTCTTTCCTGCTTGTATGCTTCAATTCGTGCTTACTCTCCTAGCCCCCAAGGGCCGGTTTGTAATCTTCTTTCAAACCAGGACTTACTAATATAAATCTTAATGCTTTGAAATTCGCTGATGTAGCCCCCAAGGCCGGTTCAACTTAGCGTAGTTAAACCGGTACTTTAAGTAATTGAGATTGCCGCATCAGAATATATACGAGCAAATAGCCATTATCCCCCAAGTGCCAAGTTGAATACTTGTATTGATCTTGGGACTTTGTAAGCAATTGAAAGATGAAGATCGAATATGCATTAGCCCCCAAGTGCCAAGTGTATAACTTGTTATGTGGTTGGTACTTCAATCCTTGTACCGTTTTGTTGAAGCATATAACTGTCTGCATGCAGGCTGAGCTGAAGACGAAAGAAATCCAAGTCTCCGATCTCCAAGAAAACCTGAAAACCCAACAAGCTGAAACCTCCAAAGCAAAAGAGGAATTAGCCAGCGCTTTAAGCGCCATGGAATAGCTTAAGAAGAGCTTCAAGAAGAAGCGGGCGGATTGGGCCACTGAAAAATCCGCTTTAATCAAACGAGCAGAAGATGCCGAGGATGCACTAAAACTGGTGGCGGATGAACTGACCAGCATAAAGCGGCACGTGCATGCCATGACCACTGCTATCTTTGGTAAGCCGGTTTGACTTCTGAACTGATTCTGCCGTCTTACAGAGTTGCCGGTTTGTTAACCCTTTATGATATTTCAGGGACACACATTGTTCACTTGGGGTCAGATGTGCGGCAGAAATTGAAAGCCGCCTATACGTTGGTCGAACAACTGTACACTGGCGCACAGCGGATCATCTGTACCGCATCCCACAACAAACCGACACCCACTTTAATTCAATACACTCTGATGAAACTGTCGGTGCTTCCTGCCCGGGTTGAAGGGCTGAAGAAATCTGCTGCCTGAACCGGTGCGATCAATGCCTTAATCCGGGCAAAAGCCTGGGTGCCGGATTTTGATCCTATTGAAGCGGCTCAGGGCTATCCCAGCTTGAAGGAAGACGGGTCAGAGTTTGGTGAAGCGGATCTGCGAGCAATAAACCGGGAGGTGCGTCCGCTAGCTTGTCAATTGGCTGAAGAAGCAGACTTGTCTCATTATCAAGCCCAATATGACACTCAGAACAAGCGAATAGCTGCACCAATTCATGAATCGAAAAATCTTATCCCTCCAATCCGTAAGCATACTTACGCTCCCAATATTGACCCGTCATTGCTGATCCATGATGAAGCTGTTTTTCAAGCATTAATGGGAATCGACTGGACAACTGTTGATTTCCAGCCGCTGGGTAGAGAAACTGAAGCTGAAGCGGCGCAGGATGACCCACTACCATCAGGCCAGGCTGGTGACCAAGGTTGAACCGGAAGCCGGTTTAAAACTGCTTCTCCTTTGCAAAAAACAATGATCTTATTGTGGGCACCGTGTTGCCTTGTAATAGGCTAGCTGATAATTTTGATGTTGATATGCCTTCGTGCATAATTTGCTCTTCCTTTGGGTGATGAACTTGCCAAAGTACTTTCTACAATAAAAAATCTTCAAGTGCCACCGCGGTTGTACCGTCAGGCGGAATATGATGTCTGCATACATGAAATCAAAACATCCGAATTTTTTTAAGTATATGACCAAATTTTTGAGATACATAATACCTGCCATCGTTGAACGTGAAGTTGGCTCGGCCAATCTTGAAGCGGAGTTTTATAAACCCACACTGTTGGAGGAGATAGCAGCTCCCATATATATATGATGCCAGTTTACCATGTAAACCGTACCGGGTTATAATAAACACCGTGTTACTCTATAAGAGGATGTTAACAAAAAAGATCAAACCGGGCAAATAGTCTCTGGATTGAAGTGAACCATGTTCCATCAATTGACAGTATGAACCGGTTGAAAACTTTGTCAGTTTAAAGAACGCAATAAAAAGAAAGAAGTATCTTGCAAAGAAAAGTGTGAAGCAAATGCAATGACAAAACCGTTTGCAAAAAAGGTTTATTTGAGCTGATCAGATGGCGTTACCATGGCCGAACACGGCCAAGCTCCCGTTAGGTGTAACTATGGTTCTAGTCAGCCAGGTCCCCAAATGAAACCATGGCATTTATGCCGATCAAGTGGCATGGCAATGGTTCGGGTTCGACCAAGCCCCCAAGTGATTCTATGGCCTTAGGCCGATCAAGAGGCATGACTGGTTCAGACGTGACCAAGTCCCCAAGTGATCTGGTGGCTCTCGCCTATCAAGAGGTATGGTATTGGTTCGTACACGACCAAACCCCCAAGTAATGTAACATGATGCTTTTAAAAAGCTAACTCAAGGGGTAAACCGGAGGCCGCTTTAGAACAACTCCATGTAACCACACATGATGTAAAAGAACAGATACCCCGCTTTAGCTGAGGTTCCGGTTTATTATATTTAATCATAATATATACATAATCGTAATATGTACATAAGTAGAGCCAATGGCTCAGGTATAGTAAGGCCGAAGATGAGCTATGTTCCACGGCCTGATGGTCTCCTCCTCTGATGTACGTGAGTCCTTATGCTCTCAAATATCGATCAGATAGTATGACCCGTTGTGCAGATTCTTGCTGACCATGAAAGGCCCCTTCCAAGGTGGGGATAGCTTATGCATATCAGTCTGATCTTGGATGAGCCGAAGCACCAAATCTCCTTCCTGAAAGGTTCTGGTTCTGACTTAGCGACTGTGATAACGACGAAGATCCTGTTGGTAAATCGCCGATCGGGCGGCTGCTATGTCATGCTCTTCATCCAACCGGTCCAAAGCATCTTGCCGTGTTGTCTCGTTGTCCGCTTCAATATAGGCCGTCACACAAGGTGAATCATGACGGATATCACTGGGGAGAACCGCCTCCGCTCCATAAACCATGAAGAACGGTGTGTACCCTATTGATCTGTTGGGTGTTGTATTGATGCTCCATAACACAGATGGTAATTCTTCTACCCAACAACCCGGCGTTCTCTGTAAAGGAACCATGAGCCGGGGCTTGATGCCTCTCAAGATCTCTTGATTATCCCTTTCTGCTTGACCATTGGACTGTGGGTGTGCCACTGATGAAACATCGAGCCGGATATGCTCCCATTCGCAGAACTCCTTCATGGCACCTTTGGACAAATTGGTACCATTATCTGTGATGATACTGTGTGGAAAGCCAAACCGGAAAATCACTTTTTTGATGAACTGAACTGCCGTGGCCGCATCACACTTACTAACAGGTTCTGCCTCCACCCACTTTGTAAACTTGTCAACCGCCACTAGGAGGTGGGTCTTCTTATCTTTGGACCTTTTGAAAGGCCCAACCATATCCAGCCCCCAAGTCGCAAACGGCCAAGTAATTGGAATCATTCTCAATTCTTGAGCCGGTACATGAGCACGTCTTGAAAACCATTGGCAACCATCACATCGTCTGACTAGATCCTCCGCATCAGCATGAGTAGCTAACCAATAGAAGCCATGGCGAAACACTTTAGCCACCAGAGACTTTGAACCAGCATGGTGACCACAATCTCCTTCGTGGATATCACGCAAAATTTCACGGCCTTCTTCAGGAGACACACAGTGCTGAAATGCTCCTGACACACTGCAATGATGCAACTCGCCGTTGATAATAGTCATGGACTTGGATCGCCGGATTATCTGTTGGGCCAGAGTCTCATCCTCTAGTAACTCGCCCCAGTTCTTGTACGCCAGGTAAGGAAGCGTCCAATCTGGAATAACATGAAGAGCTGCCACCAATTGAGCCTCCTGATCAGGAATAGCCAAATCCGCTTCACCAAGGATCTTGACCGACGGGTTGTGCAGCACATCCAGAAAAACATTGGGCAGGACCGGTTTGCGCTGAGAGCCCAGCCGGCTTAAAGCGTCCGCCGCTTCATTTTTCCGCCGGTCCACGTGGTCCACCTGATAGCCTTTAAAATGGCCTGCAACAATATCCACCTCACGGTGATATGCTGCCATGAGTGGGTCCTTGGAGTCCCAAGTGCTAGACACTTGCTGAGCCACGAGGTCCGAGTCACCGAAACACTTAACTCGACTTAGATTCATCTCCTTAGCCATCCGGAGACCATGGAGCAAGGCTTCATACTCAGCTGCATTGTTAGTACAAGGGAACATTAAACGGAGAACGTAACAAAACTTATCACCTCATGGGGAAGTTAATACGACTCCAGCCCCCGAGCCTTCCAATTGCCTGGATCCATCAAAATGGATGGTCCAATATGTGTGATCCGGCTTTTCTTTAGGTGCTTGCATTTCCGTCCAATCATTGATAAAATCAACAAGTGCTTGAGACTTAACCGCCGTCCGAGGCACATACTTCAAATCGTGCGGCCCAAGCTCTATAGCCCACTTGGCAATCCGGCCAGTTGCTTCCCGGTTCTGGATGATATCCCCCAAAGGAGCAGAACTGACCACCGTAATTGGATGCCCTTGGAAGTATTGTTTAAGCTTCCGGCTTTCCATAAAAACTCCATACACCAGCTTCTGCCAATGCGGATAGCTTTGCTTGGACTCAATGAGTACCTCGCTGATATAATAGACCGAACGTTGAACTAGATGCTCCTTACCTGCCTCCTTTCGCTCCACCACAATAGCCACGCTGACCGCCCGAGCATTAGCAGCAACATATAGCAGTAACGGCTCCTTGTCAATGGGAGCGGCGAGCACAGGCGGATTGGCCAATTGCCGCTTTAAGTCCTCAAATGCTTCATCAGCAGCAGAACTCCAGACAAACTGATCCGTCTTCTTCAACATCTGATACAAAGGGATTGCCTTCTCACCAAGACGACTGATAAACCGGCTTAACGCGGCAATCCGGCCTGCCAGGCGTTGAACATCATTGATACACTTCGGTTTAGCCAGGGAGGTGATGGCTGTGATCTTCTCCGGATTAGCCTCAATTCCCCTATTGGACACCAGAAAGCCCAATAACTTGCCCGCCGGTACACCAAAGACGCACTTGTCCGGATTAAGCATCATCTTGTATGTCCTTAGGTTATCAAAGGTTTCCTTCAAATCACCAATCAGAGTCTCCTTCTCCCTGGATTTAACCACGATATCATCCACGTAAGCATGTACATTACGGCCAATCTATTTGTGTAGACAATTTTGCACACAACGTTGATAAGTTGCCTGGGCACTCTTGAGCCCAAAGGGCATAGACACATAGCAGAAGGCTCCAAAGGGAGTTATGAATGCCGTCTTCTCCTGGTCCTTAACTGCCATTTTGATCTGATGATAGCCAGAATATGCATCCAAAAAACTTGAACACTCACAACCCGCCGTAGCATCAATAATTTGATCAATACGGGGGAGGGCAAAAGGATCTGCTAGACAAGCTTTATTAAGATCTGTGTAATCCACACACATGCGCCAGGTGCCGTTTTTCTTAAGGACCAGCACCGGATTGGCAAGCCACTCAGGGTGAAAAACTTCAACAATAAAGCCAGATGCTAAGAGCCTGGCTACCTCTTCTCCAATTGCCTTGCGTCTTTCTTCGTTAAACCGGCGGAGGAACTGTTTCACCGGTTTGTATTTAGGATCCACATTAAGGGTGTGCTCAGCGAGTTGCCTCGGTACACCTGGCATGTCAGAGGGCTTCCATGCAAAAATGTCCCGATTCTCACGGATGAACTCGATGAGCGTGCTTTCCTATTTTGGATCCAAATTAGCACTGATGTTGAACTGCTTGGACGAATCGCCAGGTACAAAGTCAACAAGCTTAGTTTCTGCTGCCGATTTGAACTTCAGGGCCGGATCATGCTCCATAGTTGCTTCTTTAATGGAGTCATGTCCGCCGGATCAACATTGTCCTTATAATACTTCAACTCCTTGGTGGCACAAACCGACTCTGCATAGGCCGCATCTCCTTCCTTGCACTCCAAAGCGATTTTGCGGCTTCCGTGAACCGTTATTGTCCCCTTGTGACCCGGCATCTTGAGCTGCAAGTACACATAACAGGGTCGTGCCATAAACTTGGCATAGGCCGGTCGCCCAAACAGGGCGTGATATGGACTTTGGATTTTCACCACTTCAAACATCAATGTCTCCGACCTGGAATCATGATCATCCCCAAAGGCCACTTCCAGAGCTATATTACCAACAAGATATGCTGATCTGCCAGGTACTACACCGTGGAACACCGTATTAGACGGTTTGAGATTTTTATCTGTTAGTCCCATACGACGGAAGGTCTCATAGTACAAGATATTAATGCTGCTCCCTCCATCCATGAGCACCTTGGTGAACTTGTAACCTCCCACCTGAGGTGCCACCACCAGAGCCAACTGACCCGGATTATCAACCTGGGGAGGGTGATCCTCTCTGGTCCACATGTTTGGTTGTTCAGACCAACATAGATAACGGGGTATGGCCGGTTCAACAGAGTTGCCCGCCCGCCTCTGAACCTTCCGGTCTCGCTTGTCCAAGCTAGTGGTGAAGACATGGTACTGCCCACTACTCAACTGCTTTGGGTTGCTCTGGTAACCTGACTGTTGCTGCTGTTGATTGTAACCACCCTGGTTGTTCTGGCTATTTTGACCATTATGTCCGCCCGGATTACCATTAAATCCTGAACCGGAATTTCCTCCACCGTAACCCGGCCCGGATCCTGAGCCACCGCCGGAGCCGTGATCATACCGAAAAGCATTAGAATTCTTGAACTCCTGCATAATGAAGCAATCCTTCCAAAGGTGGTTTGCTAGCGCCTCCTTCGTCCCACGTCTTGGACAGGGCTGGCTTAGCAGATAGTTTAGGCGGTCCGGGTTAGGGTTGGGTGCCCCATTGCGATTTTTCGGTTTACCCTTGCGTCGCTGGCCATTGTCCAGCGTGTTAGTATTAGGCACAAAGTCCATGTTACCATCCGCTTTACGCTTGTCTCCACCACCATTGCCTGTCCAGTGATGCTGCTGACCTTTGGAGTTGTTGTTCCTCTTTCCCATCCCTGTCTTGTCATCATCAGATTCGGGATCCTTGGTACTACCAGAATCAGCATATTTCACCAAAGCGGCCATGAGGGTCCCCATATCAGTGCAATGACGCTTCATCCGTCCCAACTCCAGCTTTAGGGGCCCAAACCGGCAGTTGCCTTCTAGGGTTAATACTGCGGTGTCAGCGTTGATGCGGTCTGATGAGTGCAACACTTGTGAAACCCGACGCACCCAATGAGTCGTTGATTCTCCTTCCTCCTGGACGCAGGCAGCTAAGTCCACTATCGACATAGGCTGTTTACATGTATCCTTGAAATTGCTGATAAACCGGGCTCGTAATTGGGCCCATGAACTGATAGAATTAGCCGGCAAGCTTTTTAACCAAGTACGGGCCGTTCCTTCAAGCATCATGGTGAAGTATTTCGCACACGCCGCGTCATCCACATCAAGCATCTCCATGGCCATCTCATAGCTCTCCACCCATGTCTCTGGAGGTTGATCCGCAGTGTAATTTGGTACCTTGCGCGGGCCTTTGAAATCCTTGGGCAGGCGCACATTGTGTAAAGAGGGAATAGGGCAAGGCACCCCCAAAGAACTAGAAGTAACACCAGGTTCGATCGAGATAGTTGGACGAATCGACGTGAGCTGCCGAGCCTGATGCTGTGTGGCTAACTCGGCCTCCCTGCGCGCTCGGGCCCGGTCCACCACTTCCTCAGCGTTATCAGCACCGCCCGCCGGGTTGTTGCCACGGGGTTCTCCACGTCGTTCATTACTCGACACTGCCGGTTCATCCATATGTCTGCTATAGTCCGGCTTGGACGGTGGGTCGAGTGGATCCGGTCGCGGCTGTACGAGTACGCTTCCTGTTGGACCAAAGCTGTCCTCAGAAGCTCCTTGACCCGTCGCGTCTCTACTGCCTACGGCGAGTCACCTTCAATTGGAATGGCCTCCAGCCATGCAGCAGCGGCAACGAGATTGTCCATCGGGTTGGAGTAGTGACCCGGAGGTGTTAAAACAGCCTGAGGTATAACGGTGTTTTGACGAGGCGGGTCCAACTGACGAGGCTGAACTGGTGCACCGGTCCCAGGAGCTTCCGCCCGGTTTCCCTCCAGCGGATTGCTTGTTCTTGCTCCTGGAGTGTTGAAAAGGTCTCTGGCCTCGAAAACCAGAGGCATACGGGATCGGTGCTTCCTCCTCATGACTTCCTGCGACGCACTCTGGTCCAACATGAGCCTGTAGGCCTTTGCGTCTAAAGCGGCCCGCTCTGTGGCCATCCTGGTGTCCTCAGCTGCCAGATCCGCCTTGGCCTGGGTGATCTGTTCCTTTATCTTTGCAATCTCCGTGTTGTGGACATCCTGATCCGCCGGATTAGCTTCCGCCATAAGCACAGCCAATGCATCAAAGAGCTCGGATAGAACTTGAGCCGGCGGGCGCACAGGGCCTCCTGCCCCGGCAGCCGTTGCCACTGCTGAACCGAAGGTTGTTGCCGAAGCGGTCAAAGAATGAAGCGCTGCATGTGTGCCGGCCATGAATATTCCAACCCGGTTGGGCGGATCAGAGGGGTCCGGAATACTGTCGCCATCGGAACAGCCCCCAATCCAGCCGTCTTATAGCTGATAAAGAGATTCGGTTTCTCCGGTCGATGACTCGTCATCGGAACAAACGATGGTCTCGCCGCGAGATTCCGTTCCATCCTCATAACTTCCTCCATGGATGACTCCCACGAAGGCACGCTTCATTGCCGGTTTAACCCGGGCGGATCGCGCACGCTGAGCCGTCTCGACAAGGTCGGCGCAGATGTCCGGCTCAGGGCCCGGTTCACCGATCTTGCCAATGAAAACATGAATGCCACCAAAGGGGACCCGGTACCCGTACTCAACTGAGCCGGCCTCGGGGCCCCAGCCTGCGTCGTCGATGTAGAGCTTGCCGCGACGACTCTTAGTCATCCGGCCTACAGCGTAGCCCTCGAGTCCTTTAAAGCGGCCCTCCAAGAACCTGAAACCATCATGCGATAGCCCCACGGTGGGTGCCAACTGTCGTGGTTTTGTCACGGCAGATGTCCTAGAGAAAGGACTTAGTCGTGGAGCCATCGCAACGGGTTAGCTTGAAGGGGTTAAAGCGGACACAAGGACGCAAGAGAGTTTATACTAGTTCGGCCCCTTCGATGAAGGTAAAAGCCTACGTCTAGTTGTGATGGAATTGATGGGGTTTCGATGACTAGGGAGCAAACAAGCTTTGCCTATGTCTCGAGTTGTTGTCTGTCGTCCTTGAACCGCCGCCGGGTCGTCCCCTTATATACACGGGTGACGCCCGTCGGTTCACAGAGTCCCAACACCGGTCAATATTCATATCCGGGTTGGTCTCTCCTTATTCCTAACTTACAATACAAGTTTATATACAAATACCGGTTTACAGCTACAAGTCTTGAACCGACTACGGGCCTTAGGCCCTCATCTGCCTTCTTGGGCTTTAGCACTCTTGTACTACTGATGAAGTTGACCCGGCCCAGATAGGCCGGTTTACGCCCAGCAGTAATATCCCCAACATGTCCCGTGAATTCACGCCTGCTCGCACGCCACATGGGTCGCGCGGTGGCACGTATATTGTTTTTCTATTTGGATGATTAATGCTGCTTTATTGCTTAGCCGAAGCATGGCACGTATCCATTATTGGTCTAACACTCACGGTTCGAATAAATAATCCATTTGGGATATTGGTTCCCAATTATTAATAATCTCCCGTCTGTAATTAGATAAAGATTACATCAAAATAGGTCTCAAATTTGACAAAAAAGTACAATGCCACTTTCTATTGGTGTCCATATGACAACACGATAAGTTTCATGAACTTCAAACAACACGATAAGTCTGTCACGTGTGCATGTAGCTCAAATTTGATTTTTGCACATTATACCCGTAGAAAATCAATCAATCAATGTACTAAAACATCTTAATGATCTTTGAGATTTTTTTTAAATTCAAACGATCCTCCTTTGGTAACATGTATGGTCACCACTGGATAATTAATTTAACAAGCATCATAGTTGCGGTGGATTCACGGTGTGTGTGGTTGTGTGCGTCTGGGGGTGGCGGGTGGCTCGCAGTACACTACGAGTTGTGAGCCACCGTGTGGGTTGGCCGTTTTGTTAGGCAGGTCAGTGCCACATCAGAGTCGTGAAAATCGTTATTTAAAACATTACACAACCCTTTCATACATAAATGTTTTGGCCACATGCGGTCGATGGTTGTCCTATACGACACTCGATACTCGCGTGTGACGCTTTCTATGGGCCCGCGAGGTCGTCGTCCATCACTTTGACGAACAGCCGGTAGTGAGGTTAATTTGACCAGCAAGGTAGAATCTTTTTTGTTTGTGTTATGGTGGTATATAGTACGCGTCGAAGAGGTGGGAGGGGACTAGCATATATACTATACGTACGTGTCCGTGAACAAGTACACCTCACTCAGTGTCGGGACTTTTGGTTACCGAGGCACGTGCCACATCAAAATTGTGAAATTGGTTATTCAAACATCACACAGCACCTTTTTGGGCCACATGCATATCCTAGCTAGGACACTCGCGTGTGATGCTTCCATCTGTGGGCCCACGAGGCCATCTTCGATGCATGCATGCATCACTTTGACCTACATCGCGAGAGGTTAATTAATTTCACCATCGATGAGGATTCTTTTGGGTTGTACATATATTACGGCAGGAGCATATAGTATGCGGTGAAGAGGGGGGAAGGGGACAATCATATGTAGTACGCTTGATATGAACCTCACTCTGTGTGGTTGCATTGTTTACAGTTTTTGAGGCATGTGGGACATCAAAGTTGTGCATTTTGGGTATTCAACATATATATATATGTTTGGCCCGCAATCAAAGCGGCGGTGGTTGTCCTCTCGCACCCACTTAAGCGGTTATCAGCGATATCGATGCTTTCCATCTGTGGGCCCGCTTGGTCCATCACTACTTTTTGCCTGACAACAAGAGAGGTTAATTTGACTTAGGAGGGGATTATTATTTTTGCTCTAGGATAACATGCATGATATAGTTTGAGCACACGCACATGGATGTGTACGCATGAATCCCTCCCATCGAGTCGAAGTGGCTAGTACAACAACACATCATGAACTGATCTCGCTCTGTGTGGGGAGCTAGTGTACGATTTTTGACACACGTGCCACATAAATGTTGTGTATTCAAACATGCATGCACGCATCACCTCCATACATATGCATGTAGTGGTTGCCTTCGAATGATACACTCCCTCGTGTGGTTATCGGCGACAAGCCTATATATTCGTGGGCCCGCGTGGACATCCATGATCACCTTGACAAACAACAAGATAGGTTACCATGGCGGATTCTTCGTTTGGTCCATGTTATCGTAGTATAGGTCATGGTGAGATTCAGACCTAATAAAGTTTGAGTGCATATACTATGCACACACACATGCATGAATCCCCGTCGTTGGCTTGAAGTGTGGTGTAACATACATATGCATCGTCAACCTAACCGTCACTCAGTGTGTGGATTTCTAGTACAAAATCACGATGTCACATCAAAGTTGCATGTAGTGGTTGTCTTCGGGGACTAGCTACTTGCATGATTATTGGCGAGCTAGCCCATCTCCGGGGTTGCATGGACGGCCATCACTTTGACCAACAATAAGAGAGAGGTTGTACGACCAAGGTGGATTATTCTTGGTCGGTTTTACGATCCATCTTGGTGAGATATATGCCTCTTTGGCCTGCCGACTGAAAGTGTCTATGTGTGTGTGTGGGGGGGGGAGGGGGTTGCTACTTCGCACATTGCTCGGTTGGGGGGCATGCATTCATAGCTTAGGATTCCCTTCGTGGCGACACGAGGGGGGAGGGTAGGGGGCTGCTAGCTACTTCACACGTTGCTAGGTAAACCTCGGGGGGGGGGGAGGGGGCATGCATTCATAGCTTAGGATTCCCTTCGTGCCAACACGAGGAGGGGCTGCTAGCTACTTCACACTTTGCTAGGTGAACCTCGGTTGGGGGGAGGGGCATGCGTTCATAGCTTAGGATTCCCTTTGTGCCGACACAGGGGAGGGGTGGCTGCTAGCTACTTAGCGCTTTGCTAGGGTGAACCTCGGTTGGGGGGGAGGGCATGCATTAATAGCTTAGGATTCCCTTCGTGCAGACACGAGGGAGGGGGCTGCTAGCCACTTCACACTTTTCTAGGTGAACATATGTTGGTGGTGGGGGGTGCATGCATTCATAGTTTAGGAATCCCTTCATGCCGACACGAGGGAGGGGGGGCTGCTAGCTACTTCGCACTTTGCTAGGTGAACCTCGGTTGGGGGGGCATGCAGTCATAGCTTAGGATTCCCTTCGTGCCAACACGAGGGAGGGGGGTGAAAGAACATGTGGTGCCCCCATGTGTGGTTTTGGTAATTGATGACATTCTCTATGGACTAATGGTTGCATTGGGTTATATTTGAAGGATTTGTCCATAGGCTTTTCTTGAGGTCCATTTGTTGGTTTCAAGGAGAGTATGTGATGATCAAGGTGCTACTCAAGGAATTATCTAAAGATTGGTCATGTGAGAGGTTGATCAAGACTAAGTCAAAGAGTGAATCAAGTCGATCAACTCAGAAAGCGTGCAACATGTACCGAGAGGGATCAAGTGATCCCATGGTATGGTAAGCATTATATGTTACGCTTTGTGAACTAACCCATGGTCTACGTGAGAGTTCTGTGTGGGGTTAGGTATGTTTCCATGGTCTTGCGTCAAGAGGAAGATATCATACAACCCATGGAGAGGATGACATCAAGTGGTGATCATCATCAAGATTGCGGTGTGCAAGTTCAAGTGGAGTATCATGAAGATATCATGTCCTTGATGCTTGCGTCCACTATGGTGACAATAGACTTGTGAAAATGCGCCAAGGAGTGGCTCACCCATAGTGTAGTATGGGGGGCAATCTACTAATCTTCATCAAGCTAGTGCAATCAAGAAAGGTGGTCCAACTTGAGGGAGTCAAGACCGTCATTATCTAGCTCAAGTGGACTATGTGAAAGGAACAGGTTTGTTCTTGATAGGTTTTCTATTTTACTGGTCTCATGGTGTTAGTTGGGAGACCGTATTATAGGATCGATAGCCGTACTATCAAGGGGGGCTCTCGGGTGAGTAGCTTGATCGTATCGTTCAGTGAGAGCTCAAACCATTGCATTCTTGACACCATCATATTTCTTGGTTCTTTTTTGTATTTTCTCTTTGTGAGGTTTTAGAGCTTGTGGTTATCTTCGTGACAAGCTCTAGTTCATCGAAAACCGATTTCCTATGCATCTTCTTTTGCGTTTTCGGTGTTGGAGTTTTTTTTCCGGTCTTATTTGAGAAAGGGTTCTCACCATTTTATTTTGGGTATTTTCTCTATTGCTATTTCTTGATATTTCTATCAAGATTGTGTTAGCCCTTGTCTCTAGCTTTCCAACAAAGTTGGTTTCATCAAATTCAGAGTTCGTTTGCAAAAGTTGTGGCCGTTTCAATTTACCGGATCCCGCATCTCTCTGCCTAGTGCGGGTGCCCGGGGTCACCCGAGCCCCTCCATAGTGACCTCTCTGGCCAGTCTGAGTGCCCAGGGTCTCGCCCCCCGAGTGCCCCGGGTCATCCAGGGCGCTCCCTCTCCTCCTCTGATCACCCCGGGTGCCCGGGGTCTTGGACCCGGGTGCCCGGGCTCCTTTGCCTCCTCCTCTCGGCCCCCTCCGGGTGCCCGGGATTGGGACCCTCGGGTGCCCGCCCCCATGCCACTGTGCTTCCCTTGTTCGTCCGGGTGCCCAGGGTCCCCCCCCCCCCCCCCCGCGTGCCCGGAGTTTAGTGGCTTTTTTCTCTGGGTTGTGCGGGTGCCCGGACCCCTTTTGTCTGGGTGCCCGGGGTACAACGGTCATATTTTTCTTGGGGGTATTTATACCCCCTTCTTCCACCTCCAACCTAGGAAATCTGAGCAAGTTTTCCCCCCACCATCGTTGACCTCTTGGAGCTTGCTATCTCTCAATCCCTCCATGGAATCTTGCTAGTTTTTGGGGGAAAAGAGAGTGGAGATCTAGATCCACATTTCCACCAATCACTTTCTCCTCTATGTGAGGGGAAACCCTTGGATCTAGATCTTGGAGTTCTTGGTGTTCTCCTTCTTGTTCTTCCTCTCATTTTCCTCCATAGCTTTTGTTGCTTTGGTGGGATTTGGGAGTGAGGGACTTGGGCACTCCGTGTGCCCTTGCCATTGCATTAGTTGCATCAGTTTGAGTTCTCCATGGTGATACGCGAAAGTGAAAAGTTGAGAAGCTTATTACTCTTGGGTGCTTGGTACCCTAGAGCTTGTTCCTCTTGGGTGCTTGGGCGTCCTAGACGGTTGGTGGTGCTTCGGAGCTCAATCATCGTGGTGTAAAGCTCCGCGCAAGCGTCGGGGTCTCCAATTAGGTTTTGGAGATCGCCCCAAGCAATTTGTACGGGTTCCGGTGACCGTCCCCAACGGTTGTGAAAGTGTACGGGTTCGGTGACCGCCCCCAAGGGTTGCCATTTGTACGGGTTCAGTGTCCGCCCTCAAGGGTCCCTTAGGGGAATCACGACATCTTGCATTGTGCGAGGGCGTGAGGAGATTACGGTGGCCCTAGTGGCTTCTTGGGGAGCATTGTGCCTCTACACCGCTCCAGATGGAGATTAGCATCCGCAAGGGTGTGAACTTCAGGATACATCATCGTCTCCACGTGCCGCGGTTATCTCTTACCCTAGCCCTTTACTTATGCACTTTACTTTGTGATAGCCATAGTATGACATGTTATATATCTTGCTATCACTTAGTTGTTTATCTTGCTTAGCATAACTTGTTGGTGCACATAGGTGAGCCTAGTTGATTTAGGTTTTGTTCTTGAAAAATTAAACGCCGCCGCTCGCCCCCGCGCCGCTGGCCGCCGGATCCGGCAAGCCCGCGGCCGGATCCCGCCGTCCCGTCCTCGTCCATCGCCGGACCCGCCCCCCGCACCTCGCCGGCGAGCTCTTCCGCGACTCCGGCCGCCGTCTTCTCCAACTCCGGCGTGTTCTCCGGCGAGATCCGCCTCGCCTCAAAATCTGTGCAGAAGCCCTAGATCTGAAGTTGACCCCGTTTTCTCCCCGAAATATTTCATCTCATGTGTGCTACTTTGACCTGTCATATCTCTTTGCATACTGCTCCATTTTGCATGTATAATATGTCAAAATGTTCATCATGTGATGCTCTTCATTTCATTCCATTGTGACATGCTTGTTTGAGTCCATCTTGATGCTCTAATCATCGTTGCAAGAGTGCTATATGATATTGTCTGCTGTAGTTTAACAGTAACTTGCTCATTTGTCATTTTTACATCTATTTGTGTGATTTTCTTTTGAGCATGAAGTCTACATGTGTTATGAGGTACAACATGCCATCTTTGCTGTGGTGCAACCCACTCTTCATGATATGCCATGTGTTGATTGTTACAAGCTTGCAAAGTAGCCTCCGTGATGTTGCTGATTTCTGTGACTTAGTCATTTCTGCTAAGTCTGAAACTGATATATTGTGATGCTATGTAAACCTGTTGATACCATGAGTTCTATGCATAATCTGGAGATGTTCACTAAGGGTGTTTTCTTACACATGTAATTCTCTATCCATCCATGACCCTGTTTGCATTTATGGAGTGCTCTAGCATGTCTTAATCTTGCTCTACTTTTGCTATAAAATGTTCCTGGCAGATTGTTTAACTTGCTCTTGCCATGGTTAGCTTCATAAACATGTCATCTTGCTGTAGGTATGTTTGTCTTGTCATGCAATGCTTTGTGATGAGTGATTCGAGCTCGCAAAGATGCCTGAATAATTCTGTTTATGCCATGCACTGTTATTTTCACCAAGTCTGAATCTGTTTATGAAACTTGCTATGTTTACATGTGTGCCATCATATCTTGTGTGCCTTTTTGGCTCGTGATCAGTAAGGGACTTTTGTTCTATGCAATTAGTAGATTCATGCCATGACTCTGTTTGCTATGATAAGTTCCTGTAGCATGTTGTTTGATAGCTCTAAACTTTGCAACCTGATGTTATTTCTGCCATGTTCAGTGATTCCTGCAAAGTCTGTAAACTGTTATTATTTGCAATCTTGCCATGTCCTTTTGAGCATGTTCTAGTGAATTCTGGAGATAGCTCAGTGTTCATGTTTTGTTATGCTTTACCTGTAAATCACGTCCATGCCTTTTGTTTTCATGTTGTGGTGCTGTAGCATGTTGTTTTGGTGCTTGCAATATGCTTAGTTGCTGTTTTGGACAGCATGCCCTTTAAACTTGTTTCATGTGTATGTGTTGAACCGTTGCTCCGTTTTGAGTGTGCTCTATATGAAACTTGCTTAGTTTTGCATGTAGTTTCATGTTACCTTGTTGCATCCATGTTTTGAGGTATGTGCTTGATGTTTGAATGCATTTTGCACCAATGCCATTTTTAACTTGTTTTGCTCATATCTTCTAGGCCGTAGCTCCAAATTAAATGAACTTTATATGTAACTTGACTAGAATTTCATGTAGATCATCTTGGTGCATCTTAACTTGCTCTTTAAAAACTTGAACATAAGGTTTATTCAGATCTGGACCAATTTCGAAATTTGCATATGAGGACTTACCGGAATTGTTATATGTTGTTTCCGACCTCATTTAAACTTGATTTGATATGTCGCTCTTGTATGCATCATCTCTTGCCATGAGTAGCTTCATGTAACCTTGGATCTCATTACTATCATTGCTATGCTAGTTGCCTCGATGCTATCGCTATGCCGCATTACCTACCACTTGCTTATCAAGCCTCCAAAATTGCCATGAACCTCTAACCTTTGTCACCCTTCCTAGCAAACCGTTGTTTGGCTATATTACCATTTTTGCTCAGCCCCTCTTGTAGCGTTGCTAGTTGCAGGTGAAGATGAAGATTGCTCCATGTTGGATTATGTTTATGTTGCAGGTGAAGAACGAGATATGTGCAGCTCCTATCGGGATTTGTTGGCACATTCGGGCGGTCTTGCTGGTCTTGTTTTACCATTGTAGAAATGTCTTGTAACTGGGATTCCGAGACTGATCGGGTCTTCCCGGGAGAAGGAATATCCTTCGTTGATCGTGAGAGCTTATCATGGGCTAAGTTGGGACACCCCTGCAGGGTTTGAACTTTCGAAAGCTGTGCCCGCGGTTATGTGGCAGATGAGAATTTGTTAATATCCGGTTGTAGTAAACTTGAAGTAAACTCTTCTAAAATACAGCAACCGTGTGCGTAACCGTGATTGTCTCTTTTTGGGGTTGTTCGAGAGGAGAACACGGTTTTTGTGTTATGTTTGACGTAACTAGGAGTTCAGGATCACTTCTTGATCATTACTAGTTGACGTCCACTTGTTCAGCTCCTCTTCTCGCTCTTGCATTCGTAAGTTAGCCACCATACTTTGCTTAGCCGCTGCTGCAACCTCACCACTTTACCCCTTCGTTACCCATTAAGCTTTGCTAGTCTTGATACCCATGGTAATGGGATTGCTGAGTCCTCGTGGCTCGCAGATTACTACAACAACAGTTGCAGGTACAGGTTATACGATGATCATGATGTGAGAGTGATGCTCGATAGCTTGTGTTGGAGTTCTTCTTCTTCTTCGTCGATCTTGGGTTAGGTTCCTGGTCGGCAGCCTGAGCTAGCAGGGTGGATGTCGTTTGAGTTCCTGTTTGTGTTTCATCCGTAGTCGGATGTTGATCTTGTGTACGATGTATTGGTGTATCCTTGCGGCATTTGTATGCCTTGTATGTATCCCCATCTATTATGTAATGTTGATGTAGTGATATCCACCTTGCAAAAGCGTCGTCAAGATGCGCTTCTATCCTTGGTGGGACCTTCCAATTCCTTTAGGATAGGGTCGCATCTTGGGCGTGACAGGGGAGGGGGCATGCATTCATAGCTTAGGATTCCCTTCAGGCCGACACGAGGGGGGGGGTGGGGTCAAGCAATACCGTGCGCTTTGCGAGAGAGGTGCCATATCAAAGTTGCATTTGGTATTTGAAAATCAAACCACCCTTTTGATACATAAATTTGGTCCACATGCAAGTGTGTTCGTGTTCTGACCCTCTCCCGCGTCATATTTTGCCAAATTTATGAAAATTAGAGAAGTCGGATGATGCAACAGACACGGTTCACTCAAACTAACCGTGTGCCACGCCGGTGCACCTGTCACGCACACATTCGCACAGTACATTGGGCTCGACGAGGCTCCCCCTCTCAAAAATATCTACCTGACTCAATGGTTTGTCTGTTTCATAACACACGGTTGTTATCTCCAGACCGTGTGCGATGTTTCTTGTTACCAATCCCGCCAGTATCCCTAGAAAATATTTGCCCGCCTCGAGGGTTTTTCTGTTTCATAACACACGGTTGTTATCTCCGGACCGTCTGTGATGTTTCTTGTTCCCAATCCCGCCCGCATCCCTAGAAAATATTTGCCCACCTCGAGGGTTTTTCTGTTTCATAACACACGGTTGTTATCTCCGGACCGTGTGCGATGCACTATCATCAAAATTTTCAATAGCCCGGCATTTCACTCCCGCGTTTGACTCCAGCGTAGTAAAATTTTCATTACTCGCGTCATTTCCTCAAACACCCCGCCCCCCCACACACACACACACCAAAACCTGCTCAAGCGTGCGCGCTCACACACACACACACACACACACCCTCCCTCGCTCGAAACCCTAGCAAGGTCCCCGCCGCCACTGCCACCGCCGCCGCAAGGCCTCCATTGTCAACATTTGCTGGTTTGCCCATGCAGCTTACCCACCGATCTCATACCTAGGCCGCCCTGAGTTTCTTAGATGACGTCTGCCAAACGCCCCCTTTCCCACAGATCCCCGTCCCCATCCCCATCCCCCACTCCAGAGCATCGCAGCCTAAGCCTGGCTCCGCTTCCCGTGGAGCTCGAGGAGCGATTGGCCCAAAAGAGGTGTATAGTGGTCTCTTCGCTCGACATCGCCGAGGAAGCTAACGACCATTACTGGCGGCAGACACTCAAGCAGTGGGCTAGAGTATGCGGGCATGTCTCGGCCGCCGGCTATGACATCAAGGTCATCGATAGCGATGGCCTGAGGTGGGCCGTGTCACAGGTTAAGTGGCCCACCCCCAAACCCTCAGGTTCAACCGCTGTCGATCTCATCCATGGCCTCGCCGCTGATCTCCTCTGGCTCGTTGTCAACAATTTGCCATTCTACATCGCCATCGAGCCCCTTTTGTCATTTTTGAAGGACACGTTCTGCGACGCTGTCTTGGGATCCACAACTTCCAAGTCAGACCTCATCGACGGCGACCACGAGGAGGGCACCCTCTCCAGCTCTTCCAAGGGGAAAGAGCCCATCTGCGACATCAGGGAGGGCACCCTACAGCCGTGCTCTTCCAAGGGGAAGGGGCCCATCTGCGACAACATGGAGCGCATCCAGGGTCCGTGCTCTTCCCACGGGGACGAGCCCATCTGTGACAAGTGAGGAAACCCATGATTTGTTTATTTCAGTTGTTCACAATGTGATGCTCTATATGTGCAATTATTTACTGTGCAGTACATTTCATCAATCCAGTTTTAAACATACCGATAGGAATGCATATATGTTTGCTTGTTGTTAAATGTTAGGCCTGTTGCAGTTAGCACACCTTTCCACTTGTTTTGCTTTACTAGCGTGCTTAAACCTGCACACTGCAGCTATCTTTTGGAGATTATTTTGTCTGCCATGCATAATTTTGGTTGATGTTTAGCCTGTTGTGCTTAACATGCTTCTCGATGTGCCTACACAGGACAATTTTGGAACGACTGCTGTTTTCCATCGAGGTTAGTTTCATCCCATGGCTTATATCTGCTCACTGTTCAGGATATCGGTAGCTAGTACCATATAGCCCGACGGCTGATAAGGGACTAATCGGTGAATCAGACTTTTAACTGAATATATCTGCAACCCATTTTTTGTTAGGTTAACTAGGGCCATATGTAATATATCTGAGGCTACATAGCAACATGCACTGTACTTAATGTATAAATATGCAATCCTAGGCTACATAGCACAAGGAAGAGTGTTACATTAATGTTCTAATGATGTCTAGATATACGTAGAAGAGCAGCAGCAGCAGCAACAACAACAACACAACCCTGTTTGGATACTCAACTTAGCTAGAGGTTAAAATTAGTTTCTAACTCATTACTAAGCCTGAACTAACTCCATCCAAAGAGTTGTTTGGATGGCAGGGTTAGATTGACAATAAATGCACTAGGAGAACTAGCTCCAATTAGCACCTCTTGGGTTGGATAGTTTTTTTGGGTGGGTTATAGATGCAATTAGCTCAAACTAGCCCTCATGTTTAGATATACTTTAGGGGTATTTGAGCCCGAACTAGCTCAAACTAACTATAACCCATGGATACAGCAACAGTTAATCAGCCGATAATTTGTAAGAATGAACTAAACTCCTTCCAGCCCATAATATAAGATGTTAATTCATCTAATATGTGAGTATATTGGATGTTATAAGATACTCCCTTTGTTCCTAAATATTTGTCTTTTTAGAGATTTCAAATGGACTACCACATACGGATGTATATAGACATATTATAAAAGAATGTTGTACTACATCATTGGCAATTGTTGTTTAGCTTCTAATATTAACTTGGTGCTTTTAGGTACATGTGTCATTGGTAAAGATCCGCGCTCTGACCCTTTCTACGTATGGGGCAATGAGATATCGATGAACCAGCATCAAGTGAGGAAGCTGATAAAGATTGTTAGTAAAATGGGTCCAAAGATGGCAGTTAAACTATTTGTTTACACTTTATCCAAGACAACAGTGAACTGCAGGATGGTAAGTAAGAACTTTGCAGCCTTCTTTTTACTACCCATAATGAGTTGTGTTAGATGACAATGTCTGAATCTTTTTCCTTTGAAGTGGTTGCGAAAGCAGTTTACTCAAGATTACCTCTCAAACTACATGATTGGTGGGCATGCAAAGGTTAAAGTATTTCTACCAGAACATGATGATTATATATATGTTTTCATGAAGACCATGAAGGATGGGCGGTCGGCCATCACAAGGGGTTGGACTAGAGTCGTGCGTGCCTTCTGCATGGAGGAGGGAACAATATGGGCATTCTGCTTCACCTTGTTCAGCAACCAGAATATATTTCGCCTCATTCTTTACAGTCTTTAATAGTACAAGTATACAACTGTGGTTCATCATTCTTTATTTGGTTCTTATGTAATTCTTGGACATATGTACCTATGAATCGAATAATGCATTGGTTGTTTGAACCTGATGGATATGAATAAAGCTGTAGCATACATTCAAATTCAAATTCAAATTCAAATCCGGTACAATTATGAAAAGCAGTAATTAAATTACGGTGAAATTAAGCTCTCCAGGTTGTTACGGCACACACGGTTGGTAAAACACAAACATTTGTGATATGCACCTTAATCGGAGACGGTTCATAGAGAGGAAACCTATGCAAGGATGCACACAGTTGCCATTTGCAAAGCGTGTGCGATGTCAGACAATATCACAAACGATGCGGGCAAACTAAACGTTTGTGTTAGTTGCCTTATCATACACGATTCGCAACCATGAACTGTTTCTGATGAAGTGTGCATCGTAAACGTTACACCACAGAATAGCGTGTGCGATAGTTGTCGTGTACGATGATGTTACCATGGTCCGACGTTTCATAATCCTGTCCGACACTCGTACGACGATTAGCTAATCTTCTTAACAATGAACCATTTGTGATGGGCCGCGCATCGTAAACATAGCAGCATAGAATACCGACTGCGATGGCAATGCGAGCATAAACGAGTAGGAGTACTGTAGGGGCCCTATCCCCGACGGTTTGGCTTGTATGAGTGGTTAGTCATGCCTATGGGTTTATCAGAACCTCCCGGTACTTCCATGCGTCTTATGCTCTTTGTGCTTCGTCCTTACATTGGAGTGTTTGTTGTGGTCTACTTCGACGACATACTCGTTTTTAGCAAATCTATCAAAGACCATGTATAGCATGTTAGGGCCGTCTTGCAAACTCTTCGCAAGGAACGTCTTTATGCCAACATGAAAAAGTGCACTTTTGGAGTTGACAAGCTTGTTTTCTTGGGTTCGTTGTCTCTTCAAAGGGTGTCCATGTTGATGAGTCTAAAATTGAAGCAATTAAAACTTGGCCACAACCCACTAATTTGCAACAAGTACGTAGTTTTCTTGGCCTTGCGGGTTTTTATCGTAGATTTGTGAATGATTTTAGCACCATTGCTTCACCTTTGCATGCTTTGAGTAAGAAAAATGCGCCTTTTGTTTGGGGACCACCCCAAGATACCGCATTTAATGAGCTTAAAAATTTGCTTACTCATGCTCCCGTGCTTGCATTACCCAACTTTGACAAACCTTTTGAAGTTCATTGTGATGCTAGTGGTAATGGCATAGGAGGTGTGTTAACGCAAGAGAAGCGCCCCATAGCATACTTTAGTGAGAAACTCTCCGGAGCGCAACTCAACTATCCCATCTATGACAAAGAGCTATATGCTTTAGTGCGAGTTTTGCGTGAATGGAAACACTATCTTCGCCCTCATGAATTTATCATTCACACCGATCATGAAACGCTTAAGTATCTTAAGGGTCAAACTAAGTTGAACAAGCGTCATGCTAAATGGAGTGAATTCATTGAGTCATTTCCTTATGTCATCAAGTATATCAAAGGCAAGGAAAATGTTGTCGCGGATGCACTTTCCCGTATATGCATGCTTGTTACTAAACTTGAATTAAATGTCATTGGCTTTGAGCACATAAAAGACTTGTATGCGCATGATCCTACTTTCACTATTCCTTATTCCAAATGTTTGACGCATACATCTTGGGAACGCTATTACATCAAAGAATATTATCTTATGAGAGCTAACAAACTACGTATTCCTGAGTCTTCTCTTTGTTTGTTACTTTTGCAAGAATCTCATGGAGGAGGACTAATGGGACACTTTGGACGCAACAAGACATTCTCTATGCTCTCCAAGAACTATTATTGGCCCAAGATGTTCCGCGACGTCTCACGTTTCACCAACCGATGTTCGACATGTCGCGAAGCTAAGTCCAAAGCTCAGTCTCATGGCCATTACATGCCTCTCCCAATTCCATATGACCCATGGGAAGACATTAGCATGGATTTTTTTCCTTGGTTTGCCTAGAACTAGAAATGGAAAGGATTCCGTGTTTGTTGTTGTGGACCGATTCTATAAAATGGCACATTTCATACCATGCAACAAGATAGACGATGCTTCACATGTTGCAAATCTTTTTTGTAGGGAAATCTTGCGTCTACATGGAGTGCCAAAGATGATAGTCTCGGACCGCGACGTCAAGTTCTTGAGTTACTTTTGGAAGACCTTATGCGCCAAGCTCGGAATCAAGCTCTTGTTCTCTTCAGCATACCATCCTCAAACCGACGGCCAAACGAAGGTGACGAACCGCACGCTCTCCACTCTTCTCCGCGTGTTGATCAAGAAGAACATCAAGTAGTGGAGGAGTGCCTACCCATTGCCGAGTATGCCTACAACCGCGCAAGACATTCTACTACTGGCAAATCCCCCTTCGAGGTTGTCTACGACTTCAATCCGTTGTCCCCATTGGACATCCTTCCCCTACCACTACAAGAGCGCAGCAACATGGACGCGAGTGCCCGAGTGAACTACCTCAAGAAGATGCATGAAGATACGTGGCACACCATCGAACGCCAAGTGCAATGACTCACGACCAAGCTGAACATCAACAAGCAACCCATGATATTCAACATCGGAGATCTTGTGTGGCTACACCTTCGCAAGGAACGATTCCCAAGTGAACGCAAGTACAAACTCCTACCCCGAGCCGATGGACCCTTCAAGGTGCTCGCACGCTACAACAACAACGCCTACAAGATCGACATCCCACGCGACAAGTACTCCATGAGTGACATCTTCAACATCAACGATCTATCTCCCTACCATGGTGATGAAGATTTCGATCCGAGGTCGGATATTTCCCAAGGGAGGGGAGATGATGCGGAGCATCCCAAGGTCATACCCATGGACCTATCATCGTCTCACCAAGTGCCTAGTGGCCCATGACACGAGCACGTGCAAGAGCTCTTGAAACCAAGGTGACATCTCTCCTCTCACAATTCCACTTAGATGCACATGAGACATGGCTACTACCTCAAACGGAGACATTATGCATACTTAGGTGTAACATCCCAAATTTTCAATTTGGAATGTTATACACTAGGTCATCATGCATATCATATTTTATTTTGCTTTTGGTTTTGATCCTAGAAAATCCTAAGCAACTCAAGGACCCACGGAGAGAGTTGGGGATTTCGTTATTTACGTATTTGAGTTTTCTCAAATTATGTAAACAGGATCATTTGATTTTATTTATTTTATCATCAATTATTTCTATTACAAAAATATGAGAGCGGGAATAAAATGACTTTCCCAAAATATAGAAATATTGAGGATTTAATAAAAAAAATCAAAAAAGATTTATTTCGGAGTTTTTCGGTATTTTTATTTGAATTTAGGAAAAATGCGCGTTTTTCAAAGTTGTAGTTTGGGCCCAGATAAATGTTCACTTTATCGGGCTTGATTTTAGGAACCCGGCAAAATTTATTTCGTGATTTTTGGAGTCCGTTTAGTATTTTTTTTTATTTTTCTTCCGAGCGGATTTAAAAAAAAGGGAAACCGACTTCGGGCTGTACCCGGCCAGGAATCTGCCGACCGGGCCTTTAAATAGCGACCGCCCCGGCCCGAGGAGAGCCCAGCCGCCGCCGCCTAAACCCTAACACCCTGCCCCCGCCGCCGCCGCCGCCGCCCGCCGCCGCCACCGCCGGAGCCGCGCGACTTTCGAGGTTCGCTGCTGCCTCGTTTTCCGTGCAGTTTAAAAAAAATTGTTCGTCGTTTTTCTTTTTCGTCGGATTTTCTGCGGTTATTTTCTGATCGCGATTTCTGATCCAATTTTCGTTTTAGTATAACTTTTCACTCGTTTATCGGAATCAGGCGATTCAAGCGCCTGGAGTTTCGTCTCGAAACCCTCTTTCCGAATAATCAACTTAAACAAGTTTTTGCTACTGTAAATTTTGCCCTAGATCCAGATTACTAGAACGAAGTTGTTTTCTTTCGCCGTTTGATTTCTTTCGCTTCGTTCAATTTGATTCTTTTGCCAACTGGAGTTCTTAAGTTGAACATTCTGGTTAGATCTTCTATTTGAGTTTTACCTGTGCATTAGATGAGTACTTATTGTATGCTTGTTGTTTGTCTGCGATAGAATACCCGGAGTGCGTCGCTTGTTACTTCGAATCTCTAGGTTTCGCGGATCATCAGCAAGGCAAGTAACACTTTAATCATACCTTTTCTACAACCCAGTTTTATTGCATTAGATCAATCCTCACACATTGCATGATTAGGATCTAATTAAATTGTGGGATGGGAAGTAGATGAGGTAGTACCTATTACCTGTTTCTTATCAAACCTTTGGGAGTTACTTCTATGTTTTCTCATTATGCCATGCTATGCTAGTAGACGTGGATTGGGTGAGTGATATCCATGACAGATGTGAGATTGTTAATTAAGGGTTTATCTAAGGTGGCAACCTAACACACATCTGGGTGGATTGAGGCACCTGGGGTTACCAGGACTTGCCTGTTTTCTTGGACCGCCACCCAGGCTCAAAGGGATCATGAGATTATTCATACTAGAAACTTCCGTGTGCAGCCACAAGCCAATATGGGCTCTGGCATAGTTGACTAAGTTGTGCGAACTCTTACGGGTAGACTAGCAGATGTAGGGGAAAGTAGGTGTACCGGTCTACCCACATGTAAGGTGCTAGCGCTTCTGAAAGACTGTGTCTTGCTCATCCGTTTCTCAAACACCATGTAGTGCGAGAAACCAAACGGAGGCGATCGAGTCTTGTGGGGAAAAGTGCGCAAACCTCTGCAGAGTGTAACAAACTAATCATGGTTAGCCGTGTCCCCGGTTATGGACATCTTGAGTATCTAGTACCTGGATTTTCATGTGAATCTCAACATGTTACTCTAAATTAATTTTGTGGGATTTTAATGATGTTACTTAATTGGGATTGAGGATGCTGTCAACCATTCTCAATGTTTCACAACCACCATGATAGTAATTAATTTTATTCCTTTGAAGTAGGGAAAAATTGGCTTTACGCAAAAACTGTAACCATAGAGCTTTCCACCAGCCAAATATGCATATAGTATAGCCATTGCATTCCATTATTCTCTATGTGTTATCTTTCCAGCATATTCCATGTGCTGACCCGTTTTCGGGCTGCAACGTTAATGTTGCAGACTTTTCAGACGACGATTAAGGAGTCTTTAGGTCATGGTTCTATACTCAGTGATGCCGTTGGAGTTGATGGACTCACTTATCTTCCAAGCCTTCCGCTGTTATCGTTATTAGATGGCCTTAAGCCATATTTATTGTAATAAGTTCTCTTTTGAGACATTTGATGTAATAAGTGTGTGATTGCTACTCTGCTATAAATCCTCCGACTATTGTGTGGTGTCAGCATTACTGATCCAGGGATGACACCGGAGCACAGAGATCAGACTGTTTGAGGTCTGGTCGCTACATTAGGTACCAAGGAGTTAGCCATGGAGAAGCTAAGGAGCAAGGAGGATCGGAAGCGAAAGACTTGCGTGAAGACGGAGAGGAAATCAGCCAAGTCCCAGGCTGGCCGGATGATCCGGACGAGGTCGCGGACGATCCGGATAGAGCTTGGACGATCTGGACCCCAGTCTGGATGATCCGGCAAATCCACCCGAAAGCACCCGAAACTGCACCCCGAAGGCGGACCATCCGGACGTGTCTTGGATCATCCGGACACCAGCCGGACGACCGAACCCCCTTCGGACATCCAGGTTGCCAACGCCGCCGCCTGCCTCTCCGCCCCGTCCGGACCACCTCCCGGACCATCTGGGTTCCTGAAGCCCGGATCATCCGGACCCCTCACCTGCGTGTGCATGTTGGGCGGAAGCCCATGTACCCCTTCGCCCCCTTTTCCTATATAAACGACTCCATCACTTTTCTAGGGTTAGCAAAGGATTAACTCATTTTGTGAGAGAGCTTTGCTCATCCACTTGGTTACCTTCTCCTCGGAGATCGCACCTACTCGGAGAAGATCCCCCAAGTGGATTCAAGACCCCATCATGGGAAGAACCTCAAGACCTCCTCATGGAGAAGATCGTGCTACTTGTATCGTCCTTAGTTGATCGTGGATCGTGTATCTCTTTGTCTTTCGAGGATCTAGCACATGGGTAATCGAATCTTGTTGGTTTGAGTGATTCTCTCGTGTTTCCCTCTCGTGTTCTTCGTGGGATCCGCTCCAATCGAGAAAGATCGGCCACCTAGGGTTCTACCCTACATCACAACATAGAACTATATGAGTGTCGTGCTAAATTTTGGAATTATTCCGGGTTCATTTGGACTTTTTTATACATTAATTGAGTTTCTGGTCATTTGATGTGCATAATTCAAATTTGAACAACAAGCACATGCTCCAATGCACCAAAGTTGGTTGAAAAACCACATGTGTGTCCTTAGGTGAATTTATAGGTCCCATGCAATGGGAATGAAATTCAAACATCTGGGCGTCATGGCTCGGCTGGAAATATTGAGAAACTTGTTTTTTTAATTCATGTAAATCCAAAACACGCCTGAAAAATCATGAAACTTGGCATGGTGCCATGACATGGCACCAACATGATGTGGTAATTTTTTTTGGCTGAATTGGGACAAGCTTTCGTAGAAGCTTCTTGCAAACCGGAGCTTCTCTCAAGAAGGCTCGTGGTTCCGAGAGGGAACGTGTCACCTCCGTATGTGAAACGACATACACTGCCTTCTCCCACCTTAATTTTTTTACACAGGCAGCTTAGACCAAATGGGAGTTTCGTGCTAAATTTTGGAATTATTCCGGATTTGTTTGGCCTTTTTTATACATCAATTGAGTTTCTGGGCATTTAATGTGCATAATTCAAATTTGAACTACAAGCACATGCTCCAGTGCACCAAAGTTGGTGAACAATCACATGTGTGTCCTTGGGTGAATTTGTAGGTCCCATGCAAGAAATGGGAATGGAATTCAAACATGTGGGCGTCGTGGCTCGACTGGAAATATTGAGAAAGTTGGTTTTTTAATTCATATAAATCCAAAACACGTCTGAAAATCATGAAACTTGGCATGGTGTCAGGACATGGCACCAACATGCTGTGGTAATTTTGTTGGCAGAATTGGGAGAAGCTTTGGTATAAGCTTCTTGCAAACCGGAGCTTCTCTCAAGAAGGCTCGTGGTTCTGAGAGGGAATGTGTCACCTCCGTGTGCAAAATGACACATACAGCCTTCTCATGCCTTGATTTTTTTACACAGGCAGCTTAGACCAAATAGGAGTTTCGTGCTAAATTTTGGAATTATTCCGGGTTCGTTTGGCCGTTTTCATACATTAATTGTTTTTCCAGGCATTTAACGCACATAATTCAAATTTGAAGTACAAGCACATGCTCCAGTCTGCAAAATTTAGTTGGAAAATCATTTATGTGTACTTCGGCGAATTTCAAGGTCACATGGAAGAAGTAGGAATGGAATTCAAACATCTGATCGTCTTGGCTCGGTCGGAAACATCGAGAAACTTGGTTTTAAAATTCCCATAAATCCAAAACTCGCCTGAAAATCATGAAATTGGCATGGTGTCATGACATGGCACCAACATGCCGTGGTAAATGTTTTGTCCGATTTGCGAAGGTGCACACATTAACAATCAACAAAGTTATTTTGGAACAAGTGCTGCCACGTTACAAATCGGAAACACAAGTGTTATTGAAACCGTGGGTGTTCTACTTACCATTTACGTGCCGCCACGCGTCCCCTTTTTTTATTGGCTAGGAGGTGCTGTGCGGGGTGGCTATTTGAGTATGGGAGGCGTGCGATCAGTCCCCGTGCATGGTCATTGGGAGGAGAGCCCTTTGACCTCTATCTGCGTCCCACCTCCCTCCCAACATCTCCATTAATGGCGACCGAGCCCCTGTTTCATGGCGTGGCTATGTCTCACTTGACTGATATTTAAGAGGAAAAAAGAGATCTGAAAAGAAAGTTTTGCACAGATCTTGATGTAAGATCCGACGGACTTATATAGCATGGACTACAACTTATAGAAAGACTGATGAATATAAGGACGATGACAGTGGATAATAAATGTCTTACATATTGAGGAAGATAATTAAAAAAGCCACATGTGGCAACGGACGAAATACACAAGGACAAAAGACGAAGGAAGACAACGATCTGGCTCGCTGATCTCTACTTTCTTGATGCATTGCTGCAAGCCGCGGGAACTAGTCTTTGCGGCGAGTAGCAATGAGATATTTCGTGTCCTCACGACGCTTCTTGAGAGCATCCACGGATTCTTCCACCAGCCTTTGGCGCTCGATGCGGAGCATGTCATTCTCATCCATAAGTTTCTTGACGACGCCGCCGGTCCTCTTCAACAAGGCAGTGGTCTCTTCCTTCTACTTCACACTTCCAATGATCTTCACCCTCAGCAGGTTGCGCTCGGCCGAAGCTTCGCATTACCATCACTTAGTTGCCGGATGATGTTGGTAGCCTGTTCAAACGAGGCTTTCATGATGTCCTGCAACCTCGCCCAGCCGGAGATCTGATCCATCTAGCTATGGACGATTGCATTTATGCGCCTGTAAGAGTCCTCGCCTGACCGCGAGACATTTTCCCAGGCCGCCGCGGCGCGGGAGGACATCTCTGCTGCATTCGCGGCATGGCGGGACATCTCTGCTACTTTCGCGGCACGGCCGGACCAGTCTGTTGCATCGACTATGTGGCAGGACCTCCGTGCTGCTTCAGCGGCACGGCAAGACCTCTGTGCTGCTACGGCCAGGCGGCGGGACATGTCGGCTGCTTTCGCGACGAGGCGGGACATCTCTCGTACTTCCGCTTCCATGCTCGCCTCTCCCTGGTGGTAATCTCTCGACCCAGAACTTACACTGGCCATGACAGACGCAAGGGAATGATGATAAATGACTTGTTTGCTTTTGTGGATGAGGAGTTGAGGAGGAATGTGCAGTCATGTTGGAGTAGTAGTATTTATAACCAAGTCCTAATACACTCCTAAGTGGGAAAATGTTTAGGTTTTGATAGGTGTGAATAGGTTTGCAATTAAATATAGCATGGTAGTAATTCAGAATGTCATGGGACGCAGGCTCAAAATTTATTGATGGTTCTATAATTTCTATGTGCAGCACTATTCCTGGACGGCGTAACGTGGGCACGCTTTCTCGGCCGCGTACACGGCGTTTGCACCATATGGTGCACCGCAATAGGCAATGTCAGCACACGTCTTGTTCCAACAACTGTGCGTGCTCGTTATTACCATCGCGCACACTTCTTTTAATTAGAATGTGTACCCGTATAGCACACACACGTTGATCTGTCTAACTGTTTGTCGGTGGAAACGACACCTATGGGATCACTGGAATCCCTTCTACGGTTGGCGAGCGCGGGGTTGTGAGAAGAGCAGGTCTAACAGCAAGCACATGGATCGTCTACCCAGGTTCGGGCCGCGAGGATGCGTAATACCCTAGTCCTGCTTTGGTGGATGTATTGAGTGTTCTTGTGTTCTTAAGCTAGCTACGGGGTGTAACTTGCCCAAAAGAGCCGAATCCCCCTCCTGGTCGCCTCAGGCCTCCTTTTATAGGCAAAAGGGATTGCCACAGTGGCACACAGGAGGTGGAAAGGTGTACAACGCGCGAGCTTATCGCCCGGCATTAGGGGACAAAGCGCATTAAATGCGCTACTTAGGTGTCCATTAGCTTTATCGAGGACAGGAATGAGGGCCGTCCCATCCGTCGCCGCCATGCCTTGCATCGACACGCGCCCGGGCCAGCGAAGCGTGCGGTGCCATGTAGGAAGGTAGGCTGGTGACGTGGTGTAACACCCCGGATGTGATTTACCCAATATGTACTCCAACTCTTGCCGTTTCCGGCGTTAAGTTATTTTATTTTCTCGGGTTCAGGTTTTTGTCTCCGAGTGTTTTTATCGTTGTCATGCATCTCATATCATGTCATCATGTGCATTGCATTTGCATACATGTTCATCTTATGCATTCGAGCATTTTCCCCGTTGTCCGTTTTGCATGCCGGCGCTTCGTTCTCCTCCGGTGGTCATTTCTACCTTTCTTTCGTGTGTGGGGATTAAACATCTCCGGATTGGACCGAGACTTGCCAAGCGGCCTTGGTTTACTACCGGTAGACCGCCTGTCAAGTTTCATACCATTTGGACTTCGTTTGATACTCCAATGGTTAACCGAGGAACCGAGAAGGCCTCGTGTGTGTTGCAGCCCAACACCCCTCCAATTTGGGCCAAAACCCACCAAAACCTTCTCCATCATCTAGAGCGTTCGATCACGATCGCGTGGCCAAAAACCGCACCTCATTTGGACACTCCTAGCTCCCTCTATGCCTATATATACACCACCCTCCCAAAATTCGCGGATCCCCTCTTCCAAACCCTAGCCCCGCTCCATCCGCGCGGCCGAACAACGTCCGGGCCGCACCGGACACGTCCGCCCGATCCGCCGCAGCCAATCCCGCGCTGCCACGTGGCTCGAGCCCCACTTCGCCGCACCGGTCCCGCTGCCGGCCCGCTCGGCCCGGGGAGGGCCCCCGGGTCCCATCTCCTCCCGCCGCCGCCCGGGTTCCTCTTCCCCGAGGCCGGCCACGCCACCCTCCATCGTCGCCCGACGCGCCTCCATGCCGGAGTTCCGCCCTGCCGGAGACCTCAAGTCCGGCGAGCGCGCCCCGGTCCGCCCCGCGCCGCCTCGTCGCCGGTGGCCGCCGCCCCGCCGACGCCGCCCTCCGCCGCCGCCTCGCCGTCCTCCTCCCGGCCGACAAGTTCCCCAGCAACCTCCCATCACTCCGGTGAGTTCTTCATCTCCGGCGAGGATGAACCTCGTAAATCGCGCCGGCTAGATCTGGATCTGAGATCCACCTCGGTTGACTTTTGCCCCGAAACCCTAGTTATTTTGCTATGTTCATCGTGCTATAACTTTGCATCCGTAGCTCCGTTTTGCGCATATAGCATATCAAAATGTTCGTCTCAGAGAGCACATCATTTCATCTCACTGCATCATTTTCATTTGAGTTCATCTTGATGCCTAAAATGCTGTTGGAAGAGTGCTATTTGAGATAATTGTCAGATATGTTGCTCCAATTAGATATTTGTCTTTTTTCCCATGATTATTGTGTGCATGATATGCCCCTGAGCTCTTCATGAGTTTTGTTATATGTTTTGCCATCTTTCCAGAGGTGCAACCCATGTATTTTTGTGATGTGTGTGGTGACTAGCACAAGCTTGCAAAGTGGAGCATTTATTAATGCTGATTTCAGGGACTTAGCATTTCCACTAAGTCCTTGACCTGTTTATCTCATATTGCCATATGTTCATGTTGTTTCCTAGTGATCCGTGCCTCTTTTGAGGATGATCAGTAAGGATGTTTTGTTAATCTTGTAGTGCTCTATCCATCCATGTCTTTGTTTGTAATTATGGAGCACCCTAGCTTGAGTCAATCGAACTCTACTTTTGTCATTTCGTGAATCTGGGTAGATTGTCTACTTGTTAGCGATTTTGCCGAGGATGTTGTAGTTTATCCGTGCATGCTATGCTATTGATCTTGCCATGTCTAGATTGTATTTTGTGTATTCTTGATGGGTGTATGCTTAGATTGTCATGACTTGCTCTATAGCGAGTGCATCGAGCTCGTAAACATGCCTACTTTATATCTATTTCAGCATGCTCTAGTTTTCACTAAGTCTGAGAGCTGATTATGCTTTGCCATGTTCACATGCTTGCAAATGTATTTTATGATCCCTTTTGGCTCAAGGTCACTAAGGGACTTTTGTTAAGCTCTTTGAGTAGCTCCATGCCATGCTTTAGCTTGCCATGTTCAGGTCCTGTAGCATATTGTTTTCATGCTCCAAAGTGTGCTATCTGATCTGAAATTCCAGACAAGTGTTAATTTCACCAAGTCTGAGATCTGTTTACCAAATGCATTTTTGCCATGCTTGTTTGTGTCTGTTAATGGATGAATTGTTCGTAGCTCAGTGCTAGTATTTTGTTAAGAATCATGAGTGGATCCCTGCCATGTATTTTGATGCCATGTTTGGGTGCTGTAACATGTTCATCTTGTTGCATCTAGTTGGCTACTTGCTGTAAATCGCAGAACATGGTCATATTTGAATTGCTTGCCATTTCCAAACCGTAACTCCGATTCCGGCGTTCTTTATATCGTTTTCAAGCGATTTCATCTCATCTTTCCAGTGGCACACTTGGATTTCCATGTTGAGGCCAGGTTCATGCATTCCTTGTCAAATCTTGCATATGCATCCCATATTGCATCCCGCATAGCATACCATCTTTGCATCATATTGTTTGAGCCTTGCACGTGGTTGATTGTGTCCTTGTTGCTTGTTTGTCTTGTTTGGGTAGATCCGGGAGACGAGTTCGCTAACAAGGAGCCCGTTGAGTTTGCTTTCGAGGATCCAGTCAACTCTGACAACTTTGCAGGCAAGATGATCATACCCTCGAAATCACTACTATCTTTGCTTTGCTAGATGCTCGCTCTTTTGCTATGCCTATGCTACGATGCCTACCACTTGCTTACCATGCCTCCCAAATTGCCATGTCAAACCTCTAACCCACCATGTCCTAGCAAACCGTTGATTGGCTATGTTACCGCTTTTCTCAGCCCCTCTTATAGCGTTGCTAGTTGCTAGTTTAATTGGTGAAGGATACGCATAATGTAATTCTTATTCTTGTTTCATCGAGTTTATTCAATTCCTGTTTTCCGTAGTGGTTCATCATACTTATTCTTGGTTTCAAGTGCTCAATTTTCTTTCCCGGAGTTCCAAGCTCTCGCAATTATGTAATCACGGAGATCTATCTAAAATATTTACAAGGATTCACCTTGTGTTTTCAACTTCTTTTTCCTTCCGTTTGATCATCCTTTTGTTTAACGGAGTTCTTCATGAAGGTTCTACATGATGGTTCACCAAGGATTTAATTCCTTCTCGAAGTGTTCATCGAGATTCTTTTCAGAGGAGCTCAAGTATTCTTTATCTTGCATTTTAAAGTGCAATTCTTTCAACCGTATCATTCGAGGTGGTATTATGTCATTCTTGATAATTTGAGTTCATGTCTCATGATTCACATGTTGTTAAGAATGAGGTATTTTAAATCCATCAATCTCTTCTTTGGAGTTATCTTGGGTTTATACTTCACCTAAAGCCTTCTCTAAGGTTTGTTGCTATTATGGTGCTTATAAATGACCCAAGTTCTTATTTTATCCTCCCGGTGATATAGCTTTCTCGTCTCCTTGTTCTTATCAATCCAATTCTTTTCCCGTGAGTGGCAGGTTGTCACCTCATAATTTGAGATGTATTCCTTAAGACCATATCAAGCTTATTCTTTTCGTTGTTGGTTTTCCAACAACCCCGTGCGACCCTTCTCTTTAAAATGCTTTTCAAGCTCATCGGAGGTAGAAGATGTTGTTTTCTTCTCTGTTCTTTCGTTCCGACGATCCAACTTCTATTCTTTCATTTCTTCCGGAGGCTTTGTATTGCTGCTATATTCACCCATCACCTCGTTTGCGCAAATATCATGTTCTTTTCGTGCTTATCCTTTTAACCGGATTGTGTGCCCGCTGCTCAAGTTCTTCATTTTATCAAGCCTTGCATATCTTTCCAACCGGAGAGCTGTTCGAATTTGTTCTTCCTTGTTTTCTTTAATGGAGTGTTTTTCAGCTTTGTTCTTCTCCATTGTATTCTTTTCTCGAAATGGCTTAACCTTTTCAAGGTTCGTTGGTTTCACTCATTTGTCAAAGGAGCAACTTAGTTTTACCTCTTCTTTATCTCTTTCGTTTTCCCTCCAGTGCCATTCTAGATCTCGGGACGAGATCCTCTCGTAGTGGTGGAGTGTTGTAACGCCCTGAGACCGATGTGCCAGGTGTCTTGCGGTTATTCGCTGTTGTTGCCTTGTCATTGCTTGCGTGTCTTGCATTCCATATCATGTCATCATGTGCATTGCATCATCATGTTTTCAAAACATGCATTCGTCCGTGTTCCCCCCAGTTCCTTCTGTTGTCCGTTCTGAGCCCAGCCACACTTGCACGCGCCCGCAGCATGTCCGAAATATTATTTCATAAGTGGCCAGAAAATGTTCTTGGAATGGGATGAAAGTTGGCGTGCGGTCTTATTTTAGTGTAGATAGACCGCCTGTCAAATTTCATCGCGTTCGGAGTTCGTTTGATAGCCCAACCGTTAAACTATAGCGGCAGTATAGCCGGCCAATCGTCGGACGTTTTCGGTCTCCGGAAACAGTCGCCGGGCCTTTCGCTCTTCTCTTTTCTCAGTCTGAGGCCTTCTTCACAGTCCACTACCACCGTCAGGCCCAACCTAATCTCTCTCGTCAGCCCGCGGTCCTCCTCGCGTGCGCCCGGAAGTTGTCCCGAACCCGACCCGGGGAGTCGTCACCGTTGGGTCTGGAACATCCCCAAACATCTACAAAATATCATCGTTTTATTTATTGGATTCTTTAGCATATTTATTCTCGTCCGTCGAATTTCGATCCGATGATCCAGATCCCTCTCTTTTCACCTACATGCTATATATAGCCCCTAACCCTAAATTCTAGGGACCTTGTCCCATCCATCCAATCCCCACGCCGCCGCCACTCCCTTTGTTTTCAGCGCCGAACCAACCAGTCTCATTCGCCCCGATCCAACATTCGGTCTGCCTCCTCCTTCCCCCCCCTCGCTCGATCTTCCCCGCAACCAGTTGGCACCCGATCCAGGATGGATCGAGGCGACAGCCTCGCACGCCTCTGCCTCCCCTGCATCCTGAGCAAGTCCGGCCGCACGCAGCTCCTTCGTCCCTGACCGCGGCGGCGCACCGTTCGTCGCCAGCAAAAACCCAGTAGATGAGTCGCCGCCGGCTTCCTTTTTCCTCTCCCCTGTTTTCCTCTCTTACCTCCTCTCATCCCTCTCCCGCCCTCGTTTGTTTTTCTCCTCTGCCAGGAAACAAACGGAGCTCACCCCTGCTGTCCTGGTTGCCGGTGCAAGGTTCTACACCTCCCGTGCTCGCCGCCGTCCCGTCTTCCTCCTCGTCGCGTGGATCTAGGAGGAGCCCCCGCCGCCTGCGACCTCCATCTGTGCCGTTCCCGTCGTCTAGACCCGCCGCCCTGCCAAGTACCTCGCTGGAGTAGGCTACCAGCACCGCTGCCCCGTTTCTGCCGCCATCTGCCCGCTCCTCGCCGGAGAACGACGCCCCGCCCTGGAACCGCTCGTCTTTGCCGCTGCTGTTACCTCTGAACCCCGCCCCCGCTGCAGTGTTCGTTCTTCAGAGACGAGAGCAGAATCGCTCGCTCGACTCGTTCGCGTTGACCGCAGCCCGATCCAGATCGACTCGTCCCACCGCGTCGAGCAAGGCCCAGCTGGCTCCCCTGCGAGCCCCGCATGGCCTACCTCTCCTCCAGCGCCAGGCCTCCTCTATGTTCTTTTGAATGGGCCAAGCCCATGGTAAGCCAGATCAGTGCCAGGGTATGGTTCATCTCGAGCATAAGATGTTTTCACCATAGTTCCATCGTAGCCCATCTGGTTAACAGCGCGTGCACACATCCAAGGGGTCTGGTGTTCGAGTCCCAGGCGCCCCAATTTTTGCTCTGTTTTTCCTGTATACAGTTGCACGCACACAGCCACATCCACTTCGGGTCAGATCTGCTGTTGGGCTTCCACAGTGAGCAGCATTCGGCCCACATTTTTTTGTTCACTGCGATTTGTCTAATTCCAAGGGCATGCATATTTACAGAATATTCCATCATTTTGATTTGTTCATAACTAAATATCCGTGCATCCAAATAAAACATGTCATATATGAAACATGCTTAGAATTTCATCTAGTTTAAAAATATGCAACTTTCATCCATGTTTAAAATATTTAAAATGATGTTTGGTTAAATTTGCTTCTATGCCATGTAAAAATGATTTAATTCATAACAAATTAACCATAGCTCGGTTTTAAACAAACTTCATATGTAAATGGGGTAGAAAAATGCCTAGTTTAACATGGTGGTACCAATTTGCATGTTTAATAACTCTAAAATTGTGTTTAGGGAAGATCAGTCCCAAACCTAATTTATGCATATGGGGATTTACCGGAATTGTTGTTCGTTGCTTCCGGCCTCATTTAAACTTGACTAGATAGGTAGCCTTACTTTGCTTCACCCTCTTGCCATGCTAACAACATTTAATATTGTTGGGTACATAAACGAGATCGAACTAAGTAACCCGAATGTGGAGTTCCATCAATATGCATCCCATTGCATATTGAGCTCCACTTAATTTGTAGGATTGTTTGTGCATTTTTCCATGCCATGCCTCTTTAAACCGGACATGCATCATACTTGGTTGTGCATCATGCCATGTCTATGTGGTGGTTGTTTACTATGTTGTTTGCTTCTTTCCGGTGTTGCTTCTTCGGGTTGGTTCCGATAACGTCGCGTTTGTGAGGAACCGTTTGTCTATGTCCGTTTGTCTTCTTCATGGACTCGTTCTTCTTCCTTGCGGGATTTTAGGCAAGATGACCAAACCCTCGAAATCACTTCTATCTTTGCTTGCTAGATGCTCGCTCTTTTGCTATGCCTATGCTGCGATACCTACCACTTGCTTATCATGCCTCCCATGTTGTTAAGCCAAGCCTCTAACCCACCTTGTCCTAGCAAACCGTTGTTTTGGCTATGTTACCGCTTTGCTTAGCCCCTCTTATAGTGTTGTTAGTTGCAGGTGAAGATGAAGTTTGTACCTTGTTGGTACATGGATATGTTGTTCCTTGTTGGAACATGTTTACTTGTTGGGATATCACAATATCTCTTATCTAATTAATGCATCTATATACTTGGTAAAGGGTGGAAGGCTCAGCCTTATGCCTGGTGTTTTGTTCCACTCTTGCCACCTTTGTTTCCGTCATATCGGTGTTATGTTCCCGGATTTTGCGTTCCTTACACGGTTGGGTTATAATGGGAACCCCTTGACAGTTCGCCTTGAATAAAACTCTTCCAGCAAGGCCCAACATTGGTTTTACCATTCGCCACCTAGCCTTTTTCTTTCCCTTGGGTAGGCCTGCCCAAGGGTCATCTTTATTAAACCCCCGGGCCAATGCTCCTCTGAGTGTTGGTCCAAACTGAGCGATGTCCGGAGCTACCAGGGCCAACTCTAGGCTGGCCCACCCGACGTCTGGCTCATCTAGTGTGCCCTGAGAACGAGATATGTGCAGCTCCTATCAGGATTTGTCGGCACATCTGGGTGGCTTTGCTGGTCTTGTTTTACCATTGTCGAAATGTCTTGTAACCGGGATTTCGAGTCTGATCGGGTCTTCCCGCTAGAAGGAATATCCTTCGTTGACCGTGAGAGCTTGTGATGGGCTAAGTTGGGACACCCTTGCAGGGATTTGAACTTTCGAAAGCCGTGCCCGTGGTTATGGGCAGATGGGAATTTGTTAATGTCTGGTGGTAGAAAACCTGAAGTTGATCTTAATTAAAATACATCAACCGCGTGTGTAACCGTGATGGTCTCTTCTCGGCGGAGTCCTGGAAGTGAACACGATGTTGGAGTTATGCTTGACGTAGGTTGTTCTAGGATCACTTCTTGATCATAGTTATTCGACCGTGCTTTTGCCTTCTCTTCTCGCTCTCATTTGCGTATGTTAGCCACCAAATATGCTAGTCGCTTGCTGCAGCTCCACCTCATACCTCTTACCCTACCTATAAGCTTAAATAGTCTTGATCACGAGGGTGCGAGATTGCTGAGTCCCCGTGACTCACAGATACTTCCAAAACCAGTTTGCAGGTGCCGTTGAACCGAGCAGGTCACGCAACCAAGCTCAAGGAGGAGCTCGATGAAGATCTTGTCCTTTGTGTTGTTTCGTTCTAGTTGATCAGTAGTGGAGCCCAGTCAGGACGATCGGGGATCTGTGTAGCATTTGCGGTAGTCTTCTTTTATTTTGGCTCCATAGTCGGGCCTTGATTGTAGCTGGTTGATGTAATGCTTTATTCATGTAATGGTGTGAAGTGGCGATTGTAAGCCAACTATGTATCTCTTTCCCTTATGTATTACATGGGTGGTGTGAAGATTACCTCACTTGCGACATTGCTTTCAATGCGGTTATGCCTCTAAGTCGTGCTTCGACACATGGGAGATATAGCCGCATCGAGGGCGTTACAAGTTGGTAATCAGAGCCTTCCCCGACATTAGGAGCCCCATTGCTTGATCGTTTTTAGCGGACGAGTTGTGTCTAGAAAAAATGTTTTGAGTCATTTAGGAATTATATATAGGAGAGTTTAGGAATTCTTTTTACTCCCCAGTCTCCTCATCGCTCTGGTAAGGCATCCTGACATAGAGTTTTGACTCTTCTCTTCTCAAATTTCACTAAATTTTTTTTAGGATCACGCGGGGATCTTGGAATCGTTCTGATGGTTTTGTGACGAGAACATTGTTCTTGGTGCCTCCTGTCTTTAGGGGTTGTGGCAGTGTCCCGGGGAGTTGAGCTCCGAGGTGTTGTCGTCACAATTTTATCGTTGCAGTTCTGGAATACCTGAGTTTAGTACGCCGACATCGAAAATCTCTTTTATGCAGTTCGTTGGTGAGATAACCTCGACGCCACCCAGTACTGGGGCGGGAATTCGGGAGTATCGCCATAACTTGCCTAACAGATGCTTTTCGAAGGTTGAGGTAGATGGTTTCCGAAGTTTTTCTCGGTTATGTGTTGAAGGATGGATACAGCTAGATGTAGGATTTGCTAGATTTGGGTGAGATATTATGCTTCCCCTGTATCCCCAACACCTGATTGCATAACCGGAAAGGTTCGGGAATTTCATAGGTGGGAATTCTTGTAGCTCTAGTTCTTCTTCCACGGATATTTGGTTCGAGATTGGGATTTCTTACCGAGTATTCGTTCTTGATCCGTACCTTGTTGATTTATTTCTCTACCTAAATTCTAAGTGGCTTCTCAATTTATGTATATGTGACCATTTCAAGAGGAATGCATTCGTTCTTATGTTCGGATGTGAAGACTTTATGTTGCAATTTTCATTCTGTTTGATTCAGCTTCATTTTATCTGTCAATGTGCTAACGGTTGTCACCCTCTTCAGGATGGCTCCTGCTAAGAGCACCAATCAGAATCAGAATCAAGATCCGCCACCACCTCGACCTCCTCCGGAGGCATGGCAAGCTGTGATGGCCGCAACCAATGCAAACACACAGTTGATCATGCAAATTCTTCAAGAGCGCAATCAAGCGAACCAAGGCAACCAAGGCAACAATCAGAATCACTTTGCTTCACTCAACCAGTTCCTTGTTAGCGGGCCAAAGACTTTCAGCAATTGTGTTGAGGCAACTGATGCTGACGATTGGCTCGTGGATCTGTGCAAGCATTTCCAGTGCAGTAACGTCTGGCCTGAGGAGTTCGTCAAGTTCGCATCCTTCCAACTCAAAGATCAAGCTGCAGAATGGTTCCGGCAGTACAAGGATTCCAGAGGTGGACGTGCGATTACCTGGGATGAATTCCGTCAAGACTTCAAAGCTCATCATATTCCTCAGAGCGTGGTTGAAAGCAAGCGTGAGGAATTCCGCAACCTGAAGCAAGGCTCTTTGTCTGTCTATGACTACAACAAGTTGTTTCAGAAGCTCGCTCGCTTTGCTAAGCAGGACGTCCCTCATGAGAAGAGCATGATATACCAGTTCAGGGGTGGTCTCAGGGAAGAAATTCAGCTAGCTCTTGTTCTCTTTGAGCCCTTGAGGTACGATGAGTTCTACAACATGGCATTGAAGCAAGAGGCCGCTCAACTGAGGTGTGATGCTTCCAAGAAGCGAGTTAGAGATGCTACTCCTTCTTCCTCTACTCAAGTGGCCAAGCAGCAGAAGTTTTGGCTTCCTCCTCCTCCCTTTCGTCAGCCGTATCAGCAGGAGAGCAAAGGTGGCAGTGGATCTTCCCCCCCACCCAACCCTGGCTTTCAGAACAAGACTTCGTCTCAAGCTCCAAGATCGAGTGCTCCGTATCACCGTCCGCTTTCAGAGGTCATGTGCAACAAGTGCCAACAGAAGGGTCACTATGCCAACAAATGCTTCAATCAGAGGGGTCTTCCTCCTCCTCCTCCTCCTGTGAGATCGGCAAGTACAACTATGGTCAAGCATAACACCAAGTCCGCCAAGGTCAACTTGCTGAATGCAGCTCAGGCAGAGGACTCGCCAGATGTGATTATGGGTAACCTTCCTGTTAATGACATTCCCGCAAGAGTTCTTTTTGACACGGGTGCATCTTTATCATTTTTATCGAAGCCTTTTGCATCCATGCATGATGTGCATACTATTGATTTGCCTAAGCCGATAGTGGTTTCTTCTCCGGGTTTGTTCATGAACACTAAAATGTTGGCTCCGGATGTTACTATCACGTTGGGTGATTACAAGTTTCTTTCTTCTCCAATGGTTCTTGGTAACTTGGATATTGATCTTATTCTCGGGATGGATTGGCTTTCTAAGCACAAGGCGCATCTTGATTGTGCAGCCAGGCAGATTTAATTGACTCATTCGTCTGAGGATGTAATTGTCTTTGCCGCTCGTGATGATACCATCCGTCTATTTTCTCTCAGTGAGAAGGGTGAACTGGATGCTATCTCGCAAATTCCAGTCATTTGCGAATATCAAGACGTCTTTCTAGAAGAGCTTCCAGGAATGCCTCCGCACCGGCCTGTTGAATTCGTCATCGATCTTGAGCCTGGCACGGAACCGGTTTGCAAGCGTCCGTACAAGCTCGGACCTGAAGAGTTGAAGGACCTGAAGAAGCAACTCGATGTTCAAGAGAGAATGGGTCTCATCCGGCCTAGTTCTTCTCCGTGGGGTTGTGGTGTTCTTTTTGTGAAGAAGAAGGATGGAACGGACCGACTTTGTGTTGATTACCGTCCATTGAACAAGAAGACCATCAAGAACAAATACCCACTTCCCAACATCAACGAGCTGTTCGAACAACTCAAAGGTGCCCAAGTATTCTCCAAGCTTGATCTCCGTATCGGTTATCATCAGATTCGAATCCGTGAGCAAGATATTCCCAAGACGGCTTTCAGGACAAGCTTTGGTTCATACGAATACACTGTCATGTCTTTTGGCCTCGTCAACGCTCCTCCGACTTTCTCTCGCATGATGAACTTCATCTTCAATGCCTACACCAATGACTTCGTTTTGGTCTATCTCGACGACATTCTGGTTTTCTCGAAGAACAAGGAAGATCATGCCAAGCACTTGCGTTTGGTACTCGATAAGCTGAGGGAACACAAGTTCTACGCCAAGTTCTCCAAGTGCGAATTTTGGCTCGATGAGGTTCTTTATCTTGGTCATATCATCTCTGCCAAGGGCATTGCGGTGAATCCTGAGAAGGTGTCTGCAATTGTGAATTGGGAACCACCTCAGAACGTGAAGCAACTCCGTAGCTTCCTCGGTCTCGCAAGCTATTGTCGAAGATTCGTTGAAAACTTTTCTAAGATCGCGAAGCCTCTCTCAAATCTTCTCCAGAAGCACGTCAAGTACATTTGGTCTCCAGAGTGTGACATTGCTTTCAACACTTTGAAAGAGAAATTGGTCACTGCTCCAGTTCTGACTCCTCCTGATGAATCCAAGCCGTACGAGGTCTTTTGTGATGCCTCTCTCCAAGGTCTTGGTGCAGTGTTGATGCAAGAGAAGAAAGTTGTGGCTTATACCTCTCGCCAGTTGAAGCCCAACGAGAAGAACTACCCCACTCATGACCTCGAGTTGGCGGCAGTTGTGCATGCTCTTTTGACTTGGAGACATCTCTTATTGGGAAGAAAAGTGGACATTTTCACCGACCACAAGAGTCTCAAGTACATCTTCACTCAGCCTAATCTCAACCTCAGGCAGACTCGATGGGTCGAAATGATTCAAGAGTATAATCCGAGTATCAAGTATACTCCAGGCAAGGCCAATGTGATTGCTGACGCATTGAGCAGGAAGGCTTATTGCAACAGTCTGATTCTCAAGCCTTATCAACCGGAGCTTTGTGAAGCTTTCCGCAAACTTAATCTGCAAGTTGTTCCTCAAGGTTTCCTCGCCAACCTTCAAGTCTCTCCTACCTTGGAAGACCAGATTCGCCAAGCTCAGCTTCTTGATGCTATGGTGAAGAAGGTGAAGATTGGGATTGCCAAGAGTCAACCCAAGTACAAATTCTACCGCCTTGATGACAAGGATACTCTCTTCTTCGAGGACCATATTGTTGTGCCCAAAGGTGACCTTAGTAAAGTGATCATGAACGAGGCTCACAATTCTCTCCTCTCCATCCACCCGGGGAGCACGAAGATGTATCAGGACCTCAAGCAGGTTTATTGGTGGACTCGAATGAAGCGCGAAATTGCTCAGTTCGTGAATGAATGTGATGTCTGCAGAAGAGTGAAGGCAGAACACCAAAGGCCAGCTGGTCTCCTCCAACCTCTTGCCATTCCAGAATGGAAGTTTGACCACATTGAGATGGACTTCGTGACTGGGTTTACGAAGTCCAAACGTGGCAATGATGCTATATTCGTTGTCATCGACAAACTCACTAAAGTGGCTCACTTTCTGCCCATCAAAGAGTCAATCACTGCAGCTCAATTGGCGGAGCTCTATACCTCTCGAATTGTCTCTCTGCACGGTATTCCGCAAGTGATCTCTTCAGACCGAGGCAGCATCTTTACCTCCAAGTTTTTGGATTCTTTTCAGAAGGCCATGGGCACCAACATCCGCTTCAGCACAGCTTTCCATCCTCAAACTAGCGGTCAAGTCGAGCATGTCAATCAGATTCTTGAAGATATGCTCAGGGCTTGTGTGATCTCCTTCGGCATGAAGTGGGAGGATTGTCTTCCATATGCTGAATTCTCCTACAACAACAGTTTTCAAGCAAGTTCAGGCAAGGCCCCATTTGAAATTCTGTATGGCAGGATGTGCCATGCCCCTCTTAACTGGTCCGAAACCGGTGAACGTTAGCTTTTGGGAAATGACTTAATCACAGAGGCACAGGAAATGTGCAAAGTCATTCGAGATAACCTCAAAGCAGCCCAATCCCGCCAGAAGAGCTACTATGATAGTAAGCACCGTGATTTGGCTTTCGAGATCGGAGATCATGTTTACCTCTGCGTCTCTCCTATGAAAGGTACTCGTCGCTTCGGTATCAAAGGGAAGCTTGCCCCCAGATACGTGGGACCTTTCAAGATTGTCAGCAAGAGAGGCGATCTCGCCTATCAACTCGAGCTTCCTTCAAACTTTGCAAATGTGCATGACGTGTTCCATGTCTCTCAGCTTCGAAAGTGCTTCAAGACTCCTGACCGCACTATCAACTTCGAGGACATTGAGCTCCAAGAAGATCTCTCTTATCGTGAGCACCCCGTGGCTATTCTTGGAGAGACTGAACGCAAGACTCGCAACAAGTCAATCAAATTCCTCAAAGTCAAGTGGTCACACCATTCCGACCGTGAAGCTACCTGGGAACGCGAGGATCACCTCCGTTCTGAATACCTGGCGTTCTTTCAGTCCTAGATCTCGGGACGAGATCCTTTCGTAGTGGTGGAGTATTGTAAAACCCCGGATATGATTTTCCCAATATGTACTCCAACTCTTGCCGTTTCCGGCGTTAAGTTATTTTATTTTCTCGGGTTTGGGTTTTTCTCTTCGGGTGTTTTTATCATTGTCATGCATCTCATATCATGTCATAATGTGCATTGCATTTGCATACGTGTTCATCTCATGCATTCGAGCATTTTCCCCGTTGTCCGTTTTGCATTCCGGCGCTTCATTCTCCTCTGGTGGTCATTTCTACCTTTCTTTCGTGTGTGGGGATTAAACATTTCTGGATTGGACCGAGACTTTCCAGGCGGCCTTGGTTTACTACCGGTAGACCGCCTGTCAAGTTTCGTACCATTTGGACTTCGTTTGATACTCCAACGGTTAACCGAGGAACCAAGAAGGCCTCGTGTGTGTTGCAGCCCAACACCCCTCCAATTTGGGCCAAAACCCACCAAAACCTTCTCCATCATCTAGAGCGTTCGATCACAATCGCGTGGCCGAAAACCGCACCTCATTTGGACACTCCTAGCTCCCTCGATGCCTATATATACACCACCCTCCCGAAATTCGCGGATCCCCTCTTCCAAACCCTAGCCCCGCTCCATCCGCGCGGGCGGACAACGTCCGGGCCGCACCGGACACGTCCGCCCGATCCGCCGCCGCCAATCCCGCGCTGCCACGTCGCCCGAGCCCCACTTCGCCGCACCGCTCCCGCCGCCGGCCCGCTCGGCCCGGGGAGGGCCCCCGGGTCCCATCTCCTCCCGCCGCCGCCCGGGTTCCTCTTCCCCGAGGCCGGCCACGCCGCCCTCCGCCGTCGCCCGACGTGCCTCCACGCCGGAGTTCCGCCCCACCGGAGACCTCAAGTCCGGCGAGCGCGCCCCGGTCCGCCCCGCACCGCCTCGTCGCCGGTGGCTGCCGCCCTCCGCCGCCGCCTCGCCGTCCTCCTCCCGGTCGGCAAGTTCCCCCGACGACTCCGGCCATCTCCGGCGACCTCCTGCTACAGTACTCCGGCGGCCTCGAATTCCGTGCGATCTGGATCTCAGTTCTAAAACTACCCTCGGTTGACTTTTGCCTCAAACCCTAGATCATATTGCCATGTTCATCGCATCGTAACTTTGCATCCGTAGCTCCGTTTTGGGCATATATCATATCAAAATGTTTGTCTCAGAGAGCACATCATTTCATCTCTTTGCATCATTTTCATTTGAGTTCATGTTGATGCCCGAAATGCTGTTGGTAGAGTGCTATTTGAGATAATTGTTAGATCTGCTGCTCCAATTAGATATTTGTCATTTTTTGCCATGTTTATTGTGTGCATGATATGCCCCTGAGCTCTGCATGAGTTTTGTTATATGTTTTTCCATCTATCCAGAGGTGCAACCCATGTATTTTTGTGATGTGTGTGGTGACTAGCACAAGCTTGCAAAGTGGAGCATTCGTTAAGGCTGATTTCAGGGACTTAGCATTTCCACTAAGTCCTTGACCTATTTATATCATATTGCCATATGTTCATGTTGTTTCCTAGTGATCCGTGCCTCTTTTGAGGATGATCATTAAGGATGTTTTGTTAATCTTGTATTTCTCTATCCATCCATTTCTTTGTTTGCAATTATGGAGCACCCTAGCTTGAGTCAATCGAGCTCTACTTTTGTCATTTCGTGAATCTGGGCAGATTGTCTACTTGTTAGCGATTTTGCCGCGGATGTTGTAGTTGATCCGTGCATGCTATGCTATTGATCTTGCCATGTCTAGCTTGTATTTTGTGTATTCTTGATGGGTGTATGCTTATATTGTCATGAATTTCTCTGTAGTGAGTGCATCGAGCTCGTAAACATGCCTACTTGATATCTGTTTCAGCATGCTCCAGTTTTCACTAAGTCTGAGTGCTGATTATGCTTTGCCATGTTAACATGCTTGCAAATGTATTTTCTGACCCCTTTTGGCTCAAGGTCACTAAGGGACTTTTGTTAAGCTCTTTGAGTAGCTCCATGCCATGCTTTACCTTGCCATGTTCAGGTCCTGTAGCATATTGTTTTCATGCTCCAAAGTGTGCTATCTGATCTGAAATTCCAGACAAGTGTTAATTTCACTAAGTCTGAGATCTGTTTACCAAATGCATTTTTGCCATGCTTGTTTGAGCCTGTTAATGGATGAATTGGCCGTAGCTCAGTGCTAGTATTTTGTTAGGCATCATGAATGGATCCCTTCCATGTATTTTTATGCCATGTTTGGGTACTGTAGCATGTTCATCTTATTGTATTTAGATGGCTACTTGCTGTAAATCGCAGAACGTGGTCATATTTGAATTGCTTGCCATTTCCAAACCGTAACTCCGATTTCGGCGTTCTTTATATCGTTTTCAAGCGATTTCATCTCATATTTCCAGTGGCACACTTGGATTTCCATGTTTAGGCTAGGTTCATGCATTCCTTGTAAAATCTTGCATATGCATCCCATATTGCATCCCGCATAGCATACCATCTTTGCATCATATTGTTTGAGCCTTGCACGTGGTTGATTGTGTCCTTGTTGCTTGTTTGTCTTGTTTGGGTAGAGCCAGGAGACGAGTTTGCTAACGAGGAGCCCGTTGAGTTTGCTTTCGAGGATCCAGTCAACTCTGACAACTTTGCAGGCAAGATAATCATACCCTCGAAATCACTACTATCTTTGCTTTGCTAGATGCTCGCTCTTTTGCTATGCCTATGCTACGATGCCTACCACTTGCTTTTCATGCCCCCCAAATTGCCATGTCAAACCTCTAACCCACCATGTCCTAGCAAACCGTTGATTGGCTATGTTACCGCTTTGCTCAGCCCCTCTTATAGCGTTGCTAGTTGCAGGTGAAGTTTGGAGACCGTTCCTTGTTGGAACATTATTTACTTGTTGGGTTATCTTTTATTTTGGCGCCGTAGACGGGCCATGAGTGTTTGAATGTTGTAATGCTATTTATGTACTTTGATTGACATGGCGAGTGTAAGCCAACTATGTATCTCCCCTTTTATTATCTATATTACACGGATGTTGTGAAGATTGCCTAACTTGCGACATTGCTTTCAATGCGGTTATGTCTCTAAGTCGTGCCTCGACACGTGGGAGATATAGCCGCATCGAGGGCGTTAAAAGTCACTTGTAACGCCCCGGACACACCCGCCGGTGGTCGTTACTCCTGGCGGGATCTAGACTGGCCCCACAGATCAATACTAGTCTTTTCTGCACACTTTGTCCTCACTCGTGCACAGCCGGGACCAACTTCCCGGTCGGTCACCCATCCTGAAACTACTCCAAGCTGAGCACGCTTAACTTTGGAGTTCTGTCGGAATGGGCTCCCGGAAAAGAAGGAATTCCTTATTGATATGAGTAGTCTATCATCCCTAATAAGCCAGGCCATCACATACAACCCCACTCAGAGGAACCGACGTCCTCGTCGGGCCACAGGAACGTTCCCTCTTGGCACATACGTCTGTGCTTCCAGTCCAGTACATGTGCCATGCCGTGTGCCACGACAGGTCACAAACGTCATGAACGACATGACCACGCACCTGTCCGCAACCATCCGTGTAACCGTGAGGGTCGGCTCTGATACCAACTTATAACGCCCTCGATGCGGCTATATCTCCCATGTGTCGAAGCACGACTTAGAGGCATAACCGCATTGAAAGCAATGTCGCAAGTGAGGTAATCTTCGCAAACAACCCATGTAATACAATAAGGGAAAAGAAAACATAGTTGGCTTACAATCGCCACTTCACACAAATACAAGAATAAAGCATTACATCATCCAAATACACACAAGGTCCGACTACGGAACCAAAATAAAAGAAGACTACCCCAAATGCTACACAGATCCCCGATCGACCCCAACTGGGCTCCACTACTGATCAACTAGAACGGAACAACACAAAGGATAAGATCTTCATCGAGCTCCTCCTGAGCTTGATTGCGTCATCTGCACGGTTCAACGGCACCTGCAAGCTAGTTTTGGAAGTATCTGTGAGTCACGGGGACTCAGCAATCTCACACCCTCGCGATCAAGACTATTTAAGCTTATGGGTAAGGTAAAAGGTATGAGGTGGAGCTGCAGCAAACGACTAGCATATATGGTGGCTAACATACGCAAATAAGAGCGAGAAGAGAAGGCAAAGCACGGTCGATAAAAGTATGATCAAGAAGTGATCCTCGAACAACCTACGTCAAGCATAACTCCAACATCGTGTTCGCTTCCCGAACTCCGCCGAGAAGAGACCATCATGGTTACACACGCGGTTGATGTATTTTTAATTAAGGCCAACTTCAGGTTTTCTACAACCAGACATTAACAAATTCCCATCTTCCCATAACCGCGGGCACGGCTTTCGAAAGTTCAAGTCCCTGCAGGGGTGTCCCAACTTAGCCCATCACAAGCTCTCATGGTCAATGAAGGATATTCCTTCTAGCGGGAAGACCCGATCAGGCTCGGAATCCCGGTTACAAGACATTTCGACAATGGTAAAATAAGACCGGCAAAGCCACCCAGATGTGCCGACAAATCCCGATAGGAGCTGCACATATCTCGTTCTCAGGGCACACCGGATGAGCAAGACGTCGGGTAAGCCGGCCCAGAGTTGCCCCTGGTAGCCTCGGACATCGCTCAGTTGGGCCAACACTTAGAGAAGCACTGGCCCGGGGGGGTTAAAATAAGATGACCCTTGAGCCGGCCGACTCAAGGGAAAGAAAAAGGCTAGGTGGCAAATGGTAAAACCTATGTTGGGCCTTGCTTGAGGAGTTTTATTCAAGGCGAACTATCAAGGGGTTCCCATTATACCCAACCGCGTAAGGAACGCAAAATCCGGGAACATAACACCGATATGACGGAAACTAGGGCGGCAAGAGTGGAACAAAACACCAGGCATAAGGCCGAGCCTTCCACCCTTTACCAAGTATATAGATGCATTAATTAAATAAGAGATATTGTGATATCCCAACAAAATATCCATGTTCCAACATGGAACAAGCTCCAATCTTCACCTGCAACTAACAACACTATAAGAGGGGCTGAGCAAAGCAGTAACATAGCCAAACAATGTTTTGCTAGGACACGGCGGGTTAGAGGCTTGGCTCAACAATGTGGGAGGCATGATAAGCAAGTGGTAGGTATCGCAGCATAGGCATAGCAAAAGAGCGAGCAACTAGCAAGCAAAGGTAGAAGTGATTTCGAGGGTATGGTCATCTTGCCTGAAATCCCGCAATGAAGAAGAACGATTCCATGAAGAAGACAAGCGGATGTAGTCGAACGGACCCTCACAACTCCGGAACGAAACCGAAGCTAATGCGAGAAGCAACCCGGAAAGAAGCAAACAACATGGTAAACAACCATCACATAACATGGCATGATGCGCAAACAAGTATGATGCATGTCCGGTTTAGATATGCATGGCATGGCAAAGGGCACAAACAAAACTACAAGTTAAGTGGAGCTCAATATGCAACGGGTTGCATATTGATGGAACACCACCTCAATTGTTTAGTTCTCTCTCGGTTATGTACCCAACAATATTAAATGTTGTTAAGCATGTCAAGAGGTGAAACATAAAGGGATTATCTATCTAAACAATTTAAATGGGTCCGGATATAGCAAACAACAAATCCAGTAAATCCCCATATGCATTAGTAAATTAACGCAAACAACAATTTGAACCATCTTAATGTTGTTAACATGATGCGGATGACATGATCAAGTTTATGCAATTTTATTAAAAGTTGACAAGAGCAATATGAAGCATTTGTCACCGTGGTGGAAAGGAAAGGGGTGCCACAGCAACGATAACGAAAACGGTGCCACGGCAGCGTTCCGGTTCCGGTAACTCGATTGAGATACTGATGCAAAGGAGAAGTGTGCGGTTGCGTGCAGAAGATGGTGGGGCGCTCCCGGATACCGGGTGTCCCACGAGTTGGTGACAAGGAAACGAGTGACAAATTGGACACAGTGCAAACACGAGCATCTCAAACATCGCAAGCATTCATTCACGGACGTCGTCTCAGGGTTATACCTTCGGAGCGTTGTGGCGCCCCCGGTTTGACCGTACACTAATCATACACGCAAACGTGTATGATCAAGATCAGGGACTCACGGGAAGATATCACAACACAACTCTACAAATAAAATAAGTCATACAAGCATCATATTACAAGCCAGGGGCCTCGAAGGCTCGAATACAAGAGCTCGATCATAGACGAGTCAGCGGAAGCAACAATATCTGAGTACAGACATAAGTTAAACAAGTTTGCCTTAATAAGGCTAGCACAAACTGGGATACAGATCGAAAGAGGCGCAGGCCTCCTGCCTGGGATCCTCCTAAACTATTCCTGGTCGTCGTCAGCGGGCAGCACGTAGTAGTAGGCACCTCCGGTGTAGTAGGAGTCATCGTCGAAGGTGGCGTCTGGCTCCTGGGCTCCAACATCTGGTTGCGACAACCAGGTAGAAGGGATAGGGGGAAAAGAGGGAGAAAGAAACCATGAGTACTAATCCAAAGTACTCGCAAGCAAGGAGCTACACTACATATGTATGCATTGGTATCAACTGGAATAAGGCTATCATATGTGGACTGAACTGCAGAATGCCGGAATAAGAGGGGGATAGCTAGTCCTTTCGAAGACTACGCTTCTGGCAGCCTCCATCTTGCAGCATGTAGAAGAGAGTAGACTGAAGTCCTCCAAGTATCATCACGTAGCATGAATCCTAACCGATGATCCTCCCCTCGTCGCCCTGTGAGAGAGCGATCACCGGTTGTATCTGGCACTTGGAAGGGTGTGTTTTATTAAGTATCCGGTTCTAGTTGTCATAAGGTCAAGGTACAACTCCAAGTCGTCCTATTACCGAAGATCACAACTATTTGAATAGATTAACTTCCCTGCAGGGGTGCACCACATAACCCAACACGCTCGATCCCATTTGGCCGGACACACATTCCTGGGTCATGCCCGGCCTCGGAAGATCAACACGTCGCAGCCTTACCTAGGCACAACAGAGAGGTCAGCACGCCGGTCTAAATCCTATGGCGCGGGGGTCTGGGCCCATCGCCCATTGCACACCTGCACGTTGCGTACGCGGCCGGAAGCAGAACTAGCCCCCTTAATACAAGAGCAGGCTTACGGTCCAATCCGGCGCGCGCCATTCAGTCACTGACGTCACGAAGGCTTCGGCTGATACCACGACGTCGAGTGCCCATAACTGTCCCCGCATAGATGGTTAGTGTGTATAGGCCAGTAGCCAGACTCAGATCAAATACCAAGATGTCGTTAAGCGTGTTGAGTATTCGCGAACGCCGACCAGGGCCAGGCCCACCTCTCTCCAAGGTGGTCTCAACCTGCCCTGTCGCTCCGCCACAAAGTAACAGTCGGGGGCTGTCGGGAACCCAGGCCCACCACTACCTGGGTGGAACCACCTGCCCCTTTAGCCCCATCTCCGAACAGTATCACAGGTAATGTAACTGTGTAAAGTATATTGTATATGCCCGTGATCACCTCCCGAAGTGATCACGGCCCAGTAGTATAGCATGGCAGACGGACAAGAGTGTAGGGCCACTGATGGAACACTAGCATCCTATACTAAGCAGTAGGATAGCAGGTAATGGTAACAACAGTAGTAGCAAGGACAGGCTATGCATCAGGATAGGAATAACGGAAAGCAGTAACATGCTACACTACTCTAATGCAAGCAGTATAGAGAAGAGTAGGCGATATCTGGTGATCAAGGGGGGGGGGGGCTTGCCTGGTTGCTCTGGCAAGAGAGAGGGGTCGTCAACACCGTAGTCGAACTGGGGGTCATCGGCAGCCTCGGGGTGTCTACCGGAAAGAAGTAATGGAGGGCGAACACAATAAATAACAGAGCAAACAAAGTAACACAAAACGTAATGTGGCAATGCGCGGTGCTAGAGGTGACCTAACACAGTACTAGGTGATACCGGTGAAGGGGGAAACATCCGGGAAAATATCCCCGGTGTTTCGCGTTTTTGGACAGATGAATCGAAGGGAAAAGTTCCATGTTCATCATGCTTGAGGTGTGTGGTAGGAAAATGTGTGGCATATTTGGATTCGTCTAATTTTTCTGATCATCTTTCATATATAAATTATTCCGATCCGAGTTATGGATTATTTTCTATGGATTTTCAAAGTTTATTCAATTTTCTGAAATTTCTGCATTTATTTAATCGGATTGACCAAGTCAATTTGACTAGTCAAAAGGGGAGATGGTGGCCCACATGTCATAAGCTATACCTAAACAAATAACTAAAACTAGCTTAAATAAATGCGGGTCCACATGTAATAGGCCTAAACTAATTAATTAACCAACTAATCTAAACTAAATTAGTTTAGACCTAATTATACTAGGCCGGCCACACACGCTGTGGCACAGCCCACGCGCACACAGCGCACACACACAAAGCTAGGGAGTAACTCTATTCCTTTTATCACAATATAGAATTTTGTGATTTTTGTAGGATTTAATCCATGCATTATCTGAAGCAGGTCCAATGGAACAAAATGAAGATTGTTACGTCTACTTTCCGTTCATATAATTTTTACCCATGTTAGGATTTGTCTTATCGCTGTTTAGTGGCAGTTTAGAAGGCTAGTCATTGTAGAAATACAAAAGCTAGCTACTGCTACAGTAACTGAATGTTACTGTACCAGTGTAGCATAGCAGCAGGAGCAGCAAAGCAGCAGCGAAGCAAGCGGCATGCATACGGCCACGCGTGCTGGGCGCAAGGCGGGACGGTGAGACCAGGGGCAGGGCGAGGGGAGCGGGCGCGCCGGTCGCGGCGACGGCGAGCGCACGGCGGTGCTGCAGGCGGGCAGGCAAGCAGCGCGTGTGTGCGCGTGATGTAGGGCAGTAGCAGCGATGGCGGGCAACAGGTAGCAGAGAAGAAGCAATCGCAACGCAGTAACAGCAGGCAGCCAAGAGCAGCAGCAAAGGGCGTCAGCAGTGGGCGTGCAGGTTACAGGGGGGCTACGGCTGCGGTGAGCCCGAGTTCGGGCAGCGCAGCAGCCGGGCGGAGCTCACGCGGCTGGGCGCGCGTGAGGCATAGTCAGGGCGGCGAGCGCGCGTAGGCGGGCGGCACAGCGGCCAGTGGCAAGCAGCCGGAAGAACGGCGAGGCGACGGGCGGACGCGTGGCCATGGGCGGTAGGGTAGCGGGCGTGGATGTGTTGGTTCTCGGGGTAGTGCGAGGCCAAGGAGGGGGTGGTGCGGGGCGCGGCCCGACGCGAGGTGACCGCGACACGCGTGGAGGCAGGATGCGGACGGTCATGACCACAATGAGCATGGCGGCGGCGAGTTTCTGCCACGGTGTATCAAGAGACGGAGTATGCGAACGAGCACGGAGTGAGGGGGAATGGAAGAGAGGCTCACCGCGAGCCCGTAGTTGTGCAAAGCGTGCTCGAGGGAGGCTCAGTGTGGCCGGAATTCGATGGCGGCGACGACTCCTTGAGGTTGAAGACGACCTCGTCCCGCACGAAGGAGAGGCGCCCGGCTCGAGACCGTTGGCGCAGGTGACATAGGGGAGCAGGACGGAGCTGGCGGGAACTGCGGATGGATGCGGGGGCGTCGGTGGCCGTGGTGGAGCGCAGTGGCTGACGACGATGGCTGCGGGTGCGGACGGATCTGAGCGAGGGAGACGAGGGAGAGAGTGGGGGAGGAGCGAGAGGCAGATGCGGGAGAAATATCTGGAGGGGGGCCTCGGTGGAGGCCTTATCCTCTCCGAGCGTCGCCGACGAGGTGGTCGGGGGCAGCCATGCCCCTGTAGCGACCTGAGACCGATGAACAGGGAGGTGCGGAGAGCGACGGGGGGCTTCATGCCCAGTTGGGCCGGCCGAGGGGAGGGGTTTTCTTTTGTATTAGCTATTTTGTTTTTGTTTTATTTATTTCCTCTTTTCTGTTTTCTTTTATTGTTTTATTTTTAGTTTCTCTCTTATTTTAGTTTTACAAATTATAAAAGTAGCCCCTAAACTAGTGTTAATAAATATGCTATGACCCCAAACATTTTGGCACCTTAAATAAAGTATACTTCATTTAATATTATTTTAAATGCATTTTAAATAGTTGTTTTATCATTGTTATAATTAATTTAGTGCATTGGAACATTTTATAAATAGATGATTTCTCAACCAATATTACTTCCGATTTATTTGCCACGTTTCGAACACTTAAGTTTTCACTTTTGAAAACTTTAATTGTTTGACTTGATTTTAAATTTGAATTTTGACGGGATTTGGAATCATCGCAAGATTAACAACAGTAATCGTGGTGACGTGGCATCATTAGTGAAGGGTTACTGTAGTTTGAATATCCGGGCGTCACAATTCTCCTCCACTACAAGAAATCTCGTCCCGAGGTTAAGAGGTGTGTAAGGGGGAAAGATCTGGTTACGAAATTCTAACGAATCTTCTCGATCTTGGCTGCTCTTCTCGAAGAGGTTGATCCATTACGTGGATGTATTCATTACTCTACTTCAGGTCAACATGATGAAGTCATCATCCTTTTCTTCGAGAACTCCAACGTACTTACGAATAGTTAAGGGGCAACTTGGCTACGTCAGGATGCTTATGAGGGAAACAATCTGGGGGTTAACCCATGAATGAACATAAGACTAACTCTCGAGTTGAACATATAAAATACATCGAGAGTAAGGTACAATGAGAGGGTCCAAGCGGATAGGTAGCTGCTCAAAGTCTGAACCATAGTGAGAAAGGGTTCAGAGTAGCGAGAGTAAGTATTGCATCTGATACCAGAATGGAGCACTAGGAAGGTGGCTCACGAATTACCTACGAAACCAAGAGCAAGGGATAACTTTGTTAACAAGGCATACAGGAGAGTCAGGTTTCGATCCTGTGGAACTGTGGGTTATGGGCCCACCATGTGGTTAAAAGTAGGAAGGTCGGTGACATCTTGCACGATCATGTAAGCAAGGCATGCATGTCAGAGGATAGTCTGTCGGTCATGTCGGCAACACATCGGTACCAAGGGCGAGGGACGGAGAGAACCATTTTCCTGCTCGTTGAACGAGGTGAACCAGTAGGCAAGATTCTCATCCATCGGTGGTTACCAGAATGCCATCAACAAAAGTAACAGGGTCTTTCTATCAGAGTGGTACAACGAGGTGTTTACATAAGCAGGGATATATTACTGCTTATACAATATAGATCACAAGAAGGTTTAGACAAACCAATGGAAAGGAAAAGTGATTATCAGGTTTAAACAGAACAATGGAAAGGAAAATGTGTTTAAACACATATTTCAAGGGTATATTCTTCCCAAGGACAAGCAGAACATAGTATGCATGACAGGATATAATGTAGAAAACTCTTTAGGTAGGGGAGAGAATTTTCATGACATTACCCGTACAACGGTGTTTGGATAATTGAGCAGGAAACATTTAACATTAGGCTTTCAATGTTCTTGTTGAAATTGGAGTACCATATATATGCTTCGAGATAGCATTGACATGGTCTTCAAGCAAAGGTCAGACTTTGGAAACACAAAGGATCCATCAGGAATAACTTGTAGAATAAGTCTTACAATTTCCTCATGGAAGAATGGATAACCTTGCTGAAAAGGAATCTATAACCATAGGGCCTCCGGCCGGGTGGGCTAAGAACGACATCCTTGATATAAAAGATGGTAATACTCCAAGGTAAAGAAGAACAAATGTTGGATAGCAAGGAACTCAAGGTATAACACAGAACACGAACTTTGTTGGAGGGAAGGCAATAAAGTTGTCGATGATAACACAATTCATCGAGGGGCAAGGATGGTATTTCTCATCATGAATTCAATTGATATCCTGGAAGAACTCAAAATGTTGATGATGATCATGACAAATTTTTGTCGAGAGGTTTCATGAAGATGTAATCGGTCGGCCATGACATCAAGTCAAAGGAATGATGAAGCGAAAGGTTGTTATTGGAACCATGGGTATGACACAAACTTGAAATCAAGTTTGCTGTTCGAGGAGAATTGATTTGACGAGGAAGATCGACGTAAGCTTAGCTCATCATCGAAAATTTGTGCTCCGGGAAGAAGGACCAGGTAGCACAGTTAAGAGCAGCACGATAAGGATATAGCCGATCAAGAAAGGAATGACTTGAAGGATTATTAAACTCATACGCAACAAAAATATTTAGGGTTATTGAATCAGAGTGCGGACTCGATTCACTATTCGGTGTTCTCGATTGACGACAACCCAGAACCTAGGAACAATTGGATCCGGTGAGTGATATTAGTTGATGAAAAACCCATAAGAAGTTATGATGTCCCATGATATTATCGAGGTACCATGGTGTAATACTCGACGGAAGATTAAAGTACAGGTTGGACTGGTGTATTGATCCACAGAAGACAAGTGCTTAAACTTGCCCGTGAAATGGGGTCAAAGAAGAACATATGGTCGAAACCACGATTGCAAAAGGCCGGATCCTAGATATAAGAACTTATACCAAGGGAAAAATTTAATTTAAGAGAAGCTTTAATGATAAGATCTACATCGTGTCCATGGGCATGAACACAAAGTTCAAGGTCAACTCCCACTTCTTCATGCATAACCTTTCATTCACTGCTCTAGATAAAAATGATTTCAGTGTCAAAACCTACCTGATGAATTACCAGAGGAGTATGACCCGTGAAAACTTTTGGGTTCACACATATTAAGAAAAGCATAGGTTCAACCCGTCAGGGTATCATGGAATCATATACCACAAGCTTCATTCGTAAATACCACCAGCTCGAAAACAGAGCATGGTTGAGAAAAACAGAGGATACAATTCACCAAAAGCATTATGTATCTGAGGAAAGGCTCACAAGGTTATTGAATAAGGAGGATACTATCGAATAATAATCCAATAAAGGATCTAACGGTCCATAGCGGAGTTGATGTGAGCATCGGCACACAATCAGTTGAAGAAAGGATGCAAGGGCATCAGATTATAGAACACCTGAATGATTCGATGCTTAGTTATCAAAGAAATTATGATTCCCAAATAGAAGGATCAGAAGCAGACGCTCTGATCAAGGGTGGATAAGTTCAATAGACCTAAGGGTACAATTAACGGCAACAGATTGGTCGAGAACAAGCTCATGTTCAAAAATGACGTCTGAGCCAGAAAGATAATTTAAAAGGATTAACTGATAATAGCGTGCATTCGCACTCATGTTGAATCAATAGGATCAAAATTTACGGTGTCTAAGGATACTAACGAATATTGCCAGACATATGGAAAGCATCCATAATGCAAGCAGACAAGTATTGCAGAGCAATAAGCTACTAAGGATCCTTGGAGAATCAAATAGTATTTTGAAGACCATTGTGAAACACATGAACAACTGGGGGGTGAGCGGATACTCAATAAGTGCGAGAATTATCCATAGGGGTATTCAGGTGACAAAGAACAGCAAGGCAGTAAGCTCAAAGGATTATCGAAACAACGTCAAGTATTTTGGGGTATCTTGTAATAACAAAACCAACTGGGGATGAATGTAAGAATAATAACTGCAAATAGTTATCCATAAGGGTTGACGGTGGAAGGGGAATTGCAAACGCGATGAACACAAGTTCTCGGGTTAACAGCGGAGAGTATCTTCAGGGTCTTCACGTACAGCAGACGGTCATCAGCAATAAGGGGCTCTCCGGGTGAAAGTGATAACGAGATCCTAATGTTAGATTTAGCAAAATTCCTTTAACCCGAATAGAAGAGAGTTTAGAGTCCTAGAGTAAGGATCGAGGAGTAAAAGATCCTAATACCACCCAGATGGCGACGTGGGCCTGTAAGGCACACAGCCATGTTAGTAAAAGTTTTTGAAATGTCTAGACTCAACTTCGGCCAAGGAGTGTGAAAGGGGGATTCCTACAGGCAGTCGGCTCTGATACCAACTTGTGGCGCCCCTGGTTTGACCGTACACTAATCATACACGCAAACGTGTACGATCAAGATCAGGGACTCACGGGAAGATATCACAACACAACTCTACAAATAAAATAAGTCATACAAGCATCATATTACAAGCCAGGGGCCTCGAAGGCTCGAATACAAGAGCTCGATCATAGACGAGTCAGCGGAAGCAACAATATCTGAGTACAGACATAAGTTAAACAAGTTTGCCTTAAGAAGGCTAGCACAAACTGGGATACAGATCGAAAGAGGCGCAGGCCTCCTGCCTGGGATCCTCCTAAACTATTCCTGGTCGTCATCAGCGGGCAGCACGTAGTAGTAGGCACCTCCGGTGTAGTAGGAGTCGTCGTCGAAGGTGGCGTCTGGCTCCTGGGCTCCAACATCTGGTTGCGACAACCAGGTAGAAGGGATAGGGGTAAAAGAGGGATAAAGAAACCGTGAGTACTCATCCAAAGTACTCGCAAGCAAGGAGCTACACTACATATGTATGCATTGGTATCAACTGGAATAAGGCTATCATATGTGGACTGAACTGCAGAATGCCGGAATAAGAGGGGGATAGCTAGTCCTTTCGAAGACTAGCTTCTGGCAGCCTCTGTCTTGCAGCATGTAGAAGAGAGTAGACTGAAGTCCTCCAAGTATCATCACGTAGCATAATCCTAACCGATGATCCTCCCCTCGTCGCCCTGTGAGAGAGCGATCACCGGTTGTATCTGGCACTTGGAAGGGTGTGTTTTATTAAGTATCCGGTTCTAGTTGTCATAAGGTCAAGGTAGAACTCCAAGTCGTCCTGTTACCGAAGATCACGACTATTCGAATAGATTAACTTCCCTGCAGGGGTGCACCACATAACCCAACACGCTCAATCCCATTTGGCCGGACACACTTTCCTGGGTCATGCCCGGCCTCGGAAGATCAACACGTCGCAGCCCTACCTAGGCACAACAGAGAGGTCAGCACGCCGGTCTAAATCCTATGGCACAGGGGTCTGGGCCCATCGCCCATTGCACACCTGCACGTTGCGGACGCGGCCGGAAGCAGAACTAGCCCCCTTAATACAAGAGCAGGCTTACGGTCCAATCCGGCGCGCGCCATTCAGTCACTGACATCACGAAGGCTTCGGCTGATACCACGACGTCGAGTGCCCATAACTGTCCCCGCATAGATGGTTAGTGTGTATAGGCCAGTAGCCAGACTCAGATCAAATACCAAGATGTCGTTAAGCGTGTTGAGTATTCGCGAACGCCGACCAGGGCCAGGCCCACCTCTCTCCAAGGTGGTCTCAACCTGCCCTGTCGCTCCGCCACAAAGTAACAGTCGGGGGCTGTCGGGAACCCAGGCCCACCACTACCTGGGTGGAACCACCTGCCCCTTCAGCCCCATCTCCGAACAGTATCACAGGTAATGTAACTGTGTAAAGTATATTGTATATGCCCGTGATCACCTCCCGAAGTGATCACGGCCCAGTAGTATAGCATGGCAGACGGACAAGAGTGTAGGGCCACTGATGGAACACTAGCATCCTATACTAAGCAGTAGGATAGCAGGTAATGGTAACAACAGTAGTAGCAAGGACAGGCTATGCATCAGGATAGGAATAACGGAAAGCAGTAACATGCTAGACTACTCTAATGCAAGCAGTATATAGAAGAGTAGGCGATATCTGGTGATCAAAGGGGGGGGGGGCTTTCCTGGTTGCTCTGGCAAGAGAGAGGGGTCGTCAACACCGTAGTTGAACTGGGGTCACCGGCAGCCTCGGGGTGTCTACCGGAAAGAAGTAATGGAGGGAGAACACAATAAATAATAGAGCAAACAAAGTAACACAAAACGTAATGTGGCAATGCGCGGTGCTAGAGGTGACCTAACACAGTACTAGGTGATACCGGTGAAGGGGGAAACATCCGGGAAAATATCCCCGGTGTTTCGCGTCTTTGGACAGATGAATCGAAGGGAAAAGTTCCATGTTCATCATGCTTGAGGTGTGTGGTAGGCAAATGAGTGGCATATTTGGATTCGTCTAATTTTTCTGATCATCTTTCATATATAAATTATTCCGATCCGAGTTATGGATTATTTTCTATGGATTTTCAAAGTTTATTCAATTTTCTGAAATTTCTGCATTTACTTAATCGGATTGACCAAGTCAATTTGACTGGTCAAAAGGGGAGATGGTGGCCCACATGTCATAAGCTATACCTAAACAAATAACTAAAACTAGCTTAAATAAATGCGGGTCCACATGTAATAGGCTTAAACTAATTAATTAACCAAGTAATCTAAACTAAATTAGTTTAGACCTAATTATACTAGGCCGGCCACACGCGGCTGTGGCACAGCCCACGCGCACACAACGCGCACACACAAAGCTATGGAGTAACTCTATTCCTTTTAACACAAGATAGAATTTTGTGATTTTTGTAGGATTTAATCCATGCACTATCTGAAGCAGGTCCAATGGAACAAAATGAAGCTTGTTACATCTACTTTCCGTTCATATAATTTTTACCCATGTTAGGATTTGTCTTATCGCTGTTTAGTGGCAGTTTAGAAGGCTAGTCATTGTAGAAATACAAAAGCTAGTTACTGCTACAGTAACTGAATGTTACTGTACCAGTGTAGCATAGCAGCAGGAGCAGCAAAGCAGCAGCGAAGCAAGGGGCATGCATACGGCCACGCGTGCTGGGTGCAAGGCGGGACAGTGAGACCAGGGGCAGGGCGAGGGGAGCGGGCGCGCCGATCGCGGCGACGGCGAGCACACGGCGACGCTGCAGGCGGGCAGGCAAGCAGCGCGTGTGTGCGCGTGATGTAGGGCAGTAGCAGCGATGGCGGGCAGCAGGTAGCAGAGAAGAAGCAATCGCAACGCAGTAACAGCAGGCAGCCAAGAGCAGCAGCAAAGGGCGTCAGCAGTAGGCGTGCAGGTTACAGGGGGGCTACGGCTGCGGTGAGCTCGAGTTCGGGCAGCGGAGCAGCCGGGCGGAGCTCGTGCGGCTGGGTGCGCGTGAGGCATAGTCAGGGCGGCGAGCGCGCGCAGGCGGGCGGCACAACAGCCAGTGGCAAGCAGCAGGAAGAATGGCGAGGCGACGGGCGGACGCATGGCCATGGGCGGTAGGGTAGCGGGCGTGGATGTGTTGGTGCTCGGGGTAGTGCGAGACCAAGGAGGGGGTGGTGCGGGGCGCGGCCCGACGCAAGGTGACCGCGACGCGCGTGGAGGCAGGATGCGGACGGTCGTGACGACAGTGAGCATGGAGGAGGCGAGTTTCTGCCACGGTGGATCGAGAGACGGAGTACGCGAACGAGCACGGAGTGAGGGGGGATGGAAGAGAGGCTCACCGTGAGCCCGTAGTTGTGCAAAGCGTGCTCGAGGGAGGCTCAGTGTGGCCGGAATTCGATGGCGGCGACGACTCCTTGATGTTGAAGACGACCTCGTCCCGCACGAAGGAGAGGCGCCTGGCTCGAGACCGTTGGCGCAGGTGACGTAGGGGAGCAGGACGGAGCTGGCGGGAACTACGGATGGATGCGGGGGCGTCGGTGGCCGTGGTGGAGCGCGGTGGCTGACGACGATGGCTGCGGGTGCGGACGGATCTGAGCAAGGGAGACGAGGGAGAGAGTGGGGGAGGAGCGAGAGGCGGATGCGGGAGAAATATCTGGAGGGGGGCCTTGGTGGAGGCCTTATCCTCTCCGAGCGTCGCCGACGAGGTGGTCGGGGGCAGCCATGCCCCTGTAGCGACCTGAGACCGATGAACAGGGAGGTGGGGAGAGCGACCGGGGGCTTCGTGCCCAGTTGGGCCGGCCCAGGGGAGGGGTTTTCTTTTGTATTAGCTATTTTGTTTTTGTTTTATTTATTTCCTCTTTTCTGTTTTCTTTTATTGTTTTATTTTTAGTTTCTTTCTTATTTTAGTTTTACAAATTATAAAAGTAGCCCCTAAACTAGTGTTAATAAATATGCTATGACCCCAAACATTTTGGCACCTTAAATAAAGTATACTTCATTTATTATTATTTTAAATGCATTTTAAATAATTGTTTTATCGTTGTTATAATTAATTTAGTGCATTGGAACATTTTATAAATAGATGATTTCTCAACCAATATTACTTCCGATTTATTTGCCACGTTTCGAACACTTTAGTTTTCACTTTTGAAAACTTTAATTGTTTGACTTGATTTTAATTTGAATTTTGACGGGATTTGGAATCATCGCAAGATTAACAATAGTAATCGTGGTGACATGGCATCATTAGTGAAGGGTTACTGTAGTTTGAATATCCGGGCGTCACAAGCGTGCAAAGGAGACGGTTCTCGTTCGTAGAGGGAAGTAGGCGTTCTCGCGACGACGGTAGTGTAAGTAGTCGTTCTCGCTTCGTAGATGTTCACACTCCGTAGGTGTTCGGGGTCAACAAGGAACTTGCCGTCCACGAGTCTTCGAGGGTCGACGGTACATGTTCTGTAAACGTTCGAGCGGCGGTAGTGGTACACATTCATGAAATAGGTCGTACACGTCGACGGTCTTATCAGAACCTCGTCAATGTTCGCAATCCACCTTGCCGATCCGAAGGGGTACTTGGCGTCATGGTACTTGGGTCTTCGGTCTTGCCGGTCTCGGTTCTTGCGACGGTAGTTGTACAAGGTCGTCGTGGGAGGTAGAGGTACTCGTGAACTAGTTGAATCCACGGCGACGGTAGTGGAACCTCACGGATTCGTGGTCTCCGGGCGGTCTCGGTCTTGACGGTGGGGTACTTGACGCATCCCGGATATGTAGTCGTATTTGATGAATCCAAAATTCTCCTGCTCGGCATGGGTGCAACAGAGGCATCGTCTTGCGTTTCGAATCTGGGTCATGTTCGTATAACCGTTCGCATCAACGAAAAAAAGGGCTTCGTCTTGAGGTGCTCGGCCGTGGGCGACGGAGCACACGGTGGATAAGGAGGCAGGGCGCGTTCATGGCGAGGCAGGATGCTCGGCGAGCGGTGCCGGCCACCAGCGGGCAAGGCAGCAGAGCAGCTGCTGCAGAAGACGGGGACTCCTGCCGGTTCAGGCACCCACGGCGAAACAGAGGAGGGCCGGCGCGACAGGAGCTGCATCAGACGGCGAAGGCGCACGGGAGAAGAGCTCCAGTGAAGAAGCGGAGCGGGGCTGCTCGGGTTCGAGCCTTTGCTCTCCCGAGCAAGGAGGCGGCGATGGTGGTGGTGCGCTCTAGCGCGACGGGGACACGGGGAAGGGGTAGAGCGCGGAAGGGGCCTCGGCATGACGACGGCGGAGGTAGCCAGCGGGGAAGGAGCTGCAGTGGCAGCGTCGCAGGCTTGCCGGTGACCGGGAACGAGGTGCAGGAGAGGAGAGTCCGGCGAGGAACACCGCAAGCAGGGGCGGCGTTGCACGATCCCATCTCCTGGTGACAGCGCGAGAGAAGGAGAGAGATGGGGGTTCGAGGAGGACGCAAACGGGAGAAGGGGATCAATGGAGAAGTGGTTGCGGGCCAGCGAGCGAGAAGAGTGGCGGCGCGAGGGAAGCAGGAGGGGATCGAGAGAGTTGAGGATCGGGAGCTGCGTGCAGGCTAGGGTTCGGTAGACAGGGGCCAGATGGGCCTTAGAGGCCGGCGGCTGGGCCTTAGGCCACTTAGGTGGGAAGAGGGAAAAGATCAGGAGGCATGCTGGCTGTTGGACTCCTTCTCTCTCTCTTACTCTTTTCAAAACAGAAAATAAAGAGAAAGAAAAAAGGGAAGAAAAGAAAGGTTAGAGAAAGAGTTGGGCACGGGGATAATTTTCACGGACTCGTAAAAATGTGCACGGTCCATGAAAAATAGGAGAGGCATGATTGCAAGAATTCAATTCAAAGTCATTTGAATTTAATTCAAATGGTTCGAATAGGAAGTGAGGGTTAGGAAGGTCCAAAAATGTTCGGATTTTTGGAGGAGCCCTGGTAAAAGGGAAAATAATTATTGGGCAAGGTTTGGAGATCAACTCGAGGCAGAAAAGTCATGGGGTTATTTTTGCAAGTGTATTAAGGTGAATTCCAAAAGAATGGAAATATTTACTATAGCTCTCTAAATATCAGGATATGTTTTAAAGAGAATCACCATGTGAATTCCCTCGATTTAAATGGATCAAAGATCCATGCCATTTATTTAGTTGAGTTGCAAAAGATTTATGAGATGATGGCATGATGACATGATGCAATGCAAAAATAAAAGGGCAGGCACAAATGAAACACACCGCGAAACCCGGAACATATGGAAGTATTCTCGCGCATCGGTCTCGGGGCGTCACAACACTCCACCACTACAAGAGGATCTCGTCCCGAGATCTAGGATGGCACCGGAGGGACAAACGGAAGAGAAAGAGAAGAGGTAAAACTAAGTTGCTTCTTTGAGAAATGAGTGAAACCAAAGAACCTTGAAAATGTTAAGCCATTACGAAAAAAGAATACAACGGAGATGAACGAAATTGAAAGCACTCCGCTAGGAAAGAGGAACGAGGAAGAACAAAGTCGGACAGCACTTTGGTTGAAAAGAGATGCAAGGCTTGATAAGGCGAAAAGAACTTGAACAAAGGGGCACAATACTCTGGTTAAAACAAGATAGGGAAGGAATAAGAATGATATAATTTGGACAGCACTCCGCCAGTAAATGGAAAGAATTGAACTAGACAAGATGAGAGGATACTTGAAAAGAGGACACAACATTCCGGTTAAAAGGATAAGCACGAAAAGAACACGATCCTGATAAAACAAGAAGATGGGTTGAAGAGAGCAGCATCACAATGCCTCCGAAACAACAGTAATAATGGAATGAACGAAGGGAATAAAAAAACGAGAGCACGTTTACAACAAATGCTAGAACGGAGTTGTTGGAAAACCAACAACGAAAACAATAAGATTGATATGGTCTTATGGGATACCTCTCAAATTATGAGGTGACAACCTGGCACTCACGGAAAAAAAATTGGATTGATAAGAACAAGGGGACGAGAAACTTATTTCACCGGGAGGATAAATGAAGAACTTGGATCATTTATTATCACCATTAATAGAAACAAACCTCAGGGAAAGTTTTAGGTGAAAAATAACCCAAGATAACTCCAACGAAGAGGTTGATGGATTTAAAATACCTCATTCTGATTGTAACTTTCCTAACGAAGTCATTCTGATTGATCTCCCACGTGTTATATCAAGTTGTAACACCCCGGATGTGATTTAGCCAATATGTACTCCAACTCTTGCCGTTTCCGGTGTTAAGTTATTTTATTTTCTCGGGTTCGGGTTTTTGTCTCGGAATTTTGTTATCGTTGTCATGCATCTCATATCATGTCATCATGTGCATTGCATTTGCATACGTGTTCATCTCATGCATTCGAGCATTTTCCCCGTTGTCCGTTTTGCATTCCGGCGCTTCGTTCTCCTCCGGTGGTCATTTCTACCTTTCTTTCGTGTGTGGGTATTAAACATTTCCGGATTGGACTGAGACTTGCCAAGCGGCCTTGGTTTACTACCGGTAGACCGCCTGTCAAGTTTCGTACCATTTGGACTTTTTTTGATACTCCAACGGTTAACCGAGGAACCAAGAAGGCCTCGTGTGTGTTGCAGCCCAACACCCCTCCAATTTGGCCCAAAACCCACCAAAACCCTCTCCATCATCTAGAGCATTCGATCATGATCGCGTGGCCGAAAACCGCACCTCATTTGGACACTCCTATCTCTCTCTACCTATAAAACTAGCCCCTCCTCCAAAATTTCGGGTCTCTCCTTCCTCAAAACCCTAGCCCCGCTCCATCCGCGCGTTAGACACGTCCGGTCCTCGCCGGACGAATCCCGCCGCCACGCCGACGCCGCCCTCCGCCGCCGCCTCGCCGTCCTCCTCCCGGCCGGCAAGTTCCCCGGAGACCTCCCCTCACTCCGGCAAGTTCTTCATCTCCGGCGAGGACGAACCTCGTAAATCGCGCCGGCCAGATCTGGATCTGAGATCCACCTCGGTTGACTTTTGCCCCAAAACCCTAGTTATTTTGCTATGTTCATCGTGCTCTAAATTTGCATCCGTAGCTACAATTTGGGCATATAGCATATCAAAATGTTCATCTCAGATAGCACATCATTTCATCTCATTGCATCATTTTCATTTGAGTTCATCTTGATGCCTGAAATGCTGTTAGAAGAATGCTATTTGGGATAAATGTCAGATCTGCTGCTCCAATTAGATACTTGTCATTTTTGCCATTATTATTGTGTGCATGATATGCCCCTGAGCTCTTCATGAGTTTTGTTATACGTTTTGCCATCTATCCAGAGGTGTAACCCATGTATTTTTGTGATGTGTGTGGTGACTAGCACAAGCTTGCAAAGTGGAGCATTCGTCAATGCTGATTTCAGGGACTTAGCATTTCCACTAAGTCCTTGACCTGTTTATCTCATATTGCCATATGTTCATGTTGTTTCCTAGTGATCCGTGCCTATTTTGAGGATGATCAGTAAGGATGTTTTGTTAATCTTGTAGTGCTCTATCCATCCATGTCTTTGTTTGCAATTATGGAGCATCCTAGCTTGAGTCAATCGAGATCTACTTTTGTCATTTCATGAATCTGGGCAGATTGTCTACTTGTTAGCGATTTTGCCGAGGATGTTGTAGTTGAGCCGTGCATGCTATGCTATTGATCTTGCCATGTCTAGCTTGTATTTTGTGTATTCTTGATGGGTGTATGCTTATATTGTCATGACTTGCTCTGTAGTGAGTGCATCGAGCTCGTAAACATGCCTACTTGATATCTGTTTCAGCATGCTCCAGTTTTCACTGAGAGCTGATTATGCTTTTCCATTTTCACATGCTTGCAAATGTATTTTCTGATCCCTTTTGGCTCAAGGTCACTAAGGGACTTTTGTTAATCTCTTTGAGTAGCTCCATGCCATGCTTTACCTTGCCATGGTCAGGTCCTATAGCATATTGTTTTCATGCTCCAAAGTGTGCTATCTGATCTGAAATTCCAGACAAGTGTTAATTTCACTAAGTCTGAGATCTGTTTACCAAATGCATTTTTGCCATGCTTGTTTGAGCCTATTAATGGATGAATTGGCCGTAGCTCAGTGCTAGTCTTTTGTTAAGCATCATGAATGGATCCCTTACATGTATTTTGATGCCATGTTTGGGTGCTGTAGCATGTTCATCTTGTTGTATTTAGATGGCTACTTGCTGTAAATCGCAGAACGTGGTCATATTTGAATTGCTTGCCATTTCCAAACCAAAACTCCGATTTCGGCGTTCTTTATATCGTTTTCAAGCGATTTCATCTCATCTTTCCAGTGGCACACTTGGCTTCCCAAGTTTAGGCCAGGTTCATGCATTCTTTGTCAAATCTTGCATATGCATCACATATTGCATCCCGCATAGCATACCATCTTTGCATCATATTGTTTGAGCCTTGCACGTGGTTGATTGTGTCCTTGTTGCTTGTTTGTCTTGTTTGGGTAGAGCCGGGAGACGAGTTCGCTAACGAGGAGCCCGTTGAGTTTTCTTTCGAGGATCCAGTCAACTCTGACAACTTTGCAGGCAAGATGATCATACCCTCAAAATCACTACTATCTTTGCTTTGCTAGATACTCGCTCTTTTGCTATGCCTATGCTACGATGCCTGCCACTTGCTTTTCATGCCTCCCAAATTGCCATGTCAAACCTCTAACCCACCATGTCCTAGCAAACCGTTGATTGGCTATGTTACCGCTTTGCTCAGCCCCTCTTATAGCGTTGCTAGTTGCAGGTGAAGATTGGAGACCGTTCCTTGTTGGAACATTATTTACTTGTTGGGATATCATTATATTGCCTTGTGATCTTAATGCATCTATATACTTGGTAAAGGGTGGAAGGCTCGGCCTCTCGCCTAGTGTTTTGTTCCACTCTTGCCGCCCTAGTTTCCGTCATATCGGTGTTATGTTGTCGGATTTTGCGTTCCTTACGCGGTTGGGTGATAATGGGAACCCCTTGATAGTTCACCTTGATTAAAGCTTTTCCAGCAATGCCCAACCTTGGTTTTATCTTTTGCCACCTAGCCTCTTTTTCCCTTGGGTTTCCGGAGCCCGAGAATCATCTGATTTTAGCCCCCCCCGGGCCAGTGCTCCTCTGAGTGTTGGTCCAACCGAGCGATGTCCGGGGCTACCAGGGGCAACTCTGGGCTGGCCTACCCGACGTCTTGCTCATCCGGTGTGCTCTGAGAACGAGATATGTGCAGCTCCTATCGGGATTTGTCGGCACATCTGGGAGGTGTTGCTGGATTTGTTTTAACTTGTCGAAGTGTCTTGGAGAACCAAGATACCGAGTCTGATCGGAATGTCTCAGGAGGAGGTCTATTCCTTCGTTGACCGTGAGAGCTTGTCATGGGCTAAGTTGGGACTCCCCTGTAGGGATTTGAACTTTTGAAAGTCGTGCCCGCAGTTATGGGCAGATGGGAATTTGTTAATGTCCGGTTGTAGATAACTTGAACCTTAACTTGATTAAAATGAATCAACAGTGTGAGTTACCGTGATGGTCTCTTCTCGGCGGAGTCCGGGAAGTGAACACGGTGTTGGAGTAATGCTTACCGCAAGATGCTCTTTAGCTACTCGTTCGCGCTTCGCCCTCTCTTCTCGCTCTCTTTTGCGAACAGGTTAGCCACCATATATGCTAGTCGCTTGCTGCAGCTCCACATTTTTACCTTGCCTTACCCATAAGCTTAAATAGTCTTGATCGCGAGGGCGCGAGATTGCTGAGTCCCTGTGGCTCACAGATTACTTCCAAACCAGATGCAGGGCCTGATGATTCCGCTCCAGATGACGCTCTTGAGCTCAAGTGGGAGTTCGACGAGGACTCACGCTGATACTGCGTGTCTTTCCCTGATGATCAGTAGTGGTGCCCAGTTGGGGTGATCGGGACCGTGTCGCATGTTGGGTTATCTTTTATTTTGGCGCCGTAGACGGGCCATGAGTGTTTGAATGTTGTAATGCTATTTATGTACTTTGATTGACGTGGCGAGTGTAAGCCAACTATGTATCTCCCCTTTTATTATCTATATTACATGGATGTTGTGAAGATTGCCTAACTTGCGACATTGCTTTCAATGCGGTTATGTCTCTAAGTCATGCCTCGACACGTGGGAGCTATAGCTGCATCGAGGGCGTTACAAGTTGGTAATCAGAGCCTTCCCCGACCTTAGGAGCCCCATTGCTTGATCGTTTTTAGCAGCGGAGTTGTGTCTAGAAAAATGTTTTGAGTCATTTAGGAATTATATATCGGAGAGTTTAGGAATTCTTTTTACTCCCCAGTCTCCTCATCGCTCTGGTAAGGCATCCTGACGTAGAGTTTTGACTCTTCTCTTCTCAAATTTCACAAAAAAAATTAGGATCACGCGGGTATCTTGGAATCGTTCCGATGGTTTTGTGACGAGAACATTATTCTTGGTGCCTCCTGTCTTTGGGGGTTGTGGCAGTGTCCCGGGGAGTTGAGCTCCGAGGTGTTGTCTTCACAATTTTATCGTTGCAATTCTGGAATACCTGAGTTTAGTACGCCGACATCGAAAATCTCTTTTATGCAGTTCGTTGGTGAGATAACCTCAACGCCACCCAGTACTGGGGCGGGAGTTTGGGTGTATCGCCATAACTTGCATAACGGTTGCTTTTCGAAGGTTGAGGTAGATGGTTTCCGAAGTTTTTCTCGGTTATGTGTTGAAGGATGGATACAGCTGTATATAGGATTTGCTAGATTTGGGTGAGATATTATGCTTCCCCTGTATACCCAACACCTGATTGCATAACCGGAAAGGTTCGGGAGATTCATAGGTGGGAATTCTTGTAGCTCTAGTTCTTCTTCCACGGATATTTGGTTTGAGATTGGGATTTCTTACCGAGTATTCGTTCTTGATCCGTACCTTGTTGATTTATTTCTCTACCTAAATTCTAAGTGGCTTCTCAATTTATGGATATGTGACCATTTCAAGAGGAATGCATTCATTCTTATGTTCGGATGTGAAGACTTTATGTTGCAATTTTCATTCCGTTTGATTCAGCTTCATTTTATCTGTCAATGTGCTAACGACTGTCACCCTCTTCAGGATGGCTCCCGCTAAGAGCACCAATCAGAATCAGAATCAAGATCCGCCACCACCTCCCCCTCCTCCGGAGGCATGGCAAGCTGTGATGGCCGCAACCAATGCAAACACATAGTTGATCATGCAAATTCTTCAAGAGCGCAATCAAGCGAACCAAGGCATCCAAGGCAACAATCAGAATCACTTTGCTTCACTCAACCGGTTCCTTGCTAACGGGCCAAAGACTTTCAGCAATTGTGTTGAGGTGACTGATGCTGACGATTGGCTCGTGGATCTGTGCAAGCATTTCGAGTGCAGTAACATCAGGCCTGAGGACTTCGTCAAGTTCGCTTCCTTCCAACTCAAAGATCAAGCTGCAGAATGGTTCCAGCAGTACAAGGATTCCAGAGGTGGACGTGCGATTACCTGGGATGAATTCCGTCAAGACTTCAAAGCTCATCATATTCCTCAGAGCGTGGTTGAAAGCAAACGTGAGGAATTCCGCAACCTGAAGCAAGGCTCTTTGTCTGTCTATGACTACAACAAGTTGTTTCAGAAGCTCGCCCGCTTTGCTAAGCAGGACGTCCCTGACGAGAAGAGCATGATATACCAGTTCAGGGGTGGTCTCAGAGAAGAAATTCAGCTAGCTCTTGTTCTCTTTGAGCCCTTGAAGTACGATGAGTTCTACAACATGGCATTGAAGCAAGAGGGCCGCTCAACTGAGGTGTGATGCTTCCAACAAGCGAGTGAGAGATGCTACTCCTTCTTCCTCTACTCAAGTGGCCAAGCAGCAGAAGTATTGGCTTCCTCCTCCTCCGTTCCGTCAGCCGTATCAGAAGAGCAAAGGTGGCAGTGGATCTTCCCACCCACCCAACCCTGGCTTTCAGAACAAGACTTCGTCTCAAGCTCCAAGATCGAGTGCTCCGTATCACCATCCGCTTTCTGAGGTCACGTGCAACAAGTGCCAACAGAAGGGTCACTATGCCAACAAATGCTTCAATCAGAGGCGTCTTCCTCCTCCTCCTCCTATGAGATCGGCAAGTACAGCTATGGTCAAGCATAACACCAAGTCCGCCAAGGTCAACTTGCTGAATTCAGCTCAGGCAGAGGACTCGCCAAATGTGATTATGGGTAACCTTCCTGTTAATGACATTCCCGCAAGAGTTCTTTTTTACACTGGTGCATCTTTATCATTTTTGTCGAAGCCTTTTGCATCCATGCATGATGTGCATACTATTGATTTGCCTAAGCCGATAGCGGTTTCTTCTCCGGGTTTGTTCATGAACACTAAAATGTTGGCTCTAGTTGTTACTATCACGTTGGGCGATTACAAGTTTCTCTCTTCTCCAATGGTTCTTGGTAACTCGGATATTGATCTTATTCTCAGGATGGATTGGCTTTCTAAGCACAAGGCGCATCTTGATTGTGCTGCCAGGCAGATTCAATTGACTCATTCGTCTGAGGATGTAATTGTCTTTGCCGCTCATGATGATATCATCCATCTATTTTCTCTCAATGAGAAGGGTGGACTGGATGCTATCTTGCAAATTCCAGTCGTTTGCGAATATCAAGACGTCTTTCCAGAAGAGCTTCCAGGAATGCCTCCGCACCGGCCAGTTGAATTCGTCATTGATCTTGAGCCTGGCATAGAACCTTTGTGCAAGCGTCCTTACAAGCTCGGACCTGAAGAGTTGAAGGACCTGAAGAAGCAACTCGATGTTCAAGAGAGAATGGGCCTCATCCGACCTAGTTCTTCTCCGTGGGGTTGTGGTTTTCGTGAAGAAGAAGGATGGAACAGACCGACTTTGTGTTGCTTACCGTCCATTGAACAAGAAGACCATCAAGAACAAATACCCACTTCCCAACATCAACGAGATGTTCGAACAACTCAAAGGTGCCCAAGTATTCTCCAAGCTTGATCTCCGTATGGGTTATCATCAGATTCGAATCCGTGAGCAAGATATTCCCAAGACGGCTTTCAGGACAAGCTATGGTTCATATGAATACACTGTCATGTCTTTTGGCCTCGTCAACGCTCCTCCGACTTTCTCTCGCATGATGAATTTCATATTCACCGCCTACACCAATGACTTCGTTTTGGCCTATCTCGACGACATTCTGGTTTTCTCGAAGAACAAGGAAGATCATGCCAAGCACTTGCGTTTGGTACTCGATAATCTGAGGGAACACAAGTTCTACGCCAAGTTCTCCAAGTGCGAATTTTGGCTCGATGAGGTTCTTTATCTTGGTCATATCATCTCTACCAAGGGCATTGCGGTGAATCCTGAGAAGGTGTCTGCAATTGTGAATTGGGAACCACCTCAGAACGTGAAGCAACTCCGTAGCTTCCTCGGTCTCGCAAGCTATTGTCGAAGATTCGTTGAAAACTTTTCTAAGATCACGAAGCCTCTCTCAAATCTTCTCCAGAAGCACGTCAAGTACGTTTGGTCTCCGGAGTGTGACATTGCTTTCAACACTTTGAAAGAGAAATTGGTCACTGCTCCAGTTCTGACTCCTCCTGATGAATCCAAGCCGTACGAGGTCTTTTGTGATGCCTCTCTCCAAGGTCTCGGTGCAGTGTTGATGCAAGAGAAGAAAGTTGTGGCTTATACCTCTCGCCAGTTGAAGCCCAACGAGAAGAACTACCCCACACATGACCTCGAGTTGGCGGCAGTTGTGCATGCTCTTTTGACTTGGAGACATCTCTTATTGGGAAGAAAAGTGGACATCTTCACCGACCACAAGAGTCTCAAGTACATCTTCACTCAGCCTTATCTCAACCTCAGGCAGACTCGATGGGTCGAAATGATGCAAGAGTATAATCCGAGTATCGAGTATACTGCAGGCAAGGCCAATGTGATTGCTGACGCATTGAGCAGGAAGGCTTATTGCAACAGTCTGATTCTCAAGCCTTATCAACCCGAGCTTTGTGAAGCTTTCCGCAAACTTAATCTGCAAGTTGTTCCTCAAGGTTTCCTCGCCAACCTTCAAGTCTCTCCTACCTTGGAAGACCAGATTCACCAAGCTCAGCTTCTTGATGCTACGGTGAAGAAGGTGAAGATTGGGATTGCCAAGAGTCAACCCAAGTACAAGTGCTACCACCTTGATGACAAGGATACTCTCTTCTTCGAGGATCGTATTGTTGTGCCCAAAGGTGACCTTCGTAAAGTGATCATGAACGAGGCTCACAATTCTCTCCACTCCATCCACCCTGGGAGCACGAAGATGCATCAGGACCTTAAGCAGGCTTATTGGTGGACTCGAATGAAGCGCGAGATTGCTCAGTTCGTGAATGAATGTGATGTCTGCAGAAGAGTGAAGGCAGAACACCAAAGGCCAGCGGGTCTCCTCCAACCTCTTGCCATTCCAGAATGGAAGTTTGACCACATTGAGATGGACTTTGTGACTGGGTTTACGAAGTCCAAACGTGGCAATGATGCTATATTCGTTGTCATCGACAAACTCACTAAAGTGGCTCACTTTCTGCCCATCAAAGAGTCAATCACTGCAGCTCAATTGGCGGAGCTCTATACCTCTCGAATTGTCTCTCTGCACAGTATTCCGCAAGTGATCTCTTCAGACCACTACAGCATCTTTACCTCCAATTTTTGGGATTCTTTTCAGAAGGCCATGGGCACCAACATCCGCTTCAGCAAAGGTTTCCATCCTCAAACTAGCGGTCAAGTCGAGCGTGTCAACCAGATGCTTGAAGATATGCTCAGGGCTTGAAGATATAACCCAACATGTGTCTTTCCCTGATGATCAGTAGTGGTGCCCAGTTAGGGTGATCGGGACCGTGTCACATGTTGGGTTATCTTTTATTTTGGCACCGTAGACGGGCCATGAGTGTTTGAATGTTGTAATGCTATTTATGTACTTTGATTGACGTGGCGAGTGTAAGCCAACTATGTATCTCCCCTTTTATTATCTATATTACACGAATGATGTGAAGATTGCCTAACTTGCGACATTGCTTTCAATGCGGTTATGTCTCTAAGTCATGCCTCGACACGTGGGAGCTATAGCCGCATCGAGGGCGTTACAAGTAGCGGGCCGCGGCGGCGGTGGGTGGCGGCGTGCATAACCTGAAGATATGTCCGGCCTAGTTCTTCACAAGGTACGTGGCAGCGTTGAGAAAAGTTGGAGGGGGTTTTTATCTTCAGGAGGGCGTTACAGGTGGCGCGGTGGTGGAGCCTTCACGAAGATCTGCATTCCACCACGCAGGTGCTTGCTGAGTTGGTATAGAGGCCGCCCATTGCTACGCAGGTGCCTGCCCAGCTGGTTGAGCTAGCAGCTGCTTGGGGACGGCGGTGGTGTCTTGGTTGGTGCGGGCCTGGCAGTGGCCCTGCTGGTGTCCTCGGCAAGGGCCTTGCCGGGGGCCTGGCAAGGGTCTTGCCGTGGCGTTGCAGTCGTCCCTGGCAAGGCGCTTGTCGGGGGGGGGGGGGTCTTGTGGATTCCCTCAGCTGGGATCCCGCCGAGGGTCGCCGTCTTCTGGTCCTCATCTGATCTCACATGTTTATGATCTTGACGAAGAGCATGCCACCACGGAGGTGCCTCCCGAGCCCTGGTTCCAACGTAGTTGGTTGGGTCGGAACCCGTGGGTTCAAGGATGGCTCGCTCACCCCAACTGTGGCGCGCGGCTCTGACTGCCCGTGCACAAGTAAAGGGGTCAGAAGAAGAGCCCATACTTTTGTACACCGACAGGAGCCCCCGGGCCAGGGCCACACATAAGCGTGACGCGTTGTTGGGCCAGGCCCAGAACGGTGCGCGGGTAGGTGGGCGGATTTTTACCGCAGTAACTGTTCGTCCGCTGCGCTTCCCCACGACCCGCGTTGAACGCGCGACGTGGAGGTCGTGCGTGATGTGGGGGTCATGCGTGGGGTGGTTCTCGCACGCATGAGTCACGTTGCAGTAAAGAGGTGGCTTGCGCCTTCCCCATAAAAAGAGGGAGGCGTGGAGGCGCGGCTCGTTTACTGAGTGGACTCGGGTCGCAGTCTTCAAGGCGCCCACGCCCCACGATCACGGGGCGGGGAACGGTCGCCTCACCCGTCCCCTCGATTCTGCTCGCTTGCCACGCGTCCTTCATGTAGGTGGCAGGCGGTGGGGGCGGGAAACCGGGCCGTCGCTGATTGGGGCAGCGGGTCGGTTCCGATTCCCCGCGCCTCCGATGGCTGGATTGGCTAAATGGGGCGGCCGAGCCCCGACCCTGCCCCTTTATAAGGAGGGGAAGGGGGATGTCATCCCACATTCTCTCTGCATCCATCCTCTTCCTCCTTCGCTCCTTTCTTCCACCCGCCATGGCGAGAGGGGGTGCTGGGCCTTCGACGGTGGCGGTGAGGGTCGCCGCTCGATAGCGCGTTCCCCCTTCTCAGGAGCCCACGGCGGCGGAGCCACCCACGAGAGGAAGGGGGAGGGGTGAGGCCGAGGTCGTTGCGGCGATCAGGGGAGAGGGGGGAGAGGCGGCACGGTGGTCGTGCCCCTACCAGTGATGCCTCCCGCGATGGAGGGCCATGTTGGGGACCAGCCCCACGAGTTCTTCATCAGGCTGCGCCGGGCACCGCGTCGTCGTCTCCGCCTCCCCACCACTTTTGCTCAGGAGATGGAGCTCGATCCGCCCCAGACCCTTAGGCTGCACATGAGGGGCTGCGAGAGCGGCGACACGTGGGTCGACATCGACTTCCCCACTCCTCACGTCATGTACCTCCGTCGTGGATGGAAGACATTTGCTCGCATCCACAGCCTGATGGCGGGGCTCGTTCTTTACTTCAAGTTAATGGAGGGTGGTCTGCTCTCCGTCAAGGTCTTTGGAGATCTTGGAACTCGTCTAAATTGCTACATGGAGAGCTCCCCCGATGATGAAGATTCCTCCTCGAGTGGGAGTGACGAGGAGGACAGCGACAACAACGATGAGGGAGTCGAGCGGCAGGATGCCGACCCTGACTCCGACTGACCGCACTGCCCCTCCCTCAGCCACGCGCCCTGCCAAGGGCCTTCCTTTTCAAGCTCTCCATCGGGGCGCTCCCCGTCGTCTCCTTGGGTGGCTGGCGTAGGAGGGCCGGGGAAGGTGAAGAAGGCGGGTGGCGGCAATGAAATCGGAGTACGCGGGCACCGACGCCTTCGTCGCGTATTGCCGGCCCGCTGCCTCGTCTTCCAGCTCCTTTCCCGGCACCAAGATGTTCTCTTGGTGCCTTCTGCTCCTCGTACCTTGCCTAGGCTCTCTTTTTGCCCTCGTGCGTGCAAAGAAAGAAAGGGATTACGGGCATCTTATCTCTTTCTAGTTTGTAAGCCTGTGGGCACTTGTTAGATTTAAAACTTGTAATCCCCTTGCTCATGTTTTTATTCTGTACGAACTGTGCCTGTATGGGATGTTTTTAATGAAAAAGGGTGCTTGTCGGGTTCTTTGTGCGTGAGTGAGGCCCATGCCAAGGAACGAGTCCTTGTTATTTCTAAGATAAACATTGCCGCCCGGCAACAGGCCTTGCCGCCCCCCACTTCAGTCGACCATTCTCACACTATTGGCGGAGGAAGGGGCGAAGTAGAGTTAGGACCCTCGTGTATTTCCTGGCCACCGCGTCTGCGACCCGGTTCTTTCCCAGTGGCTTGGGTACAAGAAGAAGGGGGAGCACGGTGGTTTCGGAGCGAAACGAGGTCTCATTTGTCCCAGTTCCATACGGAAATGCATAACAGGGGATGAAAGACTTATCTGAATCAACAGCCCCCAGCAACCTTGGCTTGCCATGGTTGGATCCTTGTGTCTTCAGCCCCTGGCAGTCTTGGCCTACCGGGGCCGGAGCGCCGGTTTGTTCTCTTTTTCCCAAGCAGATCAGCAGAAATGTCCACGTGCCCTGCGAACCAAAGAGAACAGAAAGACGCACACTCGACCTCTAGGCTAGGGGTTAGTCGCCCCTAAGAACTATCAACCCTAACCAAGGGAAAGACTTAACCTAGCATGCATGCTAATTTAGGGCGCCGACGCTTCATTTATTTATGCTCAGGGTCTACGCCTGGCTTTGTACACAGGGTTGCATGCCTTGTCGGCAAAGCTTGTAAAAAAGGTGGCTTGTCGGGAGGCCCGGCAAGCCGCGCCTTATGGGTAAAATTTGCAAAGATGCTCGATGTTCTAGGAGTTGCTCACTTGGACAGCATCTTCAGTTTCCAGGCGGACTGCGCCGGGCCTGGTGACTAGCATTACCCGATAAGGGCCTTCCCACTTCGGCGTCAACTTGTTGAAATTCTTGGCCGACTGAACACGCCGAAGAACAAGGTCGCCTTCCTCAAAGCTTGGGGCATGAACCTTGCGGCAATGGTAGCGGCACAAGGCTTGCTGGTAGCGCGCTGCTCTCACAGCCGCCCGAAGACGATCTTCCTCAAGGAGTGTTGCGTCATCTTGCCGCAATTGCTCTTTCTCAAGCTCGTCATAAGCGAGCACTCGAGGTGACCCGTATATGAGTTCCGTGGGGAGAGCTGTCTCTGCCCCATATACTAGGGCAAAGGATGTCTGGCCGGTGGCTCGATTTGGCGTCGTCCTGATCGACCAAAGAACCGCCGACAACTCATCAATCTAGCGTCTTCCGCTCTTGTGCAGCCTGTCAAAAGTCTTTGTTCTTAGGCCTCGCAACACTTCAACATTTTCCCTCTCCGCCTGGCCGTTGCTCCCCGGGTGTGCCATGGAAGCAAAACAGACACTGCTGTTGAGGTCTTGGATGTATTGCATCAAGGTGTGGCTTGTGAACTGCCTGCCATTGTTGGTGATGACTCTGTTCGGCACACCAAAATGGAAAACTAGCCCTTTGAAGAACTTGACGGCTAACTGTGCGGTAACCTTCCTCACTGCCTCCACCACCGGCTACTTTATGAACTTGTCGATTGCGACGTACAAGTACTCAAAGCCCCCGACAGTGCGAGGGAAAGGGCCTAGTATGTCGAAGCCCCAGACCGAACACGACTAGGAGAGAGGGATTGTTTGAAGGGCTTGAGCTGGCTGATGAAGCTTCTTCGAACGGAACTGGCATGCTTCACATCTAGTTATTAGTGTCGTCGCATCTTGGAGGGCAGTGGGCCAGAAGAAGCCTTGGCGGCAAGGGCCCTCGACCCTATGTGGGAGCCACATATGCCTCCATGTATCTCTGCCAACAGCTCCAGTCCTTCCTCCCGGGGGATGCACTTCAATTTCACACCGTTCGGTCTTTTTCTATAGAGGATGTCATCGACGAACTAGTACAAGGCAGACTGATGGGTTACTTTTTCCGCTTCTTCCTGCTCCTCAGGAAGTTCCCCTGTCTGGAGGAAACGGACGGTATGTTGTGCCCATGCGGAGCCTGGGGCTCGACGGCAAGGACCAAAGGCATCTCTTCCGCCATGGGGGCAGCCGTCTCTACGGCCAGGGCTTGGCGCCCTGCCGGAGCCAGCTGCCCTTTGGCAGGCTCAGAATCCATGGCAACACCCTTGCCGGCGGCCCCTGGGGGCTCGACGGGAAAGTACTTGCCGGGGCCTAATTTCCTCTGCTTGTTCTGCTCCGTTGATAGTTCGACGGATGGTTGAGTTAACCGAAGCAAAAAGGTACACGGTTCCATAGGTAGCTTGAATGCAGCGCGCTTTGACAAGTAGTCAGCGATGTCATACTTCGCTCGGGGAACGTGCTCCGTGTGTATACCGTCGAAGCGCTCCTCCAGCTTCCTCACCTCATCTACGTAGGCCTCCATCAATGGACTCTGATAATCTTTGTTGACTTGTCTGACGACAAGCTGCGAATCACCCTTGATGATGAGCTTCTTCCCCCCGAGGTCTGCCGCGATCCTGAGACCGGCAAGCAGCCCCTCGTACTCAGCAGTGTTGTTTGTGGACATCTCCCTGGGAGAGTGCATCTGGATCACATACTTGAGGTGCTCTCCGGTGGGTGTGACAAGCAGCACACTAGCACTTGTGCCTTGCAGCGAGGAAGCCTCATCAAAGTACATGACCCAGTCGCGACTTGATTCCTTACCGGGGAGAGCGGTCTCCTGGACCTCTTCATCGGGCGTTGAGGTCCATTCTGCAATGAACTCCACCAAGACTCTTCTCTGTATTGTCGAAGTACTTTCAAACTTCAACCCAAAGCTTGACAACTCCAAGGCCCACTCCACAATCCTTCCGGTTGCATCTGGGTTGTGCAGTATCCGTTGCAATAGGAGGCGGGTGACGACAGTGATCTCGTGGGCTTGGAAGTAATGACGCAACTTCCTCGAGGCCATAAAGAGGCCGAAGAGCAATTTCTGCACACCGGAGTAGCTTGACCTAGCCCCCTGTAAGAGGGAGCTGGCAAAGTAAACCGAATGCTGCATCATCTTCTTCTGCATCACTTCACTTGGCTGCGCGGTCCCTATCCCGATGGCGTCAGACTCTACCGGGGGCCTTGCCTTGCCGGCACCAGGCCCTGTGCTACGTATTGAGCTCGCGTTGGTTTTCCCCGAAGAGGAAGGGATGATGCAGTAGAGTAGCGTAAGTATTTCCCTCAGTTTTTGAGAACCAAGGTATCAATCCAGTAGGAGCCCGCACTCAAGTCCCTCGTACCTGCACAAAGCAATAGCTACTCGCAACCAACGCGATTAGGGGTTGTCAAGCCCTTCACGGTCACTTACGAGAGTGAGATCTGATAGATAGAATATTTTTGGTATTTTTGATATAAAGATGCAAAGTAAAAAGTAAAAGCAAAGTAAATAGCAAAACAATATAAAAGTGATGGAGATTGATATGATGAGAATAGACCCGGGGGCCATAGGTTTCACTAGTGGCTTCTCTCAAGAGCATAAGTATTCTACGGTGGGTGAACAAATTACTATTGAGCAATTGATAGAATTATGCATAATTATGAGAATATCTAGGCATGATCATGTATATAGGCATCACGTCCGTGACAAGTAGATCGAAACGATTATGCATCTACTACTATTACTCCACTCATCGACCACTATCCAGCATGCATCTAGAGTATTAAGTTAAAAACAGAGTAACGCCTTAAGCAAGATGACATGATGTAGAGAGATAAATTCATGCAATCTGAAATAAACCCCGTCTTGTTATCCTCGATGGCAACGATACAATATGTGCCTTGCTTCCCCTTCTGTCACTGGGTAAGGACACCGCAAGATCGAACCCAAAGCTAAGCACTTGTCCGATGGCAAGAACTACCAATCTAGTTGGCCAAACCAAATGGATAATTCGAAGAGACTTGCAAAGATAACCAATCATGCATAAAAGAATTCAGAGAAGATTCAAATATTATTGATAGATAGACTCGATCATAAACCCACAATTCATCGGTCTCAACCAACACACCGCAAAAAGAAGATTACATCGAATAGATCTCCACAAGAGAGGTGGAGAACTTTGTATTGAGATTCAAAGAGAGAGAAGAAGCCATCTATCTACTAACTATGGACCCGAAGGTCTGAGGTAAACTACTCACACTTCATCGGAGGGGCTAGGATGATGTAGAAGCCCTCCATGATGACAGCCCTCTTCCGGCGGAGCTCTGGAACAGGCCCCAAGATGGGATCTCGTGGATACAGAAAGTTGCGACGGTGGAATTAGGTTTTTGGCTCCTGTTCTGATCGTTTGGGGGTACGTGTGTATATATATAGGAGGAAGGAGTACGTCGGTGGAGCACCGAGGGGCCCACGAGGCAGGGGCGCGCCCCCCACCCTCGTGACCACCTCTTTGATCCCTTGCAGTAGGGTCCAAGTCTCCTGGATCACGTTCGGTGAGAAAATCACGTTTCCGAAGATTTTATTCCGTTTGGACTCCGTTTGATATTCTGTTTATCTGAAACACTGAAATAGGCAAAAAAAACAGCAATTCTGGGCTGGGCCTCTGGTTAATAGGTTAGTCCCAAAAATAATATAAAAGTGGAAAATAAAGCCCAATATAGTCAAAAACAGTAGATAATATAGCATGGAGCAATCAAAAAATTTAGATACGTTGGAGACATATCAGGCATCCCCAAGCTTAATTCCCGCTCGTCCTCGAGTAGGTAAATGATAAAAAGAGAATTTTTGATGCGGAGTGCTACTTGGCATAATTTCAATGCAAATCTTCTTAATTGTGGTATGAATATTCAGATTAGAAGGATTCAAGACAAAAGTTTATATTGACATAGAAAATAATAATACTTCAAGCATACTAACAAAGCAATTATGTCTTCTCAAAATAACATGGCCAAAGAAAGTTATCCCTACAAAATCATATAGTCTGGCTATGCTCCATCTTCCCCACACAAAGAATTTAAATCATGCACAACCCCGATGACAAGCCAAGCAATTTTTTCATACTCTAACTTTTTCAAAACTTTTTCAATCTTCACGCAATACATGAGCGTGAGCCATGGATATAGCACTATAGGTGGAATAGAATGGTGGTTGTGGAGAAGACAAAAAGGAGAAGATAGTCTCACATCAACTAGGCGTATCAACGGGCTATGGAGATGCCCATCAATAGATATCAATGTGAGTGAGTAGAAATTGCCATGCAACGGATGCACTAGAGCTATAAATGCATGAAAGATCAACAAAAGAAACTAGTGGGTGTGCATCCAACTTGCTTGCTCACGAAGACCTAGAGCAATTTGAGGAAGCCCATCATTGGAATATACGAGCCAAGTTCTATAACGTAAATTCCCACTAGTATATGAAAGTGACAACATATGAGACTCTCTATATGAATAACATGGTGCTACTTTGAAGCACAATATATGAGACTCGCTATATCATGGTGCTACTTTGAAGCACAAGTGTGGAAAAAAGGATAGTAGCATTGCCCCTTATTTATTTATTTATTTATTTTTTTGGGCCTTCCTTTTTTTATTTGGCCTTTCTCCTTTTTTTGGGACAATGCTCTATTGAATGATGATCATCACACTTCTATTTATTTACAACTCAATGATTACAACTCGATACTAAAACAAAGTATGACTCTATATGAATGCCTCCGGTGGTGTACCGGGATATACAATGAATCACGAATGACAAGTATGAAAGAATTATGAATGGTGGCTTTGCCACAAATACTATGTCAACAACATGATCATGCTAAGCAATATGACAATGATGGATGTGTCATGATGAACTAGATGGTGGAAAGTTGCATGGCAATATATCTCGGAATGGCTATGGAAATGCCATAATAGGTAGGTATGGTGGCTGTTTTGAGGAAGGTATATGGTAGGTGTATGATACTGGCGAAAGTTGCGTGGTATGAGAGAGGCTAGCAAAGGTGGAAGGGTGAGAGTGCGTATAATCCATGGACTCAACATTAGTCATAAAGAACTCATATACTTATTGCAAAAATTTAGAAGTTATCAAAGCAAAGTATTACGCGCATGCTCTTAGGGGGATAGATTGGTAGGAAAAGACCATCGCTCGTCCCCGACCGCCACTCATAAGGAAGACAATCAATAAATAAATCATGCTCCGACTTCATCACATAACGGTTCACCATACGTGCATGCTACGGGAATCACAAACTTCAACACAAGTATTCTTTAAATTCACAACTACTCAACTAACATGACTTTAATATTATCACCTCCATATCTCAAAACAACTATCATGCTTCAATCTTTTCTTAGTATTCAACACACTCAAAAGAAAGTTTCAAAAATCTTGAATACCAAGCATATTATTATTAGGCAAATTAACATGCTATTAAGAGACTCTAAAATTAATTTAAGTGAAGCATGAGAGACCAATAGTTTCTTTAAAATGAATCCACCACCGTGCTCTAAAAGATCTAAGTGAAGCACATAGAGCAAAATTATCTAGCTCAAAATATATAAGTGAAGCACACAGAGCAAAATTACCTAGCTCAAAAGATATAAGTGAAGCATATAGAGCAAAATTATCTAGCTCAAAAGATATAAGTGAAGCACATAGAGTGTTCTATCAAATTTTAATTCATGTATGGATCTCTCAAAAGGTGTGTACAACAAGGATGATTGTGGAATACTAACAAACAAATACAGATAATACAAGACGCTCCAAGCAAAACACATATCATGTTGGTGAATAAAAATATAGCTCCAAGTAAATTACCGATGGAAGTGGACGAAAAGAGGGGATGCCTTCCGGGGCATCCCCAAGCTTTGACTTTTTGGTGTCCTTGGATTATCTTGGGGGTGCCATGGGCATCCCCAAGCTTAGGCTTTTGCCACTCCTTGTTCCATCATCCATCAAAAGAATTCACCCAAAACTTGAAAACTTCACAACACAAAACTCAAGATAGAAAACTCGTGAGCTCCGTTAGCGAAAGAAAACAAAAGACCACTTCAAGGTAGTGTAATGACCTCATTATTTATTTATATTGGTGTTAAAACTATTGTATTCCAACTTCTCTATGGATTATAAACTATTTTACTAGCCATAGATTCATCAAAATAAGCAAACAACACACGAAAAACAGAATCTGTCAAAAACAGAACAGTCTGTAGTAATCTGTAGCTAGCGCAAGATCTGGAACCCAAAAAATTCTAAAATAAATTGCTGGACGTGAGGAATTTATCTATTAATCATCTTCAAAAAGAATTAACTAAATATCGCTCTTCAAATAAAAATTACAGCAGTTCTCGTGAGCTCTAAAGTTTCTGTCTTTTACAGCAAGTTCAACAAGACTTTCCCCAAGTCTTCCCAACGGTTCTACTTGGCACAAACACTAATTAAACACAAAAAACACAACCAAAACAGAGGCTAAATAATTCATTTATTACTAAACAGGAGCAAAAAGCAAGGAATAAAAATAAAATTGGGTTGCCTCCCAACAAGCGGTATCGTTTAACGCCCCTAGCTAGGCATAACAAGCAAGGATAGATCTAAGTATTGCCATAGTAATAAGATAGATTGGTGAAAATCATTTCATATTCTCTACGTTCGGCAGCAAGTTTTCTTTGAGGCAAGCAAAAGTAATCAAAAGGATTAAATTTAACGGGACAAAAGTCCCTAAGATCAACCTTGGGAGGTATAGGTTCCTCCTTTGGTCCTTCATAATGCACCACCAAATCATCATTATAAGCATTCTTTTGACAGAACTTTGTGAGCCTATATTCAAGAGAATATCCTAGTTCATTATTTCAAATAGCAAAATCATCATTAAGATCAGAAATTCTATCAACTAAAACATTGGTAGGAACCTTTCTTCTAAGATTTTCATTGAAAGCAACATAATCTAGAGATTGAAAACGCATTATTTCTTCTTGATCAAAGATGATAGCCTCTATGGGAGGACGGCAAGCGTCCACCCTATAATGCGCAAAGAATTCTTTGGCTTCTCTTATTATGAATCTAAACTCATGAGCCAAAAAGATAGTAGCGGCACGCTTAACAGAAGAATGCTCAATATTAGAAAATTCTAGAAAAATCCTTTGTATAGAAGGATGCATGTGCATGAATTGTCTTTCAAGTTCAACTACAATAGCGTCTGCAAGACTACTAGTTCTGTGAAGGATAGAACTACCCATAGAAGGTAAAGCACCGGCACAAGTAAAGAAATCTTGAATAACTCCTTTTCCAATAATATTACCACTACCAACACGGAATTTTTTTGTATGAAAGATGGTAGGTTCTTTAGCAGGAGTATTAGAATTTTCCATGATATTGTTATCGCCCAAATTGGCGATAACTTCCCCAGTTTCAGACATAACGACAAGCAGGCAAACAAACTAACACACAATCAAACAAAAAGGCAAATAGAGAGGGAGGATAGAGAGAGGGCGGATAAAACGGCAAGGGTGAATTGGGGGGAGAGGAAAACGAGAGGAAAATGGCAAATAATGTAATGCGAGAGATAGGGATTGTGATGGGTACTTGGTACGTTGACTTTTTGCGTAGACTCCCTGGCAACGGCGCCATAAATCCTTCTTGCTATGTCTTGAGCTCGCGTTGGTTTTCCCCCAAAGAGGAAGGGATGATGCAGCAGAGTAGCGTAAGTATTTCCCTCAGTTTTTGAGAACCAAGGTATCAATCCAGTAGGAGCCCACGCTCAAGTCCCACATACCTGCACAAAGCAATAGCTACTCGCAACCAACGCGATTAGGGGTTGTCAAGCCCTTCACGGTCACTTATGAGAGTGAGATCTGATAGATAGAATATTTTTGGTATTTTTGATATAGAGATGCAAATAAAAAGTAAAAGCAAAGTAAATAGCAAAACAATATAAAAGTGATGGAGATTGATATGATGAGAATAGACCCGGGGGACATAGGTTTCACTAGTGGCTTCTCTCAAGAGCATAAGTATTCTACGGTGGCTGAACAAATTACTGTTAAGCAATTGATATAATTGTGCATAATTATGAGAATATCTAGGCATGATCATGTATATAGGCATCAACGTCCGTGACAAGTAGATCGAAATGATTCTGCATCTACTACTATTACTCCACTCATCGATCGCTATCCAGCATGCATCTAGAGTATTAAGTTAAAAACAGAGTAACGCCTTAAGCAAGATGACATGATGTAGAGAGATAAATTCATGCAATATGAAATAAACCCCATCTTGTTATCCTCGATGGCAACGAAACAATACGTGCCTTGCTGCCCCTTCTGTCACTGGGTAAGGACACCGCAAGATCGAACCCAAAGCTAAGCACTTCTCCCATGGCAAGAGCTACCAATCTAGTTGGCCAAACCAAACGGATAATTCAAAGAGACTTGCAAAGATAACCAATCATGCATAAAAGAATTCAGAGATGATTCAAATATTATTCATAGATAGACTTGATCATAAACCCACAATTGATCGGTCTCAACAAACACACCGCAAAAAGAAGATTACATCGAATAGATCTCCACAAGAGTGGGGGAGAACTTTGTATTGAGATTCAAAGAGAGAGAAGAAGCCATCTATCTACTAACTATGGACCCGAAGGTCTAAGGTAAACTACTCACACTTCATTGGAGGGGCTAGGATGATGTAGAAGCCCTCCGTGATGACGGCCCTCTTCCGGCGGAGCTCCGGAACATGCCCCAAGATGGGATCTCGTGGATACAGAAAGTTGCGGCGGTGGAATTAGGTTTTTGGCTCCTGTTTTGATCGTTTGGGGGTACGTGTGTATATATAGGAGGAAGGAGTACGTCGGTGGAGCACCGAGGGGCCCATGAGGCAGGGGGCACGCCCTAGGGGGGGCGCCCCCCACCCTCATGACCACCTCTTTGATCCCTTGCAGTAGGGTCCAAGTCTCCTGGATCATGTTCGGTGAGAAAATCACATTTCCGAAGATTTTATTCCGTGTGGACTCCGTTTGATATTTTGTTTATCCGAAACACTAAAATAGGCAAAAAACAGCAATTCTGGGCTGGGCCTCCGGTTAATAGGTTAGTCCCAAAAATAATATAAAAGTGGAAAATAAAGCCCAATATAGTCCAAAACAGTAGATAATATAGCATGGAGCAATCAAAAATTATATATACGTTGGAGACGTATCACCCTGCCGGGGGAATCTCTGACTTGCCATCCGCTGGTCTTGCCGTTGCCACAGCCTCCCTGTCGACCTCCCTCTGCGCCACTAGTGCGGCGCTGACCACTTGATTCGTTGCTGCCAGATACAGCAGCAACGACTCTTGTGGCTTAGGCGCAACCAGTATTGGCATAGAGGAAAGGTATTTCTTCAGATCCTGCAACGCTACCTCGGCCTCTGGGGTCCACTCCATTGGGCCTGCCTTCTTCCAGATTTTAAAAAAGGGAAGGGCACACTCAGCGGACTTGGAGATGAATCTACTCATGGCGGCAACGCAGCCAGTGAGCCAGCGCACATCATTCATCCGCTTGGGTGCCTCAATGTGCTCAATAGCCTTGATCTTGTCTGGGTTTGCCTCGATCCCATGCTACGACACAAAGAACCCAAGAAGTTTGCCGGACGGAATGCTGAAGACACACTTCTCAGGGTACAGCTTGAGGTTGATCTTGTGCAGGTTGGCAAACGTCTCTTCAAGTCTTGTACAAGAGTTGCCTTGTCCTTGGTTTTTACCATTATGTCATCCATGTATGCTTCCATATTTCTATGCAGCTGGGGTTCAAAACCAATTTGGACCGCTCTTGCAAACGTTGAGCCAGCACTCTTCAACCCGAAAGGCATCCGTAAAAAGCAATACGTAGTACCACATGGGGTGATAAATGTTGTCTTCTCTTCATCTTCTCTTGTCATGAAGATCTGGTGGTAGCCCGAGTAGGCGTCGAGGAAGGCCATGGAGTCAACAATCTGGTCGATGCGCAGCAACGGGAAGGGGTCCTTAGGACAAGCCTTATTGATATCTGTGTAGTTAGTACACAACCTCTACTTCCCATTTGCCTTGCGCACCACCACCGGATTGGCCAACCATGTCGGATGGAGCAATCCTCTCACCAAACCCGCCGCTTCCAATTTCCCGATCTCCTCTGTGATGAACTCCTGTCGTTCCAAAGCTTGCTTCCTGACCTTCTGCTTGACGGGTCGCGCATGGGGACATATAGCAAGGTGGTGTTCAATCACTTCTCTGGGAACGTCGGGGATGTTGGATGCTTGCCATGCAAACACATCGACATTCGCCCGCAGGAAAGTGACGAGCGCGCTTTCCTATTTGCTATCGAGGGTGGAGCTTATGGTGAAAGCCCCTCCCGTGCCATCCTCCTTGACGGACACCCTCTTGGTTTCTGGTGGTGCAGCTCTGGATTTGTTGCTCTGGATGGTGGAGCTCTCTGGCATGTCCTCGACGGTAGCACAACACTCCGAAGAGGTGCACTTGCCGGAGTGGGTGCGAGAGGTCTTGTCGGGCTTCTTCTTCCCTCCCGGGGCTTCAGCGGCAGGAGCAAGTGTCTTGGCGGCAGGTGCTGCAACTGCTTCCCGGTAGAGTAGGTCAGCGCAGATCAGCGCATCCTTCTTGTCGCAGGGGATGGTGATGATGGTCATCGGCCCAGGCATCTTCAGCGTGTTCTAGGCGTAATGTGACGCCGCCATGAACTTGGCTAGTGCCGGGCGACCGAGGATCTCGTTGTAGGGCAAGGGGATCTCGGCTTCATCAAAGACAATCCTCTCCGTCCTGTAGTTCAATCGCCCCCAAACGTCACGGGCAACGTGACCTTCCCCTTCGGCTGACTCCTTCCTGGATTGATCCCTTGAAAAGTGCCTGCTTCCTTGAGATCTCCATCAGGAATTTACAGCCTCTTGATCAAAACAGGCGAGATCAAGTTCAGAACGGCCCCGCCATCGACTAACATCTTGTTCACCTTGAGGTTGCGTATCGTTGGTGAAACCAACAATGGCAAGCACCCGACCGCAGTTGTGCGATCAGGGTGGTCCTTGGCGTCAAAGATGATAGGCGTGCTGGACCACTTCAGTGGCTTCTGAGCATCGAATGATGGCTCCGCTGCTGTGATCTCACACGCCCACTGCTTGAGCTGGCAATGAGAGGTATGGAGCGAGGCCCCACCATCGACGCACATGGCCTCCGTAGCCTTCTGGAACTCATGCTCGCCTGACTCGTCGTCTTCGTCATGATCATCGTCTTCCTGCTTCTTGTCGCAGTCTCGAGCGGGCCTCTCTTGCTGGTTATCCTTGTCGCGGCGACCTCCTTGGCTACTACGGTTCTTGCCGGATCCCTCGGCACCATCCTGGCCCTTCTCCTTGTCCCGCCTCTCATACTCAGCTTTTTGCTTCTCAGGAAGCAGCTCGACTTGTCGGCAGTTCTGGAGGTCATGGCCCTTGGTGCGATGGTTCTTGCAATACTGCTTGCTGGAGCCCCCCGGCTTGTCGGCATCCACCAAGGCCTGGCAAGCGGCGCACCCGGCAATTTCCTTGTCGGGGTCGTCTGCCTTAGCCTTCTTGGTGGCGCCGGTGCTATCGGATCCCTCGACGGCAAGCACTATCTTGCCCTTGCGTTTCCTGTTGCGACGCCGACCCTTCTTCGTCGGGGCGGCGGTGTCTTCATCAGTAGAGTCGGTTTCCACACCGGCATCCTCGTCGGGGTACTTCCTTCCCTCTTTAGCCCGGGCGCACCTATCGGCCAGAACATAAAGTTCGGCCACATCCTTAACCTTGTTCATCGCCAGCTCTTCACGCATCTTGCAGTTGCGCACGTTCTGATGGAACGCACTAATCACGGCGTCAGGATGAACATCGGGGATGTTGTACTGCACCCGACTAAACCTCTGGATGTACTTGCGCAGGGTTTCCCCTTCCTTCTAGGGAGTGATATGCAAATCACTGGCCTGTCCATGAGCTTGGTGGCCTCTAGTGAAGGCACCAACGAACTCATGGCACAGATCCGACCAAGAAGAAATGGAATCTGTCGGCAAGTGCATCAACCAAGACATGACGTTGGGCTTCAGTGCCACTAGGAAGTAATTGGCAAGCACCTTGTCGTCATGAGCTCCGGCAGCTTGCATCGCGATGGTGTAGATGCTGAGGAACTCTGACGGATGGGTCTTGCCGTTGTACTTCTCGCCGACATCGGGTTTGAACATGCGGTGGGACGGCCACTAGAACTGCCGCAGCTCAAGGGTAAAGGCTGAGCAACCTACCTCGCAAGGTAAGCTGTCGGAGCCCCCCGGTGCTGCGTGGTCCATAGCAGGTCCCACCCGCTTATCCAACTGGTGGCGTGTATCGCGCCAGTGCTCGATGGTGGTTCGAGCGTCTTCAAGGGCGCGCTCCCGAAGAACTTGGCATTGGTCGCGGTGGGTCCGTGGGTCGGACGATGCTATGGAAATGTTATCACATGCGTCGTCACGACGGACCGGCACTAGCGACAACTGGCGCGGGTGAGGAGGGTGTATTGTGGCTGCAACTCCCCCGGTTCTACCACCGCTAGCATGTGGTGGCTCGACGGAGAGCCGGCCCGAGGGCCCCGCTGATCGCGGATCATCTTTATTGGCGACGGTGATGAGGCTCCGGATGGTGGCCCTCCACTCATCGAGCTTTTCCGCAGCAGGGGGAAGTCCAGGAGTAACTGTGCGCGCGCCAAAGCTTCCGCTGGCATGGGTGGCGGCGAGAGCTGCGTGGACCGTGGCGCGCTTCGACTTCTAACCACGTTAGAAGGAGATCTATCACGGCCCAGCGGCTGCGTGGCACTTTCTCTAGCACTTCGGCGGGCATCCTGGCCTTATTCGTCCCGTAGATGATGCACAGGACTCTTCCCACGGCGGCGGCCGGGATCTCCAGCATGGTGGTGCTGCTCGTCACGCGCACCCTCGGAAGAGCGTGTTGCGGGCGCCGGCGTAGGCGTCCTGGAGGCTGCTGCGCCGCCCGTAGGGGGCACAGTGACACCCCTGGAGGGCCCCACACCGCCTGCGGGGGGCCCAGCCCCGTCTTTGGATTTGGCGATGTGTGGCCCGTCGTCTGGCGCATGAACGATGCCGCTCGCCAGGCTCTAACTGCCAGAGCGATGCTGGTGCTCGCGGGCCGCGGCTCAGGTTCTGTCCGTGACCGGCCCGCTGCTCGTCCGCACTGGCACGGGCCGTTCGGCTCCTGACGTGCCGATCACCGTGATCATCTTCTTCTTTGGATCCATGGCGATGAAGAACCGCTAGGCCAACTGCTAGATCAGATTCCCATGACTGCGCCCCCTACCTGGCGCGCCAAAGATGTCGGTGGAAACGACACCTATGGGATCACTAGAATCCCTTCTACGGTTGGCGGGCGCGGGGTTGTGAGAAGAGCAGGTCTAACAGCAAGCACACAGATCGTTTACCCAAGTTCGGGCCGCGAGGATGCGTAATACCCTAGTCCTGCTTTGGTGGATGTATTGAGTGTTCTTGTGTTCTTGAGCTAGCTACGGGGTGTAACTTGCCCAAAAGAGTCGAATCCCCCTCCTGGTCGCCTCGGGCCTCCTTTTATAGGCAAAAGAGGTTGCCACGGTGGCACACAGGAGGTGGAAAGGTGTACAACGCGCGAGCTTATCGCCCGGCATTAGGGGACAAAGCGCATTAAATGCGCTACTTAGGTGTCCATTAGCTTTATCGGGGATGGGAACGAGGCCCGTCCCATCTGTAGCCGCCCTTTGCCTTGCATCGACACGTGCCCGGGCCAGCGAAACATGCGGTGCCATGTAGGCAGGCAGGCTGCTGAGGTGGCGCGGTGGTGGAGCCTTCACGAAGATCTGCATGCCACCATGCAGGTGCTTGCTGAGTTGGTGTAGAGGCCGCCCGTCGCCACGCAGGTGCCTACCCAGCTGGTTGAGCTAGCAGCTGCTTGGGGACGGCGGTGGAGTCTTGGTTGGTGCGGGCCTGGCAGTGGCCCTGCTGGTGTCCTCGGCAAGGGCCTTGCCGGGGGCCCGGCAAGGGTCTTGCCGTGGCGTTGCAGTCGTCCCCGGCAAGGCGCTTGCCAGGGGTCTTGTGGATTCCCTCGGCTGGGATCTCGCCGAGGGCCGCCGACTTCTGGTCCCCATCCGATCTCACATGTTTATGATCTTGACGAAGATCTGCATGCCACCACGGAGGTGCCTCCCGAGCCCTAGTTCCAACGTAGTTGGTTGGATCGGAACCCATGGGTTCAAGGGTGGCTCGCTCTGTTGGTGTTGGGCAAGTTGCCCCAGCAAGGCTCTTGTCGGGGCCGCGTAGGCCGCCCCAGCAAGGGTCTTGCCGGGGGAATCCACCTCACCCCCTTCCTGTCTTGTGTTTCTGGTCTTGGCGTCGCCTTGTTTGTCTCGTGCTTCGGTTTCTCTTCGGCTTCCCTCCTCTACCCTGCTAAGTGTGGCTGTGGCGCGCGGCTCTGACTGCCCGTGCACAAGTAAAGGGGTCAAAAGAAGAGCCCCTACTTTTGTACACCGACATTGTTTTCTGTTTGTTGTGTTTAATTTCAAACAGTTCATCCGTGTGAAGTGTATACCGTCAATCGGATACACTTTGATCTGGCTGACTGTTTCTGTTGTGTTGCCTAATCACAAACAATTAATCCTTCTGAAGCATTTTCCCTCTATCGCACACACCTTGATCTAGCTGACCGTTTCTTTTGTTCCGCCTAATCACAAATAGTTCATCCGAGTGAACTATACGCCATATATCGCACATGCCTTCATCTGGCTGCCTGTTTCTGTTCTTCTTCCTCATCGCAAACAGTTAATTGAACTAAACCATATGCCCTGCATCACACACACAACTAAAATATGAGCCGTGTTTGATGAATCCTTCATTGCAAATGTTTTGCATCTTTTTGACAGTTTTTTACATCACCGTTTGCGATTAATGCATCGCACACAATTTCGTCAAAGGGTCTCCGATAGTAGTGTCGCGTTAGCAGCATCCTGTAGTAGTGCGCCTCCCAACATATTCACCTCAAAGGTGATGTCAACAATAATAACTCGTGCCCTCCCATATCCAACTGAATATATGTGCCTTGATCTTTCCTCACCACATGGTGCTTGCAAAAAGAGAAAATAAAAAGGAATAGGGAAGAATACTTTGACTCTTGCATAAAAGTAAATGCATAAAAGTAAAAGATAGGCCCTTCGCAGAGGGAAGCAGAGGTTGCCATGTGCTTTTTGGTTGTATGCTCAATCTCTTAGTGCAAAAGAATGTCATGTTATATTGCTCCTTGTGATGGCAACCTTTATTATGCAGTCTGTTTCTTTTATTATTTTGCCATCACAAGTTCGTACAATGCTCAGTTTTCTCTTACAATAAATGATCTAACACATTTAGAAGTAATTTTTATTGCCTTATTGCACCGATGACAACTTAGTTAAAGGATCTTACTCAATCCATAGGTAGGTATGGTGTACTCTCAAAATAAGATTTTGGGTTTAAGGGTTTTGGATGCACAAGAAGCATCTCTACTTAGTGCGGAATTTTTTCGGCTAGCAAAGACATTGAGAAAGCACCACATGTTAAAGGATCTATGACAATATAACTTCTATGTGGATATGAACAAGCATAATCATTACATTGTCTTCCCTGTCCAACGTCAACAATTTTGGCATATAATATTTTGATGGGGGCTCACAATCATAAAAGATGTCCAAGATAGTGTATTTGCATGTGAATCTTCTCTTCCCTTATTAATTCTTTCATTAATTGCATCACTGACCAATGCTATGTTTGTCAATCTTCAATAAATTTTACCACTTATACTTTTTCTTATGTGATGTCATTACTTACCATAAGATTAGCAGATGATCTTTTTCATTTATTTCCCTTTCTTTTTATTGAAACAAAGAAGTAAAGAAAGCAAAACATAAAATAAACTTTATTATATATCTCGCACACGATTACATAGATAGATAGATCACTAGGAAAACACTCGAAGAAAGATCGAACTAAACTTTTATTCCACTAATTCAAAAGATAACTGAAGATCGAACTAAGATAAATAAAGGCAAAGATAGTGGTGATGATACGATATCAGGGAACCTCCCCCAAGCTTGGCACAAGCCAAGGGGAGTGCCCATACCATGAACTCAAGTCTCCTTTGGTGGCGAGGAAGAAGGTGATGGTGATGAGGTAGTAGCTTCACACTTCAAGCTCAAGAGATACTCCAATAGGAATGATGCTCCGGAGGGCGATAACATGCTCTTGCAACAGAATATTTTCGCGAAGATATTTATTTTGCACATGAACCATTTTGATGATCCAAAAAGCTTCAATCTCAGTGGGGGTAAGATTATCATAGTCAGGTTTAAGGATATCTTCTTCTGCTGCTGCTACTGGAACGGTTTGCCCTACTGCTGGAGCTTGATCTCCTGCAACTTCCTTGGCCTTGTCACCCTTGATGGTTTCCTATGGTGCCTCTCCCTTCAGTTCTATCTTCATCAACCAAGCGTCTTCTTCTACTTTGTTGGAAGAGGGGGAAGACATGATGCCTGGCTCGACGGATCTGACAGAAAAATAGTGAGAAAGAAGAATAGGAGATTTCTCCGTGATACGGTGGTCAATGCATTCGAGGGGTATATAAAGATTTTTTTTATCTTGGCGGACAAGCAAGCGGGATAAAAATGGAGCCCGAAAGGTAACCGAGGTGGGCACAATCCACCTGGGCGTGCCTGGCTAGCCGCGCCCTGGTGTCTTGTGCCCACCAGGGTTGCCTTCCTGGTTGTTTCTTATTTTCCTAATTTTTGTATTATTCCAAAACCGACAGAAAATATTTTTGCGGATTTTTCGGAGGTCGTTTACTTACCGTATCATGTACCTCCTTTTTTCATGATTCTGGAGTGTTCCAGAAGGTTATTTTATGTGTTCCTCCGGTGTCATGGTTTGAATAATACTGCTTTCAACATTAATACGCATTTTATTCAACTCCCTCTATTCCTACACAAGAACCATGCTGCGGGCTCCCGCTCCCCTCCACCCTCCTAGCCTAGCCTAGCTCCACCAACCCCGCCGCCGATGAGCCCTCGCTAGTAGCCCTCCCCCTCCTCCCGCCCAGCCTTCCCCTAGCCCCTCCCCGCCACCCATGGCGTCCCCGTCCGCTAGCTCCGGCGACCTCGACCTCAGCCCCGCTAGCGCGCTCCGCTGGATGGAGTCCGAGGGCGAGTCCAGCCGGTCCTACAGCAACCTCGCTCGGGGCACTCCGGCTCCGCCGAACCCGGCGCCCGCTGCTCGACGCCTTCCTCCTGCGGTGACGCACATGGCCGCGGTGGCCAACCAGCACGCCCCGGCCTCTTCCCGCCTGGGACCTCGCTCCGAGATCCACCGCATCCGGCGCAGGGCGGAGGTCGACGCTGACGGCTTCCAGCTCCATCAATGCAGGAACCGCTGCCGGCGCGCGCGCCTTGGGGCTGCCCCCCCCTCCCGCGCCCAGCACCCGCTGCGCCGTTGCAGCCCGTCTCCGGAGGAGAGCGCTGGTCTCTGCTTCCGCTGCCTCGACCCTGGCCACCCGGTCCAGGACTGCACAAACGGCGTCTGCTGCCGGCACTGCCTCTACTCCGGCCATAGCTCCCGGGACTGCTACAAGTTCTGCCGTGGCGTGCTCCGTGCGCCTCCCTGCGCCACCACACCCTCGGCTACTGCGCCGCGCGAGCCGTCACGCCTCTGCGCCCCGTCGGCCGTGACACCCTCCACCAGTCAGCCGGCCCAGCCCTCAACTCCGGTGCGCGTGGTCATATCCCGCTCCGTCGAGATGGAGGAGGCCAAGTGCATTCTGCGGCATGGGATGGTTGTCTCCATCATGGGCGACAGGCCGGAGGTCACCCCACGGGAGGTCGAGGACGTCCTGAACTCCTCCCTTCACCTTCAACCCAGCGACTTCACCATCCATGGGCACCACCCGGAAGACTTCCTCATCATCTTCTCCACCAACAAGCTCATGGCTCGGCTCGCGAGCGACCACTTCATCAACGGCCCTGGTTTCACCCTGTCGCTCCGCCCCTAGAACAAACTGGCACACGCCGACGTGGGCTCCTTCGAGCACACGGTCCACGTGGAGCTCCATGGCATCCCCGCGCAGGCTTGGCATCTCTCCACCGCCGAGCATCTTCTTGGATCCAGCTGCTGGATTGAGCGACTGCACCCGAGCACGCGCTCGCGCGCTGACCTTGCCGTTTTCCGGCTGACGGCATGCACGCACGAGCTGGCCAGCATCCGCCGCGTGGCCGTCCTAGAGATTGTGGAACCCGTCCCCGCCACCAGACGCGGGTCACCGCCTACCATCCGCACGCTAACCTACCCCGTGTCTATCGTGATCGCCGATGACACCACTGCTCGCGCTGCCTCGGCCGCTGCCGGCAACAGCGGCGACCCTAGTGATGGCGCGTCGGGCGGCGAGGCCGGTGAGGAGGCACACAGAGATGGGGCTGGTCGCGGCCGAGGCCGCCGCCGTAGCCGCAAGCGACGGCGCACGTCTGACGACCGCGACGGCCACGCGGACGGCATGGCTTTTGACTCCACCGGTTGGCGCACCACTGACCTCCGTGGTCGCGCGGATGGGATCGCCATTGTCGCCAGATGGCCTGCCCCCCGCCCTCGTACGGACACAACCAAGCCGCAGTTCAGCCGTATCAAAGGAAGGACAATGGAGCCATGGCCCACAGCCGGTGGACCGCTGCGTTCTCGTCGGCTTTCCAAAAGAGGCAGGTGTGGTGGAAGGAAAAAGCGCGATGCTGATGCGGCCAGGCTCGCCAAGGCTGCATAGCTGCCCACTGGCCCACCCACTAATCTAGAGGTGTCAGACCCAGCGCCAGATGGCCCGCCCCCAATGGCTGCGGACCATGCACCACCGCTGTCACCTCACGGGCAGGACCGGTGCGATGCTAAGCCCGTGCCGGGCCAGGCCAATCCTGACGGCCCTGCAGACCAGGATCGCCCCACAGGGCGCCTGTCACTGGACATGGAGGCTCCTGCTTCGCCCATCCCCACACCCCAGGACAATCCCTTGTCGAGGCAAAGCAGCGCTTTGCCCCCGTCAGCGCCTGCGGCAGTGGCACCCCACACCGACCGGTCCACGGACCCTGCTCCACTAGCATATGATGGCCCACCTGTTCAAACCACGGAGCCAACCCCACCAGGCGACCACGATGAAGAGCCTCTGGAGTCTTCCACGGATACGCCGGATGCGCCATGCACGGTCCCCTCCCCTGCGGCCCCACACGAGGGAGCAGCTGCGGACGGCCCGCTTTCCGATCCGGCCCAGGCTGCATGCCCAGACCCGGCCCAAGCTGCATGCCCTACTGTGGAGAGAACCCCAACACGCTTCGCCTCGGCCCCGGTGACCCTGCGCCGCTAACGTCCATGAGCCGTTGTAACGGCATCGAATGCCTAGACCTTGGGTGACTTCCTCGCAGCTGCAACCAAACAACTCGACGCCGCCCTCCCAACTCCTGGGAGACGCCAGCGCCGGTGCCCGCCCAACTTTGCCCCACGGCGTGGGAGATCCGCCTCGGCATTGGCATGCAAGACGGCTGCTCTGCCCACCGCTGAAAGACACGCACAAATCCACATCTTGCGCACTCTCGGGATCGTCGGGCTAGACCAGAAGATCAAGGCCGCGGAGATGAAGACCTATGAGGGGCTCTTCGGGACGCCTCTCCCTATGTCCGTCCTCTCGGCCATGGCCGCACTAATAGGCCGTGAGCTCCCCTCCAGCCCCGCCATTGTGCCGATCACCACAGTGGTCGTCGGCGGCCTGATTGAGGCCTACCCACGCCGGCGCGCTTGCTCGTTGATCTCGGCTCCATGGATCACGTGCTGGAAATATGCCCTAGAGGCAATAATAAAATGATTATTATTATATTTCCTTGTTCATGATAATTGTCTATTATTCATGCTATAGTTGTGTTATCCGGAAATCATAATACACGTGTGAATACATAGACCACAACATGTCCCTAGTGAGCCTCTAGTTGACTAGCTCGTTGATCAACAGATAGTCATGGTTTCCTGACTATGGACATTGGATGTCATTGATAACGGGATCACATCATTAGGAGAATGATGTGATGGACAAGACCCAATCCTAAGCATAGCACAAGATCGTGTAGTTCATTTGCTAGAGCTTTTCCAATGTCAAGTATCATTTCCATAGACCATGAGATTGTGTAACTCCCGGATGTCGTAGGAGTTCTTTGGGTGTACCAAATGTCACAACGTAACTGGTGACTATAAAGGTATACGACAGGTATCCCCGAAAGTATCTGTTGGGTTGATACGGATCGAGACTGGGATTTGTCACTCCGTATGACAGAGAGGTATCTCTGGGCCCACTCGGTAATGCATCATCATAATGAGCTCAATGTGACCAAGTGTTTGGTCACGGGATCATGCATTATGGTACGAGTAAAGTGACTTGCCGGTAACGAGATTGAAGGAGGTATTGGGATACCGACGATCGAATCTCGGGCAAGTAACGTACCGATTGACAAAGGGAATTGTATACGGGATTGATTGAATCCTCGACATCATGGTTCATCTGATGAGATCATCGTGGAACATGTGGGAGCCAACGTGGGTATCCAGATCCCGCTGTTGGTTATTGACCAGAGAGTCATCTCAGTCATGTCTGCGTGTCTCCCGAACCCGTAGGGTCTAGACACTTAAGGTTTGGTGACGCTAGGGTTGTAGAGATATTAGTATGCGGTAACCCGAAAGTTGTTCAGAGTCCCAGATGAAGAGTTCCGGAATGGTCCGGAGGTGAAGATTTATATATAGGAAGTCAAGTTTCGGCCATCGGGAGAGTTTCGGGGGTAATCGGTATTGTACCGGGACCATCGGAAGGGTCCCGGGGGTCCACCGGGTGGGGCCACCTATCCCGGAGGGCCCCACGGGCTGAAGTGGGAGGGGAACCAGCCCCTGGTGGGCTGGTGCGCCCCCCATGGGCCTCCCCCTGTGCTTAGGGTTGGAAACCCTAGGGGTGGGAGGCGCCCCACCTGACTTGGGGGCAAGTCCCCCCCTTGGCTGCCGCCCCCCCTTGGAGATTGGATCTCCTAGGGCCGGCGCCCCCTCCTAGGGGCCCTATATATAGTGGGGGGAGGGAGGGCAGCCGCACCCAAGTCCTTGGCGCCTCCCTCTCCCCTCGTAACACCTCTCTCTCTCGTTGGAGCTTGGGGAAGCCCTGCCGAGATCACCGCTGCTTCCATCACCACGCCGTCGTGCTGCTGGATCTCCATCAACCTCTCCTTCCCTTGCTGGATCAAGAAGGAGGAGACGTCTTCCCAACCGTATGTGTGTTGAACACGGAGGTGCCGTCCGTTCGGTGCTCGGTCATCGGTGATTTGGATCACGACGAGTATGACTCCATCAACCCCGTTGTCTTGAACGCTTCCGCTCGCGATCTACAAGGGTATGTAGATGCACTCCCCTCTCCCTTGTTGCTAGATGACTCCATAGATTGATCTTGGTGATGCGTAGAAAATTTTAAAATTCTGCTACGTTCCCCATCATCACGCCCCTAAGGTCCTGGTTTGGAACACGCGCGGCCTCAATGCACGCGCTCGCCGCACCGCCATCCTGTCGCTTGTTGTAACTGCCAATGCATAGATCGCCCGCTTCCAAGAAACTAAGATGCAGTTAGTTTGCTCGTCGGTTGTCCTTGAGACTCTGGGCTCGGATATTGATGACTATGTGTACATGCCCGCTGTTGGGACCCGTGGCGGCATCCTGTTGGCATGGAACAGTAGAGAGGTGACTATCACCGATCCTCTTTTCACTACCAACACCTTGTCTGCTAAGGTCTCCACTGCGTCCGGCGTTGGCACACCCTAGTGGCTCACCGTAGTCTATGGGCCCCAACTTGATGACGAGAAGGTTGCCTTCCTGCAGGAGCTGCGCGACATCCGCGACGTGTGCCCCGGGCCGTGGATGTTGTGCGGGGACTTCAACCTAATATACCGCGATGAGGACAAGAACAACGGGAACGCCAACCACTGCATGATGGGTCGCTTTCGGCGCGTGCTCAACGACCTAGCACTCAAGGAAGTGTACCTCGGCGAGAGACGCTACACTTGGTCGAATGAGCAGTCGCCCCCGACCCTCATCCACCTCGACCGAGTCCTATGCACCATGGACTGGGAGGAGCTTCATAGCGCGTGCCTCCTACGCTGCCTCGCCTCCGTCGTCTCCGACCCAGCCCCCTCCTCCTGGATTGCTCATCGGCTGCAACTATGCACCGGCGCTTCCACTTTGAGGATTTTTGGATTCGCCTAGACGACTTCAACGATGTTGTCGCGGCTGCATGGCACTCTGTCCACGTGACAGACCCATTCCGGCGCTTCATGTTGCACATGCAGGTCACCGCGCGCCAGCTAACTAGCTGGAGCTCGCGGACTGTTGGGAATGTGCGCCTCAGGCTTGCGGTCTCCCGAGAGCTTCTCCTCAAGCCCGACACTGCCTTGGAGAGTAGAGCTTTATCCGTGTAAGAAGACTGGCTGCGTCGCCAGATCAAGGCCTCCTATCTAGGCATTGCTTCTTTGGAACGCACCATCGCCCGCCAATGCGCCCGCCTCGCGACACTCAAAGACGGAGATGCCAACACGTCATTCTACCACCGGCAATGCTCTTATCGGCGGCAAAAGAACATGGTGCACAGTCTTGAGGCTGGCGGGGAGATCATCACGGACCCGGAGGGCATGGCCGCAGCTGCATACGCGCACTTCGACGCTCTGCTTGGCACCGTCGTGCACCGGGAGTGCACCCTGGACCTCTCCGCTCTCATCACGCCTGCCAACCTCGATGACCTTGATGCACCCTTTGATGCTGAGGAGATATGGCAGGCCGTCAAGTGATTTCCCACGCGCAAAGCGCCCGATCCCGACGGCTTCACCGCTGACTTCTTGCGCGCCTGTTGGCCCATCGTCAAGCAGGACCTCGTCGACGTGTTCCAGCAGCTATACGAGCTCCGGGGCCGAGGATTTAGCTGCCTTAACCAGGCGCTCCTCACGCTCCTGCCCAAGCGCACGGATGCCCGCTGCCTTGGAGATTACAGGCCCATAAGCCTTATCCACCTCGTCGCCAAAATCTTCACGAAGGTCCTCTCGTTGCGACTCGCGCCCAAGCTTAACGCACTCGTCAGCGCGAACCAGAACGTGTTCGTCCAGGGACGCTTGTTGCGTGACAACTTCATCCTCGTCCGGCAGTCTGCACACCTTCTCCATCAGCTCAAGGCACCCCGCTTGCTGTTGAAGCTCGACCTGGCACGGGCCTTCGGCTCTATCAGCTGGCCATTTCTCTTCGAGGTCCTGCACCAGTATGGATTTGGCTGCCGCTTCCTGGACTGGTTGGCCATTCTCCTTTCGTCAGCCAGCACCAAGGTACTCCTGAACGGCAAGCCCGGCCCGACCATTTGGCACCGCTGCGGATTTCGACAGGGCGATCCCCTCTCGCCCCAACTATTCGTCCTCGTGGTCGACACGCTTAGCCGTCTCTTCTGCCGAGCCACCGAGACGGGCGTCCTGTAGTAGCTTCACCATCGGCATTCGATCCCCGCCGTCTCGCTATATGCGGATGATGTGATCCTATTCTACCACCCCACCCAGGGCGACGCCATGGCCGTGAAAGGCATCATGTAGCTCTTTGGACGTGCCTCGGGCCTCTAGGTGAACTTCTTGAAGAGCTCGGCCACCCTCATCCGCTGCGACGCCGATGAAGTGACACACATCATTGACACACTTGGCTGCCCCATCGTGAACCTGCCTATCACTTATCTTGGCATTCCACTCACGGTCAAGCGTCCCTCCGCTCCTCTGCTTCAACCTGTGGTCGACAAAGCTGCGGGCATGCTACCTACCTATAAAGCGCGCCTCATGAACATGGTCGGCCGCCTCGTCTTTGTCAAAGCCGTGCTCAGCGCCATCCCCATCCACCAGCTGCTAGTGTTGGCGCTCCCGAAGCGGATCATCAAGACGCTTGAGAAGATACAGAGGGGTTTCCTCTGGGCCGGGCGTGCCGAGGCCAATGGCGGCAACTGGCACGTCAACTGGAGGCGCGTCGCACAGGCGATCTCACTTGGCGGGCTTGGCGTCCAGGACCTCGAGCGCACCGGCCTCGCTCTACGCACGAACTGGCTGTGGCTAAGCCGCACCGATAACGCCAAGGCTTGGAGTGGACTTGACCTACAGTTCTCCGCCGATGAGCGCACCTTTTTCTTTGCCTTCACCACCATGCAGGTCGGCAATGGCCAGCTTGCCCTGTTTTGGGAGGACCGCTGGATCGACGGCCGCTCCGTTCGCGAGATCGTGCCGACGCTTCATGCTTGCATCCCCAAAGGACGCCACAAGCTTTGGACGGTGGCGGATGGCCTTCAGCTGAATAGTTGGGCGCGTGACTGATGACCCACAAGTATAGGGGATCTATCGTAGTCTTTTTGATAAGTAAGAGTGTCAAACCCAACGAGGAGCAGAAGGAAATGATAAGCGGTTTTCAGTAAGGTATTCTCTGCAAGCACTGAAATAGTAGGTAACAGATAGTTTTGTGATAAGGTAATTTGTAACGAGAAACAAGTAACAAAAGTAAATAAAGTGCAGCAAGGTGGCCCAATCCTTTTTGTAGCAAAGGACAATCCTAGACAAACTCTTATATAGAGAAAAGCGCTCCCAAGGACACATGGGAATTATCGTCAAGCTAGTTTTCATCATGTTCATATGATTCACATTCGGTACTTTGATAATTTGATATGTGGGTGGACCGGTGCTTGGGTGCTGCCCTTACTTGGACAAGCGTCCCACTTATGATTAACCCCTATTGCAAGCATCCGTAACTACAAAAGAAGTATTAAGGTAAACCTAACCATAGCATGAAACATACGGATCCAAATCGGCCCCTTACGAAGCAACGCATAAACTAGGGTTTCAGCTTCTGTCACTCTAGCAACCCATCATCTACTTATTACTTCCCAATGCCTTCCTCTAGGCCCAAATAATGGTGAAGTGTCATGTAGTCGACGTTCACATAACACCACTAGAGGAGAGACAACATACATCTCATCAAAATATCAAACGAATACCAAATTCACATGACTACTAATAGCAAGACTTCTCCCATGTCCTCAGGAACAAACGTAACTACTCACAAAGCATATTCATGTTCATAATCAGAGGAGTATTAATATGCATAAAGGATCTGAACATATGATCTTCCACCAAATAAACCAACTAGCATCAACTACAAGGAGTAATCAACACTACTAGCAACCTACAGGTACCAATCCCAGACTTGGAGACAAGAATTGGATACAAGAGATGAACTAGGGCTTGAGAGGAGATGGTGTTGGTGAAGATGTTGATGGAGATTGGCCCTCTCCCGATGAGAGGAGCATTGGTGATGACGATGGCGATGATTTCCCCCTCACGGAGGGAAGTGTCCCCGGCAGAACAGCTCTGGCAGAGCCCTAGATTGGTTCCGCCAAGGTTCCGCCTCGTGGCAGCGGAGTGTCGTCCCGAAAGCTGGGCACCGAAGGGCCACCAGGGGGCCCACGAGGCAGGGGGCGCGCCCAGGGGTAGGGCGCGCCCCCCACCCTCATGCCTCGTGGGTGGCCCCCCTCTGGTATTTCTTCCGCTCAGTATTTTTTATATATTCTAAAAATAACTTCCATGGAGTTTTAGGACTTTTGGAGTTGTGCAGAATAGATCTCTAATATTTGCGCCTTTTCCAGCCCTGAATTCCAGCTGCCAGCATTCTCCCTCTTCATGTAAACCTTGTAAAATAAGAGAGAATAGGCATAAGTATTGTGACATAATGTGTAATAACATCCCATAATGCAATAGATATCGATATAAAAGCATGATGCAAAATGGACGTATCAGCGACATACAGGGAACCATTGGGATTCAGGAGATCGGCGAGTACATGCAACTCTGGCACATGATCGAGCACACGACGCTCTCCGCCGAGCCATATCATCTCCTCTGGAAGTGGAGTTCCAAGGGCACCTACATTGCGCAGTCAGCCTACCTTGCCATGTTCCACGGATCCATCCCATGTGACGCCTGGAAGCTCACCTGGAAGTGTTGGGCACCGCCCTGGGTCCGCTTCTTCCACTGGCTCACCCATCTTGATCAATGCTGGACCGCCGACCGCCTCGCCCGTCACGGCCTGCAGCATCCTGCATGTTGCCCACTCTGTGACCATGCGCCGGAGACCATCCAGCACCTCCTCCTCGCCTGCCCGTTCTCTTGGCAGGTATGGTACGATGTCCTAAGCTGCCTGAGAGTCCCCTGCAACCCACCTGATAGCGAGACATCTACCAACACCTGGTGGCTCTCCGCGCGGCAGCACACGCCCAAGCCTATGCGCAAGGGCCTCGCCTCTGCAACACTGCTTATTCCCTGTATGCTTTGGAAGCATCGAAACGACTGTGTCTTCGACAGAGACAGCCCTTCAATCGTTGCGATGTTGACCAAAATCAAGGAGGAGGCGACCCTTTGGGCCAGAGCCAGTGCGTTGGGCCTGCGTGCTCTCATTCCCCACACCTAGGATGTACACTAATTAAACCACCCTTTTTTTGACTATACACAGTAGGGCAAAACCCCACTGCAATTTTTATATTATTTCAACAAAGAGCTCCAGCAGTACAAAAGGCTTGAGATAAGCCAAGAACAAAAAGAAGGAAGAAAAAGAGAAAGAAAGAAAGAAAGAAAGAAAGAGAGAAAGAAACAAGAAGCTAGCAGCTACTAAAAAACAAAAGATTACACGACAAGGTTGTCAAGCCAGAGACAGAAAGCTCTAGCACAGCTCTTCTTAATTCTAAACCTAAGCAAATTGAGTTCCTCCAAGAGGATGACTTTCCATCCCTGAATGCTTGGTTGGATGTCTTGAAAAATGAGGTTGTTCCTAGAGATCCAGATGGCCCATGATGCTAGGATGATGATTTCCATGAAGAAAGGCACATGAAGTTTTAATTTTAGATCAGCAAAGGCCTCGAGAACTGAGACATTTGCCTGCCTAGTAGGGCAAATTATGTCCCAACACTATGCAGCAAAAGGACATGTCCAAAATAGGTGTTGAAGTGTTTCCTCCTGCTGGCAATTGTTTACAGCACAATTGTAATTGTCCAAATAAAAAGATTTCCTTCTAAGAAGATTCCTGGTATTAAGTCTGTCATGTAGTAGCCTCCAAAAGAACACCTTGTGCTTGGGTTGACAAGAGCTATTCCAAATCCAGTTAAATTGTTGTGGCACTATTTTAACTCCCATCATCAGTTTATATGCCTTTGCAACAAAGAATTAATCACTTCCCCAAATATAGCTCCAGGTGTCTGTACATTCCAGATATTCAGAACCCCTCAGAGTTATACAAATGTCTTCCATTGCTTCAAATTCTTGGAATGCTTGCACTGCCAATGGTAAGTGAAAGAGATCCTCCAGGAATTCAGTGTGAATAATGGTATGCACAGTGGAGTTTCTATTTTTCACAAAAGAAAAGAGATGAGGGAACATGTCCTGAAGGCAGGCTGAGTGCCAAAGATCAGAGCAGAAAAAGGCACTTTTGCCATCTCCAATGTGGCATCTGGCCATAGATTTGAAATTGTCAATGAGCTTAAGATTATCTTTCTACCAAAAGGATCCCATCCAACTGTTGCCAGGCAGTGAACCAGCACTGTAATGTGCTTCCCAGATCAAGTTAACCCATGGAATGTTGTGTCTGTTGTAAAACTTGTGCAGATTCTTGAGAAGCAAATCTTTGTTCTGGACATAGATGTCCATTACTCCCAATCCTCCTTGGTCCTTTGGCCTACAAACAGTACTCCAAGCCACCATGACAGGCCTATGATCCTCCAAATCAGGGCCTCTCCAGAGGCAGTGCCTCAGTAATTTAATTGCTTGAGCTTTAATGGTGACAGGTACATCAAGACACCCCATAAGGTAAATCAGCAGGGAGTTGAGCACAAATTTTACCAACAATAGTCGTCCAGCCATGGTCAAAAAAGAAGATAGGCCCATTAGTTTCTTCTGAAGTCTTGTGACCATAGGTAAACATTGCTCAACAGTGGGTTTATAAATACCCAGGGGTGCACCCAAATATTGGATGGGAAAGAATTCCCTTTTACATTGGAAAGTATTAGTCAGAATTTCAACTTTCTCCTCAGGTACATTGAGTGGGATGAGGCTAGATTTAGAGTAATTGACTTTCAGCCCAGTAGCATCTGCAGAAGTATTGAGGAGGGCTTTGAGGCAGTGTAGTTGTTTGGCATCTGCTTGAAGGAGGACCAAAGTGTCATCTGCATATTGTACTATTGGGAAATCAGGGCAGGAGTTCACTTACAGAGGTGAGGAGAGTAAACCCATTTGCATGGCCTTGTTGAGGATTGACTGAAGAAGATCTGCAGCAAGTACAAACAGCAGTGGTGATAGAGGGTCTCCTTGTCTCACACCTCTGAGGCAATAGAATTTTTTATCAGGCACACCATTAAGCAGAATGGCAGATGAGGCAGAAGTGAACAACATTTTGATCCAATTAATCCATCTATCTCCAAATCCTTTAGCTTTTAAAATATCCAGAATTGCCTGATGTTCAATGGTGTCAAAAGCTTTTTCAAAGTCCAATTTCAGTACAATAATCTCTTCCTTTGATTTATGGCACTGATGCAAGTATTCATAAGCCCAACCCAAGCAGTCATGAATAGATCTCTCTTTGAGGAAGCCATATTGGTTAATGTGAACTAGCTTTAAGATGACTTTCTGTAACCTGTTTGCCAACAGTTTAGTGACTAGCTTGAGACAACAATTGAGGAGGGAGATTGGCCTGTAATCATTTGCTATGAGAGGAGAATTTCCTTTTGGAATCAGAGTAATGAATGAGGTGTTCAAACTTTCCAGAGAGATTTGTCCAGCATGGAAGTCAGAAATGAAGTTGAGCACATCTCCTTCAATTATGTCCCAGTAAGATTTAAAAAAATCATTATTGAAGCCATCAGGACCAGGTGATTTGTCTATAGGTAATTCTTTCACTACTTCATTGATTTCTTCTTCAGAAAAAGGCAGTTCCAATGACTCAAAAAGTGTGGGATCCTGTCTTTGTGAAACAATGACTGCAAGTCAAAATGCATAGAAGTTTTGAGAGAAGTCCCCATTCTTTTCTTATAGGTGTCCCATAGTATAGCAGCTTTCCCAGCATGATCAGATATATCAACTTGATCATCATTTTGCAGGACAGCAATATGATTATGCCTGTGATTGATAGAAGCCTTGGTATGAAAGAATTTGGTATTTTCATCCCCAAACTTTACCCCTTTAATTTTTCCCCTCTATTTCCAATAGATCATTTGGTTCTTCAAAAGAACTAGCAGATGTTCTTTAAGGAGAATCCTACAATTCCATTCATAAGTGTCCAGGGGTCTAAACTCCTCAAAAAAGTCGCAAGAAAAATGAGTTCATTGATTTCAGCAATTTGAGTTTTCAGACAAGAGAAAGATCTGGCCCACAACTTCAAAGCTCTCCTCAAATTTTTAAACTTTGCATTCAACCTTTTGACTGAATCCAGATTCCCTACTAGAATATTCCAAGCTGCATGAACTACCTATTTGAAAGTCTGAGTGATGCAACCAATAATTCTCAAATCTAAAAACTTTTGCTTTGAGAATTGAGGTACCAACTTTGATTACACATGGCAATTGGTCTGAAATCGGTTTTGCAAGAGGTAGAACCATAGTATTTGGGAATGTGGTCATCCAAGAAGCTGAAGTGAAAAACCAGTCAAGCTTGACGAGAAGAGGATTTTGCTGCATGTTACTCCAACTGAATTTCCTTCCATGCAGAGGAAGCTCTAATAAGACTTGGTTACTAATTGCTTCATTGAACATGAGCATCTCATTAACATCTCCACCAGGTTTATTTCTGTCTGATGGATCCCTCATGAAATTGAAATCTCCCATAAGAATCCAGTCCACTTCCTCAGGCATATGAATATTTAAAAACCACTCAATGAACTCAATTTTGTTCTGTCGGTCACAAGGACCATAGATATTGGTGAGAAGCCAGGACTGATTAGAGAGCAAACTCATGAATTGGATTGAGAGTGAAAATCTGTTTTGAGAAATTACTTCTCTAGCAAAGTGAGAGCCATTCCAAGCCACTAGGAGACCCCATGAAGCTCCAACAGAAGGAAGGAAAGCAAACTTATTGATTCTAGTGGGACAGAATTTTTTTATGTAAGTAGCATCAAAGTTTTCTCTCTTAGTTTCTTGTAAGCACAGAATATTGCAGTCACTCTCATCAATTTTCTACCTTAAAGCCAGACATTTATCCTGTGAATTCATCCCTCTAATGTTCCAGTTCAGAATGTTCCAACTTCTATTAGTGTTATTCATGGAGACAAAGATGTGAACTGCAGCAGAGGTCAAGCACCAGCACTTGACTCATTATTAAAGTGGAGAAAAGATTATCTGAAGTTCTGGACCACAGCATATGACAAAACCAGCAATACATCCAAGTAGCATACACCACAGAAGTTCCATTAAGATAGATCATCTCTAGAGCAAAGAGTTGCTTAAAGTATCAGCACTCAAAGATTACAACATAAATAAGATTGACCAAAAGGGCACATGAGACTTCATCCAAACTACCCCCCCCCCCAACCACTAGCCCAGTGATGTCTAGTAATCATCATGAAGATGTTGGTGTGTTATCCTCTCCAGTGGCCAAGGGCACCTTGACCAAGTCCTCATCAAGTTTTCTTCTTGGCTTCTTGGCCAGCTTGCTATCCAGCTCCGCCTCAGCAACCTTACAGAAAGAGGCAGTGAGGTTTCTAACAACTGAGTTTTGACTGACAGGAGGAATAGCATGACAAGGCAGACAACTAGTATTTGAGCAGGGGTTTCTTTTATATCCATCATTCACTTTTTTAATTCTGTCACTTCTCCTTACCTCAGTTTCCACTAGGGGGGTTTTACCACTCCTTCTCTTCCTGAGGTTGTCAGTGCCAAAAGGCTGCAGAAGGGCCTGGGACTCCAAATATTGCATGTTGGAAGCCACCTCAACATTCTCCTTGCCCTTATCCTTTGCAACCTGATTCTCCTGTGCAAGGGCCTGACAAATAGGAGCATGTGAAGCAGGGCATTTAGCAGGTATATGAAACAGAATAGCTTGTTCCATGTTCTCAACAGTAGAGAAAAGTTCCCACATCCCAGACTTAAGCATATTCACAGTCCAGTCAAACTTATCTGGAGTCAATAGAAGGTGGACAATGAAATTAAACCAACTTACAGGAATGTTGGCAGAAAAAGAGCTTTGCTTATCCAGAGACTGCTCCTGAAAGTGCTTCTTCCATAGTAAGAGACCTTCTTCAGATATCAGTTTGTCATTATCTGTAGTTGCAGCAAGCTGAATACATTTCAAACCTAGGAGGGAAGGTGCCATGCTGAAATGCTCATTGATTTGATTTACCCATTTACCTTGCAAACCAGACTGAAGATTCTCCATACTGGTGATAGGATCCAGCCCTCCTCTGAAAGTATTGATGTGAGAAGGACTTTACTGAAAGACCTGGTCAGAAGCACCAACTGCAGCTGCCAATTCAGACTCAGAACCTGGCACAGGATCTCCTTGAAGAAAGACAGGAGGCAAATTATTTTCCATAGCAGAACAAATTTGCAGAACATTGGAATTAGGGCCCAAGACTTGATCTTCAGAGCTAGCAACAGCCTCTGCACCCCAGAAGGATTAATTGCACCCAAAAGATGCAACTGGCTTGCAGGCACTTGAACAGAAAGGGCTACATCTTCAGTTGCTACAACCTCATTTTGCACAGGCAACACGTTGGGCTCTTCTTCATCAGAAAGGTATGCTTGAATAATGTTCTGAAGCCCATTTGCAACCACATTGGCTGGAGGAGGCAGAGCAATAGGTTCAACATCTATGTGAAATACATTCCCAGCAATCACAGGTGGCAGAGGAATGTTGGAATTAACTCCTTCAAAAAATGACATATCTGAAGAAAGGCTGTTGTTACTGAAAGCAGGCACTAACTCCTCACCATCTGCCCACGCCATCTCCTCTTGCTGCACAGCATCCAGAATGTTAGCAAGGGGTGCATGCATGTTGTCCTGTTGTGGAATATTCCAGTTGTCCTCTTGCTCCCAATTGTCTTCCTGCTGAGCATTTAAATTGTTGTTGTTGAGTGCAGCATTGTGAAAACCAGCACCGGGGTCAGCATTCTCTGGCAAAGGGTGTGCATCCACATTGTCTGGTGGAATCGGATCTTTGTCTGCTGGACCCCCACCAAGAAGCTCACTAGCCAAGACTTCAATGGAAGAGGACCAACCATCCTCTTCAAACTCATCTCCCTTTGACCATCTCATGCTCTTGGGGATTATATCCAAATTCATAACACGAGCCTTGACCACAATTGCGGCCCATGTGGTCGTCCTCCTTGTCCCAGGAAATCATGTGACCGAACTTACTGACAGCACATGCCAAGTCTTCAGTATTTCGAAAATCAAACGGAACACCAGTCAGCAGCAACCAAACTGTTCTATTGAAATGCACCCGCCTATGATTCCTACCCTCATCATGCTTCACAAAAGAGATGAAAATGTTGCTGAATTCATGCGGGCTATCCAGCATGAGCTTGTCCCTATCTCTAACCCTTGTCAGACGCACATACGCATCACCAAACAGGCAACGCTGGATGTCCCTCAGCCCTAGCTGCCTATGCTCAACGATAAATTCTTCGAGAACATCTCTTACATTGGGAAACGGAGCATCGGCTGGGAGTGGATGGATAGTTGCGATAGCCTAGTCTTCATGGCGGCGAGGACGATGCGGAAGTACCACACGAGCCACCCCATTGCGGCCCGGGTCAATCGGAATGTTGGCCATCGGAGAAGCCGCAGAGGCGCACCCTGTCACCGGCGAGCAGGAGGTGACAGGAGCAGAGTTTGGGAACTGTGGTGAAGCAGAGGTTGGCTGAGGAGAAGTTGAGGAGGCAAGTGCCAATCGAGGCTGGAAATTAGGAAAAGATCCCGTGGCGAGCTCGCTAAAAGAGGAAACCACCGGAGGGTCGCGGGCCGGGCCGACTGACTTGAACCAATCCTGGACCGCATCCATGTTCCAGGCTTCAACGGGTGGGCTGTCAAACGTAGCAAACCGAAGAAATGGGAACAGCCCAGGTAGCCTTTGTACGTGACACTCCCTGGCAAAGTGGCCCAATAAACCACAAGAATGGCATGTAAGCGCTCCATTTGAAAAACCCTGATTGCCGCCCTAAGAAACCGCAGCGTGAACCTCTCCTGAGGTATTAAGATTCTGCATTGAAGATGCATTATTGTCAGAGACCGCATTATTGTCGGAGACCACATTATTGCTAGAACTCAGAAAATTCGTGAGGCGAGCAAAAACCGACGGCCGGAGTTGATCGTCGGAGCTAGTGGATGTGGCAATAGCTCGAGCACGCGGACCATTAGTAACCAAGGTCCAAGAAGATTCTTCCTCACGATAAAAAAGTTGTTCTTCACGCAACCAGTTGGGGCCTCCGAAACCCCAAAGATTAGACACTAATTTGAAATCCTTTTCAACCACGCGGCCATGATTATAGATATCAAAACCCACAGCTTTAGAAGCAACCGAAAACTTGAAGGATCTGTCCTTGAGATGATGGACACGAAAACCTTGTAGATAACCACCAAACCAAGATTGAAGTGTGATGCTAACCGTGTGACAATCCAACCGAAAGCGAGCACGACAGAAGGAAACCACCAAAGTGAACTCCCGTTGGCGAAAACCAGGGGAGAAAACCACTGGATGACCAAACTTCTCCCTCATAGAACGTTGAAAATCTTTACCTCTTGCAAAGTTGTGAGATGGAGGATCCATGGCCATGGGCTCGAGTCCAACTCCAAAAACAGAGCAACTAAAGGGGTGGTAGCTGCCACAACCGGAGTGGAGGGTGGAAGGAAAAGGGGTGGCCGCCGGGGCCGGGGTGGCCACCGGTGGGAGGGGTGGCCGCAGAGGCCGGAGTGGCCACCTGCGGGAGAGCCTAGGGAGAGCCTACGGAGAGCCTCCTATATTTGCAAGTTCTAAGATTGTGTCTTCCTCGTGACAGTGCTTAACCTTGTTCATTGCAAGGAGGAATCTAGCCCAATTTTAAACCACCCTTGCATTGTATGATCGCCTCCCAGGAGGATGTAACTCAAACCCCTTCCTTTCCAATGCAATGAAACGCAAATCTTATGCGTTTTCTCGAAAACATTAATAGGCATACCTGAGATATAGTGTTTAATTCTTTGCCCATTGACCACCTTCGGGTTAGTACCTTCAGAACTATTTATTTTAATGGCTCCCAAACGATAAACCTCTTTGATAATATATGGTCCTCCCTATTCGGAGAGAAGGTTTCCTGCAAAAAATCTAAAACGAGAGTTGTACAAAAGAACATATTCACCAACTTTGAATTCCCACTTTTGGATTCTTTTGTCATGCCATCTTTTAACTTTTCTTTGAATAGCTTGCCATTTTCATAAGCTTGGGTTCTCCATTAATCTAGTGAGCTAATATCAAATAACCTCTTTTCACCGGCAAGTTTGAAATCATAGTTGAGATCTTTAATTGCCTAGTATGCTTTATGTTCTAACTCAAGAGGCAAATGACAAGATTTTTCGTAAACCATTTTATAAGGAGACATACCCATAGGATTTTTATAAGCTGTCCTATAGGCCCAAAGTGCATCATCCAATTTCTTAGACCAATTCTTTCGGGACCTATTAACAGTTTTTTTTAATATTAGCTTTATTTCTCTATTGCTAAGTTCAACTTGGACACTAGATTGAGGATGATAGGGTGATGCAATTCTATGGTTAACATCATATTTAGCAAGCATCTTATGGAAAGCACCATGAATAAAGTGTGAACCATCATCATTCATTAAATATCTAGGGACTCCAAACCATGGCAAAATGACTTCGTTAAGCATTTAATGGAAGTGTTATGATCAGCACTACTTGTTGGAGTAGCTTCTACCCACTTAGTAACATAATCAACAGCGACCAGAATATGTGTATACCCATTAGAGGAAGGAAAAAGATCCCATATAATCAAAACCCCAAACATCAAATGGTTCAACAACAAGTGAATAATTCATAGGCATTTCTTGAAGTTTACCGATATTACTAATTGTTTGACATTCATCACAAGATAAAGCAAACTTACGAGCATCCTTGAAGAGAGTAGGCCAATAAAAACCAGATTGCAATACATTGGGAGCAGTTCTATCTCCCGCATGATGTCCTCCATAAGCTTCGGAATGACATTCCCATAGGATTTGTCCTTGTTCATCCTCAGGTACACGACATTAATAATACCATATACTCCTTCTTTATAAAGATGTGGGTCATCCCAAAAGTAATGTCTTAAATCATAGAAGATTTTTTTTCTTTTGTTGGTATGTGAAACTAGGTGGTATGTATTTAGCAACAATATAATTAGCATAGTCAGCATACCAAGGAGTGTTATGAGAGACATTTATTGCAGCTAATTGCTCATCAGTAAAACTATCATCAATAGGTAGTGGGTCATCAAGAATATTTTCTAACCTAGACAAGTTATCATCTATGGGGTTCTTAGCTCCTTATCTATCAATAATATGTAAATCAAATTCTTGTAGCAAGAGAACCCACATAATGAGTCTAGGTTTAGCATCTCTCTTTTCCATAAGATATTCTATAGCAACATGATCAGTGTGAACAATTACTTTGGAATCAAGAATATAAGATCTGAATTTAACACAAGCAAAGACATCCGCTAAAATTTCTTTTTCAGTAGTAGCATAATTTCTTTGGGCACCGTCTAGAATTTTGCTACCATAATGGATAACATTTAATTTCTTATCAACCCTTTGTCCTAAAACAATACCAACAACATAATCACTAGCATCACACATAATTTCAAAAGGCAAGTTCCAATCAGGTGGTTGAACAATAGGTGCAGAAATTAAGGCTTTCTTAAGTGTTTCAAAGGATTCTACACAATCATCATAAAAAACAAATGGAACATACTTTTTTAAAATATTTTTAAGAGGCCTAGAAATTTTAGAGAAGTCTTTAATAAACCTCCTATCGAAACCAGCATGACCGAGGAAACTACGAATACCTTTAATATCTCTAGGACATCGCATTTTCTCACTTGCATCAACTTTAGCTTTATCCACCTCAATACCTCGTTCAGAAATTTTATGCTACAAGACAATACCTTCATTAACCATAAAGTGGCACTTCTCCCAATTCAAGACAAGATTAGTTTGCTCACATCTCTGCAAAACACAATCAAGGTTGCTTAAGAAATCATCAAAAGAAGTTCCGTAAACAGAGAAATCATCCATGAAAACCTCAATAATCTTTTCACAAAAATCAGAGAATATAGCAGTCATACATCTTTGAAAGGTAGCAGGTGCGTTGCATAAACCAAAAGTCATACATCTATAAGTATAAGTTCCAAAAGGACAAGTAAAGGTGATTTTCTCTTGATCAGGTTGTGAAATAGGTATTTCAGAAAAACTAGAATATCCATCAAGAAAACAAAAGTGTGTGTGCTTAGATAATCTTTCTAACATTTGATCAATAAAAGGCAAAGGGTAATGATCTTTTCAAGTTGCTTTATTTAATTTTCTGAAATCAATTACCATTCTATAGCTAGTGACAATCCTTTGTGGAATAAGCTCATTCTTATCATTAGGAACAACAATAATACCTCCCTTCTTAGGGAAACAATGAACAGGACTTACCCATCTACTATCAGCTATGGGATAGATTATACCTGCTTCCAGAAGTTTTAGTATTCCAGTCCTTACCACATCTTTCATCTTATGGTTCAAATGTCGTTGATGATCAACAACGGGTTTAGCATCAGGTTCCATATTAATCTTGTGCTGACAGAGAGTGGGACTAATGCCCTTAAGATCATCAAGAGTATATCCAATAGCAGCTCGGTGCTTCTTCAAAATTTTCAATAATCTTTCTTCTTCATGTTCTGAAAGGTTAGCAGTAATAATTAGGGGATATATCTTTTTCTCATCAAGATAAGCATATTTCAAAGTGTAAGGCAATTGCTTTAATTCAAACACAGGATCACCTTTAGGTGGAGGAGGACCTCCTAGAGTTTCAATAGGCAAATTGTCTTTAAGCAGAGGTCATTGTTCAAAGAAAATCTTATCTATTTCATTTATTTCATGCATATTCATATCATTTTCATGGTCTAGCAAATATTGTTCTAGAGGATCAGTAGGAGGCATGGCAATAGAAGCAAGACCAATTATCTCATCCTTATTAGGCAATTCTTTTTTATAAGGTTGTCTACTAAACTTGGAGAAATTAAATTCATGAGACTCATCACTAAAGCTAACACTGACAGTTTGTGTATGACAATCTATAGTGACATTGACAGTGTTCAAGAAAGGTCTACCAAAGATAATGGGACAAAAGTCATCTTGTGGGGAACCAAGAACAAGAAAATCAGTAGGATATTCTATTTTCCCATGCAAGACTTCAACATCTCTAATAATCCCAAGTGGTGTGATGGTATCTCTATTAGCAAGTTTAATAGTAATATCTATGTCTTCTATTTCAGCGGGTGCTATGTCATTCACAATTTCTTGATATAAGGTAAAAGGAATAGCACACACACTAGCACCTAAGTCACATAAACCACAATAACAATGATCTACTATTTTAACTGAGACAACAGGCATGCCAACAACAGGTCTATGTTTATCTTTTTCATCAGGTTTGGCAATTCTAGCAGCTTCATCACAGAAGTAAATAACATGCCCATATGTATTTTCTGCCAGGAGATCTTTAACCATAGCAATGCTAGGTTCCACCTTGATTTCTTCAGCAGGTTTAGGCGCTCTAATATTACTTTTGTGGACCATAGTTGAAACCTTAGCATGTTCCTTTATCCTAATAGGGAAAGGTAGTTTTTCAAAATAAGCAGTAGGCACCACTAGATCAACATTGTAAATAATAGTTTCATCTTTAACTACGGCTGGTTCTTTAATTTCTTCCTTAATAGGGGGATGATATTTTAACCACTTCTCCTTAGGGAGATCAACATGAGTAGCAAAAGATTCACAAAAAGAGGCTACTATCTCAGAGTCAAGTCCATATTTAGTGCTAAACTTTTGAGATGCATCGGTATTCATAAAAGATTTAACACAATCAAACTCAAGCTTAATACCTGACTCTTTACCTTCATCAAGTTCCCAATATTTAGAGTTGCGTTTAATTCTTTCTAAAAGATCCCTCCTAAATTCAATAGTATTCTTCATGAAAGAACCGGTACAAGAAGTATCGAGAATGGATTGTCATCATGAGAAAGCCGAGCATAAAAGTTCTAAATAATAATTTCTCTTGAGAGCTCATGATTGGGGCATGAATATAACATTAACTTAAGCCTCCCGCAAGCTAGAGCGATTCTTTCTCCTTCACGTGGCCAAGAAATTTCATAAAAAATATTTTCAGTAGGTGTAGTAGGTTGAAGGGCAACTAACTATGGTTCCGGACAAGGTGAAGATACCCCGAACAAACCCCTCAAAGGATGATTCTCCATAGTAACAAGTGATAATAAATTTAAGCACGTCGTAATAATTTTTCCTTACCGATTTCCACTTACTAAGAGCGCTTCACTCCCCGGCAACGGCGCCAGAAAAGAGCCTTGATGACCCACAAGTATAGGGGATCAATCGTAGTCCTTTTGATAAGTAAGAGTGTCAAACCCAACGAGGAGCAGAAGAAAATGACAAGTTGTTTTCAGCAAGGTAATTTCTACAAGCACTGAAATTATCGGTAACAGATAATTTGATAGCAAGATAATTTGTAACGAGCAAGTAACAGTAAGAGTAAGTAAAGTGCAGCAAGGTAGCGCAATCCTTTTGTGGCAAAGGACATGCCAAAATGGTCTCTTATAATAAGAAAAGCATTCTTGAGGGTACACGGGAATTTCATCTAGTCACTTTCATCATGTTGGCATGATTTGTGTTCGCTACTTTGATAATTTGATATGTGGGTGGACCGGTGCTTAGGTGCTGTTCTTACTTGAACAAACCTCCTATTTATGATTAACCCCCTCGCAAGCATCCGCAACTACAAGAAAAGTATTAAGATAAAATCTAGCCATAGCATTAAACTTTTGGATCCAAATCAGTCCCTTATGAAGTAGCACATAAACTAGGGTTTAAGCTTCTGTCACTCTAGCAACCCATCATCTAATAACTACTCCATAATGCATTCCCTTAGGCCCAAATATGGTGAAGTGCCATGTAGTCGTCGTTCACATGACACCGCTAAGGGAATCACAACATATATATCATCAAAATATCGAACACATGTCAAGTTCACATGATTAATTGCAACAAGATTTCTCCCATGACCTCAAGAACAAAAGTAACTACTCACAAATGATAAACATGATTAAGATCAGAGGGGTATTAAATAGCATAATGGATCTGAACATATAATCTTCCACCAAATAAACCATATAGTAATCAACTACAAGATGTAATCAACACTACTAGTCACCCACAAGTACCAATATGAGGTTCCGGTACAAAGACTGGACACAAGAGATGAACTAGGGTTTGCGGGGAGATGGTGTTGTTGAACATGTTGATGGAGATTGGCCTCCCAAAGATGGGAGAGTTGTTGGTGATGATAATGACGATGATTTCCCCCTCCGAGAGGGAAGTTCCCCTGGCGGAATCACTCCACCGGAGGGCAAATGTGCTCCTGCCCAAGTTCTGCCTCTAGACAGAGGCGCTCCATCCTGGAAGTCCTCCTCTTATTTTTTTTCTAGGTCAAAATGACTTATATACCAGAAGATGGGCACCGGAGCTGGGCCGAGGAGGGCACAACCGACCAGGGCGCACCTGGGCTGCCTAGCGCGCCCAGGTGGGTTGTGCCCACCTGGTGGGCCCCCTCTGGTAGTTATTTGCTCCATTATTTTTCATATATTCCAAAACAATTCTCTGTAAATTTTTAGCTCATTTGGAGATGTGCAGAATAGGTAACTCTTTGTGTAAACCTTGCATATTATGAGAGAAAAGGCATTAGAATTACTCCATAAAGCATTATTATGCATAAAAACATTATAAGTAATAGTAGGAAAACATGATGCAAAATGGACATATCATAGATCTACCAGCACTACTGGGAGACGGGCAAACCGTTGCCATGAAGCGAAGTGCATCTCCTGAACAACTAGCACCTAAGCCCCGACCAGGTGCCACTGCCGCCAATCCCGGTGAGCGGCCACACAGACCTATTGGAGATCAAACGCCACTGCGTCCGCCTTTCTCCGGACCTCCTCAACAGCTCTAGGCATGCCGTGGATTCAGCCATGTAGGACACTTGGTTCCGGGACGAGCACAATCTGCGACAGCAAACCTATTCTATTGGTCGTGCTCTGAGCCTGCCACAGGTGCGCTCTGATAGCAGCGCGTGCTCCCAACCCACCCCGGTAGCGCAGCCGTGCATGGGTTCACGTGCGCTCTCCAACACCCTCCCCCTTGCCATCCCTGCCACGAATAGATCCCACCATGTCCGCCGAGGAGGAGGAGCTGGTGAGGAGGGAGCTCGAGGTCTTCGTGCGGGAGCACGACCGCGCCCATTAAGAGTGCCTTGATGTCATGATGGCCCTGTCGGGCACCGGCGATATCTCTGTACCAGAGCTAGAGGTCAAGGAGGATGTGATGCAGGAGCCTCCCATGCAGCCCACCATCACCACCGCACTTGTGGGCGGCCGTCGAGCTGTGGCCACTGGTCCCGCCATAGCAAGAGCAGGCGTCGCCCGCCCCACTTTGGTAGCCACCGCAGGCGCCGACAACCCCTCTTTAGCAGCCACCGGCGGTTCCGCCTGCCCACCTGTGGCAGCCACCGCCATACACTAACCTCACCATGGACGATGGCGAGGAGGATGACGACGATTGAAGACGGCCAGCACGGCGGTGAAGAACGGCCCGATCTAGGGTTCTTTCGGTTTTACTTTTTTCTTTCAAGTTCTTTTTAAAATTTTGGTTGTGACTTAGTGGGCGTGGACATTTAAGTTAATGTAATACATATATATCATTTTACATTACTTGCAGTGTATTTTTTGTTTAAATTTAAAGTGCAAATGCGGACAATTTTTTAGATGTGGCGGCCGACTGGGCGCACCGACGGGCAGACAACTGCAAACAGATGCTCATTTCCGTGTTATCGATCCAAATGGACATAATCCAGACAAAAAGGACGTCTGTTTGCGGTCATGCATTGGAGTTGGCCTAAGTTACACCATACTACTGTTCTAGGGCTTAATCGGTTTTGGAGATTGACGTTGAAGTTTGCAGCGAGTTCACACATGACCAACAAACCTTCGTCAATAAACAAATGCATTCTATTCATATATTGCTTAGAGCATCTCCAAAAAATGTCTGTCCCAATAATAACTACCATTTTTAGGTAGGGCGGAGAAACGACCCGTGTAGGTCCCAGAAAATGGTCCGGGTCGGATTTTTTTGGGGGGAGTGGGATATTTGACCCCGCGAGCTCCATGTGTTCAGTTTTCACGGCCCCATTTTTCGTTTCCCCAATCGCTAGGAAATTTTGGTTGGGTAGAAGTTTTAACTCACGCCCTCCATTCCGCCGTCATGCTTCCCTCGGCCATCCCGTGCCATTGAGTAGCTCCCCCGCTGTCCACCGCATCTTTTCCATCACTGTGGGAGCTCATGGGTGGTCGTTCCTTCCCCGCATGTGTGGCTACCGCCACCATGGATCCATCGCGGAGTTTGGCAAGACCCCATTGTGATCGGAAGATGCTACTGTGGGCATGATTGAGCTGCAGATCATGCTCGCAGCCGTTCCGCCCGTTGGCGCCATGGGTTTGGGGCCGCGTGTCTGTGCGGAAGTAGGGGTGTGGATTTTCTACTAGCTATTGGTGTGGAAGAAGCAGCGCCATCCTTGCGTCCAATGGTAATTTTTTGGTGGTTTTCGTGGGTCTTAATTTTAGAGACAGGCAATATGTAGATTAAATTGCTGATTTATTTTTCTAGATGGATATTGATTGGAGTTCGTCATTGTCGTCGGATCCAGATGATTCTGACATAGAGGATTTGCTTTTCGAAGATGACGATGTCGAGCATCTCGTCTTGTTGTATCTTGTCCAAGAATTAGAAGGCGACAAGAAGATAAAGCGTCAAGGATTGAAGGTTGGTCGTTTGCGCATTCCACGCAACTGAGCTCTCGGTCATTCCATGCTCAGGAAAGATTACCTTGCTGAGGTACCAACCTATATGTCTCACAGCTTCCATATGCATTATCGAATGTTTAGATCTCTTTTTTCGCATTGTGGAAGCTTGCGAGCAAAAATGTCATTTTTTCACTCACCGGAGGAATCCCGCGGGTTTGCTTGGGTTTAGTTTGTACCAAAAGATATCGGTGGAAATGTATCATATGGCATTCCGTTTGACTACACTGATTAGTATCTTCACATTGGAGAAAATACCATGCCCAAATGTGTGTGGGTGTTTGCCAAGGTTTTGATCCGGGTTTTTGGTCCCTGAGTGTCTCCGAGCTCTGAATGAGGACACAGAGAAGTTGATGGCATTGAATGTAGCAAGAGGATGGCCAAGCATGCTTGGGAGTGTGGATTGCACGCATTGGAGATGGAAGAACTGCCTTGCGACTTGGTATGGGCGGTACACCTGCCATCATCGTGATCTCACTTTTGTGCTCGAAGTCGTGGCTTTGCATGACTTGTGGATTTGGTATTGCTTCTTTGGTTTGCCGGGTTCTCTCAATGATATCAATGTATTGCAGAGACACATCTTTTTGATCGGCTTGCTAGTGGAGATGCTTCAGCTTGCAACTACACCACTAGTGGTCATGACTATACCACGGGGTATTATCGTGTTGGCGGTATCTATCATTCATGGTCAACATTTGTGAAGACCATACAAAAACCACAAGGCAAGAAGTAATCTATTTTTTCCCAAGCACAAGAAGCATGTCGAAAGGATATTCAAAGGGAAATTGGTGTGTTACAAGCTCGATTTGCCATTGTTCGTGGTCCTGATCGCTTTTAGGATAATAAATCCCTCTCAAATATCATGATTGCATGTATAATTGTACACAACATGATTATCAAGGATGAGAAGGATTTAAACATGGAGTTTTTATATGACAATATTGGTAGCTTCTCAAGCCTATTAGGAACCCGAATCAGATTAATGCATTTCTTGAGACCTACTAGCAGATTGAGGACAAGGCCGCACACACCCAACTCAGTGCTGATCTCATTTAGCACTAATGGCAACTATATGGGAAGTAGACTCCCATTTTATTCATTTGATGTTACTGGTATTCATGTGTTACTTGAACCATTCTTTCCATTCTAGGCCATTTGTTATTGTTTTCTTTATTCGAATTTGAAGATTTGTTGTAATAGATGATTATTTTATTGTATGATGATAAATATTAACAAGTTTGATTTATATTGTTGTTGCATGAAGATTATGTTGTTCAAACTCATGAATTTTCCTAAAAACGCCAAAAACTAGTTTGTCCATGTAGTACCCAAACCAGTTTTTGTGGGTACCCAAAACTGATTTTGCGGGACGTGTTTTTGTCGAATTTCCTAGAGATGCCCTTAGCAACCTCTTTCAAGACATACTGGACATGTCTATTGTAAGTGTGTGTGCACCCTAAAGATTTCCCCACCCAAATAGGAAATTCTAGCTTTTTACTGTCAATGGCATGCAGTTGTCCTGATTTAAAAAATATGCCCCCTTTCGCGTGATGCTTGTCGGGGATATACCCCGCGGTGTAAACCGGTCGGAAGTTAACCCGGCCAGGACTTGGCGGTTTATCTGAAGACCCCGCTGACACTTGGTGAGTCACCGGCGACCCGCCCTGACCTGGCGGTTTACAAGCAACCCACCTGGTCATTATGACTCACTGGTAATCCGGCGTGCGGGACAGATAGATGACAAGGCCCAAGACCCAGAAGGCCGGTTCACGTCTAATGGTGGGCCGGTTTAAGAGGAAGGCAGGAGGAATATTATCTTAAAAGGATTTAAGACCTGGACTTGTATCCGGTTTGTATTGGAGATAGACTAGTCCTAATCCTAATAGGACTCTACATGTAACCCGCCCCTCCAACATATATAAGGAGGGGCAGAGCTCCCCAAAAGGGACAAGATTCACAAGTTCCACGAGTTGGACAAGTTAGGTTTAGACAATAGCTCGCGAGATAGAGCAATCTTGTAACCGTGGTCATCATCATCAATATCAATGAAGCAGGATGTAGGCTTTTACCTCCACCGTGAGGGGCCAAACCTGGGTAAAAACATCGCGTCTCCCGTCCTGCTCAACCCCTTGAAAATACCACATAGATGTGTTGGCCTCGCGACTAAGTCCTGACACTAAGGACATCTGCCGTGACAATTCCACGACAGTTGGCGCCCACCGTGGGGCTCGCGCATGGTGGTGTTGAGTTCTTGGAGGGATCTTTTTCAGAGTCTCGAGAAGTTCGCAATTGGCCGGATGAAGAAAGTTTGGCAGGAAATAGTCTTTGGCAGAGCCGGCAAATCCCACGTTTGTGATCAGAATTGTTATTAACGTTAGAGCTGGCAATATGAGTTTTTGGTCTGAAGACAAGTTAGGGTTCAAAGTTTTGCTGTGCGCCGCGGATGAAAAGTGATCCATCGAATCCGATCTGGTAACTAGCAATAAAGTTTGGCAGATTTTTTCGGAGGAAGGACACCCGAGCCGGACACCCAAATCGGGTCGGATCTGACAAGGAACCGCACGTGCAGCGGGCTCGCGTACAAGCAACAGCACCCAGAGTGCCATTGCTATCGGAACCAACGGATGCTAGAATAATACGCATCCAAGGAATACCACTTCTCCTGAGCAGCTCAAGTCCCAAAGGAAATCACCGCATGAAAAGATAGGCTACATGCATGGCTGTGTGGAAGGAAAAAATATTAACTAACTGGATCGGCTACCGGACAAGGAAAATATCCGGTTTACTACTACTTGTTGAAACAAGCGTGGAGTCCAGATTAAAGAAAAAAATATAGAAAAGGGAAGCCACGACCGGGGGAGGACAATAGACATGGACTCGGTTTCGTCTCACCGGCTCAGCGCACCGTCCCGTCTCTGAGTCGCCGGCCTTACTTCTTCCAACAAGAGCCGCCGCGGCCGTAACAATCAGGTGCTATTTTTCTAAAACTCTTTTTTGATGTAATTACATAATTTCAACAGATTTTCTCGAGGTATGCTATTGTATACACAAGTCAATTACCTCATGATTAAAGTATGATCCGGTCCCCGCACGCTGTCATTGGAGGTCGCGGCTATATCCACACTATATCAAATGGCTTATCAGATGTGCGCAAATCGCTGCCTCAACGGTCCGGTCTACATCAACTCACCAGGCCGCACCTATAGCCGGTTCATTCGACCATACCCGCGCTGGTTCAACCGCCCGCGCCCACGGCCGACCCGTCTGTCCGTGTGACATACAATGCCACGGATGACTCACGCGTCCGCTCTGTCATTTAAATATCACGGTTGACTCTGATATGTATATCAACAAATCAGAGCCGCCCCTGCGGTCTTGAGCCGCCGGGGGCATGTTCAGCCGCCTCGGTCGCGATAAACGGATCATCCGTCGTCCGAACAAATCAGGTGACATCTATCTAAGTCTATTTTTGACATATATTGTTTTCGTAAAAAGAACAATTACGTTGGTTTTGCATATTTTTATATGCAGGACAATTATTCGCCACAACATTGGTGTTACACCATGCATATGGAGTGCGCACTGGCGTCATTATATACTGGCTTTTGACCATTCCGCACTGCTCAACGGAGGCGCGCAAACCGCCTATGGTCCAGTTTACGTCAACACGCAGCCGGTTCTCCATCTACACCGGCTTACAATGCCCGCAGGCGACTCCCCGTCCGCGCCGGTTCACAATACCCGCAGGCGACTCTCCGTCCGCTCCGGTTTACAAACTCCCGCGGCCGACTCTCCCGTCCGCGCCGACTTACTACGCCGCGGCCGACTCATCTGGCTGTGCCGTCTCTGAAGCTGCGGCCGTCTTTGTCGTCCGTCTCTCGCGGCCTAATCTACATCAACATACCGGGCCGCACCTGTCTGCATGAGCTGTTTATTGGGAGCACAAGTCGCCGCCACTACAGTTTTGATTAACTTCAAATCACCAGTTGGAAGGAACCATTGGCCGAGTTGCTGACACAGCTCATATGGGATCATTTACAACCCGCAGTCACCTCAACCTTGTATGGATTCACATCGCGCCGGGTCACATCACGCTATCAACATCAATGATATACAAATTATGCCGGTTTATTTCACGGTCAAATATGGAGAATGTCAAGCCAACTCCTCGAGTCACCTTGAGACTTGGGGGCTACAATGATATGACTTAGCAAACGTTGCCGGTTTTCAGTGAAGTCAAGAACCCCAATACGTTGGAGGGAAAGATAACCCGGTCCTGGATGCACATCGTGCTGTCAGAAGATTTCCGGATTAGAAAGTATATGACAGTTACAAAATCCCGGATCAATAAAGAAGTTTCAGGTCATCAGAAAAGGATTCCGGTTTACAATCCAGTACAAGGGAAATTTGTTCTCCGACAAAGCTCTGAAGCTCTCAAATCCGGTTTAAGAATTTCCGGTTCAAAAAGGAATTAACTTCTCGCAAGTTCGAGTTTAAAGGCCGCCAGAAAATTTCCGGCTGAAAATGAAGATTCCGGTTTAAAATCCGGTTCAAGGGAAAGATGTCTCCCACAAAGCTTTGAAGCTCTCAATATCCGGTTCAAGATCCCGGTTCAAGAAGAACTTATCTCTTGCAAAAAAGTTAAAAAGTGCCAAAGAGGACCTGCTGCCATGATGCGCGGTTCGAACATGGGTATCCCACCTTACTGGCCTGACATATTATAGATCACTTGGGGGCTTCTGCTTCATAAAGCGGGGTCTCTGTTCTTTTACATCATGTGTGGTTACACGGAGTTGTTCTAAAGCGGCCTCCGGTTTACCCCTTGAGTTTGCTTTTTAAAAGCATTGTGTTATATCACTTGGAGGATTGGTCGTGTCCGAACCAATACCATACCTATTAATAGGCGAGAGCCACCAGATCACTTGGGGACTTGGTCACGTCTGAACCACTCATGCCTTTTGATCGGCCTAAGGCCACAGAATCACTTGGGGGCTTGGTCGAACCCGAACCATGACCATGCCACTTGATTGGCATAAATGCCACGGTTTCATTTGGGGACCTGGCTGACTAGAACCATAGTTACACCTAACGGGAGCTTGGTCGTGTTCGGCCATGGTAACACCATCTGATCAGCTCAAATAAACCTTTTTTTGCAATGTTTTGTCATTGCACTTGATTTACACTTTTTCTTTGAAGGGGTTTTTTTGCTTTTTATTGCGTTTTTTAAACCAGCAAAGTTTTTTAACCAATCAATTGACGGAACACAGTTCACGTCAATCCGGAGACTATTTGCCCAGTTTGATCCTTGTTGTTAACATCCTCTTATGGAGTAACACGGTGTTTATCACAACCCGGCACGGTTTTATTATAAACCGGCACAATATGGAAGGAGTTATCAGTACTCAAGATTTGGGTTATCACCCTTACTACAAAAAGTTGGTAAAACAAACGATGTGATTCAATGTCACAGGTATGATATATTTCATATTTGATTATTCTTAAGTACAGCCTTGGTTATAAACCCGGGTTATATGTTGGGTATTATGACCCGTCCGGCGGTAAACCGCCAGGACACTTTAAACTTGTTGTATGCAGAAACATGTTTGTTAAACCGGCCTGGCTTTGGACAAACAAGTCGCCAGTATATATTTGGATTGCATCATTGGAATCATGCGCTTATAAATCATTGGGTTATATTATTCAAATAGCCAAACTTGGCTGAAATTTCATTATGATGTTGAATGAATAAGGTTTTCATACCGGATTATATTATCTTGAATAGCCAACATGGCTGGATTTTTATTATTAAGGTTTTCAAAAGTCGCTATAGCGCAATGTCTACTCTTTTATCAAAGGATATGATTTATTCTACAATGGAAGGAATAGTCCCGAGTCGCTGCAGGCTTACAACCCGGCACTTGGGGGCTACATTATTCAAATTGAGATTACATGCAAGTCTCATGTTGCTGCAAGCATGCACCATGACACTTGGGGGCTAATGCAAAGTCATTTTTACTAGTCTTATTGAAGACCCGACTCATCATATTATAATGAGCCGGCCCTTGGGGGCTACCAATTTCTCCTGTCAACAATTCAAGGTACACAAGTTTTCGTCCATAATATTGAAGAATCCATTGCTCACTTGGTAAAGCACAAAGCTCTTAACCTTGTGGACGCGGGTTCAAGCCCTACGATGGAAGCTACATTATAATATGTTATTTTCATTAAAGTATATATATCAAGTCCCGGTTCAGTATTATCTTACTAAGCCGGCCCTTGGGGACCACACGTTGCTGTTTAAAGTTTACAAGATTATACTTACAAAGTCCCTGCTCATTATTGCATAATGACCCGGCCCTTGGGGTCTACACTGGTTGAAGTTTTTATGAGCATCAAGTAATTACAAGTCCCAGGTTGCTGCAAGCATGACAACCCGGCACTTGGGGGCTACATATATGGAGTATTCAGTTTTGAGATGAACAAACCGGATTTCTTCAAGGTTGAAACACTTATTGGAGCAAGTCTTAAGTTATCACTATGTTCTCCTCTTAAGACTTGGGGGCTACTGGTATTATGCATATAAAGGAGGAATATCTTCATTTTATCAGTTTTGAGCAAATCAGGAAGATCAATTACATAACCCGGTGTTGACAACAATTATGACCCGGTGCCATCAATATTTATAAACCGGCCATTTTGGTAATATTAAACCGGAAAGTTTTACATCTTCAAACCGGCTGAATATCAGATAAGTATTTTCAGACCCATATTTCTTAAACCGGCGGAGCTGAATCAAAGGAGTTATTCTTCACAATATTTCTCGGTGACAAGCCAATGTCGGCAAATTGATTAGGAAGCTGGTTTGTTGACCCGGATTTCCCAGAAGGAGGAAATAACAAGGACTTAAGGATGATCAGGTACCGGTTTATAAAAATTCTTAACCCGGAGCATAACCTGTCAAATTTGTTCTTGTGTTTATTTTGCAGTATAAGTTTACCATGAATAAATCCAAGCTAAACTTGGGGGCTAATGTCGGGGATATACCCCGTGGTGTAAACCGGCCGGAAGTTAACCCGGCCAGGACTTGGCAGTTTATCTGAAGACCCTGCTGACACTTGGCGAGTCACCGGTGACCCGCCCTGACCTGGCGGTTTACAAGCAACCCACCTGGTCATTATGACTCACTGGTAATCCGGTGTGCGGGACAGACAGATGACAAGGCCCAAGACCCAGAAGGCCGGTTCACGTCTAATGGTGGGCTGGTTTAAGAGGAAGGCAAGAGGAATATTATCTTACAAGGATTTAAGACCTAGACTTGTATCCGGTTTGTATTGGAGATAGACTAGTCCTAATCCTAATAGGACTCTACATGTAACCCGCCCCTCCAACATATATAAGGAGGGGCAGGGCTCCCCAAAAGGGACAAGATTCACAAGTTCCACGAGTTGGACAAGTTAGGTTTAGACAATAGCTCGCGAGATAGAGCAATCTTGTAACCGTGGTCATCATCATCAATATCAATGAAGCAGGATGTAGGCTTTTACCTCCACCATGAGGGGCCGAACCTGGGTAAAAACATCGCGTCTCCCGTCCCGCTCAACCCCTCTCAAGCTACCACATAGATGCGTTGGCCTCGCGACTAAGTCCTGACACTAAGGACATCTGCCATGACAATTCCACGACAATGCTCGTTTGATAAATCCCAAGAATCGTGTCTCACGTGTACTTAGTTGGGGTTTAAAAAAGTTGTATCTTTTGATTTGAGCACCAGAATTCAGATTCGTTTACACCGTTGGGTTTCTCGCGATGAGTTCTTTAAAACTAGATCACATGAGGGTATGTTTCACTGAACTTTTCTTAAAGCAAGTTTGGGTGCTATGGAGACAACTTTAGTGCTAGGAAAGCAAATTCTTCTCGGTATGCCTAGTATGACTACCTATCAACGGGAAGTCCTTATATAGTTGGCTACCATGACTATCAAGTTAACTAGATTCACCTCTAAGTTGTCTATCATAACTAGAAAGTATCATAACACCATGCTTCAGATTATAGGCAACTTGAGCAACAACGATATATAATTTTTCATAGTATTGTAGGAAACTGATTGGCGATGACATGCAGCCGAACATCAATGGTAGGCAACTAATTAGCAATGTCGAGCAACCTATAGAACCCACGATAGGCAAAGACAAACAATTGAACATCAAAAGGTAGACGACTTCAAAGTATTATAGGAATTTAGAAACAACGACATATATATTAGCATTAGTAGTAGGCAACTTAGAAGTAGTAGTGGGCAAGTTAGGAGAATGCTAAATAAAATTAGCTAGCACATGAAATGTAGTGAAGTTGCCTATTTGTAGCATTAAAGTTATCTCTCGTAGAAGGAAAGTTGCTTATGAAAAGTAATGTGATATTACCTACAAACACACCGAAACGTGCCCGCCATGTGGAAGAGTTGATATCACAACACATATTACAAGTATTTTGCAAATACAATGAGAAAACACATATAATATCTCATACAATCAGGGTCTTATAACTGAATAGCTCATGCAACGGAAGTGAACAAGTAATAATTCAAATTGCCTTAAGAAGGCTCAAATAAAAGCAAATACGTGCATAACCTTGCCCAGACCGATGTATGAAGCACAATCAAGATAAAGTCGTCAATTAGCATACTGTAAGCTGCATTGGTACCTATTGCTGTTGTGGCAAGAGTGAGTACTTTGGATACTTAGCAAGCCTCATTACCTGAGGTACTAGAACTAACAATGTTATAGGTGGGGTTAGAGGTAAAGTGGTGAGGTTGCATCAAGCGACTAAGCAATATACTACACTTACATCTATTAGATTAGAGATGGGAAAGCATACGTAAACAAGGTCGTAAGCTATTCATCTATTCACCTGCCTATGCATCATAACACTACCTTGTCCTCTCCTCGGATATAATCCCCTTGAAGAAGTGACAATCAAAGCACGCAAACATTGCAAATTTTAGTTAAGTTAATTAAGGTTATCTATGGACTAGTATCATGTTTGGATTCGTTCGTAACCGTGAATATGGATTTTCGAAAAGATTTAACCATGCAAGGGCGCTCCAACCTTCCATGATAGATACCGCACACATGAGTCTACCCATCCGGTAAACCAGAAGGATAGTCACGGCAAGACTCTGTAAATAACCACAAACAAATCCAGGCGGCCACCCGATAGGTCGGCACCCAAATCAGGAGCTGGCCATTGTCGGTGTCAAAATCGGCAGATCTCGGGTAGGGGGTCCCGAACTGTGCGTCTGAGAATCAATGGTAATGAGGGACAATGGCGACGCAATGTTTACCCAGGTTCGGGCCCTCTTAAAGGAGGTAAAACCCTACGTCCTGCTTGACTGTATTCAATGAGTATAAGGGTTACAAGAGTTGATCTACCTCGAGATCGTAATGGCTAAACCCTAGTTGTCTAGCCTATGAGAATTCTGATAGCCTCTACGGACTAAACCCTCTGGTTTATATACACACCGAAGGGGTCTAGGGTTGTATAGAGTCAGTTTGTAAGGGAAGGAAATAACATTTCCAGACACCAAACTTGCCTTCCACGCATATGGGAGTCCTACCCAGACACGGGGGAAAGTCTTCTGCGTTTATCTTCACGGCCCATCAATCCGGCCCATATCAAATAGTCCGGACACCCGAGGACCCCCTAATCCAGGACTCCCTCAGTAGCCCTTGAACCAGTCTTCGATGATGATGTGTTCGGCACGCGGATTGTCTTTGGCATTGCAAGGCGGGTTCCTTCTCTTAAACATTTCAAGATAACTCCCTGCAAAGGATCTGTATCCGGCTCTGTATAACTAATACAACCCTTAGCCACGAAGGCAAAGTATCAAAACAAAAATAGTGTCTTTAGCTGACAACTTTTTCGGCGAAGCGTCACATCTAGCTCTTTAATATTTCGAACCGTTTTCACACCTCCCGTTTCGCGTTTCAAGGCATAGCCCCCATTGGCACGTCCTATCAAAACAGAGATCGTGCCCGCCCATTTTGGGATTTTCATCAATACAGTTTTGGGTAATCCAACCATGTCGTTCGCACGATCTCTTTGGGAACATGCGAGTTTTAAGGCTTGAGGGGCTGTGTTTGGCCTTTCACTGCCTATAAGAGGGTAAAGATTCCTTCTTTTTCCCCACGCCTTCTTCCAGCTCCTGACTTCCCTTCCTCTGAGCTTCGGCGCCCAAAATCTCAATCTTTCCCACCACCACCAACCTCTCCAGCCATGTCTGGATCCGATTCTAAGGGCAAGTGGGAGGCCTCCTCCGTCACCGAGAAGGACGTCAAGGAGCTCCGGGGAGCGGGCTACTTGTCCGCGGACATCGCGCATAGGCTTCCCGCCAAAGATCAGGTCATCCCCACTCCAGAGCCCAGTGAAAGGGTCATATTCATTCCTCATTTCCTCTGAGGGCTAGGGTTTCCCTTCCATACCTTTGTCCGGGGCCTCATGTTCTATTACGGGCTAGATTTCCATGATCTAGCCCCGAATTCCTTCCTCCACATATCGGCGTTCATCATCGTATGTGAAGCTCTACTCCGCATCCCCCACACTTCGGCTTATGGCTCAAGGTCTTCAATCTGAAGCTGAAGGTGGTTGACGGGCAGCACGTGGACTGCGGCGGTGCCATGGTCAGCAATCTTCCCAACGCCATCTGGCCGAAGGGGGATTTTGTGGAGACTGTCAAGGTGTGGCAGCATGAGTGGTTCTACATCACCGAACCCCACGACACCAAGCGGGCTGCCACACCTGACTTCAGATCCAGACCCCCTACGAGACTCACCTCATGGACCACCAAGGGTCTGGATTGGGGGTCCACAGCGGAAGTGCAGATGCTGAAAAAATGTATCACCAACATGATAGGCAAAAACACCTGTCTCACAAACATGATTCAAGTGATGCTCTTCCGCCACACTCTCCCCTGCCAACTCCGGGCCTCTCACATGTGGGAGTTCAATCCGGAGGAGCCACGGACCCTGAAGCGCTTCTTCGGAACAACGCACGAAGACATTTGGAAGCAACTCTTCAAGGCCCAGAAAACATGGCCGAAGAAGACTGAGGACATCAGACTCGATATCGAGAATCCGGCCTCGCCGGTAAGCATGATTTTCCCGAGTACCTATTTGGTCAATAAGTTTAGATATAATGTATCATCTATCTTTTACGTAGGGCTGGACAGCAAAGGCGGAGCGGATCAAGTGTCCGGCACCGCTGCCTGAAGACCCAACCATACCCCAGCTACCAGAGATGCTGGTCCCGGCACCATATCAGGCGCCGGAGAAGAAGGCCAAGAAGAAGAAGGGCAAGGAGGCCAAGGGCGGCCTCTGCCACAAGGGTCCTTCGGACGATATGTCGGGACAGACCAAAGCTCCCTCCTCCCACGAGGGAGATGAGGAAGAAGAGGAGGAGGTGGAAATTGACTCCCCTCATAAGGGGAGAAAGAAGATGAGGGCGGCCTCCGAAGACCCTAAGGGGGAGGTGCCCAAGAGGGGCAAGATGGTGCTCTAGGACAGTTCGGACTCAGATGTCGAACTGGTCCCCAAAAAGCCTCCCAGGGAGAAGCCCCTGGCCGAATTGTAAGTATTTAGATACTCACTGTTTATCTTCAGTTTTCCCTTTCTATTATTTAAGATATTTTGCTGCGTGCCTTTCAGCCCTCCATGCGAGCTTCCAAATACCCTGTTATCGGAGGGGAGCTCTCTGCCGCCCGAGATGGCAGAGAGTGAGACGCCGCCACGAGACCCCTCGCCTATCACCATGGACGACACCGAGGTGTTGTCCCGAAGGACCTCTCCTGGCCCCGGAGGGGCGGGCGAGGCTATTGAGAAGGCACCCCTATGACAACCGATGGTGGGGACCCCCAACAATCCGGGCCCCAACTAGACACCATTCCGGAGACCAATGCGGCTGTGTGATTAGGTGAGCAGCCCCCTTCAAAAGAGGGGGAGGAGCATCAGCACCGTCGGCGACTTCCGCTAATCTGGAGGCGCCGAACACTTTAGTGGTAGCACTGCGACGTGCTTCCATCATGGAGCAGCACCGCACCCTGATGGGTGTGGTGGTTGAGAAGGTTCATTCTGCCAAGAGTGGACTGAACGAAGCCTTTACCAGCCTACTGAAAGGCTTCTATGTATGCGACGTAATGCTCTAAACGCTTTTCCATATATAGAGGAATATCCCTGTATACAGAGAGTAGCCCCTGAGGCTCTGTCCCGTGTGAAAGAAACCGGACAGAGGATCCACATAAAATTTGGGAAAGCTAACATACTTCTCTGTTAATCTTAATAGGCTTCCCTGTTGGCGGCAACCGCCCAGGCCGCAGAAGTTTCCGAACTCAATCGGAAGCTTAAGTTGGCAAATGAGGAAATTGACCGCATTAACAAGCGGTTCGATGAGACGCAAGGTATGTGTATAGTGTTTAAAAGTTTAGTTGTATATCATAAGTGATAGTTATATTCAGAGATTAACTCATGCAATGCTTTTGATTATGAGCATAGTTGGTGCAGCCGAGGTTGAGACCCTCAAAGGTGCCCTTGCCCAAGCCCAGAAAGAGGCGAAGGCAAACAAGGCAGCCGCTGACAAAGTGGCTGCCGAACTGGAGACCGAGCAGGCTGCCCGCCGTAAACACGAAGATCGGGTGGCCGAAGTCGAGCAAGAGCTGAAGGACGCCATCAGCAAATGCGAGCATTTGGAGGAGAAGACTTCTTCCCAATCATCCGAACTCGCCAAAGCCCTCCAGGAGGCTAAAGAGGCGCAGGTCGAGTCTTGGAGTGCTTGCGAAGAGATCCGTCAGGCGAAGCAGATAGCGGCTGGTAAGGCCTTTCTTTTGCAGAGTATATTTGGAGGTCAAAGAAATGCTTTGCACACTTGACACTTGTAGCGACCCGACATCAAACGGTCAAGTCTCTGTGCTTCAGTGTCATCCCTGGATCGGTAATGCTGACACACAATACTCGAAGGATTTATGACGGAGTAGCAATCACACACTTATTACATTGAATGTCTCAAAAGAGAACTTATTACAATAAATATGGCTTAAGGCCATCTAATACGATAACAGCGGAAGGCTTGGTAGACAAAGTGAGTTCATCAACTCCTACGGCATAGTTGAGTGCATGACAACGACCTATCGCACCTTTACTCGTCGTCTGAAAAGTCTGCAACACAATACGTTGTAGCCTGAAAATGGGTCAGCACATGGAATATGTTGGCAATATAACACAGTAGAGCAATGAACAGATAATGCTATCACTACATGCATATATGGCTGGTGGAGGCTCTATGGTTATATGATTTTGCAAAAAGCCAATTTTTCCCTACAACAAAGGAATAAATTTTATTTAACTATCATGGTAGTTGAAACATCATTGAGAATGGTACCCCATCTCAATCCCAATTAAAGTTAATTATTAACCCAACAAATTAAATTAGAGTGATGAGATACAATAGGAAAATACAAGTACTAGATACTCAAGATGTCCATAACCGGGGACACGGCTAATCATGATTAGTTTATACACTTTGCAGAGGTTTGTGCACTTTTCCCCACAAGACTCGATCGCCTCCGTTGGATTTCTCGCACTACATGGCGTTTGAGAAACGGATGACTGAGACACAGTCTTTCAGAAGCATTAACTCTATACTCTGGGTGGACAGTTACACCTACTTTACCTATACATCTGCTAGCCCACCACTGAAAGAGGTCACACAACATACTCAACTATGCCAGAGCCCATAATGGCTTGTGGCTGCACACATAAGTTTCTAGCATGAATAATCTCACGATCCCTTTGAGCCTGGGTGGCGGACCGTAGGATGATCACACGGATACCCCGGGATCTCCTAGGACAACACTAGATACCCCAGGTGCCCAAACAAGCAATCCACCCAGATGTGTATTAAATTTGCCACCTTAAATTGAACCATTAATTAACAACTCACGTCTGTCATGGATACACTCAAACCCAAATCCACGTCTACGAGCATAGCACAACAATATAAGCATAACGTAGAAGTAACTCCCAAGGGTTTGATATGAAAACAGGCAATAGGTTCTACCTCAACATCTACATCCCAAACCCACAAATTAAGATATCCTACTCATGCAATGTGTGAGGGTTGTATCTAATGCATAAAAACTAGGTAATAAAGGGGTATGATCAATGTGTTACTTGCCTTCCTGATGATCCGCAAAACCTCGTGACTCGTAGTAGCACGCTTCACACTCCGGGAATTCTATCACAAACAAACAATAGCATACATAAGCAATCAAGCAAAGATGCAAGGGTAAAACTCAAATAAGAAGATCTAACCAGAAAGTTTGACTTAAGAACTCCGGTTTGCAAAAAGAATCAAATCAAACGGAGCAACAAAACTCAAACTACGAAAGAAACAAGATCCGATTTACTAATCTGGACTAAAGTCAAATTTTACAGTACCAAAATCTTGTTCAAGTTGGTTAAACAGAAAGAGGGATTCGAGACGAAGATCTAGGCACCTGAATCGCCTGATTCCGATAAACGAGCAAAAAGATAAACTAAAATGAAATTCGGGTCAGAAATCGCGATCGAAAATAATCACGAAAAATCCCGAGAAACAGAAAAACTGACGAACAGGCTAATGAATGAACGTTCGCTATCGGTGAGTAACGGGTAAACGGCGTCCGTTTAAACGAACGAATGGACGACCGTCCGCAAAATACATAAACCGTCGGGAAAACCGATCTAACGAAAATAAACCGAAGAAAACTGACCGGTCAACGGTGACGGGATCCGGCGCGGCGGCGGCGGCTCCGGCTCCGGCGGGCGGCGGCGCGGCAACGGCGGCGCGGCAGCACTGCGCGCGGGGCGGCGGCTGGCGGCGGCGGTGGCGCGCTAGGGCTGTGGCGGCTAGGGTTTGGGGGAGCCGATGGGCTGCGGGGCAGGGGCAGCGCGGCTTCTAAAGCCCTCCCGGGCGGAGTCCCGGTCGGGTACGGCCCGGAGTCGGTTTCCTTTAAAAAAAGAATATTCCGACATGCCGAAAAAGAAAGAAAAGAAATACTAAACGGACTTCAAAAGTTCCGAAATAAATTTTCCCCGTCCTCTAAAAATAAGCCGGACAAGGTGAACATTTATTTGGGCCTATAATGCAATTTTGAAAAACGTGAATTTTTCCTATGTAAATAAAATAGCAATAAAATCCGAATAAAATCAAATATTTGATTTTAATATTTTTTTCCTCCAATATTTCATTTATTTCGAAGAAGTCATATGATCTCCTCTCATATATTTTAATAGGATATATTTTTGAAGGGAAAATAATAAAACAAATGATCCTTGTTTCGATATTTGATAAAAATTTCAAATACGAAAACGGTGAAATCCCCAACTCTCTCCGAGGGTCCTTGAGTTTCTTAGAATTTCTAGGATCGCAAAACAAATATGCAATAAAATATGATATGCATGAACAATCTATGTATAACATTTCAAATTGAAAATTTTGGGATGTTACAAACCTACCCCCCTTAAGATGAATCTCGCCCTCAAGATTCAGGTTGGCTAGAAAATAGGTGTGGGTGGTCTTTCCGTAGATCATCTTCTCGTTCCCAGGTGGCTTCATCCTCGGTATGGTGGCTCCACTAAACTTTGCAGAATTTGATAACCTTGTTGCGTGTGACTCGGCTGGCATACTCAAGGATCTTGACTGGCTTCTCCTCGTAGGTCAAATCACTGTCCAACTGAATCGCTTCCAGGGGCACTGTATCTCTCAGAGGTATATTGGCCATCTCTGCATGGCACTTCTTCAACTGAGAAACGTGAAACACATCATGTACTCCTAACAGTCCTTCAGGTAACTCCAACTTGTAGGCAACTTCTCCCATACGTTCCAAAACACGGTACGGTGCTAAAAATCTTGGGGCTAACTTTCCCTTAACTCCAAAACGCTTAACTCCTTGAAGAGATGATACTCGTAGATACGCTCTGTCTCCGATTTCATAGACTACCTCCTTGCATTTCAAATCTGCATAACTCTTCTGTCTGGACTGAGCTACCTTCAGTCTATCTCGAATCAACTTAACCTTCTCTTCTGACTCTTTGATCAAATCTGGTCCAAACAACTGGAGGTCTCCAACTTCATCCCACATCAACGGTGTTCGGCATCTTCTTCCATACAAGGCTTCGAACGGTGCCATCTTCAAACTGGCCTGGTGGCTGTTGTTGTATGAGAACTCCGCGTAGGGCAAGTTGTCATCCCAACTAGATCCATAATCCAATGCACAAGCTCTCAACATGTCCTCCAGAATATGATTGACTCTCTCAGTATGTCCATCCGTCTGCGGGTGAAAAGTTGTACTGAACTCTAGCCTGGTTCCCAAAGTCTGGTGCAGCTGGTGCCAGAACTTTGAAGTAAACTATGTTCCTCTATCTGATACGATGGTCCTCGGAACTCCGTGCAGACATACGATCCTGGTCATATATATCTTCGCCAACTTCGCACTTGTATAAGTGGTTTTCACTGGGATAAAGTGGGCTACTTTGGTCAAGCGATCCACTACTACCCAGATGGAATCATATCCTGATCGGGTCCTGGGCAATCCGGTGATAAAATCCATGCCAAGCTTATCCCATTTCCATTCGGGTATCGGCATAGGTTGCAGTAATCCTGCTGGATTCTGATGTTCTGCCTTCACTCTCTGACATACATCACATACGGCTACATACTCGGCAATATCCTTCTTCATACCCGTCCACCAGAAATGCTCCTTCAAATCCAAATACATCTTGGTGTTTCTGGGGTGTATCGAGTATGGCGGGTCATGAGCTTCCTGTAGTATCAACTTCCTGATCTCTGCATTATTGGGCACAAAATTACGATCCTCAAACCATAAGGTGTCATTCTCATCCTCACGAAAACCTTTGGCTTTCCCTTCGCGCATCTTCTCCTTTATCTCGGCAATCTCCTTGTCATCCTTCTAAGCTTCTCGAATCCTTCCCAATAATGTAGACTGAACCTCCATTGCTGCAACAAAACCTCTAGGGACTATCTCCAAACGTAGTTCCCTGAGATCCTCGGCTAACTCCGTTGGCATCCCTCCGCTTACGAGGGTGTTAACATAACTCTTACGGATCAAAGCGTCTGCTACGACATTGGCCTTTCCTGGATGATAATGCAGCTTCATGTCATAATCCTTTATGAGCTCCAACCATCTCCTTTGCCTGAGGTTAAGCTCCTTCTGTGTGAAGATGTACTTCAAACTCTTGTGATCCGTGTACACATCGCAACGGTTTCCAATGAGAAAATGTCTCCAGGTCTTGAGCGCATGCACCGCAGCTTCTAACTCCAAATCATGCGTGGCATAATTCAACTCATGTGGTTTCAGTTGTCGTGAGGCATACGAAACGACTCTCCCGTCTTGCATAAGTACTCCTCCAAGTCCTAAGCGAGAGGCGTCACAATACACTTGGAAATCCTTGCGTATATCCGGCAGAATCAGCACTGGGGCTGTAGTCAAACGTTTCTTCAACTCCTAGAAACTTGCTTCACATTCATCAGTCCAATGGAACTTAGTGCCCTTCTTCAACAATGCCGTCATAGGCTTCGCAATCTTAGAAAAATTCTCAATGAATCTCCGATAGTATCCCGCGAGTCTAGGAAAACTGCGGATCTCTCCAACTGAGGTGGGTGCCAACCACTCAGTAACTGACTGAACCATGGTGGGGTCCACTGCTATACCTTCTCCTGATATAACATGTCCAAGAAATCCAACTTCCTTCAACCAAAACTCACATTTGCTGAACTTGGCATATAACTGATGTTCCCTGAGCTTCTCGAGAACCAAACGCAAATGTTCCTTGTGCTCCTCTTCATTCTTCGAGTATACCAAGATGTCATCAATGAAAACCACAACGAACTTATCCAAGAACTCCATGAACACCTTGTTCATCATACTCATGAAATAGGCAGGGGCGTTAGTTAGTCCAAAAGACATAACCGTATACTCATACAGCTCGTACCTTGTGGTGAAAGCTGTTTTAGGTATATCGTTTTCCCTAATCTTCAGTTGGTGATATCCTGATCGCAGATCGATCTTCGAAAACACTTTAGCTCTTGTCAACTGGTCAAATAAATCATTGATCATCGACAGTGGGTACTTATTCTTGATCGCACTTCATTCAACGCACGATAATCAACAACCATCCTTAAGGATCCATCCTTCTTCTCAACCAAAAGCATTGGGGCTCCCCACGGTGATGAACTTCGTCGGATGTAACCTTTCTCCAATAACTCCTTAATCTGCTTATTGATCTCTTCTAGATCATTTGCGGGCATCCGGTATGGTCTCTTTGATATTGGCCCGGTGCCTAGTAATAGCTCTATCAAAAACTCGATGTCACGATCTGGTGGCATGCCTGGTAACTCCTCCGGAAATACCTCTTGGTAATCCTTCACTACAGGCACTTCCTCCTGAACAACTCCCGTGAGAGAATTTACTTGAGTCCTCCTTGGCGCGTGCCTGGATACATATTCCCTCCGGGGTAGTGAGCAAAATTGACTTACTGGCACAATCGATGCTTCCTCCATACATCGATAGCCAATCCATTCCTAGTATCACATCCAAACCTTGTGACTCCAAAATTATCAGGTCTGAGGGGAAAACATGGCTTCCAATGGTCAATGGTAACTGAAAACATCCTTGTCTTACCATATACTCTGCTCCTGGCGAACTTACTAACAAGGGCGTCCTAAGTACCTTAGTGGGCAACTTATACTTATCCACGAATCCCCTTGATATGTATGAATGTGATGCACCAGTATCGAAACGAACAATTGCAGTAAAAGACTTAACCAAAAACTTACCAATAAGTACATCAGGCTGCTCCTCAACCCCCTCCATGTTCACATGGTTCACTTGTCCCCTGTTGAAAGGGTTGTGCTTCTTCCCAGCGCTTCCATTGCAATTGTCGTTCTTCAATTCCGGACAGTCGTTGGCGTAATGTCCAGTCTTCCCGCACTTGTAACAAGTAATGTGACTTTGATCCTTCTTGGCGGGTGTGGCTGGGTTAGAGCGGTTCTGATTGCTGCCTGCTCCATTCCCGTTTCCATTCTTGGGGCCATTGTGATTATAAGAACTTCCTCCAGTGTGGTTGTGGCCTCCATGATTATGGACAAGTCCTCCAGAGTTCGGGGTGAAACGAGGCTTCAGTTGAGCTCCAGAATTGTACTTGCCTTGTCCATACTTCCTCTTGCGGCTCTCAATCTGCTGCTGCTTCCCTTTAATCATAAGAGCCCTGTCTACCAACTCCTGATAGTTGTTAAATGTTGCCACCATCAACTGCATGCTCATCTCATCATTAAGCCCTTCCATAAACTTCTCCTATTTCGCGGCATCTGTGGCCACATCATCAGGGGCATAGCGAGATAGCTTACTAAACTCATCCACGTACTGCCCCACAGTACGGTTCCCTTGGCGTAAGTTGTGAAACTCACACTTCTTCATGCTCATAGCTCCAGTTGAGACAAGGGTTGTGTGGAATGCTTGCTGAAACTGATCCCAAGTAACATTGGCTATGGGAAAAGTGGCTATGTAATTCTCCCACCATGAGGCTGCTGGTCCATCCAATTGGTGTGCGGCAAAACGCACCTTCTCAGCATCCATGCAACCTGCGGTGGTCAACTCCCTTCCTATCCTGCGTAGCCAATCATCCGCAACTATTGGCTCGGTGCTACTGGAAAACAACGGCGGCTGTAACCTCAGAAAGCGGGCTAAGTTTTCAACTGGCGGAGGGTTGTTGTTGTTGTTGCCTTGGTTCTGGACTAATATTTGCATCAAGGCATTCTGCTGCTGGATCAACTGGGTGATCTCCGGTGGGAAGACAAATCCGGTGTCACGTCTCGGAGGCATCTGATGGGTTTAGAGGGAAGAGATTAGAATAGAATTGAGGTCTAGGGAGAAAACACTGCCCATATGCACATGAGACAAACACAATCATATCACTCAATCAATCAAGCAAAGGCATACAAAACGGTCTAGAACTATCGTTAAAGTGCTTGGACTACTACTATATTCATGGGGGAATACTACTAATCATAAGGTGGTCTACTAGAAATTTTGATCGGTGGAAGACTCCATGATATCCACTCCAGCTTCGTCTTCAAAGTCATCATCACTATCGTCGGGGTCGGAGTCGGTGTCGTCGATGATGATGTAGTTCGCCGGGCAAGTGGACTCGTCGTCTTCTCCTCCTGGCGCGGGGTCTCCCGTGAATACTCCGATCTTCTTTATCAGGTCGTCGTTCTTCTCCAATAGTGTAACGATTTCCTCCTCGTATCCATCGCGTGTAGAATTGAGTTCCTCTTCAAGCTCGGTGATCCTTGTCATCGCCTTCTTCAAATCTATCATGTCTGCGCACATCTGGTTATCCTGGCGTCGAATGTGCTGGTTTAACTCCTGGATGAAAGTGCAATGGACCTGTCCTTCCTGGTGCTGACTATCTCCCATTGCTCATCTCAGCGCCCACATATCTTGTAGATAGTATCCTTGAGATCCTTGTGGTAAACTTCGCCTATGCGTCCCATGGCGATGTGGGTTGCCATGCTCTTGCCTAGACTCACTACAAAAAAAATACACTTCCATGATGATATGTGTTTGTCACAGTAGGTCGCTTTTTTTGTCATGCATGTACATCCATGACAAATTTATGACAGAATCAAGATAGTCATACTTGTGCTGTCGTAGAAGTGTTCCATGACATTACCAAAATTATCATCACGGAAGTGTCCACTTCCATGACGATAAATCGCGCGTCACAGAAGTACTTTCGTCAAGGGTGACCGACACGTGGCATCCACCGTAACGGAACACCGTTAAGCTATCAGGTCGGGTTTTGGATCTGATAACCCGTTAACAGCCCCGACCAATGAGAAATTTCCACGTGGAAAATTCTTGTTGGCCGGAGGAAACACGTGTCAGCTCATCATTGGGTCAGATAGGCGCCTATGATATGTCGACACGTGGCACGGCCCAACAAGTTTAAATGGGCCGGCCCAACTGAAGGCCCACAAGATTTTGCGGACCATAATGGGCCGGCCCAGCTAAAGGCCCATGAGATTTTGTGGACCGTAATGGGATGGTCCAGCTAAAGGCCCACAAGATTTTGCGGGCCATAATGGGCCGGCCCAGGTAAAGGCCCACAAGATTTTTGTGTGCCATAATGGGCCGGCCCAGGTAAAGCCCACAAGATTCTTGCGGGTCATAATGGGCCGGCCCAGCTAAAGGCCCACGAGATTTCACCGACATTAATGGGCCGGCCCAGCTGTAGGCCCACAAGATTTTGAGGACCCTAGTAGGCCGGCCCATTAACTGGCTGCCATGTTTTGGGCCAAATGTCGGCCCATATTTGATCTGGTCCATTAATGGCCTGCCACGCTCCGGGCCTAATAGTGGCACGTATGAGATCCGGCCCATTAAAAGCCTACCATGTTCTGGGCCAAATTACGGCCCAGATCAGGTCGGGCCCTTTAAGAGGCTTTGGGCTCAATTATGGCCCATATCAGATTCGGCCCGTCAACTGGACAATATGCTTTTGGGCCCACTTGCTAAAGGCCCACTTAGTAATTCGGCCTGATATTAGTTTTGGCCTGTTAAGGGCCCGTTTAACATTTCGACCCTATATTAATTTCGGCCTGTTAAAAGCCAGTCATATAGTTGGGCCTAACTACGGCCCTGTTTGCATTCGGCCTGCTCGCAGCCGATATCTGATTGGGCCAAACAAGGACCGAGACAATTTTGGCCTGTTAAAAGCCCGTGATTTGATTCGCACAATCATGGGCCGGGGTTCATTTCATGCTGCTGCGTAACTAGTATGAATTAAGAACAAAGCTACTCTATACAATAAAGAAATTACGGCATAGTAACTTAGAATAAACCTACACTATACAATAAAGGGTTTAAGGTATATTACATCCACTGGGCATCGAAGTTCGCCACCAGTGATCATAAAGCGCAACGTAGAAGCAGATTACAAAAACTGGGCACCATTGCAGCGTAACAAAATAATACTGAACCGAGACCACTTCCAAGACGGTTCAAGAAAGGTTAGCCTTGTGAGGGAACTGCTGTGCAAGCTGCTGAGCAAGGCTGTGAAACCGGCCTAGCATGTCGGTCATAGCTTCCAGGTGTAGCTGTTTAGCGACGAGGTTCTCATTGGTGTTCTCCGCAATCTTTCTTAGAGATAGGACTTCAAGTCGAAGTTGAGTTGCAGAATGCCTTTCTGCTAGAACTTGGGACTGAAGAAGTCGAACTGATTCAGACAACGAATTCTGTGAGCTTGTCTGACTGTTAGTGTCAAGTAACTTGAACACTGCATCAAGACAAGACTTTGGGGTTGTCTCGCTATCTTCAAGATGTTTTGCCTTCTTTGCTGCAATATACGTTGGGTTTGTCTCACAGCCTTCACCCTAAAAAAAAGCAGAGAGATGACAGGTTTTCCACGTGTATAAACAAAGATGATAACTGTTCTGTCAATTCTATCCAATTTCAAATTAGAAAATAAAGAGTATGTTCAAAATATCAATAGCATAATTTGGCATTGTTCATAATGCGGGGAGCTTCACCACACTACTGGATTACCATGTCAACATAACAAGCATAGATGAAGGGCAAAGAAAATCATTTTATCTATTTTGGATAATGTGCATGGCATGTTGTTCATATCATCAGCCACATCAGCAAGATAAAACAGGAGATGACAAGGTGCAAACGTGGGCTGCTTCACCACACACTGGATTATAGATCCACAAAAACAAGCATACATATAGTGAGTATTAAGTAATGTGCATGGTATGAATAAGGAATTTGGTTTTACAAGTAAAACTTAGAACTTACGGTTCTTACGAACATGCATTTTGGTAGAAACAACAAACTAAACAGCAGTAAACGATAGGGAGTATGAGAAAATTAAACAGCAGTTGAGGATAAAGGCTTTAGAAGGACTGACTTACATTAACAGTTAACACCGGCTTTATAATGCCCTTCTCCATGTCAAGGGAAGGATAACTCAAGAATTTCAGCACGGAATCTTCTTCATAAGCATTGCCTGTAATCTACATTTTGTAGAGAGTAATTATAGATATGATAATACTGGAAGGGGTAGAGGATAATGAAGATAAGATGCAGATTGATGCTACATAATCAACTACCAATCCCTGGAAGTACAAGCGTTACAGGACAAAATGTACTGACAAGAGCAATGGGCTACACTTCTGCACTGGCATTGTCTGTGTATTCTACTTGTTGGTAAGATTAAATATAGATCTGATCTTTTTTAGTAAATGGTGGGCGAGGGAGATAAGATGTAGAATGCTACAAAATGAACCAATCCCTCTTCCCATAATACAAGAGTGTTTTGAACACTGGTGTACTGTACAAAACGTTCTTATATTATGGGACGGAGGGAGTAGCTGTTAATGTAAGTACAGTGATAGACCATGTTCAGTCCTTATAAGAGGACTGCAGAGCTAAACCTCTTCAAAAGCATTGGGTTGATTCTAAATTTATGTAAGAGTCCATACGGATCTTATAATGTCCACCAAATGGACGATTACGAGGCTAACATGTGCAGTGATGCTACATAATCAAACAGCTATGAAAGTAAATATGGTCATACAGGGCAAGAGGTACTCACAAGAGCAATGCAGTGTGCAGTATAGTCGCGAGATTCTGTGGTCCCTTGAGAACGAATGTTCTTCTGCTAACAGTTTTCGTACAAGTGAGACATTAAGGCAAATGCAGAAATGTAGTTCAAATTGTGATGTGATATCATAGACAGTACCTTACACTGCAGCCGAGACCAATGTGTAACAAGATTATTCCAGTCACCGTCGGATAAATGTAGCACCGGAGACTTTACAGAAATTTCGTTCAGAGGCTTGCCATCGAAGTGCACTTGCCTCAGGTAGGAATGATACTTCATCAACGAGTGCTTGAAAAGCGCAACCAACCCTTGGTCGTCATCACAATCCAGTTTGTGCCTCGCCTATTTAAAAGAATGAAATCTTGTGTCTTCTGTTAGCAGAAACATATGCAGTAATGACCATGAATAACATTAGTACATTACTTACGCGTAAGTTGCGGAGGAAGACTGGAAATTGTTCTGTGTCTGCGGTATAATCTTTCCATGAAGGAAAGATGTGCACAAAGTTCCTGACAACAACATAAGCTTCGTCTTCTAAACTAGGAAGAAATGGAACAGGGGTCCTATTTGCTGCAATTGGGGCTCTCTCTGGTTCGAAAAGGGATTTGGCAACTGGATTTGGTGTACTCTTTGCTGGAATGGGGGTTTTGCGTCGTATAGCTGGTGCTATGTCAACTGGCATAATCATACTGTTTGCTGCAGTTGGGGTCTGCTGAGTTGGGGCATCAGAAATGACCAGTGTAGTAGGGCTAGAGTCTGCTAGAGTTGGGGTAGTTTGTGGGTCAGGTGATATTTCAACTACACCTAATGGGCTATTTGATTTTTCAGGTGCCACTACCTTTTCCAAATACTTTGCTTGTGCTCCTCCACGATCAGCAATCGCCCTCTTCCTTTTGAACGTATGATACACAAGAACAACATTTGAATGGATAAATATGGTATGATGACAGATGGAATATGTACTGAAAATGGATAGGAAGGGCGTATTCACATACACGATGCGTAAACTAAGCTAATGGCAGTTCAACAAAGTAGAAGCAATGCAAAGCATCAGTTGCAAGATATGTGCGAGCAATGTAACCTTGGAAAGTTAGAGCAAGTACCTTGATGGGTGAATAAGATAGGGCATCCTCCTCTGACTCCTCCACTAGGGGGCTACATTGACTTAGGTCTCCCTCTAGCTCAGAATCACTGTTAGGATCATATTCTGAGCATGAATCTATAGGTGGAGAGTGTTTGCATTGCATTGCATGCAGACTTGATTTCAGTCCCTTAATGCCAAGTTTGACAGCCATGGCATTGTTCTGCTTTATTCTTTTCATGCACGCAAGCTCATAATCATTATGATGCTGTTCAGAATCTAAGATTCATGAAAACATAAAAAGTAGTCAGATTATCTATGGAATGCATTGCGGTTTCAACTCGGAGAGTGTCTCCCTATAAACCCCTGCATATGCAAAGTTCACCTCCCCAACCATGCTGACCAGACCACACACAGAGATACACACCCGAGCGGCGAACATGCGTTTTCGAAACTAATTTAGGAACATTTAGCTGACCAATTAAACAACTCTGTTTTAATAATATCAGATTCGTATTTGAACAACTAAGCTTGTTTAGCTTGATGGGTGGAGCAGTGTTATTATGAAACGAAGCACGTATTCTGATCGTATAGTGATCATAAAAGGGGGAAACTCTAAGCATATATTTTTTTTAGCAAAAGAGGGTTTCCCCTCTGATTTCTATTAAAGAAACCACCACGGAACCAACATGATCAATTAAACCCTAAGCATGATCAATTAAACCGTATTATGGCTGTGCCATGGCAGATTTGAAGCTGCAAACCGGAGAAATGATATTTAGCATCCATTGTTTGCTTCGAACTAAGAACTAAATTCTAAGAGCTGAAAAGAAAGTAGAGTAACCAAGTTAAGATCTATTTTTTGGTTGAGATCAAAAAGTTGAGGAGATATGAAGTACCACCTCTCTTGCGGCGCCGTGTAGGCATCGGGGGTGCGATGGCTGTCGGTGGCGTTGAAGCAGATCTGCGACGGTAGACGGGTGCATCGGGGGATAAGTCCCGTTGCGGTGGAAGAGAAGGTCGTGTGAGCGGCCCCGGCAAAGAGGACGACGGCGCCGATGAAGCGAGAGGACGTGATGCAAGGCTATTGGTCCGTCGCCGTGGATGAGAAACGTCCATCTCTAGCAGTGGACGACGCGGTCTTGGTAGGCGCTCCGGCATGGTGGAGGACGGTGGCGATGGATGTGGTGGAGGACGGCGGCGATGGATGGGGTGGCGGACAGAGGCTGGTGTGGGAATGGGGTGTTCTAGCGCGGACGGTGTATGAATGGGAAAATGGAGGGAGAGGTACGGGGAACCATGTTTTTGGGACGCGCCTGTCTGAAATATGGGAAAGTTACGAACTTATCCCCCGTTTGAAATTTGGACGTCTCGTCGGTTGGGGATAGGACGGTAATCTCGCATCTCCCAAATATTTGCCGGTAACTATTTTGGGCGAGGAGAGGGTGTTTTGCCGCCCATGGTTGGCGCCCACGATGTATGAACGGGGCTGACAGGTAGGGCGGTTGTGTCACGTCTGATGGAAGTTACACATCTGCCCCTATTTAAAATATTAGCCTACATCTATTTTGGACGAGGAGAGTTTGTTTTGCCGCCCACCGTGTATGAATGGGGAATGGAGGGAGAAATAGAGGTCTTTCGGACGAGCTTGAATCTAATGAGTTTTGCCGCCCATGTTTGACGCCCACCGTGTCGGAATCGGCTCAGAGGCGGTCGTGTCACGTCTAATTGAAGTTACTAACCTACCCCTATTTAGAGCAGTGGAAATCGGGCCGATGGATTGTCCGTGTAACGGGTAGACAGTAATTTCCATCTCCCAAACACTTGGCTTCGGGCAGCCGATGTGGGAGTGGACATTTTGATGTTTCTTTTGAATTTTGGGACAATAAGCATCCACGTTTACCCTGGCAACTAAATTCGAATCCATTTTGTATTCATATATGAATCTTTATAAATCATTCTATGTGTTTTTATATATCTTCAAAAGGACGACAAAGATGTATTCCACTGTCATATATGAATATGGTTTACAAATGCCGATACTCAAATTTAGAAACTAGAATCCAGTTTAAGGTGAATTCGAATATTTGGAACACTTCATGTCCAACTCAAATGTCACACGCAGCATAATGTGTACTCCCATTTAGATATGTACACAAGCGATGTATCAAGATTCAAATACCGAGTGAATCAACCAAGAATGCACGGATCTAATAGACATATAAACACTTATAGAGTATATGGATCAATAATATCAACTAACATACATAAGCCAGGCCGCTGTACTTTTTTTTGGCTACAACAGCATCCTTTTTTAGCCAGCATCCTGGCCCTTTCCGATGCGTGCCACTTATGGTCCATCTATACTAGTATTGCTGAATGCACATTCAGCCTGATTGGCATATTTGTAGGTCTGGCACATCAATCCAAATGAAATGTCTTCGAGTCTTATCAATTAATACAGACTTGTGCTCAAATAAAATTACAAACAAAAACACAATTATTACATGATCTCTAAAACAAATGGTTTGATTGATTACATGAACAGACAACACAAAGGTTATTCAACTATGGAAAGAACATTTCACCAATGATTTACCAAGTAGGAATTTAATTTCCTTTTTTCCTTCAGGACCTTAACAATCTGGTCAGTCTCAGCTTGCTTCGTTTTGAAATCCACCAAATATTTAATGGTTGTCTTGAGTACTGCTTGTGATTGTGCTGTTTGCTTCCTCAACATGTCAACTTCATCTCTAAGTGCAGAAGTAGAATCTCTTTCTACCACTAGTTTAGCCTCTAGAGCATCAGAAGTTGGCAATTCATAATGCACGATTGGGCCGGTGCCACTGCTGTGGGATGATGCAACGTCCATGGGTACCTCACTCTTTGATCTTGGGCTAACCTGTTTTGCCATTAAAGTTCCGATTGGATTCAGAAAAGTTGAAGTTAGCAAAACATCTCAATTGGGAGTTATAACAGCAAACCAGTTAAACAAACAAGGAATTAAAGAGTTTCAATTGGATGCTGAAAAGTAGTTATTAACATCATTGTAACCCGCTGTTGCAGCAGCAAAGCAGTTAAACAAACAAGTAGATATTTAAGTTAAGGCAAACAGGTAATTCTTAACAGTAAGTATCAAACACATAGATAGGCGCAGTCTACAATATGATTAACAGGCTGTGCCATTATGTAATCAGTAGCAAACTAAATTAAGCCAAGCAACGTAATTGAACAATTTTGCAATAAGTGGCTAACTAAAATTCTGAGAAGCGGGTAACTGAACTTACGCTAGTTCTTTATACAGGCACACTGCAACTTCTTTTTCGCTTACATGGTTGTACGAAGGAGTTCATGGCATCAATTGCTTGGATACGCAGTCCCAATACTTCTTTCTTCCCACACTGCATGGGTAAGTCGAATGGTTAATCTGGTAAGATGGTGCGTCCTTGATATGTTATATGAGGACGTGTAGTCAGACTAGTTGTAGCCAAACACATCACACTGGCTTTTACTGTATATTTCATGCGATTACTTTTGGCATATCGAGATCTAAGCAATCTACAATAGGATGAAAAGACTGGCATCCTTCACATTATTAGTGAACTCAGTTCATAGAAACAAGCAATTCAACCATTCTGTGGGTAAATCAAAAGCGCCACTAGAATATTTTTCACTATCCAATCATACACGCAAAAGGGGGCGACGCCACCATAGGGGCTGGTATGGGCGGCCGCCTCAGGTGGCTGGAAAGTGTGCACCTAGTTTGAGTCGTCCAAGTTGGCCCACGCTAGTTTTGTTCGTCCCAACGCACGAGCAGGCAATGTAAAAAATGAAGAAAAATGTTTCAATATGGATGGGCCAATAACATAAGTGCAAGGCAGGCCCTATAGCAGGCTCGCGGCCCAAACGAGCGCCTCCCATATCGATCGACAGCAGGAAAAATCCCAATTCATTCGCTCCAGCCTCCAGTCTGGTTCGCTCCTAACCTAGCCGTCGCTGGACAGACCGACATAGCTGGATCCAACCCTAGGTGTAGCCTGCGTGGGAGGCAGCGGCGGAAGCACGGGCATGGCATCGAGCTTGCGCAAACGGACAGTCGCTAATTGCAAGAGTAGCATGCGCAACGAGCAGGTACATCACATCCCTGATTATATCTAATTCAACTCTTCAATTTCTGGCCAATAGTTAAACCTGACGGTGTTGTAAAACTGCTTGTATGTAGGGAATCTATGAGAAAATGAAACCAATTTCTACTTATTTTATAACTCCCCCAATCAATAATGAACTGACTGAATCTGATGTATCTAATCAAGTTTCTGGTGCAAACATACAAGCTCATGTTGTTCTTGAGCCTGAAGTGTCTAATGAACAGACTGCTAATGAAGGATTTGATGCAAACATTTTACATGCTCCTGGTGATGAACATATAGTGTCTAATGAAGGATCTAATGCAAGCATTTTGCAAGCTCATTGAAGGATTTAGTGTCTAATGATGATCTACTATGTTGAGAGAGACAGAGATTTGCAGGCATTGATGACAAGCAAATTATAGTGCATTTTCATAGCTTGAGGAAACGTCGAGGCCATCTACCAGAAAGTCCCCGTATCATGACAACATAGCATAAATACTTTTCTAATCTGTTGTTTGAAACTATTGGCATACTTGTGCAGGATAGATATATTGATATGCAGTATGCGCACTGGTTATACGTGCAATTACACTTCAATATTTTCAGCCAGAGAACGAATAATTCAAGCAGGTACAGACCATGTTTGTAGTCCTTGTACACCATGTTGCATTTTGTGTTTTTGGTGCTTGCATCATTTAGTGTTTATAATCTGAACTACTTTGGATCATTAGCTGGTTTTCAAAGTGCATGTAGCTTCACATTTCTCAAGTTATGTTGATTCCCGGAGTGCAAGTGCCTTCGTATTTTTTAAGTTAAATGTTTGCCCCTGGTAACTTGAATTCGTGGATCAGCCACTGCACACAAATCATACACGAATGCCAGTATGAATTAAATGAAATGCAGGGACTTACGCTAGCTCGTTGTATAGGCTCACTGCAGCTCTGCTTGCGCTTGGGATGTTCCATGTACAAGTCCATGTTACCACTTGCTTGGATGTGCAGGCCTTGTGCTCCTTGCATCCCCCTCTGCATTTTTGACATGGCGAATGGTTGATCAAATAAGAGGAATCGACCTTGATGTTGTACCGGAGGACAGATACTTACAAGGTTATACGGGTGTGCAAGATGTGTACCAGATCTCGTAGCGCCGTCATGCTTCGCTAAAATATGGATTTGCTTGTTTCAGATGATATCTCCAGAAGAAATAAGAGTTAAGGTCAGAGTTGCATAGGCGTGTAAGCTAAGAGAGCAGTGAAAGGATATCCAAACATCGTCGGAACAGTGCACAAGGGAGTGATGTGTGGATACCTAGTTCGGGCCGGTGTTTGGGCATGCTCGCCTAGCTAGAGTGCGGGTCACTTCAGAGCCATTGAGGGTGACGCGCTGGCGTTGGCTGGCTGCGCACGGATGCAGATCTTGAGTGGCAGCGGAGCGCTACGATGCGGTGGACGAGGCCGTTGGTGAAGCCCCAACGGCCTCGGGGGGCAGAGGTGCGACGATGAGCTCGGTGAAGTAGCCCCGGTGAGCTGGGAGACAGCATCGGTGAAGCGCACCTGATGCGGTGGAACTCGGTGTCTGTGAGGCACGTCGGTTGCGGCGGCCGACGTTGTCGGTGGAACACCCGATGCGGTGGACGAGGGCATAGATCAGGTAGCTCCGGTGCAGTGGTGAAGCGCGACCGTCGTCTTCATCGTCGTTGTCCGGCACAGAGGTGGGGAATGGTGGGGAAAGATACGAGACGAGGGGCGATTCGAGGGTTGGCGGCGAATTAGGGATTTCAGCAATCTGGACGCGGAAGGGGATGGTGGAGAAGAGAGATTTTGCAGGGCTGGAATTGGGGCCGCCAGATATTTCAATCCGAAACGTGGAAGTGCGAATTTATATTGTCGTCGTCCTTTTTTGGGGGGAGGGGGTGGGTGGCTGGGTGCTACGCGTCCGTCCGACACACGCGACCACCCTGACAGGACTATGCTTTGCTGCCTTAAGGCACCTGCCTTCGTGTCCATGACATATGGGCCCAACAGGTGGTTGGCCCACATGTCAGTGACGCAAAGGCAGTTGCCTTTAAGGCACCGAAGCAGCGTCCACAACGACACGACCCTGGTTTGCCTGGTGCGCCCACATTTGAGAATGCAAACGAATATTCTTTCATTTGCAAACGAATCTGTATGTATTACCATGCCCGTGTTTTCCTTGCAATAATTAGTCATTCGAAACGAGATACTCCATCCATTCACTTTTGTAAGTCGTTTCAAACAACTTAAAATGAACTGTTTTGCACATTGTCTGAAATGTCTTCAAGGTCTTATAAAAGTGAACAGAGGGAGTACTATAAATTAATTAATGAGGAGTTATTTGAAAAAAAATCAAAATGGTACCCACGCTAACGTGGATTAGAGTGTGTCTCACATAATTAGTTATTTGAATTAGAGTGTGTGTCACGTAGTTAGTTATTTGAATTAGAGTGTGTGTCACGTAGCGATCTCCAATTCTAACGTGGATTTCGCATTTCACTGTATCCACGCTACTTTTTTAATACAAATTCATATGTATATGATGAACACCATGGTAGTGAGAAAACTTTTGGATGGATTCAAACATATGACCTACAAAATAGCACAACAAACTGAGTCAATGTCAACTTTTCGAAACTTAGTATGGCACGAATTCGAAATAATTACCCGTATGCCTGGTCCTCGGTTCAAATCTTACAATGTACACCGAATTGAAACATCGATATTAAGTCTCGTACTATGTACATTCAAATGTTGTTTTTTAGCCCCCCCCCCCCCCGCACAAACGCTACATACTTCCTGTATCGGTCAATCTTCCTCTCCTAACCACCTTAGGAAGCTATCGGTTTCCAACACACGTTCATTCTTTCTCTCCATGTTTCGATCTCTAAGTCTCTCAACTACGGAACCCCTTTTTCCACTCTGTTACCAAATGTATTTACCTCACACACCCGCCATTGCACCCCATGCCGAGTTCTCTCTCCCCCCCCTCTCCCTTTCACCCTCTCACGCTAAATACATGCATTGCCTATGTAGCCCCCAACCTCTCGTGCATGCGCACGCACGCACGTTGTATATCTAGGTCACTCCCTCGAGACTGTCTCACTCTTTCTTCCGCACGGCGGGCCACACTCGCTCAATCTCGCTCTCTTTATCCGAGTCTCATTTAACCTCATTTTCTTTCACACACAAATGATATATCTCCCTGTCCGGGCCTCGATCGACACACTCTATACTCTCTCACGCAGATTGTCTATCTAGGTCAGTCCATCCAAGCCGCCACCACTCTTTCGACCTCATGGTGGGCCATGCTCACTCAATCTCTCTCTCTCTCTCTCTTCGTATGTCTTGATTGACATCGCTCTTTCTCAGACAAAAATGATATATCACCATGTTTGAGCCCAATTCGACCTATTCACATTGTATACTCTCTCACGCACATCATCTATCTAGGTCACTCTCTCCAACCCGTCTCACTCTTTCGATCGCACGGCGACCCTATGTGATCGGTTGACCTTGCTTCCAACCACGCACAAAATATATCTACACGTCTTCACTTACTGGTGGGTTCCATGTGTGCTCTCTCTCTCTCTCTCCTCCCCTTCTGCGTTTAGACGCACGGGAAAACAGGAAGAACTCGCGGGCGATGTTGCCGTTGACCATATCTGGACGCGTTCACAAGTCATGGCACCAGTTTCACGTACTAGCAGCACTAGTCAGTGTGTACGTGCAATTCACGTTAATTTGGATGTATATTAAGTGCATGCGGATATTAACTACTAGGATATTATTTGCGTGTTGTCATGTGATTAGCACTATTTTTGGCATGAAATTAACTGCACGCTAAACGTGTTGAGTGCTCGACATTGAAGCAGTCTAGGTCGTTGGATGACAAGGAATACATGTGGCTTGATGACGTTTTATATTTAATTTGATACGGCTCTAGCAGAACATTCAATCGATCAAACCATACATTTCGTTCAATCTGACTCCAACTTTAAATTATACGATGATTGATATAAAATAAACGGAATTGATAAACGTTCGGATTTTAAGCATGGCAATCCGAACGTTTTTCATGGCAAATTTAGATTACGTGGCGGAGGCGGGGGCTTCTCGCGGTGGGAAGCGGCTCCTCTGCCGTGCTCTGTGTATCGTCAGGCCACTGACCGATGGCGACGGCGGTGTCCTGCGCCGTTGTTGGCGTACTCCTGGATGTTGGCCTAGCTTCAAGGAAGGCCAAAATGTTCTGGACTTCGGAGCGAGTCGACGGGCGGGAGGAGGCGACTGGCGTTGGTGCAAGAAACCGGTCGACGGCAGCCATCCATGCCGCTGCGGGGGGCACTGGCACCCGCGCGGGGACGGGCGCTGTCAACGGCGCGGCGGAGACATTCGTGTGCACGGGCACCGGCACGGGCGCGCACGTCAGTGCACGCGCAGGCGCAGGCGCTGGCAGGTGCACGGGTGTGCGCGTCAGTGCACGCGCATGCGCTGGCAGGTGCACGGGCGCGTGAAAGTCGGCGGGCACCTCGTGGAACCCCGTGGGATCAAGCTCGGCGACAATGTGCGGCTCCCAGCCCATCAATGCCACGAGGATGGGCGCTGGCGCAGTCGGGGCGACGGGAGCCGGAACGGGAGCGGGGACAGGCGTGGCATCTTCCCGCAAGGCCAGTTCAAGCTCGTCCCAAAGCGCCTTATGTTCTTGAGACTCCGGCTGGGTGTCTTTCTCAGGAAACTGGAACACTAAGGGCAGACCATCGTGATGCGGCATGGCGTACGTTTAGGTCAGGCTAGTTGGAGGTAGACGACAGGAGAATCGGAGAGGAAGAGAGAGGATTGTAGAGATACTCCCTCCTTTCCGGTTTATAAGGCTCAATTCAAAAATCTCACCAACCAAGGTAGATGGTGAGTGGTGGAATACTTTTTGTAGTTTGCAAAAGCACCCAATTAATGCTCTTGTTTTTCTCAAAAAAATGTTTACCAATGCATTAATTGCAATGCATGCATGCATAAATTACATGCATTGGTCAATTTTCTCTTAATACTTGCATGCAATGATTTAATTTACCTTGGAATCTGAACATGTGATGGGAAACAACAAAATTGAGCCTTATAAATGGAAAAACTAATATTTTGAGATAAGCCCTATAAACCGGAAAGGAGGGAGTACCGGGTAGTGCGGGGTTGATTTTAAACTGCGGCGCCGGCTACATTAAAAGTGGGAGCAATTGGGACGACGGTGGGCGGCGGAGCCTGGTCAAAGGGCTCGCCTCCCGGTGAGCCTGCACAGTGGTCTGCTCGCACGCCTCCTTGACAGCCGGCGCAGCGGTCTGCTCGCACGCCTCCCGTCGACTCACACGCTTGCTCGGACGGCACCTGCCGATTACCGATGAGAAGCGGGGACTCGTGGCAGCACGTAAACGCCCACGGTTTCAATAGTGAAAGCGTTCGCCTTAACGTGACATGTCTTTCTTCCAAAATACCTTGGTTCTTCATTTGTGCAACTTGTCATAAGCAGCTTGTCTCAAATTGAAGAAAAAACTTACGAAGTAATATTTGTGCCATATCACGTGACCATGCTTAGTTTCAAGAATTTATGCTCACTTTTAGATTTTCAGAAATTTAAGATCCAGGATTCGAAACAATATCATAACCTGCATCATGCAATAAATTTTCAAGCCGTACATCTATCATGTTGTATTTCTTAAGAAAGGATTTGGTCAAACATTTTGCTTAGTTAGACTTCAGACAAGTTATATATGCAGAGTAAAAGGATAATCCCTCCGTACCAGTGCATTGCCTGATATATTAACTCAAGTACTAGGCACGAACAAATGGGCTCAATTATGTTCTCATCCTGGTGTAGTAGTAGTAGTAGGCAATGCAGTTGACGGGTGACCTTGACGAGCGGCGACCGAGGGAATTGAACCGTGCTCGGCACGATAGATAATGTTGTCTAGTTACTAACGCATCCCTCCGTTGTTCATAGGTAGTCATTATGGACCGGGGACGTGAGGGGAATTTCCTAGGGCTGGAATTCTGGCCGCCTGATATTTCGACTTGAAACGCTGAGGCTCGACTGGTTGGGGTAATGGGGTTGCCTAATGTGCGTACCACGCACGCCACTGAAGGACACGAGCCTGCTTTTTTTAGGATCAACACGAGCCAAGGTCTAGCTGGTACGCCGTTGGGTCCTACCATTCGAGAATACAAAAGGAACCTTTTAAATTGCCGAACGAATCTATGTGTATTACAATACCCGTATTTTCCTTGCAAATACTAATCTCAACGTGGTAATTGATTTATGACGAGTTGTTGAATTAGAGTGAGTTTGTGATATAGTGATCTCAACGTGGATTTCACATGTCATGGTATCCCTAGTAAGTTTTCCAATGCAAATTCAAATTTAAAAGATGAACAACATGGAGGTGAGAAAACTTTGTATGTATCAAGCATATGACCACAGAGAGAGAGAGACACACATGCACGAACACAACAACAATCAAATAAGTATAGTGCATCTATTTTTCCAAACCATGCATGTATGACACAAATTCAAAAATACTCCTTCTATTCCTAAATATTAGTCTTTTAGAGAGTTCAACAAGTGACTACATACAGAGCAAAATGAGTGAATCTAGACTCTAAAATATGTCTATATACATCCGTATGTGCCAGTCCATTTGAAGCCTCTAAAAAGACTAATATTTGGGAACGAAGGGAGTAAAATGTAAGACATCCATGGTCCTCAGTTCAATATTTAAAATGAACATGAAACTGAAACATGAATATTAAGTCTATTACTACAGTACATGCAAATGTTCTGTTTAGGCGGAGCTATGATTGTTGGGGGTTAACCCCTCGACCCTAGATAAAATTGTGGAGCTCTGTTTAGGGTTGTTTAGATTATATTTGTCCCCACCCTCCCAGCCACCGATTGGTTGTGCACCCCCACCCCTCCTCCCGGGGAGAATATCATGTGCCCCCATACCTTAGATGTTATATGCCGATACGAGTTGCTTGGAGCTTGTAGATCTGAGATATAGCAGCTCACATGATGTGTCTTAATATTTCTGCAGGAAACCTTGATGAGTTTGAGAATTGCACACAATTTGTACAAAAACTACTTAGATTCCCTTTGATCCCATATCCAACGACCTCGAAGCTCGTATCACCGTAGCATCTAAGATGAAGGAGGACATCATATTCTCCTGTATGTAAGAACATCATGTGCTACCACACCTTAGATGCTTTGGTGATACAAGCTCTTCGGAGGCGTTGGATTTGTGACCCAACACCTCCTCGGTGGTTCAAATGGTTTTTTGTAGAAAAGCCCCAAAAGAGTTCGGCCACTGCTTACAAGCACAAAGACTGCTCAGATGCCATTGGATCTCAGATCAAATGACCTCCAAGCTCGTATCACCGTAGCATCCAAGCTGCGATAGCACCTTATGTTTTCTCGCACGGGAGAGTATGAGGTGCTCCCGCACCGTAGATTCCATGGTGATACGAGTTCACTAAGATCTAACGGCCCACAATAGGAGGTTTGAATGTTTTTGCAATATACGGCTGATAGAGTTTGGGAAATGCGCAGAAAGTACAAGTACTACGCATGTGCCATCTGATCACTGATCATATGACCTAGATGCTCATATCACCGTAGCGGGTAATTAAGCTATGAGGAGCACCTAATATGAGCACCGGGGAGCCATTGGATCGAAGATGCAGCGGCACACATGAGGCCTGAATGTTTTATTTGCAAAAAAACCTTTGGAGAGTTTGGAAATTGCGCATAATTACAAAGACTACTCCCAAGCCGTTGGATCTCACTTCCAATGGTGTAAAAACTCGTATCACCATAGTATCTAAGCTGCGGGGTGGATGTGATATTCTATGCCGCTGTCATTTTTGTTCGTAAACTTGTAAAATGCGTGTAACTCATGCCGTTACTTGTCTAACCGCGCAAAGTGTTTGTTCAAAAAAACCATCCTACACTGAAATATCGGAACAACACGCGAGGGTCCCACTTGTCATTAATCAAATTTGGACCTAAAACTAACAAACCTAAAAGACGAGATTCGAACTGGCAACCTGGACTACAAAGCGTAAGTCGATAGCCTGAAAAAACGAACGGTTGTTGGCTTTGTCCCATAACTTGATTTTATTTATACAATACTTTCATTGAGTAGAGTAGAGGGAGTGCCTCGTCAACACGTGCATGACCGTTGTCTCACTTACTGGTGGGTCCCAGGTCTGCGATCTCAATCTCTCTTCTCTCCATTGTCTAACCTTTGCACGGGCACACACGAAGAGCGGCGCTATCTTGCAGTGGTGTTATTACAACTAAAAAAAGCTTGGAAATAGAAGAATCGCCTAGAACAAGAGACGTTGTGGCTGGTCGAGACGGAGCTAACCACATCTATCCTCCGTGCCACGTTTGCATGATGAAGCTATGTGGCTAGTGGGGTGTTTTCGACCGACTGGCTGGGTCCCGAGGTCGAACCATAGTACTACGTCTGATACAGTATATTTTTACACGCACATTTTTCCTCCGTGCCGAGACGTGGCACACCCTACCGCGCGGTTTCGGGATCCTCCCAGGTGGTGCACGCATATATTCTTCCTAACGTGGGACGCCCTACCGCGCGTTTTCTGGGTCCTCCTCGGTCGTAGCGCCGAAGCAAGTAAATGAGTCATCAAATCACGAAAGACCACCTTTCCCGCCGAGTACATCAGTGAAGCACGGTGGCTAGCTAGTTGGGCTAGTTTGACCGATTAGCTAGGCCGCCGCCACATTTGTTTTTTCACCCCTTTTTTATCTACTTGTCGGCAGGTAAATATAAATATCCACCGCGGTGTTGCTCTGGTGTTTGGGTGCGGCAGGATTTTTATTTTTTTGATTGACGGGAGCAGGCGCGGCAGGATTTTTAATTTTTTGATTGACGGGAGCAGATGCGCCAGCAATTAGTCACGATGACTCCGCCTGTAAAAACCCACCGCTCCCTGATGTGAGAAGTCATCGACTAGTGTTTTACCGTGGTGAAAACCAAAAGATTCCCCGCTCCCTCCGCCTTCCCGTAGATTGCATTGCCTTTCAGCCGTTTCGCCCCCTTTGCTTCCTCTCCCATTGCTTCTACCTGGTGCCATGGCGGCGCAGCGGATCACAGAGTCCGAGGTGAGGCTCCTGACACAGGAGCTCCATGCCAAGAATGCGGAGCTCAGGGCCAAGGACGTGGAGCTCCGTGAGCTCAAGGAGGAGATGAGTGCCATGCTCCTCCGTTAAGTGCGGGAGTTCACGGAGCTTCAAAAGCGGCAGGCGTCCACCACAAAGATGCTCGAGGCGTCGGGGCGTTGCTGCAGAAAGCAGGAGATACGATAAGCCGTCAGGGGAGCCGGCTGGAGTGCAAGCGGGCCGATCGTGACGAGTTCCAGGATCGCCTCAGCCACTTGGTGAACCAAGTTGCCACACACGTGTTACGGTTGCGCGATGCCTACCATCGTGCAAGCGCGACGATGCCGGCCGTCGGGCTAAACCCGTTTGACCACCCGGTCGACTTCAATGAGCTGCGGCTTCCGGACCTGGTCTCCTTCTTCACCTATATCTCCGAGGAGTTGAGCCGTCTCCGCGCGATGGTGGGGGCTGAGCTGGACAAGGAGGGGTTGCGGGCTGCCGTCGCCGTTGCCGGGCGAATCCTTTCAGGGCTCCGTCACCGGAATCCATTCGTTCCATTGGACGCCGTCTTTGACGAGATGGCACCCGTCGACCGGGAGCGGGCTCTGCGGGCGGTTGCACCCTGCATCACCAACGTCGTGCGCCTCGAGAAGCAGAGGGACTTCGGTGGTGTTTAGGTGCCCTCTGCATGGGCATGTCCATGTCTCGGCGCAACATGATGTTGGATCAAACTTAGACGGTGCAGATCAGTCACTGTAGCACAAAGCGTGTGGGTGTGTTTGGTTGCATTCTCATCTCAATATAGTTGTTTCCTCTTCATGTATTTGTTACAGATAGGAGTAGTTGACATGAGCACAACATCATTTGTTATCGTCATATCTTACTACACTAGCAACAAGATTGTGTAGTACTAACGTATGAACCACTGCACATGCCTAGTAGTAGGAGCACTGTGTATGTTCAAGTGGCTGCCATGTTTCGCACTCCTCCATCGTAAGAGTGGAAACGCTTGCTGTAATCATTTTTTCTTTTGAAAAACAGTGGACACGCTCTACCGTGCGGATCCTCCTCCAGCCATGCACTAAATTACTCAATTTCGCCGACGTGTGGGACAGCCAGCATCAGGGTCCACCAGCCATGCACTAAATTACTCCGTAGTAGAGTGACGGTAGACTACCCCGATCGAAGCGCCGCAGTAATGCCCAATGAGCCGTCAAATCACAAAACCCCCTCCTTTCCAGCAGTAAGTTGGACGGACGAAGCAACCATCATTTCACTCTTCTCTCTCAGCTTCCTCTCTACCCAACCCTTGCTTCTACCTCATCTTGTTCCTCATTTCTTCAAGAAAACCCCGACCTGCTTCTGCCATTGTTCTTCTCTCCCAAAGAAGGAAAGGTGAGCGCATCAATGGTGTTGATTCTGGCCAAGGCCCGGTCTTGCAACCTCGAGACTGATCCTATAACTCCCTCTCTTTTCTTCTTTTGGGTTTGTGATTATGGTTTCTTTTCTTTTATTTCTATTTGACAGTTTCTTGATGGACGCTGGAGCATCGGCCGAAGTGATGTCTATGGCTCCGGCCAAAACCGTCGAGGCTCATGGTACGAAGAAGCGCAAGCACCCCGCCGAGACTACCGCAGACAAGCTCAAAGCCATCGCCCTGTCCAAGCCCCCCCTCTCCAGGATCCCTCATTAAGCAAGTCTAGGTAATATCTCTTCTTGACGATTTTTTGCTCGATCTTGATCGTGTTTTTTCATCTAACACGTAGTACTAGTACTAGTAGTACAACTTTCTGGGTGATCTTGCATGTGATTTTTGTGTGCCAAATGACGGTTCTAAATTCCTCTTTTGACCAAAACATGCGAGAGGTTGACACTGATTTCTTATAGATTACTTTCAACTACTCCCTCTGTCCCAAATTTCTTGTCTTAGATTTGTCTACATATGGATGTATCTAATACTAAAATGTGACTTGATACATCCGTATCTAGACAAATCTAAGACAAGAATTTTGGGACGGAGGGAGTACTTTATGAACATCAATGCTACCTTTTAAGAGGGTATATTTGCCTCAGTAACTTGTGTTATGGATTTTGCATGTAATCCCTCTGCTCTCATGCATTTGAAGACATGTTCTAGTGTCTTTGTTCACTCATTTCTGTGCGTATATGTAGTCATATATGGAGTATAATATCAAAAATCATCTTATATTTCTAAACAGAGGTAGTAACAAAATATGGTTTCTGTTTGAATTAGAACCAGGTTCGCGGTGGAGATGAAGTTCTCAAAGTCATGCCGTGTGAACTGGAAGACTTGATGATGAGTTCTACTGCTGAACTATCCAGCTGTTGTGTCCTTGTCGCCACGTGTCCTGAACTAGTGTTTTCCTGTAGCATTGTTGTCAGGCGTGTTCTCGAGGCTATACTTGACCACAACAATTTCCTGGTTGTGCCTTCGATTACGAAGGGTGTGGTTCTTGTAAAGCTTCCCAACAAATCTGATGCGGCCTGTCTTCATCATCATGTTTATGAGTGGAAAGACCACTCTTTTAGGTTCTCCAAGGTTGACAAGATGGTGATGGTGTGTGTAGACATCTCACACGAAGTCCATGGCCTAGTCAGTTATGCGGGGTTCATCCCGTAGGTCGGTGGCAAGAAATAGTCTGCAGAGTTTAGTTAGTGCAACTTTGCTTGTCTGTAGTAAGTACTATTGTTCAGTACTTGATTTGTGTTTGTGAACCCTGTATTGTTTATTAGTACTGCCGCTTTTGGTGTGTGGTCAGTCCTGAGAATGGTCTATGTTAATGTCTATCCACTCAATTCAGTCTGTATATTTTGAAGTATCCAGATCATATTTTTTGTGAGGACGGTTTATCAATTATGGTTACACTCCAATATCTGTATGCATTGCAGGGTTTATCGCACCCACCAGGATTTCCAGTCCCATGGATGTTCGGTCCATACGATTTGTCACGACCTTTGGACTGTCCTGCTTGTGGGAGTAGGCAGGGCCCCTGTATGCCACGCTTAGTTGGACGATCAATCTTCTGTTTAGTACTTCAACATAGTGATTTCCTGGTAAGGATTCACTCGTGTCACATCAAGTAAATCTTATTGATTTACTGTCTAAATCTTATTGATTTAATGTCATGTTTTCTTTCTTTTCCTGCAATTTTACGATGCAGGTTTTGCCATGTGACATTCATCACAGAATAAACCGTTCTTATGTCGTGTCAGTAACGAAGGCACTGTCCATCACTTATATTACTGGAAAAAATTGGATCAGTTTGTTGTCTGAGTACAAGCTGAATCCCTATGATGAACTGCGGTTTGGTTTAACAAAAATGCCACAATTAGTCCTTCTCGCATTTAAAAGAAATGAAGAAAAAAACTGGATCACGGTCACGGATCCTAGTCAAGTTAGAAAGCTGATCATAGCAGACCAGACACGATCGCCGCTGTCTCGCACAGATCGAGCACTGGCAGTTGCTCTAGCACTGACAGCGGCAGCAGCTCAGTCTGATCCAGCTGAGGATTGGGCACCGACCGCGTCAGCGGATCAGTCTGATCTACCGGAGGATCAAGCATCGACACCGGCACCTGCTCCGACACCGGCACCAGCTCTACAAGGAGCGCCATCTCCGGCAGCAGCAGCGGCTTCGGCACCTGCACCAACACTTGCACTTGCATCTGCTCCGGCCCATGCAGTTGCACCGGCAACAGACTGGGCTACAGTTCGCACTTCATATACCAAAGTCCTTACAAAAATCGACATGTCCACCTTCTTGGTAAGCATTGGCCGCCCAAGTGCTTCGTTCTTTTTTCTTTCCATGTTGTTTCACATGATTCACTGTGTTGATCTAACTATTTGGGTATGTCTTCTTGTTTGCAAACAGAGAATTCCTAGAGCAACGAGGGAGTCGTTCAACAATCCGGGCGACCTCCACCAAGTTTCTCTTACCATGCGCAGCCTTGTTGTGAATGAACCTGCTCAATATACCGTAAGTACAAAGGATGGTCGCATGATGATTGATGCTAAAGGATGGTCAAGGTTCAAATCTAAATCATATCTTGCGGTAGGGGATGATGTCAAAATCTGACTTTCTCGGCAAGGAGAGCTGGTCCAAATCAACTTTTAAATTAGCAGCACGCAACTGCCGAACTGATCTATCCTCCGAGAGATTTTGATGTAATAATCTGGCATGGTGAAACAAGTGTCATGTGTGTATAAGTAGTACGATAGTATTATTTATCACATGGTATATTGTTGATAGAATTGCAACTCTGATAGTTGGTTAGGAACTGTCGTTCGATTTCATTCCAACAGCTGCCGTGCTTTATTCAATTTTGTGTATTTGCCTTGCGACAGCATCTAAAACCAGCGCTGTACCGATCGCTTGCAATATGAAAGCGCTGAGGTAGAACACATGGGCCCCCAAACATGCAGGGTCGGCCTGCGGCCCAAAGTCCAGAACCGTGAGTCTATCTGAGTATTATATTCTCAGCTAAACCCCCATAAAAAAAGCTGAACCCCCATAATGCCCGTGTGTTGCAGAGGGAGTATATTTCTCGGCAAGGTGAGCCTGTGATATAAAAGATTTGTATATTTCTTTACAAAGGGAGTATCTCTCTGTCAAAAAAATATTTATGTGTAACTAGTTACTCCTGTCTTTCTACTTCCTTTCGCTGATATGTGGGGCAACCGGCAATGGGGTCCACATGCCATATGCACAAATTAGAGTGCACAACTTCACGGTAGACACACCCCGGTCGTAGCGCCGCAGTAATGCCCAATGAGCCGTCAAATCACAACCCCCCTTTCCAGCTTTAGCAGTAAGCTGGACGGACGAAGCGGCAATATTTCACTGGGCCTAAATCCCCTTCTCCCTCGTCTGCTTGTTCAGAGAAAACCCCCTCTCGGTGATTGCATAGGGTTTTCTCATGAAGAACCAGGTACGAATTCTTCATCCATCCCCGATAAACCCAAGTCCCTTGGTCGCAGGTAATCCTAGGATGGCAGCCGCCGCCGTAGATGCATTTTTCTTCCTACTGAAGCTAGTGTGTTTCATTTGTAGTGCCCAAAGTGCAAGTACCCTACAGGTTTCTGCACCCTCGGGGAGACGCCACACTTGTTCCTTCTCATCCTAACACAGCATTTTGAAACGCGCACAGTATGTTCCTAGAATCCTATTTTCTATCCGGGAGGGTGGGGGGTTTTTGAACATGCTGTGTTCTCATATTATTTTTCCTGCAGTGTATTATTTTCTCTGCCAGAACACATGTACTCAAGATGCTCGGCCTTGCCATAACTGAATACACTACTTTAATGGTCACAGTGAAGACAAGCCATGGATATAAGTTCCGAGTTGGGTTCATGAACCAAGAAGATCGCTGCTTTTTTATGGCCGAACTTGGATAAACTTTCTCAAGTGTTACGGACTGAAAGTTGGCGCACAAATGTTGATGGAAATAGCAGAACCTGGTCTCATCTTCACTGCAATCTTCCACCCCGACGTCATTCCAATTGTTCATCCATGTTAGTTTTGTATCTGGTTCTTGCTTGTTGCCTCAATTACTTCTTAATCCACCTATTCTGTCTAACTAATCACAATTTAACTTTAGAAGTAGCAATGAATCTCTCACGAAGATGCTACTTCTAACTAATATTTTCTTATAATTGGTGGCACATGTAGGTTTTTTGAGAGTTAAGCAGTCTGCTCGTTTGTTACTCTGTAATAACTCGGCTGTTACTAATGGCACTGAAGTTGACTGGATCGACATCCATAAGTTCCTACACTTTATTGATCGTCTTGAGGTCCTTGTGGGGAGTTTCAATGGTGGAAGGCCACGTGGGATATGTGTGCCACTGCTGCACTAGTTGAACAGGTCCAACTGTGTCGAGAAACTTATGGTACGAGCTGTTTTCTGTTATATATGTTGTTCATAAACTATTTCTTATACACAGTTTTACAGCTGTGATCTTCTTGAAACAGGAACTGTCGAGTTCTATTGTTCCTATACAGATGCCTGACCATGGTCAGGTCAGACTTGCGCTTGGTCACAACATGATGTATATGTCGACCTACTCAATTCCCCTTGGAGGTGAAAAGATACTTATTCATGGGTGGTCTCAAATAATGAAGGCCCGTCCATCTTGGAGAATAGGATAGAAGATTATGTTCATGCTTTTCCATGGCTCTAAAGCGAATATCCTATTTATTGACCACGTTGCAAGATGAAGCCGGTTTCAAAAGGTTGTGGATGCACGGGGTGGCGCCTAGGCCTTGTCCTGGGGCTTGGCGGCCTCACCCTTGGTTAACTATTGGCAAAGTAGCACTGTTCAAGGCATGCTTTGTATGGTTGAACCTGTATAAGTACTCATACTGCTTTCAGCCTTGGTTGTTAAGTGCCCCTGCTGGTTTCAGTTAAGGTTGTTAAGTACTCCTGCTGCTTTTACAGTCTGTCGTGTTTCTTCAGTCCTATCTTCATCCAGCCGCCAAAACCAAACCAGCGCCGGCGGGGCCGCCTGCTTCCGCCTCCCACGGCTGGCTGCGCCTCAGCGCATGCATCGCCGGCCCACCATCTCCTAAATCGTTAACGCCGACGTCCTCCGCGCGCTTTGGTGTGCTCGCCGCGGTGCCGCCCTCTCGCGTTGTCAACATGGTCAACAAACAACAGGAATCGGCAGAAGTACGTGGAGAGGATGACAGTAGGGGCCCACCACGTCAGCGTATGGAAAAAAATGCTTCCTCCTAGTGTTTTCCTGACATCTGGGACCCACGACATTGTGAGCGTATATAGTCAATAGACAAGAGAACAGCACAAGATCGGCTGACACCTGGGACGTAGCTACTCGAGCAGTATTTTTTTGTTTGGTATTGTTGAGACGGAGCAGGGTTTGAACTGGGCTGTGGCCCGTCTAGCCCAGGCTTATATTTTATGTTCACCATGTGACCAGCCTAGCTATTTTTTCTTTGTGAAAATGAGCCCAGTTTATTTTTTCTGAAGAATACCCAATCCAGGCCTACTTATTTTTCTACGCCCTGATGGGCTGCAACTCTTTCAAGATGCCTGCAAATCTTGAAAGTAATATGAAATGGGTTGTAAATATAAAAACATATGACAAATTGGCAATTACTTTATAATTTCTGAATTTTATCACATCTTCAGATTCCTATTTCACTGGGCATTAACCTAATTTAAATATATCTTCAAAGTACTTTAAATCTGGCTAGACATTTCGGTATTAAAAATAGTTTGGAACCCACAGAAATATGCAAAATTGGCCCTGGCCAACCAAAAAAAAGACTGCAATAAATTGCATAAGAAGTTTCCATGAGCTATATATAAATTATTATATATAGATCTGGTGCGCTCGGCGCGGCGTGGTCAACGTGGTCAAGGAACGGCTTCCATCGGACGTGGACTGTACGTAGAGAGGCTGACAGCTGGGTCCACGGCCACAGCAAGGAAGTGCCTCCTTATTACGTGCAAAATAATTATTCCTCCACCTGACAGCAGGGACCCACCGGACGGGCCACCAGTATTTTGCGAAAAAAATCGTTTCCCCCTGAATGTTGGGACCCATCGGACGGGCCACCGTATTTTGCAAAAAAAACGTTCCCCCCGCTGTCAGCTCGGACCCACCGGAAGTGCCTCCTTATTACGCACAAAAAAATGAATACTCCCCCGGCTAGCTGGGACCCACCTTGGTGGGAGGCTGACTTGTGGGCCTACTAAGTTGACGGGGACGAAGGGCTTTGTCAACTTAGTCAATATGAACGATTCTAGCTCCATTGACCATACGATGTCCATCCAACGGCCCTAGTGCTTCTTCAATCTCTGGTCTTCTTGCTCCAGCCGCCCAAAGCAGCGCCGGTCGTGCCGCATGTTCCTGCCTCCCGTGGCCGGCTGTGCTGCCGCAGAGGCCTCACCGCCCCCTACTATTCCCACCGCTGGCCAGGCCCTGCGGCGACGGCAGCCTCACACCGCAGCCAAACCAGTGAACCCTCGTAATCCTCTCCGCGCGCGCGGGCTTCCACTATCGCGTCTTCCCCGGCTCCCCGTCGTCCCCTTCCTAGGCCTCACCGTCATCCACCGCCCTGGTGCTCTCGGCGCAGTGTGGTCAACGTGGTCAAGGAACGACTTCCATCGGACGTGGACTGTACGTGGAGAGGCTGACAGTTGGGTCCACGACGGCAGCAAGGAAGTGCCTCCTTATTACGCGGTAAATAATGATTCCTCCACCTGACAGCAGGGGCCCACCGGACGGGCCACCATATTTCGCGAAAAAAATGTTTCCCCCCTGACTGCTAGGACCCACCAGCTACACCTTCGCACGCAAGGAAGTGCGTCCGGGCAAAAAAAATGATTCGCCCCCTGACTGCTGGGACCCACCAGCTACATCTTCGCACGCAAGGAAGTGCATCTGGGCAAAAAAACAAAACGATTCGCCCCCCTGACTGCTGGGACCCACCAGCTACATCTTCGCACGCAAGGAAGTGCGTCCGGGAAAAAATCGATTCGCCCCCTGACTGCTAGGACCCACCAGCTACATCTTCGCAGGCAAGGAAGTGCTTGACAGTCGAGACCCACCTGGTCGAAGCATACCTAGCGTTGACATTCTGGTCGCGAACGTGTACGTACATACTGGTCGATGTAGAGGCGCGCACGTGTCGTAGTAGAGGCGCGCACGTGTCGTAGTAGAGGCACGCACGTAGCATGTACACGTACATACAGCGGCCAGGGTGCAAGAAAGAAAATACGGCCATGTATGTGTACATACAGGCGAGGTCTCGAACGCCTACTCGCGCATACGTACGGCGAGGGCTCGTGTACATGGCTGGGTCGGAACGGAGAAACAGCGTCGTTGTCGTGTTCATGGGTCGGAACGGAATGTGTGGTCATGTTCATCGGGAGGGCTTGGATGGAAGAGGCGATGGAAACGAGGCATGGCGTACCGCACAACGGAGGAAACGGACCTCCTACGGTCGAAATGGGGGTCCTGTTGATCGGGAGGGGTGTGGCGTACCGCAAAACGGAGGAAACGGACCTCCTACGGTCGAAACAGGGGTCCTGTTGATCGGGAGGGGTGTGCCGTACCGCAAAACGGAGGAAACGGACTTGTGTTGGAGCGCTACGGTCGAAACGGGGGTCCTGTTCATCGGGAGGGGTGTGGCGTACCGCAAAACGGGACTCCACGGGATACTGTTCATCTCCACCGTCAACCCCCTCCAGCCTCCACGAGCTATTGTTCATCCACCATCGACCTCCTCCAGCCTCCACGGGCTCCTGTTCATCCAGCCTCCACCGCGCGCTACTCCACCGGCTACTGTTCAACCACCCCTCCACCGTATACTATTCATCCAGCTCTCCACACCACGGGGTCCTGTTCAACCACCCCTCCACGGGCACCACTCCACCGTCTACTATTATCCTGCCCTCCACACTACGGGGTCCTGTTCATCCACCCCTCCACGGGCACCCCTCCATCGTGTACTGTTCATCCAGCCCTCCACCACACCACGGGGTCCAGTTCATCCAGAGGCAATGCCACCGCTCACTGTTCATCCCCCCCCCCCCCCCGCAACACTCACTATTCATCCCATCGATCGGCTTCAGTTAGCAGCAGTAGCCAAGGAATCGCTCGATCGGGTTCAGTTAACAGCCATCAATCGATCGCTCGGGTTCAGTAACGCGTAGCCTGCAGTGCAATCGCTCGGGTTCAGTTAGAGCCCAATGCCTCGCTCGGGTTCAGTTAGAGCCAACGCCTCGCACACACGCGCGTACGTGTACGAGAGAAACGCGCATCGCTCAGCCCCCAACCTCCCACCGTAACCGGGAACTCCCCAAAATTTTCCTCCCCCTCGCTTCTACCACGGTTTTTTCGGTCATGGACGGCCCAAAGAATGTCATGCAGCTGCGTCTCTGCCCGCCCAGGACAAAAAGCCCATTTTCTGTCATGATTTTTTCTCATAGAAGTAGGAGCCCACCACATCTACGATGATACCGGGTTTTGTCACAATTATCATCATAGAAGTGTCATATGTATGACAGAAAAAAATTTCGTTCGGCCCAAAATGTCACGGATGTGTCTTTTTTTGTAGTGACTCCAGGTTGGGGCATCAAAGGAAAACTCTATGGGCTCCGTGACTGGCATGAACGTCCTTCCTGGAAATTCAACTTGAATCATCCAACGCTCCTCTTCTAGTAAAGTGGCGTTGTAGGTCCCGGTGAAGCTTGGTATTCCAATGTTCTGGTATCTAGTGACTTCTTTCAAGTGTCGTCCAAAGGGGGTGTCTTCATCCGGCTGTGCAAACTTGTTCCTTGAGTCTGCCATCCTAAAGAGTAGAAAATGGAGAGGATTCAGAAATGAGTAGAGAAAAGTGACCTATGGGTTTCCTTTGTGGTCGTGTCCTACATTCAACGTGTGCTCTAATACCATCTTGTAGCGACCCGACCTCAAACGGTCAAGTCTCTGTGCTTCAGTGTCATCCCTGGATCGGTAATGCTGACAAACACACTACTCGAAGGATTTATGACAGGGTAGCAATCACACACTTATTAAACCGAATGTCTCAAAAGAGAACTTATTACAATAAATATGGCTTCAGGCCATCTAATACGATAACAGCGGAAGGCTTGGAAGATAAAGTGAGTCCATCAACTCCAACGGCATAGCTGAGTGCATGACAACGACCTATCGCACCTTTACTCATCGTTTGAAAAGTCTGCGACATAATACGTTGCAGCCCGAAAAAGGGTCAGCACATGGAATATGCTGTCAATATAACACAGTAGAGCAATGAACAGATAATGCTATCACTGCATGCATATATGGCTGGTGGAGGCTCTATGGTTATATGATTTTGCGAAAAGCCAATTTTTTCCCACAACAAAGGAATAAATTTTATTTAACTATCATGGTAGTAGAAACATCATTGAGAATGGTACCCCATCTCAATCCCAATTAAAGTTAATTATTAACCCAACAAATTAAATTAGAGTGATGAGATACAATAGGAAAATCCAAGTACTAGATACTCAAGATGTCCATAACCGGGGACACGGCTAATCATGATTAGTTTATACACTCTACGGAGATTTGCGCACTTTTCCCCACAAGACTCGATTGCCTCCGTTGGATTTCTCGCACTACATGGTGTTTGAGAAACGAATGACCGAGACACAGTCTTTCAGAAGCATTAACTCTTTACTCTGGGTGGACAGTTACACCTACTTTCCCTCTACATCTTCTAGCCCACCACTGAAAGAGGTCACACAACCTACTCAACTATGCCAGAGCCCATAATGTCTTGTGGCTGCACACGGAAGTTTCTAGCATGAATAATCTCACGATCCCTTTGAGCCTGGGTGGCGGACCGTAGGATGATCACATGGATACCCCAGGATCTCCTAGGACAACACTGGATACCCTAGGTGTCCAAACAAGCAATCCACTCAGATGTGTATTAAAGATGCCACCTTAAGTTGAACACTTAATTAACAACTCACATCTGTCATGGATACACTCAAACCCAAATCCACGTCTACGAGCATAGCACAACAATATAAGCATAACGTAGAAGTAACTCCCAAGGGTTTGATATGAAAACAGGCAATAGGTTCTACCTCAACATCTACATCCCAAACACACAAATTAAGAGAGCCTACTCATGCAATGTGTGAGGGTTGTATCTAATGCATAAAAACTGGGTAATAAAGGGGTATGATCAATGTGTTACTTGCCTTGCTGACGATTCGCAAAACCTAGTGACTCGTAGTAGCATGCTTCACACTCCAGGAATTCTATCGCAAACAAACAATAGCATACATAAGCAATCAAGCAAAGATGCAAGGGTAAAACTCAAATAAGAAGATCTAACTAGAAAGTTCAACTTAAGAACTCCGATTTGCAAAAAGAATCAAACCAAACGGAGCAACGAAACTCAAACTGCGAAAGAAACAAGATCCAATTTACTAATCTGGACTAAAGTCAAATTTTACAGTACCAAAATCTTGTTCAAGTTGGTTAAACAAAAAGGGGGCTTCGAGACGAAGATCTAGGCGCTTGAATCGCCTGATTCCGATAAACGAGCAAAAAGATAAACTAAAACAAAATTTGGGTCAGAAATCGCGATCGAAAATAATCGCGAAAAATCCCGAGAAACAGAAAAACTGACGAACAGGCTAACGAACGAACGTTCGATGTCTGTGACTAACGGGTAAACGACGTCCGTTTAAACGAACGAACGGACGAACGCCCGCAAAATAAATAAACCGCCGGGAAAACCGATCTAACAAAAATAAATCAAAGAAAATACAAAAACCGGGGTTATCCGAAGAAAACCGGCCGGTCAACGGTGGTCAATGGCGACAGGATCCGGCGCGGCGGCGACGGCGGGCGGCGGCGGCGGCGGCGGCGCGTTAGGGTGGCGGCGGCTAGGGTTTGGGGGCGCGGGTGGGCTGCGGGGCAGGGGCGGCGCGGCTTATAAAGCCCCCCCCCCCCCCCGGGCGGAGTCCCGGTCGGGTACGGCCCGGAGTCGGTTTCCTCTTAAAAAAATTCCGACATGCAGAAAAAGAAAGAAAAGAAATACTAAACGACTCCAAAAATTCCGAAATAAATTTTCCCCGTCCTCTAAAAATAAGCCGGACAGGGTGAACATTTATTTGGGCCTATAATGCAATTTTGAAAAACACAAATTTTTCCTATGCAAATAAAATAGCTATAAAATCCGAATAAAATCAAATATTTGATATTAATATATTTTTTCCTCAATATTTCATTTATTTCGAAGACGTCATATTATCTCCTCTCATATATTTTAATAAGCAATATTTTTAGAGGGAAAATAATAAAAACGAATGATCCTTGTTCCGATATTTGATAAAAATTTCAAATACGAAACAGTGAAATCACCAACTCTCTCCGAGGGTCCTTGAGTTGCTTAGAATTTCGAGGATCGCAAAACAAATATGCAATAAAATATGATATGAATGAACGATCTATGTATAACATTCCAAATTGAAAATTTTGGGATGTTACAATACTACTGCAGGATGCTGCTAACGCGACACTACGATCAGAGACCCTTTGACGAAACTGTGTGTGATGCATTAATCACAAACGGGGATGTAAAAAAACCATCGAAAAAGGTGCAAAGCATTTGCGATGAGGCAGAACAACAGAATCGAGCAGCTATATCAATGTGTGTGTGATACACGGCATACAGTTCGCTCCGACGAACTGTTTGCTATTAGGGAGTGCAACATAAACGGTTAGCCAGATCAAGGTGTGTGTGATATAGGGCATACGGTTCACTCGGACGAACTGTTTTCGATTAGTGACCGCAACAGAAATGGTTCAACTTAACAAGATGTCTGTGATACGTGGCAAACAGCTGACTCGGATGAACTGTTTGCGATGAGAAATTACAACAAGATGGTTAATACAATTAGTTCGTGTGTGATTCTGTGTGTACAAAAAACTTTGAAAAATGCAAACTACTCCCTCCGTCCCATAATATAAGAACGTTTTTAACATTATACTAGTGTCAAAAACGTTCTTATATTTTGGGACAGAGGGAGTAGTTGCTTGCAGTGGCTAGGGGTATCGCACACGATGCGTCTGCGAGTACTCGTGTGTGATGATTAGTAAGTTATACATACGTTTCCTTATGTTAACACTTGTGTGATAAATAACACATGGCACCGGATACGGTATTCGGGTTGTGTGTGTGCTCCACTTAGTCTTCCCGCGCTCCACATGGGTAAATTGTAAAATCCACGCCTATTCCCTCACCGGGTTCCCGCCACCAGCTAACGGCTTGCTGCATATAACCCAGGCGGCAACGCACTGCCGCGACACTCTACGAAGATCTAGTCCTCACCCATCTACCATTAGTTATTCCAAGCATGCCAGGCAACGACCAAAGCTTTGACGTTGACGCCTACCTGCGTTACATCTTTGGCGAGGAGAACGAGTCGGAGCGGGTCGGGGAGCAAGAGCTTCATCGACCGGTGCAGGCACCATGGCCCATCGGCAGCGATATCGGTGTCACAGTCCTTGGGAGCACAATCGACATATTGTAGAGGAGGTGTGATGAGCAGTTCGCCATCCACCGTGCAAAAGATCCAGAGCTGCTCGACGACATGATCGACGACCCACCCAAAGAGCCACCGTCACCAGTGCTCATCGAGAGCCCGATGCCCCGCAAGGAATGGGCAGAGGGCCTCTACGATTCAGTCAAGACAAAGGCAGCATGTGGCTTCATCATTTCCCGTGGCGGTCGTGTCAACCTCGATCCCGATGATGTGGTGGCCAGGCTCGAGCGCATCCTTGGCGGAGTTGACGTCCCCGACGAAGTAGAACATCGCCAACATGATATCTTGAGGATGCAGGTGATCAACAGAATTTGCTACCAGGCCAGAGACATGGAAATAGAGCGGTTCCGCGGAGTTGTCATGTGTGCGATTGCACGCTGTCAAGCTCTTCTGGAAGAGGCCCAGCAGCCCCAAGAGCCTCCCAGCGCCAGCAGCTCCGTAGGTGGAGGCGGATCGGGACACTTGGAGTGAACGGCCGCAAGGGTGCTATGCTGATCATGGAGTCCGAGGAGACCATCGTCGGAAGGCTGCCAGCTTAGCCTTTTAGCATATATTTTATTATAATTCTATGCATATGTAGGTCATGAGTGTTCTAGGCCTTGCTGCATTTGACATTTTAAATTATCCTTAATATGTAAGACAATTATTAAGAATTATTAACAGTCGCCATTGTAACTTTGCCTCAACGGCGAGCAGAGCGCGCGTAGGGACGCCAGAGCGGAGCGCGCCGTGGCCGCCTCAACGGCGAGCAACCATGTGGTCAACCTTCTGTCATCAATAAATTTTGACCTTGTTTCTCGTCACATTGTTGATTACAACGCAATAAGTAATTGAAAATCTGTTCACAACTATCAAACTAATATGTGTTCGCACTTAGCACCAGGCTATAAAAACCACCCACTCGAAAATTACTTCACAGTTCCTCTCCTCATCACCCACAAAACTGATTTTTTCTGTCAACTCGTTCCGCCATAACTGGTAGGAGGAATTTAGGGTGGACATATAACCAGGCAGTAAAGACCAAGACCACGGAAGCACTAGAGAGGACCCGCCGCGAAGCCGCAGCCGCATCAGAGATGTCCCGGCACGCCGCGGAGCCCTCGAACGAGCTCTCACGGGCACGTGAGGGCTCTCACAAGCGCATTCGCGGCGTCAGCCATTGCGACGTGCGGTGTTCCTGAAGTCCTTCACCGGTGATGACGACATTCTCGCAGGCGTCACTACGCAACAGGAGCTGGTCGATGACTTGATGAAGCTGCTCAAGATCAACGATGCCTCGGTTGACAAGGCGATCGGCCTCGTCGAGCAACTCATGGGTTACAATGCGAAGCTCCTCAAGTTGGTCGCTGAGAAGGAGGAGGAGGCCGCCGGCTGGAAGATGTTGCATGAGCTGATAAGCGCCTCGGAGATAACGCTGAAAGCGGTCATCGAGGAACTGATGGGTGGCATGAGGAAGCTCCAGATCGAGCGCAAGCAGGAAGTGGAGGAATCCGTGGCTGCCTTCAAGCAAAGTCGTGAGGAATTGAAGGAGCTGGAGGATTTCGCCGCCCGGCGATCCATCGACAAGTAGAGATAGTAGCGACCCAGATCGTTGTCTGCAATTTCCTTCTTCTCTTGCCCCCGTGACTTTCGAGCTTTGCCGCATATGGAATTTTAAATTATCCGGAATATGTAAGACAATTATTATCTGCGCCATTGTAAATTTTTCGTCATATTATCCGTTGCCATTTTATTTGTGGTCGTATTATCCGTTGCCCTATGTGGCAATTTAAATTAGGGCAGAATACGAGTTGAAAACATGAACAAAGAAAATGATGCCATGGGATCACAAGCAAACACCCTCCGTCCAGGTGCTTTAATTAACCCATTAATGGAGAAGTTGTGTGCGAGGCGGGCGGCGGCTGGTGCATGGAGGTCAAAGATCTCGCTTCCCGATGAGCATGGGCGGCCTTGCTGCTCGCACGTGTCCCGTCGAGCCTGCGAGGTGGACAGGATGCACTCGTCCCATCGAGCCTGCGCGGCGGACTACTCGCACGTGTCCCGTCGAGCCTGCATGGCGGACTTCTAGCGCTCATCCCGTCTAATCAAACAGTTGCATGCACGCCACCGAGTATGGATAAATTTCGACACAGTTAATATAATACAACCGTTTGCGATATTAATGTGTCGGCTTTTTGTTTCAAAAAGGACTTCGTTGGCTACTAATGTGTGCGCCTCTTCTCAAACTGGACGATTTTTTTACCACGGCATACATGTGCCATGTCATGAAACCATGCCAAGTTTCATGTTTTTTCGGTGACTTTTTGATTTACTAGGATTTAAAAACCGAGATTCTCAATGTTTCAGGACGACGATAAGTTTGTAATTCATTCCCATTCCTTAAATGAGACCTAAACATGCACCCAATGACACGTGTACGATTTCCCACCCATTTTGCTTCACTGGAGCATGTGGTTGTAGTTCAAAATTGAATTATGGACTACATTAAATGCATAGAAAACTTAGTAATTAGTAATATATATACAATGGCCAAACGAACCCTGAACAGTTTCAAATTTCAACCCGACACTCCTGTTATTCTATGTTGCCTATAGAAAACAAAGTTCAAGGCGAGAAGAGGCAGCGATTATAGTTTCGCCCACAAGAGGGGCATGTTTCCCTACCGGAACCATGAGCATTGCGACATGCTCCGGTTTGTAAAAGGCTTGTAATATAGCTTCACCCAAATTGGACAATTATATGTACCATGTAGTGACACCATGCCAAGTTTCATGATTTCCTGGTGAGTTTTGGATTTACAGAGATTTCAAAAGTGAGATTAGCAATGTTTGTGGCCAAGCCAGGATGGAGAGACGGTTGAATTCATCCCCATTCGTTCCATGGGACCTAAACATGCACCCCAAGGAAACATGTACGTTTTTTCTAGCCATTTTGGTGCACTGGAGCATGTATTTGTAGTTCGGATTTGAATTATGGAGATTGAAATTCCTAGAAAACTCAATTAATGAATAAAAAGGTCAAACGAACCCTGAATAATTTTGAAGTTCAGCGTGAATCTCCAGTTGTTCCGTGTCGCGTGTAGAAGAAAATACCAGGCTAGAAGAGGGAGTGATTATCGTTTGGCCCACAAGCGTACACGTTTCCCTATCGAAACCATGAGGGTTCTTGTGACAGGCTCCGGTTTGTAAGAGGTTTGTAATAAAGCTTGGCCCAAATTGGCAATGTTTTTACCACGACATATATGTGCCATTACGTGACACCATGCCACCTTTGATGACTTTCTGGTGAGTTTAGGATTTATGGGGGCTTAAAAATCCAGATTCAAAATGTTTGAGGACGAGCTAGGACACCGGTACGGTTGTAATTCGTTCCCATTCCTGGCATGAGACCTAAACATGCACCCAAGGACACATGTATAATTTTTCGGTGAACTGGAGCATGTATTTGTAGTTCAGATTTGAATTATGGACATTAAATGCCTAGGAAACTCAATTAGTGTATAAAAAGGCCAGACAAACCCTGAATAAGTTTAAATTTCAGCACGGATATCATGTCGTTCCATGTTTCCCATGGAAGAAAATACAAGGCGAAAAGAGGCAATGATTACGTTTCGCCCAGAGGGGGGACACATTTCCCTATCGGAACCACGAGTCTTCTTTGAGAGAAGCTCCGGTTTGTAAGAGGCTTGTAATAAAACTTGCGACACAATGGATGAAAAAAATTCCTCGACATATAAGTGCCATGTCGTGACACCATGCCAGGTTTCATGATTTTTGGCTTAGTTTTGGATTTACGGGGATTTAAAAACCGAGATTCTTCTCACAAAATGTTTTCAAATAGCACACGGTTCACTCACGAAAGCCGATATTCAATGAGAACTTCATGGAAACCATATTTTAAAGTTTCATAAAAATCTGAAGAAAAAATGTGGGATGTTAAGAAGGTGATGTTTTATTGTGACATAAAATTTTAAGTTGAAAAACATTACGAGATGTGAGCTATGAAAAAGACAAATTCAGCCCTGAATAGTGACATTACTATTCGGCACTATTCAACACTGATTTTGTCTTTTTCATAGCTCACATCTCGTAATGTGTTTCAACTTGAAATTTTGTGTGGCAATAAAACATCATCCTCTTAACATCCCGCATTTTTTCAAAAAAAATTGAAACTTCAAAACATCTTTTTCTCGTGGTTTTCACCAGTTTCCACCGAATGTTGGTTTCCGTATGATATCCCCCCTGCCACGCGCACGATCTGAGTCATGTGTTCTGATTGGCTAGAACTCAAACCCCACGGATTGTACGTCTGCACCGTTGGATTCTCCTTGATCGAACCGTGATCCTCATCCCTTTTGACAACACATGTAAATGTTTTCAAATAGCCCCTCCAAAAAAATTGTTTTCAAATAGCACACGGTTCACACATGAAAGCCGTGTGCCTACCAAACCGTGGCCGATACGCCCCCCCCCTTTGCTGGGCGCGTGATCTGAGTCGTGCATTCTGATTGGCCAGAACCCAAACCACACGGATCGTACGTGTACACTATTGGATGCTCCCAGATCGAACGGCAACCCTGAGCCCTTTCGACAGCGTGAAACGCCTTAATGGAAAGGAGGCAATTCTTACCAGCAAGGGCCGACTTCCCATCCGCTAGCCTAGTCGAATAGAACGCAGAAGTTAAGTGTGCTCGAGCTGGAGTAGTCCAAGGATGGGTGACCAGGTGAGAAGTTGCATATCTCAATTTTCATTTAAATGATGTGACACGGTCGTTATAGAGATATATTAATATATCTCTATGATGACCTATCATGGCAATTATATAAACCTTGGGATCCTTGTTTTGCTAATTTGTAGACTATGTTTTTATGGGTTATTTTTTGCTCTAAAAAATTAAAGAATGATTGACCGGACCTGTCATGGCGATTATATAAACCTACTATGTTTTTATGGGTTATTTTTCCTCTAAAAAATTAATGAATGATTGACTTGACATGTATGGCGATTATATAAACCTTTTTCAGGTTGCATGTAGGGTATAGGGGGCAGGGTGTTCTTCTTGAGCATGTCTCCCTTGTGCGGCTTATAGACGCGACACATATTTGTGCGCTCGCCGAGGTATATATACTATCCTTTACCGACAATTAGGGGGCCCCACACAATCTATCCCTTTGACCCAGAATGAGAAGGGTCTGACCATGATAGTTTCCTATTGATACTAGTAAGGTACACGTGCATTGCACGCCTGAGATTTGGTAACCAAATCTCTACTCTTATAAAAAACCGAGTTAGTGATGATGGTGTGCCTGCCATCTTGTAATATAGACCATCCGATATATATCTGACACATAGAAAGCAAACTATGACAATTTTACAAAAAAACCGCACCTCTCCACATTTACAAATAAGGCCTTGCCTCGTTCATCCTTATCTACCACAACCTCATTGCTGAGAAATTAAAAAAGGAAGTCTCTAGAACAATCTGGCATGGTGGCCGCCTGCCGGCGCCGTCCATCCCCATGCCTCCGCCCAGTCCGACCACCAGTCACCACTGAAGGAAATATGCCCTAGAGGCAATAATAAAGTTATTATTTATTTCCTTATATCATGATAAATGTTTATTATTCATGCTATAATTGTATTAACCGGAAACATAATACATGTGTGAATACATAGACAAACAGAGTGTCACTAGTATGCCTCTACTTGACTAGCTCGTTGATCGAAGATGGTTATGTTTCCTAACCATAGACATGAGTTGGCATTTGATTAATGAGATCACATCATTAGGAGAATGATATGATTGACTTGACCCATTCCGTTAGCTTAGCACTTGATCGTTTAGTTTGTTGCTATTGCTTTCTTCATAAGTTATACATGTTCCTATGACAATGAGATTATACAACTCACATTTACTGGAGGAACACTTTGTGTGCTACCAAACATCACAATGTAACTGGGTGATTATAAAGGTGCTCTATAGGTGTCTCCAAAGGTACTTGTTGGGTTGGCGTATTTCAAGATTAGGATTTGTCACTCCGATTGTCGGAGATGTATCTCTGGGCCCTCTCAGTAATGCACATCACTTAAGCCTTGCAAGCATTGAAACTAAATGAGTTAGTTGCGGAATGATGTATTATGGAACGAGTAAAGAGACTTGCCGGTAACGAGATTGAACTAGGTATTGAGATACCGATGATCGAATCTCGGGCAAGTAACATATCGATGACAAAGGGAACAATGTATGTTGTTATGCGGTCTAACCGATAAAGATCTTCATAGAATATGTGGGAGCCAATATGAGCATCCAGGTTCCGCTATTGGTTATTGACCGGAGACATGTCTCGGTCATGTCTACATAGTTCTCGAACCCGTAGGGTCCGCACGCTTAACGTTTCGATGCCGGTTATGTTATGAGTTTATGAGTTTTGATGTACCGAAGGTTGTTCGGAGTCCCAGATGTGATCACGGACATGACGAGGAGTCTCGAAATGGCAGAGACATGAAGATTGCTATATTGGACGACTATATTCGGACACCGGAATGGTTCCGAGGGTTATCGGATATATACCGGAGTACCGGGGGGTTACCGGAACCCCCTGGGGGTTATTGGGCCTCATGGGCCCAAAGTAGTGGAAGAGGAGAGGCAGCAGGAGGTGGCGCGCAGCCCCCCTTGCCCCAATCCGAATTGGGAAAGGGAAGGGGGCGCGGCCCCCCTTCTCCTTCATTCTCTCCACCTCCTCCTTCCCCCTTCTCCTAGTTGGAATAGGAAAGGGGGGGCAAAACCTACTTGGAGTAGGATTGCCCCCCTTGGGCGCGCCTCCTCCTCCTGGCCGGCCCCCTCCTCCTCCACTCCTTTATATACGTGGCCAGGGGCACCCCATAGACACAACAATTGATCTCTTGATCTCTTAGCCGTGTGTGGTGCCCCCTTCCACCATAATCCACCTCGATCATATCGTAGTGGTGCTTAGGCGAAGCCCTGCGACGGTAGAACATCATCATCGTCACCACGCCATCGTGCTGACGGAACTCTCCCATGAAGCTCTACTGGATTGGAGTTCACGGGACGTCATCGAGCTGAACGTGTGCTGAACTTGGAGGTGCCGTGTGTTTGGTACTTGGATCGGTCGAATCGTGAAGACGTATGACTACATCAACCGTGTTGTGCTAACGCTTCCGCTTTCGGTCTACAAGGGTACGTAGACAACACTCTCCCCTCTCATTGCTATGCATCACCATGATCTTGCATGTGCGTAGGAAATTTTTTGAAATTACTATGTTCCCCAACAGTGGCATCCGAGCCAGGTTTTATGCGTTGATGTTATCTGCACGAGTAGAACACAAGTGAGTTGTGGGCGATATAAGTCATACTGCTTACCAGCATGTCATACTTTGGTTCGGCGGTATTGTTGGATGAAGCGGCCCGGACCGACATTACGCGTTACGCTTACGCGAGACTAGTTTTACCGACGTGCTTTGCACACAGGTGGTTGGCGGGTGTTAGTTTCTCCAACTTTAGTTGAACCAAGTGTGGCTACGCCCAGTCCTTGCGAAGGTTAAAACAGCATCAACTTGACAAACTATCGTTGTGGTTTTGATGCGTAGGTAAGAACGGTTCTTGCTAAGCCCGTAGCAGCCACGTAAAACTTGCAACAACAAAGTAGAGAACGTCTAACTTGTTTTTGCAGGGCATGTTGTGATGTGATATGGTCAAGACATGATGCTAAATTTTATTGTATGAGATGATCATGTTTTGTAACCGAGTTATCGTCAACTGGCAGGAGCCATATGGTTGTTGCTTTATTGTATGCAATGCAATCGCCCTGTAATGCTTTACTTTATCACTAAGCGGTAGCGATAGTCGTGGAAGCATAAGATTGGCGAGACGACAACGATGCTATGATGGAGATCAAGGTGTCGCGCCGGTGACGATGGTGATCATGAAGGTGCTCCGGAGATGGAGATCACAAGCACAAGATGATGATGGCCATATCATATCACTTATATTGATTGCATGTGATGTTTATCTTTTATGCATCTTATCTTGCTTTGATTGACGGTAGCATTATAAGATGATCTCTCACTAAATTACAAGATAAAAGTGTTCTCCCTGAGTATGCACCGTTGCCAAAGTTCGTCGTGCCCAGACACCATGTGATGATCGGGTGTGATAAGCTCTACGTCCATCTACAACGGATGCAAGCTAGTTTTTGCACACGCAGAATACTCAGGTTAAACTTGACGAGCCTAGCATATGCAGATATGGCCTCAGAACACTGAGACCGAAAGGTCGAGCGTGAATCATATAGTAGATATGATCAACATATTGATGTTCACCATTGAAAACTACTCCATTTCACGTGATGATTGGTTATGGTTTAGTTGATTTGGATCACGTGATCACTTAGAAGATTAGAGGGATATCTTTCTAAGTGGGAGTTCTTAAGTAATATGATTAATTGAACTTAAAGTTATCATGAACTTAGTACCTGATAGTATTTTTCTTATCTATGTTTGATTGTAGATAGATGGCTCGTGTTGTTGTTCCATTGAATTTTAATGCGTTCCTTGAGAAAGCAAAGTTGAAAGATGATGGTAGCAATTACACGGACTGGGTCCGTAACTTGAGGATTATCCTCATTACTGCACAAAAGAATTACGTCCTGGAAGCACCGCTGGATGCCAGGCCTACTGCAGGAGCAACACCAGATGTTATGAACATCTGGCAGAGCAAAGCTGATGACTACTCAATAGTTCAGTGTGCCATGCTTTACGGCTTAGAATCGGGACTTCAACGACGTTTTGAACGTCATGGAGCATATGAGATGTTCCAGGAGTTGAAGTTAATATTTCAAGCAAATGCCCGGATTGAGAGATATGAAGTCTCCAATAAGTTCTATAGCTGCAAGATGGAGGAGAATAGTTCTGTCAGTGAACATATACTCAAAATGTCTGGGTATCATAATCACTTGAGTCAACTAGGAGTTAATCTTCCTGTTGATAGTGTCATTGACAGAGTTCTTCAATCACTGCCACCAAGCTACAAGAGCTTCGTGTTGAACTATAACATGCAAGGGATGGATAAGACGATTCCCGAGCTCTTCGCAATGCTAAAAGCTGCAGAGGTAGAAATCAAGAAGGAGCATCAAGTGTTGATGGTCAATAAGACCGCCAGTTTCAAGAAAAAGGGCAAAGGGAAGAAGAAGGGGAACTTCAAGAAGAACAGCAAACAAGTTGCTGCTCAGGAGAAGAAATCCAAGTCTGGACCTAAGCCTGAAACTGAGTGCTTCTACTGCAAGCACACTGGTCACTGGAAGCGGAACTGCCCCAAGTATTTGGCGGATAAGAAGGATGGCAAGGTGAACAAAGGTATATGTGATATACATGTTATTGATGTGTACCTTACTAGAGCTCACAGTAGCGCCTGGGTATTTGATACTGGTTATGTTGCTAATATTTGCAACTCGAAACAGGGACTACGAATTAAGCGAAGATTGGCTAAGGACGAGGTGACGATGCGCGTGGGAAATGGTTCCAAAGTCGATGTGATCGCGGTCGGCACGCTACCTCTACATCTACCTTCGGGATTAGTTTTAGACCTAAATAATTGTTATTTGGTGCCAGCGTTGAGCATGAACATTATATCTAGATCTTGTTTGATGCGAGACGGTTATTCATTTAAATCAGAGAATAATGGTTGTTCTATTTATATGAGTAATATCTTTTATGGTCATGCACCCTTGAAGAGTGGTCTATTTTTGATGAATCTCGATAGTAGTGATACACATATTCATAATGTTGAAACCAAAAGATGCAGAGTTGATAATGATAGTGCAACTTATTTGTGCCACTGCCGTTTAGGTCATATCGGTGTAAAGCGCATGAAGAAACTCCATACTGATGGACTTTTAGAACCGCTTGATTATGAATCACTTGGTACTTGCGAACCGTGCCTCATGGGCAAGATGACTAAAACGCCGTTCTCCGGTACTATGGAGAGAGCAACAGATTTGTTGGAAATCATACATACAGATGTATGTGGTCCGATGAATGTTGAGGCTCGTGGCGAATATCATTATTTTCTCACCTTCACAGATGATTTAAGCAGATATGGGTATATCTACTTAATGAAGCATAAGTCTGAAACATTTGAAAAGTTCAAAGAATTTCAGAGTGAAGTTGAAAATCATCGTAACAAGAAAATAAAGTTTCTACGATCTGATCTGGAGGAGAATATTTGAGTTACGAGTATGGTCTACATTTGAAACAAAGCGGAATAGTTTCGCAACTCACGCCACCCGGAACACCACAGCGTAATGGTGTGTCCGAACGTCGCAATCGTACTTTACTAGATATGGTGCGATCTATGATGTCTCTTACTAATTTACCGCTATCGTTTTGGGGTTATGCTTTAGAGACGGCCGCATTCACGTTAAATAGGGCACCATCAAAATCTGTTGAGACGACACCTTATGAACTGTGGTTTGGCAAGAAACCAAAGTTGTCGTTTCTTAAAGTTTGGGGCTGCGATGCTTATGTGAAAAAGCTTCAACCTGATAAGCTCGAACCCAAATCAGAGAAATGTGTCTTCATAGGATACCCAAAGGAGACTGTTGGGTACTCCTTCTATCATAGATCCGAAGGCAAGACATTCGTTGCTAAGAATGGATCCTTTCTAGAGAAGGAGTTTCTCTCGGAAGAAGTGAGTGGGAGGAAAGTAGAACTTGATGAGGTAACCGTACCTGCTCCCTTATTGGAAAGTAGCTCATCACAGAAACCGGTTCCTGTGACAACTATACCAATTAGTGAGGAAGTTAATGATGATGATCATGAAACTTCAGATCAAGTTATTACTGAACCTCATAGATCAACCAGAGTAAGATCCGCGCCAGAGTGGTACGGTAATCCTGTTCTGGAAGTCATGCTACTGGATCATGATGAACCTACGAACTAAGAAGAAGCGATGGTGAGCCCAGGTTCCGCAAAATGGCTTGAAGCCATGAAATCTGAGATGGGATCCATGTATGAGAACAAAGTGTGGACTTTGGTTGAGTTGCCCATTGATCGGCAAGCAATTGAGAATAAATGGATCTTCAAGAAGAGGATTGACGCTGACGGTAATGTTACTGTCTACAAAGCTCGACTTGTTGCGAAAGGGTTTTGACAACTTCAAGGGATTGACTATGATGAGACTTTCTCACCTGTAGCGATGCTTAAGTCTGTCCGAATCATGTTAGCGATTGCCGCATTTTATGATCATGAAATTGGGCAGATGGATGTCAAAACTGCATTCCTGAATGGATTTCTGGAAGAAGAGTTGTATATGATGCAACCGGAAGGTTTTGTCGATCCAAAGGGAGCTAACAAAGTGTGCAAGCTCTAGCAATCCATTTATGGACTGGTACAAGCCTCTTGAAGTTGGAATAAACGCCTTCTTAGTGTGATCAAAGCATTTGGTTTTATACAGACTTTTGGAGAAGCATGTATTTACAAGAAAGTGAGTGGGAGCTCGGTAGCATTTCTGATATTATATGTGGATGACATATTATTGATTGGAAATGATATAGAATTTCTCGATAGCATAAAGGGATACTTGAATAAGAGTTTTTCAATGAAAGACCTCGGTGAAGCTGCTTACATATTGGGCATTAAGATCTATAGAGATAGATCAAGATGCTTAATTTGACTTTCACAAAGCACATACCTTGACAAAGTTTTGAAGAAGTTCAAACTGGATCAAGCAAAGAAAGGGTTCTTGCCTGTGTTACAAGGTGTGAAGTTGAGTAAGACTCAATGTCCGACCACTGCAAAAGATAGAGAGAAAATGAAATATGTTCCCTATGCTTCAGCCATAGGCTCTATCATGTATGCAATGTTGTGTACCAGACCTGATGTGTGCCTTGCTATAAGTCTAGCAGGGAGGTACCAAAGTAATCCAGGAGTGGATCACTGGACAACGGTCAAGAACATCCTGAAGTACCTGAAAAGGACTACGGATATGTTTCTCGTTTATGGAGGTGACATAGAGCTCATCGTAAATGGTTACGTTGATGCAAGATTTGACACTGATCTGGACGATTCTAAATCGCAAACCAGATACGTGTTTTTATTGAACGGTGGAGCTGTCAGTTGGTGCAGTTCTAAACAAAGTGTCGTGGCGGGATCTACATGTGAAGCGGAGTACATAGCTGCTTCGGAAGCAGCAAATGAAGGAGTCTGGATGAAGGAGTTCATATCCGATCTAGGTGTCATACCTAGTGCATCGGGTCCAATGAAAATCTTTTGTGACAATACTGGAGCAATTGCCTTAGCAAAGGAATCCAGATTTCACAAGAGAACCAAGCACATCAAGAGACGCTTCAATTCCATCCGGGATTTAGTCCAGGTGAGAGACATAGAAATTTGCAAGATACATACGGATCTAAATGTTGCAGACCCGTTGACTAAGCCTCTTCCATGAGCAAAACATGATCAGCACCAAGGCTCCATGGGTGTTAGGATCATAATAGTGTAATCTAGATTATTGACTCTAGTGCAAGTGGGAGACTGAAGGAAATATGCCCTAGAGGCAATAATAAAGTTATTATTTATTTCCTTATATCATGATAAATGTTTATTATTCATGCTAGAATTGTATTAACCGGAAACATAATACATGTGTGAATACATAGACAAACAGAGTGTCACTAGTATGCCTCTACTTGACTAGCTCGTTGATCGAAGATGGTTATGTTTCCTAACCATAGACATGAGTTGTCATTTGATTAACGAGATCACATCATTAGGAGAATGATATGATTGACTTGACCCATTCCGTTAGCTTAGCACTTGATCATTTAGTTTGTTGCTATTGTTTTCTTCATAACTTATACATGTTCCTATGACTATGAGATTATGCAACTCCCATTTACCAGAGGAACACTTTGTGTGCTACCAAACATCATAACGTAACTGGGTGATTATAAAGGTGCTCTGCAGGTGTCTCCAAAGGTACTTGTTGGTTGGCGTATTTCAAGATTAGAATTTGTCACTCCGGTTGTCGGAGAGGTATCTCTCGGCCCTCTCGGTAATGCACATCACTTAAGCCTTGCAAGCATTGCAAATAAATGAGTTAGTTGCGGAATGATGTATTACGAAACGAGTAAAGAGACTTGTTGTTAACGAGATTGAACTAGGTATTGAGATACCGACGATCGAATCTCGGGAAAGTAACATACCGATGACAAAGGGAACAACGTATGTTGTTATGCGGTCTGACCGATAAAGATCTTCGTAGAATATGTGGGAGCCAATATGAGCATCCAGGTTCCGCTATTGGTTATTGACCGGAGACATGTCTCGGTCGTGTCTACATAGTTCTCGAACTTGTAGGGTCCGCACGCTTAACGTTTCGATGCCGGTTATATTATGAGTTTATGAGTTTTGATGTACCGAAGGTTGTTCGGAGTCCCGGATGTGATCACAAACATGACGAGGAGTCTCGAAATGGTCGAGACATGAAGATTGATATATTGGACGACTATATTCGGACACCGGAATGGTTCCGGGGGTTATCGGATATATACTGGAGTATCGGGGGGTTACCGGAACCCCCCGGGGATTGTTGGGCCTCATGGGCCCAAAGTAGTGGAAGAGGAGAGGCAGCAGGAGGTGGCGCGCAGCCCCCCTTGCCCCAATCCGAATTGGGAAAGGGAAGGGGGCGCGGCCCCCCTTCTCCTTCCTTCTCTCCACCTCCTCCTTCCCCCTTCTCCTAGTTGGAATAGGAAAGGGGGGGCAAAACCTACTTGGAGTAGGATTGCCCCCATTGGGCGCGCCTCCTCCTCCTGGCCGGCCCCCTCCTCCTCCTCTCCTTTATATACGTGGCCAGGGGCACCCCATAGACACAACAATTGATCTCTTGATCTCTTAGCCGTGTGCGGTCCCCCTTCCACCATAATCCACCTCGATCATATCGTAGCGGTGCTTAGGCGAAGCCCTGGGACGGTAGAACATCGTCATCGTCACCAAACCGTCGTGCTAACGGAACTCTCCCGTGAAGCTCTACTGGATTGGAGTTCACGGGACGTCATCGAGCTGAACGTGTGCTGAACTCGGAGGTGCCGTGTGTTCGGTACTTGGATCGGTCGGATCGTGAAGACATACGACTACATCAACCGCGTTGTGCTAACGCTTCCGCTTTCGGTCTACAAGGGTACGTAGACAACACTCTCCCCTCTCGTTGCTATGCATCACCATGATCTTGCGTGTGTGTAGGAAATTTTTTGAAATTACTACGTTCCCCAACAACCACCACACCCCACTCCTCCTGACATTATCTCTCATCTTTCTTGAGATATCATTTTTTCGATGAAATTCTTGAGATACCATTTTTCGATAAAATTCTCGAGATATCATTAGTTTTTACACATGGGATTACCCCTGCATGGGTCAATCACAACACGTGTTTTGTAAAAAAATACATTTTGATGTTTCGCGCAATGCACGGGCATCTTGCTAGTTATGAATAAATACCACACTATAGCATGTAAGCTTTGAGTCATATATGCATGATGTAGATGTTCGTTTAATTCTTATAGTTCATCTCATCCAAAATCAATTAGTTTTATAAAAAAAAGTCTAAATCTATTTTTAAGATTCATGGAATTGCGCATTGTAAAGGTAAAAACAAAAGGTGACAATTCATTTAGAAAAAAAGTTTGGGCAATTAAGATATGGAAGATTCTAGAGAACAAAGGAGAAGTGCTTGTGTGTTTGAGGTTTGTGCATTATACTTAAGTTCAACCATGGAGTATTCTAGATTGTACATGCATGTGGCAGAATCTGGTGAAATGTAGATGATATCCAACGGCCAGTAGTGCTCCGATTTGCCATCTCTATATCGTCGGATTGGCTTCATCCAATGACCAAATTTCAAAGTTATCCACACACTATATGCGTGGGACGACCCCCCCCCCCCCCCCCCCCCCCGTAAGCGGGGCCCCCCCCCCCCCCCCCCCCCGCCGCCTCCTCGAAGTTGGGAAGCTGACATCGTACGTATTGAAACAAGCTTGGAGTCGGGTACGGTGTTCAGTTTTTCATGAAGTTGGTGGCCCATCAAAGTTGTGCATTTGGGATTTAAACACATCACACACCACCGTACCCATACATATTTTTGGGCCGCATGCAGTGTATACGGGGTCTTCTGATCAACCATGTCTCCCTTGTGCGGTTTTTTGTGATGACACACATATCTGTGGGCTCCCCGAGCATATATATATAATCCCTTTGACTGATAATGAGGGGTATTATGTGTTGGCCATGAATGGATTCCTCCTAGTTCGTGTTAGGGACGGTCACCGTCACATGTCGCTCAACCAAAGCTCGAGCTCATGCGTTGTTAGGATTCCCTCCCACATGCCTGGATTGCTGGGTTCGGCCTACATCAAACCCTGTGTATCGCGTCCTTAACTACCTTGCCTTCATGGTTGTTGTCTGTATCGAGAGGTATCCACCGTCGGCGCCGCCGCCAACCCCTGTCGGTCTGCCCGTTCCTTCTAGCTTAGATAATAAAGTTCAGGTTACCCAGCGATTCCCATACCGTCGCCCCACTCCTCTGAGTTTTTAGATGAGGCCTGCGGTGTCCCTCCCCGCCATATCCGCATCCCCTGCTCTAGAATGTTGCAGCCTAAGCTCGACCATGTATCCCGGGAAGCTCGATGAGCGTTCGGCCAAGAAGAGGTTTATCATGGCCTCTCCGCCGGACGTTGACGAGGTGGCCGCCGTTCGCCCTGACATGTCGATCCCGGAGCAACACGTCGCTGCGAAAGTCGGTGAAGACGTTGACTATGTTGCCATGCCGAAGGCCTCATGTCAGCGGGCTAGCGTATTACTGTATCTCGGGAAAGCTGGCTACGACATCAAGCTCATTGTCGGTGTCAAAACCGGCGGATCTCGGGTAGGGGGTCCCGAACTGTGCGTCTAAGGTTGATGGTAACAGGAGACGGGGGACACGATGTTTACCTAGGTTCAAGCCCTCTTGATGGTGGTAATACCCTACTTCCTGCTTGATTGATCTTGGTGAATATGGGGATTACAAGAGTTGATCTACCACGAGATTGTAGCGGCTAAACCCTAGAAGTCTAGCCTGTGTGATTATTATTGCCTCTACAACTAAACCCTCCGGTTTATATAGACACCAGAGGGGCCTAGGGTTGTACAGAGTCAGTTTACAGAGGAAGGAATCTTCATATCCGAACGCCAAGCTTGCCATCTACGCAAAGGAGAGTCCCATCCGGACACGGGAGGAAGTCTTCTATCTTGTATCTTCATGGCCCATCAGTCCGGCCCACGTCACATAGGCCAGACGCCCGAGGACCCCTTAATCCAGGACTCCCTAAGTAGCCCCCGAACCATGCTTCAATGACGATGTGTCCGGCGCGCTGATAGTCGTCGGCATTGCAAGGCGGGTTCTTCCTCCGAATACTTCAAATCGTCTAAAGAGTTATACCCGGCTTTCCATTTAATGTTGTACCCCTCGGCTTCTGCGCCTCCATTGCTTTGGCTTCCATGTGTCGAGCGAATACGAAAGGTCAGAGTATTTTTGCACATATCACCCTGGCCATGTAAGAAAGGCGTATATTTAAATAGATTAGATCTCGGATGCCATCTCACACCAGGCCGAGAATCCTTAGAACCATTCCAGCATGGCTAGCATTCCCAGTTCTTCCTCCCGCCCCCGTGGCTCCAAAAAAGGCGATTGGGAGAAATGTTCAGTATCCCACAACCAGCTGAGTAAGCTTCAAACGCAGGGATTCCTTCCCCCCGCGGATCTAGTCCCCGTCGGGGCAGGATTAACCACTTTCACAGGCGAAGCCCTAGCGGAAAATTTCCCCAATCCAACCAGGGGGAGCGAGTGTGCTTCATATCCTTCTTAATAAGAGGCGTCAGGTTTCCAATCCACCCTTTCCTCTGAGGTCTCCTGGAGTAATATGGCCTCCAACTGCACAACCTCACTCCGGCCTCCATCCTGCATATCGTGGGTTTTGTCGCTCTTTGCGAGCTATTCCTGGGCTGCAAGGCCCACTTTGATCTGTGGAGGAAACTTTTCTGCCTCGTCCCTCGTACCCAAAAGGGATCCATATTCGAGGTGGGCGGTGCCGAGATATGGCGCATAGCCAGGACCGGATACTTGTCCGGCACGCTGAAGAAGCCATCCGAAGACTAGCCCTCGGAGTGGTTTTATATTGAAGATGTCGCTCTCCCCGACCCAGTCTGAATGGGCCTTCCCGAATTTTCCAGCGCTCGTTGAAGAAATGCTACAGCTGGCATCCTCGGAGCGTCGAGGAGGAAGACAGCGCAGAAGTCCGGCAATTGATGGTCAAGATAAGGACACTTGCCCGATCCGGATTATCAATAATTGAGGTAATGGAAACTTGCATAGCGCGAGGTGTTTGGCCGCTCCAATTTAGGGGGCTCCCTATGTGGCACTACAATGGGGAAGATGACGCCTCACGCTGCGGACGAAAGGTTCCGGATTCCCTCACTGCCCTGGCCACAATACTGGACGATCTGTATAAAGGGGAGAAAGAGGAATTCACTCGTCTTGCGCGCCGAGAGGGATTTTCCATGTACAATCCTCCTAGCTGGGTGAGTTTTAACCCCACCACTTTATTCAATCCTCTCCCCGAGTCATGTTTAACCGACATTAACCCATCCGTTAATAGGAATGGCGGAGGGTTACCGCGGGGATCCATAGCCCCGCTCCACAGCCAGAGAACCATAACTGGGACCTCGATCCCGGATTCGAAGAAGATCCGAACATATTTGTAGAGCTCAAATAGGGAGTCTTCTACCAGGCAAGCTATGATGGCACAGAAGTGGCCATCACGGCCAATTATCCTGGCCTCCTTCCTGCCTCATATGTAAGTAAGCAGGAGACATTTCCTCCAAAGGAACTTCCTCATTATGCCTCACCCGCCGCACTGTCTTGTGATCCAAAGGGGAGGTGCTCGACACGTCATATTGCACCAGAGGCGTCTCAGAAGAGAACGGCGCTTGTGCCGGGCAGGTCTTCAAAGAGAAAGGCAAATGACAACACGGCCGAACCGTATGGCTTTAAATATTCCCTGTAGCAGTCACATCGAACCATGACATTGTCGGCTGTGTTTTATTAGGAAGAGCGTTCGCCGGACCGTGTCCGAGGGGCCTGTCAGTCGCGCCCCCACCAATCAGGTTCCAGACCCTGCTTCTAGGGCAGGAGCGGACACGGGAACAACGCCGGATTGTCCTCCTTCAGAGGATTCAGATAATGTATCTGTCACGAACTTACGAAGTAGAGAGTGACATGCATCATCGGTGCCGGAGGGCCGCTCTTCACGACCCCGGCTTTACTAAAGAGGCGTTCGATGCTTCAGCTCAGGTGATGCATACATCTGAGCTGCTCGGGATGGGCTTTACCAGAGCCACTGGTCAGTATTTGAAAGATATGCAGGTAAGTACGCATTGTACAGATATAGTAATCATGTACCAGTAGCCCCCGAGACTTGAAACAGTTGAAACAACTGATTTAAGGATCGTTGTATAAGCAGGTACTCACAGAGAAGAACAACATGCTGTCTCATGAGGTGGAGAAGTGTCGGACTCAGCTAGCTGTTGCCACTGCCGAACTGGAGAAGTCCAAGGAGGCACCGCCTAGTAATGTTCCCCTCCATCCATAAAAAGTATAATCATGTACCAGTAATGTTAATACTGTTACGTTTCTGATGACAGGATCAGTGGATCAACTGAAAGAGGAACTGAAGGTCGCGCAGGTGGGTAAACAACAGGCCGAAACGCAACTGGCCGCAGGCGAACATGTATTGACACAGGTTAGAGATGATAAGAACAAGCTCCAGGATTCCAACACCCTGCTAGGCGAAGAGCTAAAAGATGTACGAGCCCAGCTAGCGGACACCATAAAGGAAAATAGGAGGCTACGAGGCGGCATATTCAGTATGCTTTTGAACTTACCTCTGTGTAATGCAGCAAAGAAATGAGCTGACAGATTTATGTCTACAGGTATGCTGATTGGCCGTCCCGAAGAGGAAGTGTCCGGATCTCAAGGCGATCTGCTGCAAGAGCTGTTCCAGGTGCACGAGCGAGCTCGGCAAGCAATGCGGAGCGTTGCCAAGGCTTTGTGGCCATCCGCCTCCCCTCCAGGAAGTATGGAGGAGCTTGTGAAGCTATTCCAAGGAGCTCGGCAGCGCTTTCGATTATGGAAAATATTGGCCTGCCTAGAAGGGAAAGGAAGCCTGGGCCATGGTGAAAACACGGTACACCAAGCTTGATCCGAATCATATGGTCCGGGTCAGACCTCGGGGGTCAGATGGACAAGAAATTCCAGTTAGCTTGGTATATGACCAAGTAAAGATAGCCGCCAAGTTTTCCCAACAGGATTGTAAGCTAGACAGCCTGTTAGACGGCATAGAGGAAGAAGTTTTTTGAGTGCAAGTGACTATGTACTTCAATTGACAAATTTGTCCCTAGTCGGACTGTAGAATGATTGTCATGGTAGACCTTTTCGCTGCAACCTCTGGACCCAAAGGTGCGGAGTGTTTCCGAATACCGGATCGACAATATAGACCGGGGTATGCGTGGAAACCAGGCGTAGGGGTCATAGTTGCTTGAACAGACAAGTTGTATCCGGCTAGCTATGTTATATTCATGTTAATTGTAAGAAACATCTTCTAGGGAGAATAGTTTCGTTAAGGGTTCCTTTCCCTGGGTGAACATGTTGTAGGATGCATGCACGAACTGTGATTGAGAAATCACAGTATACATAACATCTGGGGGTTCACAATGTAATTAGGGTATAACGTCTTTAGTCCACTGACCGAATATTCCCTTAAGAATGCTAGCTTTTGGCTTCACCCATTCTGAGGTACACGTCCGGATGACCCGGCTGTAACAATCGTAGAGGTGCTCCCTTATGCCCTGGCCGAACAAATGGGAACGTAGGGCATAAGCAAAGGAGCCAGGCAACCCAACTTGGCCAAAACTTAGGTCATATCGGTGCATATAATGGCGGAGAAAAGGTACATATGAGGAAGAGACACATGTGTGGGGAGCTTGATGCTCGGAAAATAATAATAAGCTTCTATCAAAAGAAGCCCCCAGGTATTATGAGCATATACATTTAAGGATGTGTACGTCATAGGTGTGCGGTTTGGCCGCACAAGAGCTATAGAGCTAGAGAAAAAATTAAAGAGAGGAAAAACTGGAAACAAAGGGAGGAGAAGACGAACAAAGAGTACGGCCCTAGGCATAGAATCTTCGGAGTCTTGCAGCATTCCACGGGTTCGGCTCTAAGCGATTGTCCGATGCATCACGCAGGTGGTACGCTCCTCCAGTGAGAACTTCATCTATGATGAAGGGACCCTCCCACTTGGGCTTGAGTTTGTCCTTCTTTTTTGGCAAGCGTAGAACGAGTTCACCAACATTATAAGTCTTGGCCCGCACTTCTCTGCTTTGATATCTGTGAGTTTGTTGTTGGTAGAATGCAGAACGGTATTTTGCAACGTCGCGCTCCTCCTCCAGGGCATCTAGACTGTTCTGTTGATCAAGTTAAGCCTCTCTCTCTTCATACATGCGCACTCAAGGTGAGTCATGAATGATGTCGCAGGGCATAACGGCCTCTGCGCCGTACACCATGAAGAATGGTGTGTATCCGGTAGTGCGATTGGGCATGGTCCGCAGCCCCCAGAGTACGGAGTCGAGCTCCTCAACCCAGTGCTTGTCTAATTCTTTCAAAGACCGCACTAGTCTAGGCTTAATGCCGCTCATGATAAGACCATTAGCTCGTTCGACTTGACCGTTTGTTTGTGGGTGATAGACGGAGGCATAATCAAGCTTAATGCCCAAGTTAGCACACCAGGTTTTCACTTCATCGGCTGTGAAATTGGAGCCATTATTGGTGATGATGATGTGTGGGACACCATAACGGTGCACGACACCGGATATAAACTCTATCACTGGTCTGACTTCGGCCGTTTTAACTGGTTTGGCCTCTATCCACTTGGTGAATTTATCTACCATGACCAGCAGATATTTTTTCTTATGGCTTCCTCCTTTAAGGGGCCCAACCATATCAAGCCCCCAGACCGCGAAAGGCCAGGTAATGGGGATTGTTTGCAGAGCGGTAGGCGGCATATGGCTTTGATTGGCGAAAAGCTGGCATCCCACACAACGTTGGACAAGGTCCTGTGCATTTGCTCGGGCCGTCGGCCAAAAGAAACATGTACGGAAGACTTTACTTACAAGGGCCCAAGCCGCGAAATGGTGACCACCGAGACCAGCATGCATTTAGGCCAGGAGCTGCCTTCCCTCTTCTTCGGAGATACATCTTTGAAGGACTCCGGTTATGCTTTTCTTGGAGAGCTCTCCATCATGGACCTTGTAGGCTTTCGAGCACCGAACAATGCAGGGAGCCTCATACTGGTCCTTAGGGAGCTCTCACCTATTAAGGTAGGCCAAGAAGGTTTTGTTCCATGGGGCAATTACTGCCATTATTAGATGGGCCGATGGTGTTATTTCTGTGGCTGAGCCCCCGATGATATCGGTATTGTGTTTGGAATCTGGGGCTATAATCGGATCCGGACTGGTGTTGCTGCTCTCACCCTGCCACACCATGGACGGCTTGAAGAGCCTTTCCAGAAAGATGTTAGGAGGGACAGGGTCACGCTTGGCGCCAATGCGAGCAAGGACATTCACCTCTTGATTACTTTCTCGAGCCACATGATGACACTCGAGTCCCTCAAACCGAGCTGATATTTTGAGTATGGCATTACGATAGGCCGCCATCTTCGGATCTTTCGCGTCGAAGTCTCCATTTATTTGAGATATTGCGAGATTTGAATCCCCACGCACATCCAGGCGTTGTATGCCCATGGAGGCAGCCATCCGAAGATCGTGCAATAAGGCCTCGTATTCGGCTGCATTGTTGGAGTCTATGTATAGTATTTGGAGTACGTACTGGACTGTATCTCCAGTGGGGGACGTTAAGACAATGCCCGCTCCTAAGCCGGCCAGCATTTTAAAGTCATCGAAGTGCATGACCCAGTTGGAATATGTGCCATACTATTTAGGGAGTTCGGCCCTCTGTCCATTCGGCGACGAAGTCGGCCAATACCTGGGATTTAATGGCTCGGCGTGGTTTGTATGTTATGTCGAATGGCAGGAGCTCAATGGCCCACTTGGCAATCCGGCCCGTAGCGTCACGATTGTTTATTATGTCATTGAGTGGTACTTCGGAAGCCACCGTGATTGAGCACTCTTGAAAGTAATGTTGTAGCTTCCGGGGTGCCATGAAGACCGCATATGCTATCTTTTGGTAATGAGGGTACCGAGATTTGCATGGTGTGAGGACAGTGGATACGTAGTATAGCGGTTTCTAAAGTGGGAATTTATGTCCGTCCTCCTCTCGCTCAACAACGAGCACCGCGCTCACCACCTCGTGTGTTGCAGAGATGTATAATAACATCGGTTCGCCAACATACGACGCGGCCAGGATTGGGTTGCTCGCTAAAAGAGCCTTTATTTCTTCTAGTCCGGCCGTTGCCCCCTCCATCCACTCGAGGTGGTCGGTGCACCGGACAAGGCGATAAAGTGGCAATGCTTTTTCCCCTAGTCTGGAGATAAAGCGGCTTAAAGTTGCCACGCATCCGGCTAGTTTTTGGACCTGTTTGAGGTCTGTTGGTGTAGCCAATTATGAAAAAGCTCTGATTTTGGCTGAATTTGCCTCAATTCCTCTATTGGAAATGATGAAGCCTAGCAGTTTTCCAGCGGGAATGCCAAAAACACACTTTTCTGGATTGAGCTTGGTGTCATATGTACGGAGGTTGTCGAATGTGAGACGCAAGTCGTCTATTAATGACTCGACGTTCCTAGTCTTGATGACGACGTCATCCACATATGCTTCAACTGTCTTGCCGATTTGTTTCTCCAGGCATGTTTGAATCATGCGTTGGTAGGTGGCGCCGGTGTTTTTAAGCCCAAAGGGCATAGTGTTGAAGCAGAAAGGCCCGTATGGGGTAATGAATGTCGTTGTGGCTTGATCGGACTCCTTCATTTTGATTTGATGGTGTCTGGAGTATGCGTCGAGGAAACACAGTGAGTCGTGTCCTGCAGTAGCATCAATAATCTGATAGATGCGGGGGAGGGATCCTTGGGGCAGGCTTTGTTGAGGTCTTTGAAATCGACGCACAGGTGCCAGGATTTATCCTTCTTTGCCACCATCACAAGGTTTGCTAGCTAGTCCAGGTGTTTTATTTCTCTGATGAATCTGGCCTCAATTAACTTGGCTAGCTCCTCCCCCATAGCTTGTCGTTTGGGTTCGGAAAAGCGCCGCAGTGTTTGCTTGACTGGCTTATATCCCTTCAATACATTGAGGCTGTGTTCGGACAACCTGCGTGGGATCCCTAGCATATCAGAAGGGTGCCAGGCGAATATGTCCCAGTTCTCGTGTAGGAACGCTCGTAGTGCGGCATCGACTGTTGGGTCCACCTGTGCCCCCATGGAAGCTGTCTTCTTGGGGTCCGTTGGGTGGACTTGAAATTTCACTATTTCATCTGCTGGTTTGAAGGAGGTGGATTTGGGCCGCTTATCAAGGATTACGTCGTCCCTATCCACCGTGGAGCGTAGTGCAGTTTACTCTTCGGCTGCGAGGGCCTCGGACAGTGACTCGAGGGACAGGGGCGCGGTTTTGTTTTCGGCGTGGAGTGCTATGTCCGGATCACTAACGAGAGTGATAATACCGTTGGGCCCGGGCATCTTGAGCTTCATGTACCAGTAATGAGGTATAGCTTGAAAGCGCATAAATGTGTCTCGCCCCAACAGGGTGTGATATCCACTATTGAAAGGGGCCACCTGGAAGGTTATCTCTTCGAACCGATAGTTCTCTGGCGTGCCGAATACCGCGTCGAGTGTAATTTTCCCCGCGCATCGTGCCTCCTGGCTGGTAGTGATTCCTCGGAAGGTCGTATTACTTTGCTCGATGCGGCTCCTGTCTATTTCCATTTTATTGAGCGTGTCCTCGTAGATGAGGTTTAGCCCGATGCCATCGTCCATGAGCACTTTAGTGAGCCGAAAGCCATCCACAATTGGATTGAGGACCAAGGCGGCTGGTGCCCGAACTGACCGGAATTTTGGTTTGTCACTGGCATTGAAAGTTATGGCCGTGTCATTCCAGGGGTTTATTGCTGCGACTTGGCAGGCTTCGGTGAGGTCGTGGAGTGCCCTCTTGCGCCGATTGTTTGAGGCGAAAGTCTCGAAGACCGTCAATACTCTGAGGTCGTCGTCCTCCAGGGGGCGTTGCTCTGAGGTGTTTTTGGTGAGGATATCCTCGCCACTCTTGGCCACCTGCCGGAGTATCCAACATGCTCTAAGGCTATGGGTTGCTACGGTATCCGGTGTTGTGTGTATTTTGCATGGCCTATCGAGCCATCCCTCCAGAACAGTTCCGCATCCCGTAATGGGCTTAGTTTTCTTCACTATGGGATCGGGTGCCCCGAGAGGGTGCATCCTTTTTGGCCGCCAGAGGGGTTGAGTGGAGACCGGTGGTTCCCAGCGAGCTGTATGGGTTTTCTAGGCTCTTTCCATTGCGCAGTACTTCTATACTATGGTCGCCAAGTCAGCGAAGTTTAATACGCGGCGGCGGTTGACGGCGTTGAGGATTCCTTCGTCCGTGCAATTATTGTAGAATACTGAAATTGCGTCCTCGTCGCGGCAATCTTTAATCTTGTCCTTGACAAGGAGGAATCTGGCCCAAAAGTGATGGACTGTTTCCTGAGACTGTTGTCGTACATACATGAGGTCGCATATATCCGGAGGACCGGAATTGCTTGGTGAATATTGCTTGTGGTGGGTGGGTGGCTTTAAATCCGAACCCTGACCCAATTTGAAGTACGGAGTTTGAAAATTTTCTGAGCTTATTAGTTTGGGCTCCCGGATGTTAGATGATTTTCCAGGTTCGGCGCCCGATTCTAGGTTCAGAGTGCCGGGAGTGTCGTCCCGCAAACAGGTATCTGGCTCTTTGAGCTCGGAAATCTGAGCATAACTCTTCTTCAACATAGGGGAAGAGTTGTTGTTTTGCTCCTCCACGACCGCTATCTGATGGGTGATCAACGGAGATTTGATTTCTCTCTGATCGGGTTTAAGCCCAATCTGATCATAATCTGTAGCGACCCCCATGGCGGCGATTGCTACCTCTTGAGCACTGCGTTGGTTTTCCCTTGAAGAGGAAAGGGTGATGCAGCAAAATAGCGTAAGTATTTCCCTTAGTTTTTGAGAACCAAGGTATCAATCCAGTAGGAGGCTACGCGCGAGTCCCTCGCACCTACACAAAACAAATAAATCCTCGCAACCAACGCGATAAGGGGTTGTCAATCCCTACACGGTCACTTACGAGAGTGAGATCTGATAGATATGACAGGATAATATTTTTGGTATTGTTATGGTAAGATGCAAAGTAAAATAAAAGCAAAGTAAAAAAGTAAAGGAAATAACTAAGTGTTGGAAGATTAATATGATGAAGATAGACCCGGGGGCCATAGGTTTCACTATTGGCTTCTCTCAAGAGCATAAGTATTTTACGGTGGGTGAACAAATTACTGTTGAGCAATTGACAGAATTGAGAATAGTTATGAGAATATCTAGGTATGATCATGTATATAGGCATCACGTCCGAGACAAGTAGACCGACTCCTGCCTGCATCTACTACTATTACTCCACTCATCGACCGCTATCCAGCATGCATCTAGAGTATTAAGTTCATGAAAACAGAGTAACGCCTTAAGCAAGATGACATGATGTAGAGTGATAAATTCATGCAATATGATAAAAAAAACCATCTTGTTATCCTTGATGGCAACAATACAATACGTGCCTTGCTGCCCCTACTGTCACTGGGAAAGGACACCGCAAGATTAAACCCAAAGCTAAGCACTTCTCCCATTGCAAGAAAGATCAATCTAGTAGGCCAAACCAAACAGATAATTCGAAGAGACTTGCGAAGATAAGCAATCATACATAAAAGAATTCAGAGAAGATTCAAATATTGTTCATAGATAAACTTGATCATAAACCCACAATTCATCGGTCTCAACAAACACAACGCAAAAATAAGATTACATCGAATAGATCTCCACGAGAGAGGGGGAGAACATTGTATTGAGTTCCAAAAAGAGAGAAGAAGCCATCTAGCTAATAACTATGGACCCGAAGGTCTGAGGTAAACTACTCACACTTCATCGGAGGGGCTATGGTGTTGATGTAGAAGCCCTCCGTGATGGATGCCCCCTCCGGTGGAGCTCCGAAACAGGTCCCAAGATGGGATCTCGTGGGTACAGAAGGTTGCAGCGGTGGAATTAGCTTTTTGGCTCCCCTTCTGATCGTTTGGGGGTACGTAGGTATATATAGGAGGAAGGAGTACGTCGGTGGAGCAACAGGGGGGCACGAGGGTGGAGGGCGTGCCTGGGGGGTAGGCGCGCCCCCTACCTCGTGGCTTCCTCTTTTGTTTCTTGACGTAGGGTCCAAGTCCTCTGGATCATGTTCGTTCCGAAAATCACGTTCCCGAAGGTTTCATTCCGTTTGGACTCTGTTTGATACTCTTTTTCTGTGAAACTCTGAAATAGGCAAAAAAACAGCAATTCTGGGTTGGGCCTCCGGTTAATAGGTTAGTCCCAAAAATAATATAAAAGTGAATAATAAATCCCAATAATGTCCAAAGCAGAAGATAATATAGCATGGAGCAATCAAAAATTATAGATACGTTGGAGACGTATCAGCGATGCGATCCAGGAGTTCGTTTAAAGACGACAACTCCGCCGGATCCATCTGCTTGGAGTACTCGGAGTCAATACAGAGACGATTTTCGATGACCTGAGAAGTCATCATTGGCTTGACAGCCGAACGGGCGGTCTTGGTAAGGCCGCCCAGCCGGAGGGTTTGGCCTGAGGCCAGGACTCTTCTGGAGGTGATACTATCATTGATAACAAGGCGAGCCATCAATCCTGTCTTCGACGTCACATCGGAACTCTCAATGAAAGCACCAATGTTGGTGTCAAAACCAGTGGATCTCGGGTAGGGGGTCCCGAACTGTGCGTCTATGGTTGATGGTAACAGGAGACGGGGGCACGATGTTTACCCAGGTTCGGGCCCTCTTGATGGAGGTAATACCCTACTTCCTGCTTGATTGATCTTGATGAATACGAGGATTACAAGAGTTGATCTACCACGAGATCGTAGTGGCTAAACCCTAGAAGTCTAGCATGTGTGATTACTATTGCCTCTATGGACTAAACCCTTCGGTTTATATAGACACCGTAGGGGCCTAGGGTTGTACAGAGTCGGTTTACAGAGGAAGGAATCTTCATATCCGAATGCCAAGCTTACCATCTACGCAAAGGAGAGTCCCATCCGGACACGGGAGGAAGTCTTCTATCTTGTATCTTCATGGCCCATCAGTCCGGCCCACGTCACATAGGCCGGACACCCGAGGACCCCTTAATCCAGGACTCCCTCACTCGTCCACACCGACGGCTTCACGCGGGCCATGTCACAGGTTAAGTGGTCCATCCCCAACCCCTCTGGTTCAACCGTCGTCGATCTCTTCGACGGCCCTGCCGCTGATCTCCTCTGCCAAGCGGTCAAGGATTTGCGAGCTTTATACGCCATCGAGCCCATTTTGTCATTCCTGAAGGACACGTTCTATGGCGGCGGCTTGGGATCCTCAATTGCCAAGTCAGATCTCATCGACCATGACCACGACCACGAGCAGGGCACCCACGAAGGTTCTTCCAAGGTCAAACAGCCCATCTGTGACATCAGAGAGCGCACCATGGGTCTGTGCTCTTCCAACTAGAAGGATCTGATACGTCTCCGACGTATCTATAATTTTTTATTGTTCCATGCTATATTATATTCTGTTTTGGACATTAATGGGCTTCATTATACACTTTTATATTATTGCTGTTTTTTGCCTATTTCAGAGTTTCGCAGAAAAAATATCAAACGGAGTCCAAACGGAATGAAACCTTCGGGAACGTGATTTTTGGAACGAACGTGATCCAGAGGACTTGGACCCTACATCAAGAAATCAACCAGGAGGGCACGAGGTAGGGGGGCGCGCCTACCCCCCCTCCCCCCAGGCGCGCCCTCCACCCTTGTGGGCCCCATGTTGCTCCACCGACATACTTCTTCCTCCTATATATACCTACGTACCCCCAAACTACCAGATACGGAGCCAAAAACCTAATTCCACCGCCGCAACCTTCTGTACCTGTGAGATCCCATCTTGGGGCCTTTTCCGGAGCTCCGCCGGAGGAGGCATCTATCATGGAGGGCTTCTACATCAACACCATAACCTCTCCGATGATGTGTGAGTAGTTTACTTCAGACTTTCGGGTCCATAGTTATTAGCTAGATGGCTTCTTCTCTCTTTTTGGATTTCAATACAATGTTCTCCCCCTCTCTTGTGGAGATCTATTCGATGTAATCTTCTTTTGCGGTGTGTTTGTTGAGACCGATGAATTGTGGGTCTATGATCAAGTTTATCTATAAACAACATTTGAGTCTTCTCTGAATTCTTTTATGTATGGTTGGTTATCTTCGCAAGTCTCTTCGAATTATCAGTTTGGTTTGGCCTAGTAGATTGATCTTTCTTGCAATGGGAGAAGTGGTTAGCTTTGGGTTCAATCTTGCGGTGTCCTTTCCCAGTGACAGTAGGGGTAGCAAGGCACGTATTGTATTGTTGCATCGAGGATAACAAGATGGGGTTTATATCATATTGCATGAGTTTATCCCTCTACATCATGTCATCTTACTTAAAGTGTTACTCTGTTCTTATGAACTTAATACTCTAGATGCATGCTGGATAGCGGTCAATGTGTGGAGTAATAGTAGTAGATGCAGGCAGGAGTCGGTCTACTTGTCTCGGACGTGATGCCTATATACATGGTATTGTATCCGCTGTACTATGTATTTTGCAGGGTCCGTTGAGCCATCCCTCCAGTACGGTTCCATCCCCTGTAGAGGGTTTTTGTTTTTTCGTAGTTGACCCGGGTGTATTGTGATAATGCACCCTTTTATTTCGGACTAGGTTTGTATGCAGGGCCGGATTATCCCAAAAGTTTGTTTCGGTTTTCCAGGCACTTTCCATCGCATAGTACTTTCGTACTATGGATGCCAAGTCAGCGAAGCGTGTTATCTCAAGGCGATTTATGGCGTTAAGGATTCCCTTGTCCACGCAATTATTGCAGAAAAATAGGATTGCGTCTTCCTCGCGACAGTCCTTAACCTTGTTCATCGCAAGGAGGAATCTGGCCCAATAGTGATGTACTGTTTCCTGGGGCTCTTGCCTGATGTGAGAAAGATCGCTTATGTTTGGGTGGGTGGGTGGAATTGAATCCGAACCCTTACCTGATCTGGGATCCAGGGGCCGAGGAGTTTCCAATTTTGGAAGTTCCGGTTCCGGGGTGTTACCCGATAATCCTGGCCCACTGCCTGACTCTAAGTTCAGGGATTGGATGTTGTCCTCCCGCGAATGGGCGTCCGGCTCGGAGAGCTCGGGAATCCGGACATAGTTGGTCCTCAAGATAGAGGAAAGGTCGCCGCATTGTTCCTCCACCACTGCAATATGATGGGTGACCGGTGGAGAGTTAATCTTCCTTTGATCGGGTTTAAGCCCAATCCGATCATAGTCTGTAGCGACTCCCAAGGCGGTGATGCGATCCAAGAGCTCGTTTAAGGAGGCGAGCTCCATTGGATCCATCTGTTCGGCGACTGTCGATTTGATGTGGAGGCTGTTTTCGATGACTCGAGAAGTCATCGTCGGCGCGGCGGCCGAACAGGCGGTCATGATGAAACCGCCTAGCCGGAGAGTTTGGCCGACAGCCAAACCTCCCCCAACAGTAGTACCGTCTTTAAAGACGATACGAGACATCCTTCCTTCTAGCGACGACACAGAGTAACTCTCAATGAAAGCACCAATGTCGGTGTCAAAACCGGCGGATCTCGGGTAGGGGGTCCCGAACTGTGCGTCTAAGGCGGATGGTAACAGGAGGCAGGGGACACGATGTTTTACCCAGGTTCAGGCCCTCTTGATGGAGGTAAAACCCTACATCCCGCTTGATTTATTCTTGATGATATGAGTATTACAAGAGTTGATCTACCACGAGATCGAAGAGGCTAAACCCTAGAAGCTAGCCTATGGTATGATTGTATGTTGTCCTACGGACTAAAACCCTCCGGTTTATATAGACACCGGAGGGGCTAGGGTTACACAAGGTCAGTTACAAAGGAGGAGATATACATATCCGTATTGTCTAGCTTGCCTTCCACGCCAGGTAGAGTCCCATCCGGACACGAGACAAAGTCTTCAATATTGTATCTTCATAGTCCAACAGTCCGGCCAAAGGATATAGTCCAGCTGTCCGGAGACCCCCTAATCCAGGACTCCCTCAGTGCCTCTATATCGGGCAACATCACGACAGAGTTTGGATGACGTCCGTTTTTGGTTCTCGGTCCGAACTTGGTTATGCTTGTCACGCCAGGCTTGATGGTCGTCGTCTCGTGTTGTAGCATGTCCCCTTGATCCATAGATTGATCTGGTCTGGCCGGCTCTACTGTCCAGGTCCTATCGTAAGTCATACGTGTAGCCCGGGGTCGCTGCCTCTTTGCCTCTAGGGAGAGGTGGCGCGGGCTGGTGTTCGGCATAATTAGCCTCCTTGTCATGTCCATGTGGTGGTTGGTCCGGTTCATTAGCATAATTGTATTTTGACAGTATTGGCTCAAGGGCCTCATCGTCGAATTTTGGTAGTAGCCTGCGCTTTGGGTAGCTCTTTGTTGGGCGCTCGAAGCCGTATTCTTCGGCAGCCAGGACCTTGGTCCATCTGTCATTGAGTGTATCCTGTTTCGCTTGAAGTTACTGTTGTTTCTTTTTTATGCTCCTCGCAGTGGCGATGAGCTATTGCTTGAAGCGTTCTTGTTCGAGGGGTTCCTCTGGCATGATGAAATCTTCGTTACCGAGGCTAACGTCCTCCTCGGAGGCCGTTAGATAGTTACTATCTTCCAAATCCTCATGATCGACAAGTTCATCTGGGTTGACTTGTCCCTCTTCCCATTCATCCTGCTCGAACGCAAGTTCGACGGGGTGGTCGGGGTCTTTAGCATTGTCCAGAGTTTCATTATGTACGGTGCGGTATTGCTTTCCTTTTTCTGGCGCGATCGTGAGTGGCACCGCTGACGTTGGCGCTTTGGTGGTGCCTCGACGGGCTTGTCCTCAATCGGATCTTGCGTGCCATCATCGTCCTTCTTATCGGACGTATCCACCATGTACATGTCGTAAGTAGAAGTGGTCATCCAACGCCCAGTGATAGGCAGGTTTTTGCCTGGTTCGGCTCCGGCATCGTCGTCCATACCATCGATATCTTCGGAGGCATAGTCTAGCATGTCGGTTAGGTCCTCAACAGTGGCTATTAAGTGGGTGGTGGGTGGGGCGTAAAATTCCCCGCTCTCAGCCCCCAATTCAGGCTGGGCGTAGTTTGGAAGTGGCGCTTCCGTGATGGCGAGAGATCGCATTAGGTCGAGCACCTCGTTTAGGAGCGAAAGCTGGACAGGTGATTGAGGACCTGCGAAACTGGGTCCGGTAGTCACCACTTGACCGAGCTCGGTGGATGCAAACCTCGAAAGTTCGTAGTTGATATCCAGAGACGAGTCCGGCTTCCCGATGACAGGAATAGTCATGTCTGACTCCAGGCCTGCTGACAACATGGTCACCTCTAGGTCTCCGGCAAGGAGCTCCGTAATGGGAGAGAGTCCGGCGGGGCTTATCCTCCCATCTTTGTACAGAGTGGTCCGCTCTGGATCTAAGGCCAGGGCAGGCACGAGAGTCGATCCTTGAACGGAATCTGATGTTAAATCCGATGGGCTTCCTTCATCTAGATGAGGAGCAGCTGAGGCCGAGAACCCCTCGAAGATCAGGTCTCCTCAAATATTAGCGATGTAATTCAAGCTTCCAAACCAGATCTGGTGACCAGGGGCGTAGCTGTCGACCTGCTCGAGGTGACCAGTTGAATTGGCCCGCAGAGCGAAGCTGCCAAACACAAAGATTTGACCAGGAAGAAAAGTCTCCCTGGAAACAGCATCGTCGCCGATGACGATTTGAGCCATCGATCCTTCTGTCGACGACCTAGTGGAACTCTCAATAAAAGCACCAACATCGGTGTCAAAACTGGCAGATCTCTGGCAGGGGGTTCCGAACTGTGCGTCTGAGAATCAATGGTATCAAGGGACGATGGGGACACAATGTTTACCCAGGTTCGAGCCCTCTAAAAGGAGGTAAATGAAGGAAATATGCGTTATAGGCAATAATAAAGTTGTTATTTATATGTCCTTATATCATGATAAATGTTTATTATTCATGCTAGAATTGTATTAACCGAAAACTTGATACATGTGTGGATACATAGACGAAACACTGTGTCCCTAGTAAGCCTCTACTAGACTAGCTAGGTAATCAAAGATGGTTAAGTTTCCTAACCATAGACATGTGTTGTCATTTGATGAACGGGATCACATCATTAGGAGAATGATGTGATGGACAAGACCCATCCGTTAGCTTAGCATGTTGATCGTTCAGTTTTATTGCTATTGCTTTCTTCATGTCAAATACATATTCCTTCGACTATGAGATTATGCAACTCTCGGATACCGGAGGAATACCTTGTGTGCTATCAAACGTCACAACGTAACTGGGTGATTATAAATATGCTCTACAGGTATATCCAAAGGTGTTTGTTGGGTTGGCATAGATCGAGATTAGGATTTGTCACTCCGAGTATCGGAGACGTATCTTTGGGCCCTCTCGGTAATACACATCATGATAAGCCTTGCAAGCAATGTGACTAATGAGTTAGTTACGAGATGTTGTATTATGGAACGAGTAAAGAGACTTTCCGGTAACGAGATTGAACTAGGTATAAAGATACCGACGGTCGAATCTCGGGCAAGTAACATACCGATGACAAAGGGAATAACGTATGTTGTCATTACGGTACGACCGATAAAGATCTTCATAGAATATGTCAGAACCAATATGAGCATCCAGGTTCCGTTGTTGGTGATTGACCGAAGAGGTGTCTCGGCCATGTCTACATAGTTCTCGAACCCATAGGGTCCGCATGCTTAACGTTCGATGACGATTTTGTATTATATGAGTTATGTGATTTGGTGACCAAATGTTGTTCGGAGTCCCGGATGAGATCACGGACATGACGAGGAGTCTCGAAATGGTCTAGAGGTAAAGATTCATATACTGGACGATGATATTCGAACACCAGAAGTGTTCCGGGGGTACCGGGTACATATCGGGTCACCGGAAGGGGTTCCGGGCATCCCCCGGCAACTACATGGGCCTAATAGGCCAAGAAGGGGGTAGACCAGCCCCTAGGGGGCTGGTGCGCCCCATGTAGGCCAAATAAGGGGGGAAGGAAAGAGGGTAAGAGAGAAAGGAAGGGGAGCAATTCGGCCTCCCCCTTCCTACTCTCCTCCCTCCTCCTTCCTTCCCCCTCCGGATGAATATGGAAGGGGGGCCGAATTGGGAGGCACCCAAGTAGGATTCCTCCTACTTGGGGCACCCCCTTGGCTGCCTCTCCTCCCCTCCAACCTATATATGTGAGGGGGGCACCTCTAGAACACACAACAAGGATTGTTAGCCATGTGTGGCGCCCCCCTCCACAGTTTACGCCTCCGGTCATATTGTCGTAGTGCTTAGGCGAAGCCCTGTGCAAATCATTTCCCCATCACATCGTGCTGACGAAACTCTCCCTCGACACTTTTCTAGATCAAGAGTTCGAGGGATGTCGTCGAGCTGAACGTGTGCAGAACTCGGAGGTGTCGTACGTTCGGTACTTGATCGGTCGGAACGAGAAGAAGTTCGACTACATCAACTGTATTGTCAAACGCTTCCGCTTTCGGTCTATGAGGGTACGTGGACACACTCTCCCCCTCTCGTTGCTATGCATCTCCTAGATAGATCTTGCGTGAGCGTAGGAACTTTTTTGAAATTGCATGCTACGTTTCCCAAAAGTGGCATCCGAGCCAGGTCTGTGCGTAGATGATATGCATGAGTAGAACACAAAGAGTTGTGGGCGCTGATCGTCATACTACTTACCACCAATGTATTATTTTGATTCGGTGGTATTGTTGGATGAAGCGGCCCGGACCAACCTTACATGACCACGTTCATGAGACCGGTTCCACTGACAGACATGCAACTAGTTTTGCATAAAGGTGGCTGGCGGGTGTCTGTTTCTCCAACTTTAGTTGAATCGAATTTGACTGTGGTCGGTCCTTGTTCAAGGTTAAAACAAAAAACTTGATAAATCACAGTTGTGGTTTTGATGCGTAGGTAAGAACAATTCTTGCTAGAAGCCCGTAGCAGGCATGTAAAACTTGCAACAACAAAGTAGAGGACGTCTAACTTATTTTTGCAGGGCATGTTGTGATGTGATATGGTCAATACATGATGTGATATACGTTATTGTATGAGATGATCATGTTTTGTAAAAAGTTATCGGCAACTGGCAGGAGCCTTATGGTTGTCGCTTTATTGTATGAAATGCAAATGCCATGTAAATGCTTTACTTTATCACTATGTGTTAGTGATAGTTGTAGAATCAATAGTTGGAAAGACGACCACGACGCTACGATGGAGATCAAGGTGTCAAGCTGGTGACGATGGAGATCATGACGGTGCTTTGGAAATGGATATCAAAAGCACAAGATGATGATGGCCATATCATGTCACATATTATGATTGCATGTGATGTTTATATTTTATGCATCTTATTTTGCTTAGTACGGCGGTAGCATTATAAGATGATCCCTTACTAAAATTTCAAGGTATAAGTGTTCTCTCTGAGTATGCACCGTTGCGACAGTTCGTCGTGCTGAGACACCACGTGATGATCACGTGTGATAATCTGTACGTTCACATACAACGTGTGCAAGACAGTTTTGCACATGCAGAATAGTCGGGTTAAACTTTACGAGCCTAGCATGTACATACATGGCCTTGGAACACTGGAGACCGAAAGGTCGAACGTGAATCATATAGTAGATATGATCAACATAGAGATGTTCACCATTGAAAACTACTCCATCTCACGTGATGATCGGACATGGTTTAGTTGATATGGATCACGTGATCATTTAGATGACTAGAGGGATGTCTATCTAAGTGGGAGTTCTTAAGTAATATGATTAATTGAACTTAATTTATCATGAACTTAGTCCTGATAGTATTTGCATATCTATGTTGTAGATCAATAGCTCGCGATATAGCTCCTATATAATTTTAATATGTTCCTAGAGAAAAGTTGAAATATGATAGTAGCAATGATGCAGACTGGGTCCGTGATCTGAGGATTATCCTCATTGCTGCACAACAGAATAATGTCCTTGATGCACCGCTAGGTGCCAGGCCTATTGCAGGAGCAGATGCAGATGTTATAAATGTTTGACAAGCTCGGTATGATGACTACTTGATAGCTTAGTGCGCCATGCTTTACGGCTTAGAACCGGGACTTCAAAAAAATTTGAACACCATGGAGCATATGAGATGTTCCAAGAGTTGAAATTAGTATTTCAGGCTCATGCCCGTGTCGAGAGGTATGAGACCTCTGACAAGTACTTTGCCTACAACATGGAGGAGAATAGCTCAGCCAGTGAGCGTGTGCTCAGAATGTCTGGGTACTACAATCACTTAAATCAAGTGGGAGTTAATCTTCCAGATAAAGATAGTGATTAATAGAGTTCTCTAGTCACTATCACCAAGTTAATAGAACTTTGTGATGAACTACAATATGCAAGGGATGACGAAAACGATTCCCAAGCTCTTCGCGATGCTAAAATCGGCGAAGGTAGAAATCAAGAAAGAGCATCAAGTATAGATGATTAACAAGACCACTAGTTTCAAGAAAAAGGGAAAGTGAAAGAAAGGGAACTTCAAGAAGAATGGCAAGCAAGTTGTCACTCTCAGGGAAGAAGCCCAAAGCTGGACCCAAGCCTGAAACTGAGTGCTTCTACTGCAAAACAAATGGTCACTGGAAACGGAACTGCCCCAAATACTTGGCGGATAAGAAGGATGACAAAGTAAACAAAGGTATATTTCATATACATGTTATTGGTGTGTACTTTACTAGTGCTTATAGTAGCCCTGGGTATTTGATACAGGTTCAATTGCTAAGATTTGTAACTTGAAACAGGAATTGCAAAATGAACAGATACTAGTTAAGGGCGAGGTGACGATGTGTGTTGGAAGTGATTCCAAGGTTGATAAGATCACCATCGCACACTCCCTCTACCTTCGGGATTAGTGTTGAACCTAAATAAATGTTATTTGGTGTTTGCGTTGAGCATGAATATGATTGGATCATGTTTATGGCAATAAGGTTATTCATTTAAGTCAGAGAATAATTGTTGTTCTGTTTACATGAATAAAACCTTCTATGGTCATACACCCAATATAAATGGTTTATTGAATCTTGATCGTAGTAATACACATATTCATAATATTGATGCCAAAAGATGCAAAGTTGATAATGATAGTGCAACATACTTGTGGCACTACCATTTAGGTCATATTGGTGTAAAGCGCATGAAGAACCATGCCTCATGGGCAAGATGACTAGAACTCCGTTCTTTGGAACAATGGAGTGAGTCAATGACTTATTTGAAATAATACATACCGATGTATGCGGTCCGATGAGTGTTGAGGCACGCGGCGGGTATCATTATTTTCTGGCCTTCACAGATGATTTGAGAAGATATGGGTATGTCTACTTAATGAAACACAAGTCGGAATATTTGAAAAGTTCAAAGAATTTTAGAGTGAAGTGGAGAATCATCGTAACAAGAAAATAAAGTTTATACAATCTGATCGCAGAGGCAAATATTTGAGTTACGAGTTTGGCCTTCATTTAAAACAATGTGGAATAGTTTCACAACTCACGCCATCTGGAACACCGCAGCGTAATGGTGTGTCCGAACATCATAACCGTACTTCATTAGATATGGTGTGATCTATGATGTCTCTTACCAATTTACCACTATCATTTTGGGGTTATGCACCAGAGACAGCTGCATTCACGTTAAATAGGGCACCGTCTAAATCCGTTGAGATGACACAGTATGAACTGTGTTTTGGCAAGTAACCTAAGTTGTCATTTCTTAAAGGTTGGGGTTGTGATGCTTATGTGAAAAAGCTTCAGCCTGATAAGTTCGAGCCCAAACCGGAGAAGTGCGTCTTCATAGATACCCAAAAGAAACTATTGGGTACACCTTGTATCACAGATCCAAAGGCAAGATTTTTGTTGCTAAGAATGGATCCTTTCTAGATAAGGAGTTTCTCTCGAAAGAAGTGAGTGGGAAGAAAGTAGAACTTGATGAGGTAATTGTACCTTCTCTCAAATTGGAAAGTAGCACATCAGTGAAATCCGTTCCCATGATGCCTACACCAACTAGAGAGGAAGCTAATGATGATGATCATGAAACTTCAGATCAAGTTACTACTGGACCTCGTAGGTCGAACAGAGCATGTTCCGCACCAGAGTGGTACGGTAATCCTGTTCTGGAAGTCATGTTACCAGACCATGACGAACCTACGAACTATGTGGAAGCGATGATGAGCCCAGATTCCGAAAGATGGCTTGAGGCCATGAAATCTGATATAGGATCCATGTATGAGAAACAAAGTATGGACTTTGGTGGTCTTGCCCAATAATCGACAAGCCATTGAGAATAAATGGATCTTTAAGAGGAAGACGGACACTGATAGTAGTGTTACTATCTACAAAGCTCGACTTGTCATGAAAGGTTTTCGACAAGTTCAAGGAGTTGACTACGATGAGACTTTCTCACTCGTAGCAATGCTTAAGTCTGTCCGAATCATGTTAGCAATTGCTGCATTTTATGAAATCTGGCAAATGGATGTCAAAACTGCATTCCTTAATGGATTTTTTAAAGAGTTGTATATGATGCAACCGGAAGGTTTTCTCGATTCTAAAGGTGCTGACAAAGTGTGCAAGCTCCAGCGATCCATCTATGGAATGTCGCAAGCATCTCAGAGTTGGAATATATGGTTTGATGAAGTGATCAAAGCATATGGTTTTATACAGACTTACGGTGAAGCTGTATTTACAAGAAAGTGAGTTGGAGCTCTATAGCATTTCCGATATTATATGTGGATGACATATTGCTGATTGGAAATGATATAGAATTTCTGGATAGCATAAAAGGATACTTGAATAAGAGTTTTTTAATGAAAGACCTCGGTGAAGCTTCTTACATATTGGGCATCAAGATCTATAGAGATAGATCAAGACGCTTGATAATATTTTCGATGAGTACATACCTTGACAAGATTTTGAAGGAGTTCAAAATGGATCAGTCAAAGGAGTTCTAGCCTGTATTGTAAGGTGTGAAGTTGAGTAAGACTCAAAACACGACCACGGTAGAAAATAGAGAGAGAATGAAGTCATTTCCTATGCCTCAGCCATAGGTTCTATAAAGTATGCCATGTTGGGTACCAGACCTATGTATACCTTGCCATGAGTTTGGCAAAGGGTACAATAGTGATCTCGGAGAATATCACTGTACAATGGTCAAAATTATCCTTAGGTACCTAAAGAGGACTAAGGAAATGTTTCTCGGTTATGGAGGTGATAAAGAGTTCGTCGTAAAAAGTTACGTCGATGCAAGCTTTGACACCGATCTGGATGACTCTGAGTCTTGATCTGGATATATATATATATATGTATATATATATATATTGAAAGTGTGAGCAATTAGCTAGAGTAGCTCCATGCAGAGCATTATAGACATAGAAATTTGTAAAATACATACGGATCTGAATGTGGCAGACCCGTAGACTAAACTTCTCTCACAAGCAAAACATGATCACACCTTAGTACTCTTTGGGTGTTAATCACATAGCGATGTGAACTAGATTATTGACTCTAGTAAAACCTTTGGGTGTTGGTCACATGAGGAATACCTTGTGTGCTATAAAACGTCACAGCGTAACTGGGTGATTATAAAGATGCTCTATAGGTATATCTGAAGGTATTTGTTGGGTTGGCATAGATCGAGATTAGGATTTTTCACTCTGACGAGGCACGGACTAGCGAGAGGCTAATTCGTGTAGGCGGCCCGATCTTTCACGGCGATGCTTGATTAACAGTCCATCCTCCTATTCCTCCTCGCAACCTCCAAGAATAATTTTCACCCGCGTACAAAAATACACGAATAGAAATAATGATCCTCTTGGATCAACACGTAGGCGTCGATGTGATAATCAACCCTCCGTCGCTAGCAAATTTCCACGATAAGAAAATCACAGATGATACACAAGATATGGTCGTCCAAAACCTGAACGTTTTACTGTGTTGTTCATATCTCACGAATAAACTAAAACTCTCCTCGTACATGGCCGAAGCTTGGCTTTTATATGCCGTAAAAATAACGCATGCACTAGAATACCTAACTAGCTAGACTCTCGTACAAGACTCCTAGGAAGCCACGCTAATATTTCCACCTGATTTTATGCCAACTAACACACGCACCAACGACTTGGATATCTATTCAAACACGAAAAAAAACTACCTAAAATAACAATCTCTCTCCTGATTTGATGGAGATTAGGAAAGAACCTAATCTTATTTTCCCTGGTGGCGTACAGAAGGTAGGAATAATCTCCTCCAATACCGGTTCATGATTGGCATGTAACCCATCAGGCCTTCCTATGCGCACAAGTCCATGTGAATAGCTTCTCATGCATGCTTCATTCAAATATATTCCACTATCACTTTAATTTATCTTTTTGTTGTTGGTTCGTAACCTCATGCACTTGTCACATGTATCACCCGAGCAATAACGTTTTGATGTACAACTAGCTAGGCCGGCCAAACCAGGTCCACATAACTGGCGCACACGATCATCCTTTCCTCGATGAAATATGGATGTATTTTCAACAACTTTTTTATGACTTAACTCTTTTACTGGTTCAACTTGCATAGCACTATCATCTATTGGTATGTGTGGCGATATCGTGTCTGTATCATCCTCTCTTCCTTGAAGTGAAACCGTCCGCGGTTTCATGTTAATTTTTAACACGACCTCCTTCTCCGGAATTTGTTGCTCTCTAATGATTGCACTATCTAGCATCGGTTTTAGCATATGCTTCCTTCCACCATGCATGAATGTGTACGTGTTCGATCTTCCGGCATGCGCCGCGTCACGATTAAACTGCCACGGTCTCCCTAATAGCAACTGACAAGCATTCATTGGCAAGACATCACAATCCACCTTATCAATATAATCTCCAACAACAAATGGCACACACACCTTATGTGTAATTTTTAATTTTCCGGAGTTGTATAACCACTCCACGTGGTGCGGTTGTGGGTGCCGCCACATGGACAAACCCAAGGCATGCACGAGATCTTTGCCAACGGCATTAGTAAAACTGCCACCATCAATTATCATCTTACATGCACGACCCTTGATCATGCACTGCGTTTTAAAAACACTCCAACGCTGCCCTTTAGCATCACCATCCCCTTGCACCTTCTCCACCAAGAGATTTAGCCCCTTCATCGGTGCATCAACTTCTTTATTTATTTCTTCTTGCTCTTCTTTTCTTTTTCGCAAACGATCTCCAATCAGCAGCGAACACATCCGCTGGCATGGGAAAAAAACAAATTTGTTTGCCCTTCTGTGATAAAGAATAACTATTTTTCTTGACATCCCGAACAGCCCCAACACGCTTGCACCATGGGTCCCCAAGTAGCAGATGGCACGACACCATGGACACAGGACAAACATGAAAAAATTCCGCACAACAATATTTTCCCAGATCAAAAATTAGCAAAATCTGATGCGTAATTTTGATTCCACCTTTGAACCACTTCAGCGTGCACGGTCTTTCAAGAGGCGCCATCTTCAGCCCCAATTTTTCCACCACCTTGATGCTCACCATATTGACTGTGGTACTCTCATCGATTGTCAGATTGACACGTCGTTCGTTCACGACGCAACGAGTGTGAAAAAGAGTGACCTCGCCAATGCCTTCCTCCTCCATTAATATGTTCCTGCTCAACATGTTGATGCTTGACTCCGCAGACGATATTACAAACTGAGTCGTCGTGACTAACCTTTGCTCTGAATACCACTTGACGAGGCACGGACTAGCGAGAGGCTAATTCGTGTAGGCGGCCCGATCTTTCACGACGATGCTTGATTAACAGTCCGTCCCCCTGTTCCTCCTCGCAACCTCCAAGAATAATTTTCACCCGCGTACAAAAATACACGAATATAAATAATGATCCCCTTGGATCAGCACGTAGGCGTTGATATGATAATCAACCCTCCGTCGCTAGCAAATTTCCACGATGGAAAAATCACAGATGATACACAAGATATGGTCGTCCAAAACCTGGACGTTTTACTGTGTTGTTCATATCTCACGAATAAACTAAAACTCTCCTCGTACATGGCCGAAGCTTGGCTTTTATATGCCGTAAAAATAACGCATGCATTAGAATACCTAACTAGCTAGACTCTCGTACAAGACTCCTAGAAAGCCACGCTAATATTTCCACCTGATTTTATGCCAACTAACACACGCACCAACGACTTGGATATCTATTCAAACACGAAAAAAAAACTACCTAAAATAACAATCTCTCTCCTGATTCGATGGAGATTAGGAAAGAACCTAATCTTATTTTCCTTGGTGGCATACGGAAGGTAGGAATAATCTCCTCCAGTACCGGTTCATGATTGGCATGTAACCCATCAGACCTTTCTATGCGCACAAGTCCATGTGAATAGCTTCTCATGCATGTTTCATTCAAATATACTCCACTATCGCTTTGATTTATCTTTTTATTGTTGGTTCGTAACCTCATGCACTTGTCACGTGTATCACCCGAGCAATAACGTTTTGATGTACAACTAGCTAGGCCGGCCACACCAGGTCCACATAACTGGCGCACACGATCATCCTTTCCTCGATGAAATATGGATGTATTTTCAATAACTTTTTTATGACTTAACTCTTTTACTGGTTCAACTTGCATAGCACTACCATCTGTTGGTATGTGTGGCGATATCGTGTCTGTATCATCCTCCCTCCCTTGAAGTGAAACCGTCCGCGGTTTCATGTTAATTTTTAACACGACCTCCTTCTCCGGAATTTGTTGCTCTCTAATGATTGCACTATCTAGCATCGGTTTTAGCATATGCTTCCTTCCACCATGCATGAATGTGTACGTGTTCGATCTTCCGGCATGCGCCGCGTCACGATCAAACTGCCACGGTCTCCCTAATAGCAACTGACAAGCATTCATTGGCAAGACATCACAATCCACCTTATCAATATAATCTCCAACAACAAATGGCACACACACCTTATGTGTAATTTTTAATTTTCCGGAGTTGTATAACCACTCCACGTGGTGCGGTTGTGGGTGCCGCCACATGGACAAACCCAAGGCATGCACGAGATCTTTGCTAACGGCATTAGTAAAACTGCCACCATCAATTATCATCTTACATGCACAACCCTTGATCATGCACTGCGTTTTAAAAACACTCCAACGCTGCCCTTTAGCATCACCATCCCCTTGCACCTTCTCCACCAAGAGATTTAGCCCCTTCATCGGTGCATCAACTTCTTTATTTATTTCTTCTTGCTCTTCTCTTCTTTTTCGCAAACGATCTTTCCAATCAGCAGCGAACACATCTGCTGGCATGGGAATAAAACAAATTTGTTTGCCCTTCTGTGATAAAGAATAACTATTTTTCTTGACATCCCGAACAGCCCCAACACGCTTGCACCATGGGTCCCCAAGTAGCAGATGGCACGACACCATGGACACAGGACAAACATGAAAAAATTCCGCACAACAATATTTTCCTAGATCAAAAATTAGCAAAATCTGATGCATAATTTTGTTTCCACCTTTGAACCACTTCAGTGTGTACGGTCTTTCAAGAGGCGCCATCTTCAGCCCTAATTTTTCCACCACCTCGATGCTCACCATATTGACTATGGTACTCTCATCGATTGTCAGATTATCACGCCGTTCGTTCACGACGCAACGAGTGTGAAAAAGAGTGACCTCGCCAATGCCTTCCTCCTCCATCAATATGTTCCTGCTCAACATGTTGATGCTTGACTCCGCAGACGATATTACAAACTGAGTCGTCGTGACTAACCTTTGCTCTGAATACCACTTGACGAGGCACGGACTAGTGAGAGGCTAATTCGTGTAGGCGGCCCAATCTTTCACGACAATGCTTGATTAACAGTCCGTCCCCCTGTTCCTCCTCGCAACCTCCAAGAATAATTTTCACCCGCGTACAAAAATACACGAATATAAATAATGATCCCCTTGGATCAGCACGTAGGCGTCGATGTGATAATCAACCCTCCGTCGCTAGCAAATTTCCACGATGGGAAAATCACAGATGATACACAAGATATGATCGCCCAAAACCTGGACGTTTTACTGTGTTGTTCATATCTCACGAATAAACTAAAACTCTCCTCGTACATGGCCGAAGCTTGGCTTTTATATGCCGTAAAAATAACGCATGCACTAGAATACCTAACTAGCTAGACTCTCGTACAAGACTCCTAGGAAGCCACGCTAATATTTCCACCTGATTTTATGCCAACTAACACACGCACCAACGACTTGGATATCTATTCAAACACAAAAAAAAAACTACCTAAAATAACAATCTCTCTCCTGATTTGATGGAGATTAGGAAAGAACCTAATCTTATTTTCCCTGGTGGTGTACGGAAGGTAGGAATAATCTCCTCCAGTACCGGTTCATGATTGGCATGTAACCCATCAGGCCTTTCTATGCGCACAAGTCCATGTGAATAGCTTCTCATGCATGCTTCATTCAAATATACTCCACTATCACTTTGATTTATCTTTTTGTTGTTGGTTCGTAACCTCATGCACTTGTCACGTGTATCACCCGAGCAATAACGTTTTGATGTACAACTAGCTAGGCCGGCCACACCAGGTCCACATAACTGGCGCACACGATCATCCTTTCCTCGATGAAATATGGATGTATTTTCAACAACTTTTCTATGACTTAACTCTTTTACTGGTTCAACTTGCATAGCACTATCATCTGTTGGTATGTGTGGCGATATCGTGTCTGTATCACACTCCGAGTATCGGAGAGGTATCTCTGGGCCCTCCCGGTAATACACATCATGATAAGCCTTGTAAGCAATGTGACTAATGAGTTAGTTACAAGATGATGTGTTACGAAACGAATAAATAGACTTGCCGGTAACGAGATTGAACTAGGTATGAAGATACCGACGGTCAAATCTTGGGCAAGTAACATACCGATAACAAAGTGAATAACATATGTTGTCATTACGGTACGACCGATAAAGATCTTCGTAGGATATGTGGGAACCAATATGAGCATCCAGGTTCCGCTGTTGGTGATTGACCGAAGAGGTGTCTCGGTCATGTCTACATAGTTCTCGAACCCGTAGGGTCCGCACGCTTAACGTTCGATGACGATTTTGTATTATATGAGTTATGTGATTTGATGACCGAATGTTGTTCGGAGTCCCGGATGAGATCACGGACATGACGAGGAGTCTCGAAATGGTTGAGAGGTAAGATTCATATATTGGACGATGATATTCGGACACCGGAAGTGTTACAGGGGTACCGGGTACATATCAGGTCACCGGAAGGGGTTCCGGGCATCCCCTGGCAACTACATGAGCCTAATGGGCCAAGAAGGGGACAGACCAGCCCCTATGGGGCTGGTGCGCCCCATGTAGGCCAAATAAGGGGGAAGGAAAGAGGGGAAGAGAGAAAGGAAGGGGAGCAATTCGGCCTCCCCCTTCCTTCTCTCCTCCCTCCTCCTTCCTTCCCCCTCTGGATGAATATGGAAGGGGGGAGGCCGAATTGGGAGGCGCCCAAGTAGGATTCCTCCTACTTGGGGCGCCCCCTTGGCTGCCTCTCCTCCCCTCCAACCTATATATATGAGGGGGCACCGCTAGAACACACAACAACGATTGTTAGCCGTGTGCGGCGCCCCCCTCCACAATTTACGCCTCCGGTCATATTGTCGTAGTGCTTAGGCGAAGCCCTGCGCGGATCACTTCACCTTCACCGTCACCATGCCGTCGTGCTGACGAAACTCTCTCTCGACACTTTGCTGGATCAAGAGTTCGGGGGACGTCATCGAGCTGAACGTGTGCAGAACTCGGAGGTGTCGTACGTTCGGTACTTGATCGATCGGAACGAGAAGAAGTTCGACTACATCAACCGCGTTGTCAAACGCTTCCGCTTTCGGTCTACGAGGATATGTGGACACACTCTCCCCTCTCGTTGCTATGCATCTCCTAAATAGATCTTGCGTGAGCGTAGGATTTTTTTTGAAATTGCATGCTACGTTTCCCAACAGTAAAACCCTACGTCCTGCTTGATTGTATTGAATGAGTATAGGGGTTACAAGAGTTGATCTACCTCGAGATTGTAATGGCTAAACCCTAGTTGTCTAGCCTATGAGAATTCTGATAGCCTCTACGGACTAAACCATCCGGTTTATATACACACCGGAGGGGTCTAGGGTTGTACAGAGTTGGTTTGTAAGGGAAGGAAATAATATATCTGGACACCAAACTTGCCTTCCACGCATATGGGAGTCCTAACTAGACACGGGGGAAAGTATTCTGCTTTTATCTTCACAACCCATCAGTCCGGCCCATATCAAATAGTCCAGACACCCGAGGACCCCCTAATCCAAGACTCCCTCAGCCATATCTCCGAATCAGACACTACCCTCTCACACCAGCAACAAATTGGCTACTACTAAGTTCCCATGCAGCCATCCACAATTCCGCAATTATGGACCAACGGAGTATTCTGCCCCCACCGGTCCTTGTATTTTGAAAGATCCATAGGGCCCGGAACCCCGACAAAGAAAATACAAGGTTGTAAATGGAAAACCAACTCGGGCCACTATGCCAATCAGCTTCATAGTGTGGATATGTATGTTAATGTGGATTTGGACCATTTAAGTGTATATATCAATTTGAAGTGTCCAAACATGGGAATGTTCCTAATTGGAATATTAGAGAGATAAATGACAAAGATAAATGACTAGCTTTGAGAAATAAGATTGAAGAATTCAATTGTGTTATTCTATGCCTTTAGAAAACTAAGAGAGAACATTTTGACTTGCATTATGTCAGAAATTGTTGCCCAAGGAGACTAAGTAAGCTCGGGCCTCTCGGGGTATTTTGATTGCCTGGAATGATTACTTCTTATCTCGCCAAACTGAGTTCAAGAATGATCATTTTCATATATATGAAGTCTTCATCAGTCATAATAATGATTCTTGGCTCCTAAGTAATATATATGGTCCTTGTTAGTCTGAGGCTAGAGCTATATTCCTTAATTGGTTCCAAACTATTGATATGCCTGATGATAGAGATTGGTTGGCTCTAGGTGATTTTAACTATGCGGGGTGTCCTGGGAACAAAAATAAAGAGGGTGTCTACATTTCAGATATAATAATTTTAATGCATCTATCAGTGCTCTCGTGCTAGTATAAATTCCTTTGAAATGCATGCTTTACTTTTGGAGCAACATGCAAAATTCTCCCATCCTAGAGAAATTCGGCTAGTTTTTTTACTTTTGAAGCGAGGAACCTTCATTACCCCAATACCCTGGTTCTTCCTCTTGACACGCCTATTTCTAATCATATTCCTTATATGATTAAAATCGGCACCTCCATCCCCAAGTCTAAAATATGTAGATTTTGTAATTGTTGGTTGCAACACCCTAATTTCAAGGAAGCTAATAAAAGGCTTTGGGAACAATGGGTTCCTAAAATTGATAGTGCGTAGAGACTCACTACAAAGTTTAAGATATTAAGAAAGGGTTTGAAAGTTTGGGCTAGCTATATCTATATTCTTGCTTCCACCATCAGTTCCACTAATGAGGTCATCCTTTTCATTAACACTATCGAGGAATTTGGAAACTTGAATATCATTGAATGTAATGGTAGAGATATTCTAAAGGAGCACTTAATCAAGTTGCTATCTTACCAGTGGATCTACTAGAAACGAAGGGCAATTGTCAGATGGACTAAGATGGTAGAAGCCAATTCTAAATGTTTTTCATGCTAAACCCACAATCATATACATACACAAATCATATTGTTTCCCTGAAAGTTGATTTGGGATTGGAACGCCATGATCCTCATGCTAAAGCTGCTATTTATGGACACCATTCAAACAAAGATTGGGCACTTCTGTGCAAAGTCACAATCTGCTGAACCTGGAAACTTTAATTACTACAAGGACTAGTCTAGATTTCTTAGAAGCTCCTTTTTCTAAATCTGATATTGATGAGGTAGTGAAGAATGCCCCTTGATAAGGGACTTGGTTCTGATGGATTTAATATTGACTTCATCAACGCTTGTTGGAATATTATTGTTGATGATTTGTATTGCCTTATTAATGATTTCTATCATGGAAGAGCATATTTATAGAGCAACAACTCATGTTTCATCACTCTGATTCCTAAATAAGTTCTACCTGTGAATGTAATTGATTTTAGCCATCTCTTTGTTGGATTGCTCCATCAAAATAATTACTAAGTTGTTGGCCAATAGGCTCCAAAGAATTATCTTGAATTTGGTTCATGCTAATCAATATGGCTTCCTAAAATCAAGATCTATCCTGGATTGTCTGGCATGGGCATATGAATAAATTCAACAATGCTAGTAGTCTGGCAAGCATTTGATCATTCTAAAATTAGATTTTGAGAATACTTATGATATGATTGAACATCAAACTATAAAGCAGTTGTTGGTAGCCAAAGTTTTTGGTAAGAGATGGCTTTGATGGATTGACATGATTTACTCCTGTGTTTATTCAGTTGTACTTCTGAATGGCATCCCAGGCATGCAATACCCTTGCAAGGGAGGTGTCAGACAAGGAGATCCACTCTCCCCTCTTATATTTGTCATGGCTACAGATTTGCTACAATCAATTTTTAATGAAGATGAGGTCAACAATCTTATCCAGCATTCCCTGCCTACTGGTGCATGCCATGATTTCCCTATTGTCCAATATGCTGATGATACCATTTTTTTTGTTATGCATGTCTGCCCTATTCAACTTTAGCACATTCAAATTCTTATGTTGCATTTTGTAGTCTATACCGGACTCGGAGTTAATTACAGTAAATCTATGATTTTGCCCATCAATGTGCCTGGCAACAGTTGAACATGCTTCTATTGTTGGGTGTGTGCAAGGATCTTTTCCCTTTACATACTTGCACTAGTGTTAGGCCTCCCCCTCTATACCACCAAACCCAAGATAAATGATTTCTGCCTGTTATGAAGAGAAGTGAGAGAAGGATGTCTGGATGATCATCATTCCTTTTATATGGGGAAACGCTTCAGTTGGTAAAGATTGTCTCGCTAGTTTTCCCACACTCTTTATGTGCTCTAGAGTTGCCCAAATTTGTGCTTGACCAAATTAACAAATATCTTAAGCATTGTTTCTAGAGAAACTATGGCATGGAAGATAAAGGTACTACTTTGAAGGCTCGGGACAAAGTTTTCCTGCCAAAGTGGATGGTGGGTTCGGTGTGTTGGGCATTGAAACTCATAACAAGGCTTTGCTGATGAAGCATTTGCACAAAATTTTCAACCACTATGATTTAACTTAGGTCAATCTCATTCAGGAATCCTATTATGCATCTTGACCAACTCAAGATATATTGATTGGATACTTTTGGAGGAAGAGCATTCTCAAGCTGCTACCTAAATTAAAAGTTACTGCTTCCTGTCAGATTGGTCAAGGTCACACCATTCTTCAATAGTGAGATAGATGGGGACTAGGGAGAGAGAAGTTGTTTACAATTATTTCCGTATCTCTATTCATTTGTTATGAATGATACAATCTCAATCAAGCAAGCAGTCATTTGCCCCAATTTGGAAGAGCTTTTTCGCGAACCTCTTTCCTTGCATGATTTCCACCAGTTTGAACAATTGTAGGCTTTGTTGCATCAAATTCATCTCTCTAAGGATAAGGACAAATGGCTATACTCCTGGAATTCTCCAATCTTTTCTGCCACCAAGATGTATACGTCTTTGAGAATATGTGCCTTTCTCATCCTATTCTCAAATTTGTCTCAGAAATTGTTGTTATTCTAAGATATAAGGTTTTCTTCTAATTGTTGTTGCATGATAGATTGAACACTAGGAATCTGCCTCAAAGGAAATACTTCCAGCTCTAATTTTATGTTCTTTGCACTCAGTGTGTGGAGACTTCCTTGCACTTATTTTGAAACTACCCTTTTGCCTGAGTTGTTGGGATTCAATTCATAATAGGAGAGGAAGCACTTATGTCCTCCTAGACATCCAGCCGTCCGTCGCAGCTCTATCTTCTGATATTGCTCTTGATATTTTGATCATGGGTTGTTGGAACATTTGGATGCAAATAAATAGTAAGATCCTTAGAAACATTGCACCAAGTATCAATGCGTGGAAAGTCCTTCTAAAACAAGATCTCAGGATAGTGAGCCTAAGGATCAAGGATAATAAAGTTCAACCCTTCAACACTGGATTGAAAACACACTCTAATTTTGCCATGTTTCCCAAGCAAAAGGAATTGGCTAATTCGTTTTGGTTTATCATTTTGTATTTTCTTTGCTATTGTGCAGCTTGGTTCTCCTTCTGGTGTGGGTTGATTCTTCCAACATATACATCATGTAACTCGAAGAAAGGACATGCAGGGACTGGATTCACATGCAACAAAAAACACAAATAGAATTGGCACAAGTTAGAAGACATGGTTAATGGAATGCATGGGGCAAAATTTTGTGTAGGTCAGTCCATCGTAGTGGGTGCACTTGTAGAATCTATAGCCGGGTTGCAATCCCTTGCGAGCGGTGGAGGTCATGAGGTCGTCACCGCAGAAAGGCAATGTAATTAGGAAGGGGAGCTCCTGGTTTTGGGAAGCATTAGAAGATGGCCCGGATGCTGACATCGTGGGGTCATGTGGTGTGGAGTGAGACTGGGGGAGATAGCGGATCGACCGAAAGACCTAAAACGAAGGAGACAGTTCTTTTGCGTTCTGTTTAGATCACGAAGGAGCTAGTTGATGTCATGGGCTAGAAAGAATAACACATGGAAACCACGCGGAAATGATGTTTTGAAGTTTTGAAAAAAATTTCTAAAAAAGGGATGTTAAGAAGGTGATGTTCTATTCCATGCGAAATTCCAAGTTGATTTTTTTCATAGCTCGCATCCGGTAATGTGTTTCATACTATCCATTGATGAATTTGGTATTTTGTTTTCATAGTTTGCATCCCGTAATGTGTCTAAACTTTAATTTTTGCATAGCAATAGAGCATGACCCTCTTAACATCTTGTATATTTTCCAGTTTTTTTAACATTTCAAACGTGGTTTTCACAAGGGGCGTGCTACGCATCGGCCGGGTGATGTTTAGAAAAGATCCGCCACCTCGGTAGTCACTGGATGATGAGCTCGGCAGCCATTTGATCTTCTCCCCGTGAGTGCGCGGCAGCCTTTGCAACAAGGCTCATGTTGAACTCGTCACTTTGCAAAACGTTGAACGGTTTTTCTTTGGAACAAGGCCTATGTTTCAGAAACAAAGCCCTTGCCGCAGAAAGAAAAACTTCATTGTTGATCCCTTTGCAACATACGTAGTGTTGCACTCGTGCAACAAGAGTCTTGTTGCAAAAAACAAAATCCCTTTTGTCGTTGGCCGTCGCAATTTGCAACAATATCGTTGTAGCAGAAACTCATCTATGACCTCTTGCTGGACGTGACGGTGTTGCTGGAGGCCAAGACATGGAGGCGCACTGGAGGATGCAGACGTTGTTGGTGGCCGGCCTGGAGCATGTAGGTCCCCGGCATGGGGCTAGCAGGGGTGGCATGACTGCCATCCGGTGTGAATGAAGGTGGTCGAGGTCGCGCTGAGGTGGAGGCCTCGATTCGTGGCAGGTGCGGCAGGTAGGTGCCGACGGCCAGCGTGATTCGTGGTGTGTTGAATGCGTTGAAAAGGGAAGGAAGAAGAAAATGAGTGGCTCACATTTGTTCTGTAGGAGATAAGGTAGAGGACGGGACCCATGAGGGACATGTGACGCGCGTACAAGACTGGTTGCGTGATGGACGTGACAAACAATGTTTGCAACAAGCACGTTGTTGCACTGCTTGCTTTGCAACTAGAGCCAAGTTGCAAAGGTTGAAGATGGTTGCACGCCGTTTGATCAAAATCAAATCTGACGACTACCAAGGCGGTTGACGTGCGCAGCTTCATCCGCCGGTGAACAGTAGCATTTTCTTATTCTTTTCACAAAGTCTTCTTTGAATGTTGGTTTGCATGTGATATTCTTCCCAAGGGCTAGGGGATACGTGGCCGTTTGAGGGCGAGTTACAGCGTGAGCGGCCATCCCGGCTCAGGAAATTGCCGTCGGTCTCTTGGGTGTGCCGTGAGAGTTTGAATGGCACCAACCTCCAATGAATATTGTGGGTCAAATTCATTTGTAGTAAACATACGGAGCAGATACAAATGGAGAATACAACATACATCACATATCTCGAGAAACCTTGACGGCGTGGAGTTCGAGTGCATCTGATCCTGGGCACTGAAACAAATTCTCGAGAAACAATGATTTACTCTACTAATAAATCCGCCTATCTCCGACAATTCTTTGGTTCTTATTCCAGGGCAAACTTCCCAATCCTTTGGAGTTCAAAAAAAGGTGCAGCCCAAATGCAAGTTCTTTCTTCGGCTTTGGATTCATGAAAGGATCTTCGCAAGTGATAATCTTGCCAAGCGAGGTTAGTATTCCCCATGAGCCCCTTTGCCGTTTATGCGACCAGGAGCATGAAACTGCCTCCTCTTGCTCAACTGTCCCTATGCCCGTGGCTTCCGGCACCTCATGAATGACTGGCTAGACTCGAATGTGTTCACTGCTGCGGCCCTCCTGGCTGCGTCGCCGGAGCAATGGTGGAATCGACAATTTCCACGGCTCGAGCTATCTATGCACGCTGGAACACCGGAAAGATATAGAGTTTTTCAGGACGCCACTTAACACAAAGATCCGATTTTGTCGATGGTCAAGCAAGACCGCCAGCTTCCTGCCTGTAGCTCTCAATGGTTGAAATGCATGGAGAAAATGAGCCAGACACAGATCATGACTGATATCCACCCCTATGGTTGTCTCTCTGTATTCTTCTTTCCTTCTCTTTTTCTTGTGCTACAAGCTCTGTAACCTGAACTATTACCCTCTTCTACGTGTGCCGCACCGTCAAGATTATATATGCAGCAACCTGACTGAAAATAACATCGCACGACCGCTTCCCAGGAATGCGATGCAGAGAACCCCCTATTTTGTTTCGATGAATCTGAAGTTACTATAAAATGTCATGATCTCTACAGTACAAAACTCTAGGTGGAGATAATGGTGCCAGTTTTGCACCGGATGTGGTCTCGAGAATCTATACCGACATTTTACATCAAAGCGGCTTGCTCACATCTCTCCGTGGGTGCTGCTACCATGACCTCTTCATCGCCAAAGTTTGGAGCCTTGGGAATCAGGCCAAGGATCTTGAACATTGCCTGGTCCGCATCAAAGTCATTGTTCGCAGTTGTCAGGAGCTTTTCACCGGCGAAGATCGAGTTGGCCCCAGCGAGAAAGCAGAGAGCTTGTTCTGGCATGGAAAACCGTACTCTCCCTGCCGAAAGTCTCACCATTGCCTTTGGCATCACAATCCGTGCGCTGGCAATCATGCGGATCATTTCCCATATCTCTACAGGCTGGTAATGCGCATTAGTTAGCAAAAGCAATTATTACAAATAAATCAGCATATAATCTTAGCATGAAGCTGGTTATATTCTGTATATCATACCCAATTGACAACTGAGGTTATCCAAGCCTGTTTTACGATAACTTTCGACATCTTAACCTACAAGAAAATAATCAACAGTAACATACCTTCTGATCCTGAAGAGGCGTGCCTTTGACAGCAATCAATGCATTGATAGGAACGCTCTCTGGGTGTGTTGGCAAAGTGGCCAGTGTATGCAACAGCCCTACACGGTCTTCCTCCGCCTCTCCAAGACCAATAATTCCACCTGCAAACACGAAACAGTACATCAAGTTATTTCATTAATAAAGAGGCAAAGACACATATATAGGAATCACACGATGGAAGTTATAATTATCAGTGATTTAAGCACAATAACCTGAGCAGACGCTTATTCCAGCTTCACGGACATGCTGAAGAGTCTGTAATCTATCATCGTACGATCTTGTAGAAATAATGTTGGGGTAATATTCTCTTGATGTATCTAGGTTATGATTATAAGCTGTAAGTCCAGCCTTCTTGAGTTCTTCAGCTTGTTGTTTCTCTAGCATGCCCAGGGTGCAACAGACCTCCATGCCCATACCTCTGCACAGATATTTATCCAATATATATTGCATTTTAAAAATAGAATATGATAAAGAAAAATTGCATTTTTCCTAATATTTCCTCAAACGCTATGCATTGTGATCAAAATATGTTATACACACTAATTCTACCATGTTAGCTTTTTCGATAAATACCTTATGTCCTTGACATATTCAAGAATCTGGTTGAAATTTGTTTTCCTGCCAATTGTCTCTCTCCATGCGGCTCCCATGCAAAATCGGGTGCTCCCAGCCTCCTTTGCCTAAGACGTAATAGGACAGAAGAAGGAACACGACGATTAAGTATCTATGTGGGCCAGCCAATGTTTCCATGAACCATAAACTTGGACACAAACAGTACCTTTTTTGCTGCTTCTAGGACGGCATCTTTCTTCATTAATTTTTCGGCCTTCAATCCAGTGCTGTATCTTGAAGACTGTGGACAGTATGAACAATCTTCACTGCACCCACCAGTTTTTATTGAAAGAAGTGTGCATTGCTGCACTTCTCTAAATTTATGGACATTCCTATGGACCTGAGCCTACAAAAGATGACAGTATTATCTGGTTAAATTTGAAGACAAGGTAACTAAGATTTTGTTTCCCCCTTTTACGAGAAACAAAGTTAATAAATCTTCCTTGGGATGAAATGACATTACAGGAAAATGTGGTGAATGTGCTGAACAGAACAATGAATGAGTGGAATGATCATCCTGCATGTCTCTTTTGTACATAACTACATATAATCAACACAGAGGCACCAAGCTTACAAATTCATATGGTGCAAACAATGCTTACAAGCTGTGATGCACCAAGTTGATCAGAACCGTTACAATTTTACATCAAATAAATAATGTAGTTATTACCTAACACCTTGACTTGTGCATTAGTCATGCTAAATTTGTTACTGATTTCCATCTACAATCAAATAGTGGACAATTGAGGATTTATGAAAAAGATTTCCAAGTACATAGCATATGACCTTCGGTACCTCATAAACCCATTCCCACCACATAAATCCTCCTAAAGATGATACTTTCGGTAGTCTTGAATCCCAAGCATCCAAACACTCTGTACATAAAATCCTTGATGCAAATTTCCAGATTATACTCCCTAAATGTCCTTGAGTACAGTATACACCTTACAAAGTAACTAAATAGATTATCCTTATGACAAAATTATCCTTACATCTACAATCCATATGAACACGCCAATGAGAAGATAATTTCCTGGAAGCCAGAACTATTCTTACGGCAAAATTTCCCAGGAAGACGTTATGCACTATTCGATTTGAATTCTTCTCTGGGAATTAAGCTGTAGAATTCTGAAACTGGTAGATAACGAGAAAGAAAGTTGCCACCTACCACTGGCAACACCAAACCATTAACAAGGCCCCTAAAAAACTTTATCAATGCTACTTAGTAATGTCTTTGTGTCAATCGCCACTTTTAACTGTTCAGCAATCATGACCGAGAATATCTCTTGTGCTAAATCGGACGTCAAGAACGAAATCCCACTCGACTTGACACCACTGTCAATGATGGGGACTCTCCATTACTAAAAGGCTCCAAAGTGAAAAGGTTGAAGCTAATTTCCACCATGCCGACTGCAATGTTCAGTGGCAGATTAACACTATTTAACTAATAATTCCAAGTGGTGTTAGCTGGAATGGGTGTGGATGTTAAATACATGGGCCAGCGGGTGCTAGCAGCCTCTAGCATAGTACCTATATTATTTGATAAGATTAAAGGTAACTTGTGCACAAATATTTCATAATCCTGGTTTACCAATCAGAAAGTGTCACTCCCCCAAAGGCAATACCTCTCCGTGCACTCCCCAAGCTCCTCCAAGCAAACTAATCCCAAAATGAGCCACACTCAATGTCACTCGCAACACGAACGTCTAAAGGAAAAGTAGCCCAACTGGAGCTGCTCGTCTACCCGCCACAGTCCAGAGGGCGCAGAGGAGCGACCTTGGCAGCAAATCTAGAGCCGGGAGCACGAGACCACTGGGAAATTGGGGGCACTACCAACTTGGAACGGAACGCAGACGGAAAAGGGGGGGGTGAGAGAGTATGTACCCCGTGGAAGAGGAGGTCGAGGAGCGGGGAGTCGTAGATGGCCTGGATCTCGGGGCGGGTCCAGTCGTTCCTGGGCCCGTCCCGCACCGCCCGCTCCGCCTCCGCCGCGGCCGCCGATACCGATGAGAAAGGCGCGGCGCTAACGGCGGAGGCGAGGGGAGGGCAGACGCGGGAGCGGAGGCTGCGCGCGAGCAGCAGCATCATGGCCGGCTCGGCGAGCAAAGCTGGCCGGAACGGAGCCGCTGCTACACTAGGCGATACTGCCGAGGAAGTTGTGTTGGAAAGCGAGAGTGCGATTTTGCTCCTTTAGCTGTTTACCGTGTTCCCGCGTGCATAGCGCATTTAGCTATGACTAGCTCAAGAGCATGTCTCAGACCTCCTCCCCTAACTCTAGACGGCTAGAGCAAACTCTCCTCTCCAAATTTCATCAGCGAGCCTATGGATTCGCTTTGTCTTTGCCCGCCGCTCTGGCCGCCGGTGATGAGAAGAAAATTTTAAGGTTTTTAGTCCTCGCAAGTGTCGCACTTACCGAAAAAGGGTTTTCCCCATTTTATATTATAAAGCAATGATCAACGATACAGACAATGAAAACCACACAACACCACACCACACCATCACACAACACACCCAAGACCGGATAGCAGGTACAGGAACAGCCATAACACTCCAACACTTCAAACATACAACAAATGAGCAATAAGGACGGAGCTTGAAATAGTCGGAGTAGTCCACCATGACAGACTGTCACGGAGAGATGAGCCTGAGCTCAGCGAATGTAGCCCTCCAAGACAGCGCCTTCAAGAAGGGAAACGGCACCGGAGCACCGTCGCCGTCGGATCCAAAGGATCATGGCTTTCACCTAGATCATTCGAAGGAGGAGAGTAGCCACGACGACGCCTTCAGGAAGGAGACGACGCCCACGGACGCCGCCGCCACCGGCCCGACCGAAGCCGAGCAGGGGATCGCCGCTGGCACCTTTGAAACGCCACCGCTCACCGAAGCACCGGCCGCCATGCCGCCCGAGCGGCCATCGCAACCAGCCCACACCTGAGTCACGCACCTCGCCCACAAGCAGCGCGACTACCACCATCGAGGCCGCCGCCCCGCCATCCATGACCCCTCCGCAACCATAACGACGGCTAATGGACGTACTGACCGATGAGAGGTAAAATGGACTCCCTTCACCCCAAAACGAACCCTTGGCAGGAAGAAAGCCCAGCCGGCCAGATCCAGGTAGGGGAGAGGGTTGCTAGCAGCCGCGGGCCTCAACCTCGCCATAGCCGCCGGCCTTGACCTCTCCGCAGGTGCCAGCCTCATCCTTGCCGTAGCCGCTGGCCTCGTCCTCGTCGCAGCCACCGCATTGCACCACTGGGGATAGGGACCAGGAGAGCACCGTCGTCGTCGGATCCAAAGGATCATGGCTTTCACCTGGATCATTCGAAGGGGGGGGAGTAGCCACGACGACACCTTCAGGAAGGAGACGACGCCCACGGACGCCGCCGCCACCGGCCCGACCGAAGCCGAGCAGGGGATCGCCCCCTGGCACGCACGCTCCACCTTTGAAACACCACCGCTCACCGAAGCACCGGCCGCCACGCCGCCCGAGAGGCCATCGCAACCAGGCCACACCTGAGTCACGCACCTCGCCCACAAGCAGCGCGACTACCACCATCGAGGTCGCCGCCCCGCCATCCATGACCCCTCTGCAACCACAACGACGCCTAATGGATGTAACCGACCGATGAGAGGTAAAATGGACTCCCTTCACCCCAAAACGAACCCTTGGCAGGAAGAAGGCCCAGCCGGCCAGATCCAGGTAGGGGAGAGGGTTGCTAGCAGCCGCGGGCCTCAACCTCACCGCAGCCGCCGACCTCGACCTCTCCGCAGGTGTCGGCCTTGTCCTTGCCGTAGCCGCTGGCCTCGTCCTCGCCACAGCCACCGCATTGCGCCACCGGGGATAGGGACCATGAGGCCTCTGCCTCCCTCCGGAGTGCACCCCACCACCACCGGCCGGCCAACGGCACCCGCCGAGTCGTCGACGTCCGCCACAACCACCAGCCGAGCAGCATGCGAGAGAGGGTCGACCACCATCGTCACGGTGCCACCCCCACCAGCCGAAAGACGAGGCATGGATCGCCGCCCGTGACCAGCGCCGCCCCGGGCCACGCCACCCGGATGGCCAGATTTATCGGAGCCGCGACCAAAACCGGCCCCCAAGCGCGCACCTCCAGCACGCCACCCGCCACGCCACCGTCGGTCGGTTCTAGCGCGCCACCGCGCTGTCGCGCCCGCCGCTAGCGCGACACCCCGGCCCAGCCGCCTCGGCCCATACTGAGCCCGCCGAGCGAAGGGGTGAGATCTCCCTACCGCCGTCGACGCCGACCAGACTTCGCCTGGCCGCACCCTTTGGCGGCGACGAGGTTGAGGAGGAGAAGGCGGGGGACCCCCGCCGGCGGCGGCCAGGGTTTCCTCCCGGACGCGAGCGGGGCGACCCGGGAGGAGGGAGGAAAGCAAGATCAAGTTACAGTTTTAAGCTGTTGTAGGTGCCGCGCTTGGGCGAATGGCGACACTTCTTCTTCAAATTTGTCTTACAAGCTTCGATTCACCTCGAGTTTGTCGGTCTGGACATAGTCGAAGGAGCTTTGGCGTAGATTCCTGCCATCTTCTTAGAGCGGTGAAGTTAAGAGTTTTTCATCATGTGGCGAGATTTGGTATCAGGTGCTTCAGATGATCAGATCTATGCAAGAGCTCAATGGCGACGACTGCGGCTCTAGGGCACTGATCCTTAGGGGCATGTGCATGAAGACATCCCGGCTGTCATCACCAAGATCAATCCGGCTTCGGTAGGAAAGCGGTGACAGTATTGACAACGCCGCGGAGGCGGCTCATTCTAGTGGCATTAGTGTTCGTTCGGTGGTCTCGAAATCTTAATGTATTTTCTAGAGTAAAGTGCACTATAGGTCCCCAAACTATTTGAGGGGTGTCACGTAGGTCCTCGAACTATGAAAACCATTATTCAGGTCCTCAAAGTGCAATAAGTGTGTCGTTCAGGTCCAAAATCAGCTAAACACTAAAGTAGTATGAGAACCATATTTTACCTAGCATGCCACACTTACTATAGTTCGAGGACCTAGATGAAAAGTTTCATAGTTTGAGAACTTACATGATATCTTTGAAATAGTTCAAGGACCTACTATGCACTTCGCTCTATTTTCTATTATGTTTGAAATTCAATGTACTTCCGCTGAACTTTTATAATAGATTTGATCATTTTCGAAGAAAAGCATCTCCAATAGGTGACCTCTGTAATAGGGCCAAGAAAAAGTTGGTTGAAGCATTTGCAACACCCGAAACATTTCACAACACTAAAGACCTCCCACTACAATAGATGACCTAATTTTTTTTGAAAGCATATTGCATAGATCAATTCAAACAAACACCCAAACATTGCATAGATTTAAACCCGAAACATAAAAGTTCACCATACTACTTGATCTAACATAAACGATCACTACTACTCTACTTGTCTGACACACAGTGGATGTCGACCGAATTCCAATATGCCAGGGTCTCCTCTTGATCGGATGTGAACTCCTCCTTCGATGAAAGGTTGATCACCGTCGATGGGCCAGCCTCGTCCTCCTTCTTCACCGCCTTCTTCGTCTCGTGGTCTCGCTTCCAAAAGAACTCCGTCATGTATTGGATGTACTGCGAGTTCTCCCTTGCGAACCTCGCCATGGCTTCTGCATCGCTCTCGCCGGGAACAATGTAGATGAACTCCGCATTGCTCTTCTCCTCCTCCTCCCCATTAACCGGCATAATGTTCACTGGCAGACCGATGAACTCTGCATCCTCTCGGGTTGTGATCCCCGAGAAGTTGAGCTCCTCTCGCGGCCGGCCGAGCCGCCAACCGACGATCTCATAGGCTCACGTCGTGATGCCCGCCGTCTTGAACGTGTCGAGCCAGTAGCGACGGTCGTCGCATTGGAACTCGACGCCGAAGTGGCCAGAGCCATGCGCCCCCACCCTCTTGAAGCTGGTATTGCTCTTGACTTGAGCTTCGACGGCATTGCGGCGTCGCGAGTATGGCGACGCCGCGACAATGAGGGCGAGGACAAAACGACATCGGCGTGGAGGTGGGGCGGCATCGAGTGGGGACGGGCGGCGGCAGGCGGTGGCCGGTGGCGACCGAATCGAGCGTGCCGCTGCGGAGGTGGTGTGGTGAAATGGAGGTTGCATGGTGGCGGATTTCATCGGCGCAGCGGGCGGCAACGAAGATGCTGAACAGATCCCGCTGCGGATGCAGCATGCGGCGGGGTGTAGATTTAGCCGATTGGGTGGTGTTGACACGGTGGTGGTGCGGCTGCAAATTTGTTTTACTCCAGCCGCCCAGATGTTGCATATTTGTAACACCTGGTGCCCTATTTTGGTGGTGCTGCAAATTAAAGTAATCTTTTTCATACAGGGCAAAGCACTTTTTTGTCGCAAAAAGTGTTTGTGCCTTATTATTGGGTACCTAGTGGAGATGCTGGGGTATCATTACTCTTGTAAAAGAGGCTGGCGTGCCCGCCTTCTGGGTGTCTCCACGAGCGAGACTGTCCTTTGCCCCGTCCATTGCCCGGTGGCGTGCCGCGGGGGCCTCTCGGGGGCTCTTCATGTCGTGTGATTTGTCGGACAGTACGCACCCGGATGCCCATCTCAAGGGTCCATGACATGTGGACCGTGTGCTCAGCCAGAGCCACCATCATGGGTGATTTTGGCCGCCTCACGTGCAGCATCTTGCGCGTTGTCCCGTGCACGAAGGAGAGGCGGGACCCGCCTGTCGGCATCCTCGCCCCACGCCGGGCTAGTTCGGCTGCGACAGGAGGGGCATGCGTTGCGCCTGGCTCCCTCTGCCGGGTTGGTTCACTCGTGCTAGCCCGGTGCCTGCCCCCATCCCACCCTCGCGTTTTTATTTCCATGCACACTCAACACATACACTAGTGCGCGATTGATGCGCCAGGCAGAGTATATGTTAGCAACATGGAGCATATGTTACATGTGCGTGAAGTACATGTTGCACTTCACGAGGAGTACAAATTGCACCAGAGTACATGTTTTTCACTTTCACCGCGTCTGAACTACATGTTGGCGACAGATCGTCTATGTTTACAATCCATCAGGTAAAAAGAACATGCAAAAAGAACTGTGTATGGCAGGCAACTACAAATTACCAGACCAAAACAACCTGCTAATAATTTACCAAATTCTCACCAAGAAAAATTTCTGACTACTAAGACTTATTTTTTTTCGGGATTCTGACTACTAAGACTAGTTATTATAAGTTAACATAGGCAACAAAAGCTTACTGAAGTGAACATTTCATGGGCAGAGAATCTAAACTCTATTAAAAAAACTCAACAAACATGCATTAGCACCTGTGGCATTTTAAAACACTACTCCCTCCGTTCCCAAATATTTGTCTTTCTAAAAATTTCAACAAATGACTACATACGGAGCAAAATAAGTGAATCTACACTCTAAAATATGTCTACATACATTCGTATGTTGCAACCATTTGAAATGTCTAGAAAGACAAATATTTGGGAACGGAGGGAGTAGAATACAAACTCAAAGAATTAAGGCATTATTAACCACTGAGATCGAAGTATGAGCAACCCAATTACAAGGTGAAAGGAAGCATCAAGTACTGCCTGAAGAACACAGAACACAGAACAAACAAAACAAGTATAGGAGTGAAAAGGACACAAAAAAACCAATTAGCTGCAGTAGTCCTCGACGACCACAAGAAATATGGGCAAGCAGTACCTGCCAGGGCAACCTACAGGGTGATCCATAAGATTGTGTTATTATATTTCTCTGATATACAACCTGATCAAGACAACATATAAACAGGTGGAAAAGTTGCATCAAAATGACGTACCGAGGAAAATTGGTATTACTTTACATGAATCTCGAATTGCACATGTTGTCAAGTATCTGAAGGTGTGTCTGGAGCTCCCGGTGGCTGCTGTGGTTTATTTATAAGGGGAGACAATGCTTTGACTACAATGCTCATGCTGGGTCTGAACTCAGACTCGTATTGCACACAGAGAGCTGCCACTGCCGCGAGCTGCACAGATAGCAAATAAAACAACGGTTGATATGCTAGAATTTCACAAATCTAGTTCAAGAAATAGCAACTTGAAGATTGTTAAAAGCTGAGAAATGTCCATCCATTCCTAAAAGAAAGAAAAACTAGAGCTAGCAATGCAGTTTTTCCCTAGCAACACAAAGTAACTTGAAGAATATTTGAGCAAAGCTGAGAAATGCCCGTCCATCCACTTCCTAAATAAAACCATCTTTGGATGTATTAAGCATGTACATAGTGTTGTTCTCATCAGGTCGCAGCCATTTTGAGTGGCTTTGTAATTGTTGGCCATCTATAACTTTCCTTTTTAGCACAAAATGATACACATATAGATGTGTACTAAAAACAGTGCTTCACAAGCGCATATCGGCATATGCATTAGGGAGGAGGGAGGAAGATATACCTTGGCAACTCCTTTTGGAGGGTACTCTCCATTTAATCTTGGATCAATACATTGTTTTACCTTGTCCTCACCAAGCCTTGGTGTTGCCTGGTTTGAAGATGAATAACAAATCAGTCTATAAATTAAACCTAGAAATTACTACATCCGGCTACCTTTTCTGGTAGAGTAATAAATTACACGAAACATTGCAAAAATCTTTACTGACGTGCCAAACAACAAAGTTATCCAGACATGTACAGAACTGCTTACGCATAATCCAGAACAAATATGTTATATGGAATTATAAAAGCATGCATTATTGCATCTACAGCCAGAAAACACAAGGGGTTTGAAGTTGAACATAAATATGTTACATCTTACGTACTGTGAAAATGGGGCTGTTAGCCTCAGCCTTATTAAGTCTATTATAGCCTCTATAAATCGACCCCCATCAAGACAACACCACAGACAAAGACATGACATCTCTTCCCCTTTGAAGGCAGAATCTTGTTGAATAATAGGGTGAACAAAAGAAGTGAATGCATACATACCCATGTAACAAGACTCTGCTGTCCCCTTGGCATCGTGTGATCTACTGGTTTCCTTCCAGTTAGGAGCTCCAAAAGAACAACGCCAAAGCTATACACATCACTTTTTTGCGTCAGTTGGCCAGTCATGGCATACCTGCATGGCATAGGACACCTCTTATATGTTGGAATCAGGTGAATATTATAGTTTGCCATATCTATTCAGTGCCTAAATATTAAGTGTTAAAGAAACTTCAGTTGCAAAACACAAAGCTGAAGTTCACTAGAATCCTTTCTTACTGCAATGATTTGGTGAAACCCCCAGCAGATTATTACTCAGGACCACAATCAAAAATATATTATACAGAACTATGGAAAATATTTCAGATATATGAGTTGAAATAATTACTCGGGAGCATGATATCCAAAGGTTCCAAGCACACGAGTAGAATGTAGACGAGCAGCCATATCTGGCGATTGATTTGAAAGGTTGAAATCTGCAATTTTAGCTTTGTAGTCCTCAAATAAAAGTACATTGCTCGACCGTATGTCCCGATGGACTACAGAAGGCTGGACCTTCTCGTGAAGATACTCAAGCCCTTTTGCAGCATCAACAGCAATGTTGATCCTTTGCATCCAGTCAAGTGCTGGGCCAGGCTGTGCACCAGCAACACCCTTTCTCCCTGTTGAAAGAGCAAAATTTCAAAAAGAATACGCAAAATGTTATATATGTGTAGCTTTGATGGCAGGATGCATGGAATGGACATATATAAAACCTTGAATTTGCTTAATGGTAACTCTTATGTGTATGCTAGATAAATACCATGCAAAATATCATGCAGAGAACCCATAGTAGCAAATTCGTAGGCCAGTAAGCGTTGATCTCCTTCCAGACAGTACCCAAGCATATCAACAAAATGTTCATGTTTTAATCTAGAAATAACGGAGACCTATATCCAAAGAAGGAAAAGGCCCATAACAATTGGTCAATAAAGTTTGTAGATAACTTATAGAATACATATGCAGATAGCTATATACCTGGCAACCATACCTGTGCGATAAATTCATTGTCAGGCTCAGGGTCAGCTGAAGTATCAAGCTTTTTCACAGCCACATGTGTCCCGTTCTCTAGAACAGCATAATACACCCTTCCATATGAACCCTCACCAACCAAAGCTTTTGACCCAAAATCATCCGTCTTTTCTTTCAGTTCATCAAATGACAATTCAGGTACTTCAATGGAGGGAGGTGCTTTTCCCTGATCACCAACTTGAGTAAAACCATTACCTGAAGCCCATATGTTAAAACGGATATGGTGTCAGCAGCAGAGACATAGAACGCAGAGATATTATGCAGAATGCGTTGATATATGATACGGAGTATCACCTACGCTTGACAAAAAGATATATGATATCACCTACTCCTTCCTTCCATAACTATCATGAACTACAGGATAACTGAACTTTGCAATAGTTCAACTGAATAACTGAATCAGCAAAAACCATCAGCTGATCAATGCCGTTCAACTGTACCAGACAAGTTTCCTCGAAGACCTCGAATAAATAGACTGTCATGTTGGTCACCAAAAATGACGGTCTAATTGGTAGTTACAGATAGCCCCGGAGGAATGAACTTCAAACTTGTCGTTGATGAATGAATAATTGTATTAGTTAGACTAGTCTAGACTATGTGACAGTACAGTTTGGCTGTTTCAGTCAACTATCTGCTATATACAGCTAGCAATGCATGTACCCAACAAAGTTGTGCATCGCTATATTATACTCCCTCGCCAAGGCCCTGTGGGCCGCGCTCGGAGTTGGCGACGCCATGGGTGACGACTTCCAGGCGCAGGTATGGCGGTGCCTCTTCAAGCATATCAACCCGCGCCGCCACGAGCCTCCATGCTTCCTCTCCGTGCATGTCCACCATTCATCGCTCGACCTCGACGAAGAACTTGTGGCCGTCCTCATGCAAGCCTGCCTGGGTGGCAACGCTCCCGCCTTCCAGGTGACTCGCCTCCACGATTAGCTCTTTCGCATCACTGTCTCTAACATGCGCATCGTTCGAGCCCTCATCGCCGAGCCCATACTCGTTGCCACAACACACTCCATCCAGTTTCTTCCTTTTCCACCGCCGCCCACCCTCGCACACCAGCCATCCATCCACCAAAAAAAGAACTTCGACATCGGTGACCGCTTCGGCCATGCGGATGCATTCCTGCGCTCTCCCTCGCCCGGCGTCGACTTCGCACGCAACATCCTCGACCTGTTCTCATCCAAAGTTTTCATAACGCCACCTGCCTCGGCCTCGCCAACCACAATCATCTTCTTCGTCCACAAAGCTGACTTCATGGTCGACGAAACTCTCGTGGCCACACTACTCTCGTTCCACTTTGGTGGAGCTGCGCGTTCTATCTCCGTTGAGCGCCTCTCAAACGCAGCATTCGCTGCGCCAGTCTCCTCCTGCCACGTCGCCACTCATGGCGGCCTGCTCCCCAATTGTGGCTCCTCGCATGTTCGCCACCATCACCGTGGCGCCACATGTGACGCCGGCAATGCCGGCTGAGCAGGCGCCTTCGCCGCTTCGTGCATCGGCGGTGCCACCTCGCATCGTCGTCGACGAGCCCCCACGCTCCCCCCCGTGCATGTCCTCCATGCAGGTGGGACCCACAATCGTCAACGGTCGGCTGCCATCTGGGCCTCCTGCGACTTCCAGAACGCTCACTCCACAGCGATCGCATGCAAAGGTACGACCGTTCCGGCCTGGCATTTCGTTCAATAAGCTGATTTTCTCTAAGTACCACTGCCTTGTCACCACACCCACCACATGTCTAACTCATAAACCCACCATTCCAATATGGATCATTTTCTGCTCTAAGTCAGTTTGCGCTAATGAAACTCTGATTAATAATGCTTTAGACCACCAGTTTTCTTTCCAACGGGTCTTCCACGCAGTCACGCTCGCTCCGAACTTGTTTTTAGTGCATGTGTTCTCGGTCAAGGTTAGATCTGAAGTCCTCCGTTGCGCGCCCATACTGTTTTCAAATTTTGAACTTCAGCTATTTGACTCGTTTGACCAAGCATCTCAAATAGTGCGATCGGTACCGCTGCCAGTCGTGTTTGAACCGGACGCCATTGACCTGTCCGCACCCGTCCTGCCTACCCACTACACGTCCTTGCTTGGACCGCACCCGTCAACTAAACTACTACCGCAAGATCTCTCTCACCTGTCCACTGAGATTCACCACACTGTTTCATGTGTGGATTCCCCTGCCGCTGCCTTGGTTGACCGCAATGCACTCGATGGCTATGGACACGTGTGCCTCTCATCCAGCTCGGCCACCCCCGTCACGTCTCCCCGCATCCTTTCTCCAGAAAGAAAACAAGACAGTGTAGACGGCTACGCTGTACCCTCCATCGACCAACCTAGTTTTTTAAACGATACGGCCATGGACGACCCGCTCACACGCCATCCATCACATGCCACTGATGGCTCCGGTCCACCTGAGTCGCCACAGCCGCCCTCCGATCGGCTGCTGGGCCTGCTCGCTCCCCCAGACGCCAATTCGCACTATATATCATACCCTACAATCACTGAATCGCGGGACCCACAAGCCCCCTCCCGTTCGTTCTCACCGCGTGATAAAACCAACGCTTGCATGCACACGCATGCACCCATCATCACGTCTACTCCACCACCTGCCTCCCCTACCTCCGTCAGCCTACTCTCCGCCCAGTCCCCTCAGCTCCATCCCGAGATCGCCATTAACCAGTGTCACGCCTCTGCCACTGCTGCCAGCCCTGCGCGCTCTTCGGTCTCCACGCCGCTGCAAGACCCGCGCAGCTACCGGGAGGTTTTGCTAAGCTCCCCGCCTCGGGTCTCTGCATCCTCCCTTCCCCATCCATCGGCCTCTCCGGCCTATAAATCCTCTCCTCCCCAGATGGCCAGCCTCAAACACATCCACCACCACTACAGCCGCAAGAAGAAGACTAGATGCTTTCGGTGCCTTGCTAGTGACCACACTATCGCTGACTGCCGCGACCCCGTCCGGTGCTCTCGCTGCTGGTCCTCCGGCCACCGGAGCTTCAGGTGCAAGGCCATCCGCTACCTTCCTTTCTTCCCTTCTATGCCCCCTTCCCCGTGTATTAACCCTGCTTTTGTGCGTCCGCCATGCAGCTCAATGGCGCGCACGATGGGCACCCACACCGCCTCCGGCTCGTCGGCTGTCTCCACGCGTTCCGACGGCGCGCCAATCTGATTCGGCTCCCACTGCGTCCTCACCAACGATCTGCCTCCCTTCCGTCTCCCGCTCATCTTCGGGCCGCGCACATCCTCCTCCTTGCCTCCGGTGCCGTCCTTCGCTCCGCCTCCGCCTCCTCCCCCTTCCCCCGCCACCATACCCACCTCAGCCTCATGCTTCTCTCCCCCGGAACCGCACATCCCTCTCCTCGTCCCTCCAAGCTGCCTCGTTCGCCAAGTTAACAACCTAGCCTACGTACACCTAGCCACTCCCATGCACAACCCCTTCCGGTTCATACGTCAGGCCATCGCACACCACCGCAACAACCCCACTTTCGGCCTCACTTCCTCCGCACGTGGCGCCGGGCGTCTCTCCTTTGCCAACGCAGAGGAGCGCCTCGCGGCCACTGGCCATGGGCCGATCCACCACCAGGGCAATACCCTCTTCTTCGAACGGTCTGAACACGCTGACAAAAGATCCACGGCCATCTTCATCCACATGGCCGAGATCGAGGTGTTCGATTACCCCGACGAGCTCTGGCACCCTGAGGGGGCAGAGTACTTCTTCTCTCATCTTGGAGATTTTGTCTCCGCCGACCAGCACTGCTTCCAGGGCGACCACTAGCGTTCGCGCTCTCGTTATGGTTGCCCGCGATTTCGTCCTTCCCCCCTGCCTCATGGTGCGCCTGCCAGACAATGACGTCGTCGTTGTCAAACTGGAGAGCCGCGCGCTCTTCCATCATGGCTCCGGGGCATCGCCCTTCTCCTCTGAGGACGGGGACAACGACTCCCTCTCCTCCCAGATATCAAACCCACGTCTCTCACCCACCACCATTACACAGATCCGAAACATTGCCACAGCCATGTCCCCATTTGCATGCAAGCCGGAGTCGCCCTCGGGCCCTCCTCCATCTCCTACCGCGGCTATGCCTCTAGACGGCATCCCGATCCTTGTTGTCATGGTTGACGGCATGCCTGTCGCCATGCTTGTCCATGCTCCATGGACTCCTCCCGCACGCTCTCCCTCTCCAGCCCTGAAGCTTGCTCGATCGCGCCTTGCACGCCCCCTGCTCGTCCTGCCAGCTCCCCCTCTCCACCTCCTCTGCCACCTACACCGTCTCCTCCACCCTCCCCACCTGCCCCTCCGGCGCTTCCCTTGCCTGTGGTTCCTGCCGTCCAGCCTATGGACCTGCCTCCTGAGCCTACGCATGAGTGCCTTGCCAGGCGCATTAGCAGGCGTGCCAAGATGGCTGCCGACTCCGGCATCAAGGCCAGGCGCAGCGCTCGGCTGGCTGAAATCGAGCCGCCTGTCTACTCTTCCATGACCACTAAGACCATGCGCTCTAAGGCAAAGAAGCTCGATCTATCCGCTGCTTCGAAGGATCTCTCTGACGCTCTGATCCACGCTCGTCTCTGCGATGACACTGGGCTCATCGACGGCTCTGCTCGCGGTCCTGCCTCGCCTGACGACCTTGCTGCGGTTGCTGCTGCCTGCGGCGCCATGCCGGAGATGGTGGCGGACATCGCATCGGGCTCCGGTGGCCTGGGATCGCCATGATGTGCTCTCTCCTCATCGGCCACTCGTGTGGCGGCCATTGCTGGCCATGTATCCGGTGCCTCGCACCGCCCCGTAGTTGCTATATTAAGGTGAAACTAGTTGTAATGGTGCTCACGCCTACTTCTGTCAGTTTGTCTCACTGTATCCTCACCCGAAATGGTTGTATGTCGGGTCACTACCCCTATGTAAGGTGCCAGTTTAAGTTTCCATTATGAAAAACGCAACCTACTCTATCGTTGTCCTGGAATGTTCGCGGGTTAGGAGATAATGACAAGTGTGCCAATGTGTTCTCTGAAATCAATCTCTTGCGCCCATCAATAGCCCTTCTCCAAGAAACCAAACTACAAAAACCAGATACAATCAAACTACGATCGATCTTACCATGCTTCCTAGACTCTAACAACCACCTCGACGCAATCGGATCTGCGGGCGGAATTCTTTCGGCTACTAACTCACGCTGCTTTTCGCTTCTCAATTGTCAACATAGGCGTTTCACATCTACCTTAACTCTCAAATGTCTTGCCTCGCCACACAACATCTTCATCACAAACGTCTACGCCCCCTCGCAAAGAGATCTAAAGCTAGTATTCCTTGACGAGCTCAAACAGATCGAACCACCATCTCAATCCCCCTGGCTCCTAATCGGAGATTTTAACCTTACTCGATTCCCTAATGAACGAAACAACAAAAACTTCCGACGATCGGAGGCCGACGCCATCAATGACACCATTGATCAACTTGCTCTCTTAGAGCTTCCACTTCTTGATAGACAATTTACTTGGTCAAATAAAAGACTGTCGCCTACGCTAATACGTCTAGATAGGGTACTTATCAACCTATCTTGGGATGCTCTTTTCCCCAACTCGCACCTCACCTCTCTTACTAGATTCATTTCTGATCACGTTCCACTCCTGGTCACTATATCCACGTCCGTCCCTTCTTCCCGCCTTTTTTGATTTGAACGCTTCTGGGCTTCATTCCCAGCCTGTAGAAACATAGTGCGCGGCTGCTGGCAGCCCAATTCACAGCGCCACAACGGGCTTCCCGCAGATCCAGCTGCTTCTCTCGCTCAAAACATTAAAGGAACACGATCGGCCCTAAAATCTTGGGCCAAGACGCTGCAGCCCATCTACCAACGGGAAACAAATTGCAAACTGGCAATCTAGGCTCTTGACCTAAACAAGGAATTCGCTCCTCTCTACCCACTCGAATAGAAACTTAGGCTTACGCTTTCCAACCTGCTACAACGTGCCATCAAACAAAAAATTGCCTTCTGAAAACAAAGGGGTAAGATCAGGGTCGCCGTTGACGGCGACAAGAACACTAGATTCTTCCACGCCTCTGCCACACAGCGATCTCGAACAAACAAAATTCCCATGCTTATACACAACACTTCCGAAGTTTTCCTGCACGAACAAAAAACTGACATCTTAAAAGCTTATTTCCAACAACTAATCGGGACCACAAAAAATGCTACATGGAACTTCAGTCTGCTACAGCTATACCCCTCTCCCCTCCCCCAGCTCCGTGATCTTGCACAACCTTTCTCCCACGACGAAATCCACCAAGCCTTTCTCACCATGAACGCCAACGCCAGCCCTGGACCGGACAGCTTTGGACCCATCTTCTTTAGAAAATTCTGAAATGATATCAAACAATCCATCCTACCATTCTTCTTTGCCTTCCACGATCAGACCGCTTCGCTCGACCGCTTCAACCATGCCTTCATGGTACTCCTTCCAAAAACCCAGGCGCCAACATCTCCGGACGCTTTTAGACCCATCTCTCTACAAAACTGCACTCCAAAAGCAGTTGCCAAAGTTCTCACAAATAGAGTTAAACCACTCATCCCGCTGCTCATTCATTATGATCAAACGGGCTTTCTACATGGACGCAACATTGCGGAAAATTTCATCTATGCTGCTGATATCCTAAGCGCTTGCCACACACGTAAAGCCCCGACCATGGTCTTCAAGCTCGATTTCAGGAAAGCTTTTGACTCAATATGCTGGTCCTCCCTCATTGAAATCCTACAAGCTCGAGGGTTTCCTCCCATTTTCTGTTCATGGGTCCAAAACATCCTGCTCACTGGGAAAACGGCTATACTCTTAAATGGCATTCCGGGGTCCTGGATCCAATGTAGATGTGGCCTCCGCCAAGGTGACCCATTCTCGCCATACTTGTTCATCATCGTTGCAGACATTCTTCAAAGACTAATCACCAACGCTTTCCAAACGAACGTACTTTGCCACCCGCTACGACCAAACGAACCACCCGTGACACTTCAGTACGCTGATGATACCCTGATAATCGCTGCTGCTAGCGACGCCGCCACCATAACTCTCAGAAAAACCCTACACGATTTCGCCCTTGCAACGGGGTTGGTCATCAACTTCCAAAAAACGGCTCTTCTCACCATCGCCACCGACTCATCCACTCAAAACAACATTGCTGCACCTATTGGATGTTCTTTATCCTCCTTTCCGTTAATTTATCTAGGTCTACCCCTCTCCCCCACCAAACTGCCACTCACAGCTTTTGACCCGATCATAGACAGCTTTCGGAAATTCCTCTTCGGTTGGGTTGCCCGCCTGCTCTCATGTGGTGCTCGCCTGACCCTGCTGACTGCGGTCCTAGACTCTTTATCAGTTTATTTCATGTCCGTCTTTCGATTACCTAAGTCGATCATAGCCAAACTTGACGCCATTTGGAGGGCGTTCTTCTGGTCCAACGAGGCAACTTGCACGGGGGCGAGCTGCTTAGTCGCGTGGAAAAACGTTTGCAAACCTAAAGATACCGGTGGTCTAGGCATTAAAAATCTAGAAATTCAGAACCGCTGCTTGCTTATGAAATTCTCATCCAAAATTCTGCAGCACCCGAACGTCCCTTGGACACAGTGGTATCACCACCAATACCCTCTTGGCATCGCAGCAAAAACTTCAAGACCCTCCTTTCTTTGGAAAATTATCAACAAAAACTTGCCACTGCTAATTGAGCACTCATTTGTGATCACCTACAATGGCCTCTCCACCTTCTTCTGGCTTGAAAAATGGCTTTTACAGTCGCCTCTCCAAAAAGTTTTCCCAAACCTCTCCTCACACTCCATTGATGACAAGGTTTTAGTGGCTACTGTTTGGCAAACCAGCTTATTGGCGAACCTGCGGAACCGTCTGTCTAATGCTGCTGCTCGCGAGTTGGATTGTGTGCTGTTGCTGTTGCAGGATTTCCAGCAGGTGGACCGATCCGACGAACGGTCCCTCACCCATGGACTACCGTTCTCTGCCAAGAACGCCTACTCCTCCATTGTTGCTGAAGATTACACCAACCCTCACCATGACTTTGTCTGGGCTTCCAAGGTTCCGATCAAGGTCAAGATCTTCGCATGGCTCCTCCTCCGCGATCGGCTCCACACGAAGGCCAACATGTTCCACAAGCACATTGCCCAATCAGCTGCATGCCCGCGTTGTCAAGACCCGAATGAGGATGCCCTCCACCTCATCTCCAACTGTTCTTACGCGACACAGGTCTGGTCCTCCTTGGGTCTGCCGGCTCCAACCTCCCTTGCTGCTATGCACCAACACCCAACGCTTTTGGGCCTCAACCCCAACATCTGGCCATCTGTGGCTCTGACTATCTTATGGAAACTATGGGACTCGAGAAACGCTCTCGTGTTCAGAAACGAGGATCACTCCCACAGAACCACGATACGAAATATTGTAGCAGATTTCTCTCTATGGGTTTTCCGGTTCAAAAAGAAAGAAGACAATATCTTTGCTAGGCAATGGCTTAACTTCCTCTCTTCAGTTATCCTCTAAAGCTGACGTTGTAACCGAACTGCTGTTGTAATTCTCAGACATCTCTTTTGAGTGGTAATATATTCAGGTGGGGAAGCTATCCCCCCCGGTGACCGTTCAAAAAAAAATATTATACTCCCTCCGTCCGGAATTACTTGTCGCAGAAATGAATGTCTAAATGTATTTTTAGTTCTAGATTCATCCATTTCTATCCATTTGTGCGACAAGTAATTCGGGGCGGAGGGAGTTACTGAATAAAACTGGTTTTTCCATCATAATGGTAGGAGGGAAATAAAGTTCCAATTGGTCAATAACCCCAAAACCGATTGCAAGTGAGACAAGTATGCCCATTGCACTGGAAATGGTACTCTCATCTAATACAAAGCTCTATCAACCAGCAGGGGTGAATTACGGGCAGTCCCTTGTTATCAATTCCTAATAGTACAAACTGCCATTTGCACTAGTCATGTAAAAAATGCCAACTCAACATGGACAAGGGTAGAAACATGATGTATCAGTCTGTCGGAAACTCATTTATATGTTCAGATTCTAGAAGCAGGCAATGCTCAAACGTACCATTTGCCCGTTCAGGACTGTTGGGAAACTCATCCCCGTTTTCCTGATACGGTGTGTCAACATGTGCGCAGCAAAACCACCGCCGCATAATGACCAATCGATCGACTTCTCCTTTTGCTCACTTCTTGTCCCTGGAACCAGATTTGACATCAGCACAAACGGTCAGGCCAATACACGGCGGAGGCATACACGAATGACGGGGTCAGGGAAGCCTCACCTCAGCTGCCGGCGGCGGCGCAGCGAAGCAAGAACCAGAGAGGATGGGGGCGCGGATGGTCTTGGGGAGAGGAAGAGCCCCTGAGCTGAGCTATCTGCCTGTCTGGGACGGCGGCGAAGAGGGAAAGGGAATGGGACGGGGAAGGGAAGAGAAGCGGGACGGGGGAGGTGGTGGCGATGATGATGACAAGGCTTGGATTTCTTTAAAGCCAAAACGAGTTTTCCGTCTGTAATCCTCCTGTCGTCGGTCGCCGCCGATTTTATTCCAGCTCGGCTCCTCCTGCTTTCCAGCTCGCCGCCGCCCGGATTGATTTTGCCTAACGTGTTTGGTGATGATCATTTATTTGATTTAACTGGCTCATCATTGCTGTCGACTGATTGTCTCGGCTTTGGATTTGGTCGCGTGGCGGTTGGCGGTGATTCTGCACTTGGCCAGATACCACTAGTGTACAGTCAGCTCCCGGACAAAATTTCGGTGTTCTTGTTGGGGGTAGGAATCAAATAATGGGATCGCCGTCCTTTGGCAACACAATCATCTAACTGAATTAGGCTGCTTGTAATAGGTAGTATCATACCTTAATATCATGCACATGATACTAAGCTATGATACTACCTCCGTAATGCATAGTACCATATACTAGTATTATAGCTATCTTATTTATTGCCATGCATGACATATAGTAGCATAGCATTTAATATGATACAGTATCATGATATGATACTCAACACTCTCTTTCTTCATTTAATTCTATGCCACCTCAGCAAAATAGTCTAGTTGGTATGCATGATACTAGCTATGATACTACCATTACGACCAGCCTTAGTCACCACCCACCTGATCATAAAAAATATTAACACCCCAAATTACTTGTCTTAAATTTATCTAGATACTAGTATTAGGTACATCCATATCTAGACAAATTTCAGACAAATTTTTTTAGGACGGAGTGAGTATTTACTAAACCAGTAACCACAGTTTATGATCACAAGATTTAGACCATCTTAACATTGGATGGATAACAATATGATTTTCAAGAATTCAATTCTTATATCCTATAAAAATATATGCTTGATCCATACGAGTACTCTCCTATGTTTTTTTTAATTTATTTAAGTGCAGTCCTGTTTTGCGTAGAGAGCAGATTGAGAAAGATAACCATGGGATCTAAATATGAACAACTATTAAGAGATAATTACTTGCCATTTAAACGTCAGGTCTTCAGATTGACATATTTTGACGGCCGAGATAAGATCTTTGGTGCTAAACACATGAGTGGAGGATGGACTTGGTTCTTCACTATTCGTGCTTTTATAGGGGTATATATGATGGCTGAGATCAATCAGGTGTTTTAATGCTATAAACACGTTTGATGCTAAACACGGGAGCGGCGTGGACAGTAGGATCGGAGATATGTATGGGTAGGATGAATTTGGTTCTCTGCTTTGATTTGGGTATATAGTAGAAGATATCGAGACATGATCGTCCATCTCATCACGTAACATCGCCTGCGTCGCTCTAGAGGAGCACGACACAGGCGACCTAGCCGCCACCCTGTCCCTCTCCTTCACCATCTCCAGTCTCCTCCCTGTTGTCTGATGAGACCGATGGACAACACCCGTTTCAACATATGATGTTGGCAGGGTGAGTTCCCTCCCATGGAGTCGCGATGCGGCCCTGACCGACGTAAACCGCTTGGGATTAGTGTCGTAGGCAGTGGCTTACCTTGTCGTCATGACAGGGGAGTCCGGCGCGGCTGGCAACCCATAGCCCAGATGGATTGATAGGAGTCAAGCAGAGAGTGATGGATAGAGTATTAAAACTAAGGTCTAGCCCATTTATATATTGAACCTAGATTTTAACTTAGCTAGAGGTTGAATACAACATGTTTTTAGGAAAGCCTTCATGGCGAGCTCATCTCAAATAGGGATAGATCGTCAAAAATCAAAATAGAATCAGGGGGGTTTTCCGTCCACATTTCCGGTGAATGAACCCGAGCTATACTGCTAATTCATGAGGTACACGATTGGTTTCTCGAGCATAGTGCTAAAAAAACAACATTGTGAATAATCAACTATAGTGTTGAAACAATCATATGTGATGGTGCCGCCACCAACAGGGATCTTGCACTATTTTCATACATTCCGTCGATTAGAGATAGTCGGAGTGGATCATCAAGTTCTAAATTCTCATGCTTCCAGCTAGAGCCAAGCCTTGTTTCAACGCATGGCCTCGACAGTATAGACATCTGCTGCAGGCCCGATGAAATAACCCTCCCCCCCCCCCCCCCAACCATGTCGTCAGAATCATCACGATAATCGCTCATGAAAATTCAGACCCATAAACTTATGAGGAGGCATCAATCATTTAGCTTCAATGTTCTAGGAGAAGGTCGTTTCCAAAAGTAGTGTTTTGTCGGATGGGCTAAAGTGCATCAGGCACGGCTATAATTCAATGCAAGACTTTGAGTGGATAGGGCGGACCGTTCCTTTGACCAAACTAATTCGTTGTTTAATTTCTGCCTTCTCTCCTGCCATAAATGCTTGATTGTTTGGGGAAACGTTTGCAAACCTAAGAAACTTGTTGGTCTTGGAAGATTTAGCTACACAAAACAATTGCCTTCTAATGAAATTGGCCACAAATACCTTATTGATAGCTCCACACCCTAACTTCCTTGGGTTTCTTGGTTAGATCAACAACACCTTTGCAACCTCCCACACATTGCCTCCTGCCCTAAACCTTCCTTCCTCACAAATGCCATCCAATCCCAGCTACCCACACTACTAGACATAACCTTTGTGCACACAAACAATGGCCAAAAAACTTTTTTCTGGTATGACACCTGGCTCCACTGCACACCTCGAGCCAAAGTCTTCCCAAGCCCACCCTGCAAAAAAAACCTCTTCCGAAGCCTCTACTCCCCACTCACACATCATGCTTTATGGGCTACTTGCGAACCTCGTGAACCTACTGACCACTATTGCCCCAAACGAGTTTGTGGCTCTTTCTTTGTTGTTACATGATGTCCAGCTCTCAGATGGTGTAGACAAGTGCTACCTTGTGCATGGATCCAACTTCCCCTCCAAAGCAACCTGTGATATATATTACAATGCACGAAGATGAGGATGATCACGTTGAACTCATTTGGCGTTCCAGAAGCCCCAACAAAATTAAGATCTTTGCTTGGCTATTATTCAAAGGTAGACTTAACACACGAGCTAATTTCTTCCACATGAACTTAGCCCAGATGCTCACTACATGCATTGTCCAAGAACGTCATAATACACCCTACACCTCTTCACCTCCTGTCCATCTACTGCTCAGATTTGGTTACAACATGGCCTCACCACACAGGACATGTTTCAAGACCTTCGGCTCACTCCTCCTGCCAGACTTGATCCCTGTGTCTGGCCAGAACTGCTCCTCATTATCTTGTGGAAGATTTGGGACACTAGCAATGCGGATATTTTCAAGAATAAAGGTCACAACTATCTTCTTACAATTAGAAACATTCGTAATGATCTAGAACTTTGCTTGCACCGGTTTGGAGATCCAGTTGATAAGGTAGCTGCAAGTCTTGGCTAGATTACTTTTCCTCGCGGTTTTTCGTCACCTTATAACTTAGTATACTCGTGAAGTCTCCAAGACACCCTGAGGAGGGTATGGCCACTGAGCAATGAGTACGAATGAAAGAGGCCCGCGAAGAGGCTGACCAGTGTCGTCACCCACATATGGGGATGGAAATTGGAGGAGGTTGTCCTAGCAGTTGTATGGCATCGATGCTCCATGGGGTCCCTCCATGCCATGTAGATGTGTTGTGTGTCAATGTAAACATCTTGTTGGTGGTAAGGATAAGGTCGACAAAGTAACAAATGAGATCAAGCCGGAGTGCTACCCAGTCGGATCTCATTGCGCCTCACAGTTTTGAGATGCCGTTGTCATTGAGGGAGCGAGATGGAGGTGGTGGTCTAGTTTCCCATGAAGAAGCAGGGCAAGAGGATGTGACGACGTGCGTATAGAGGTATATGTGCCTTAGCGAAGATTTCTCAATGGTGCATCATGGAGCGAAAGAGCTTGCCTCTACATTCTTACTGTTGGAATATTATGTGATCAAATGCCTATGTAAACGTCCCCGCAAAAAAAGCCTATGTAACCCACGAGTTAAAACGAACAAACAACTAATTACAATATTTAAGTTGTCTTTAACTGCCAATTACCACTATAGACCAGAATCAAAATCAATGCGGAACTAGAGTTAGTAGCTGGGCTAGTCCTTCTCAGACTTCGAGTACTTGGCTGCTGAATTCAGAGATTCCTCCGATTTCCTTTTCTTGAGTTGAGCAACCAATCTTTTGACGTAAGAAATGTAGGCATCAACGTCGAATTTTCTCTTGCAACCAGCATAATTCATGTAACGTATCTTTCCAAATACCGGACGCTCCTTCCAACCCTAAGAAAATAGTACGGTTGTAAAAACTACTCGCAAGCCTCCAAACTGTGATTAATAAATGTGTTTCCAAAAAGGATTTTCAAGGGTTTAAATGCAAAATAAGGGGATCTCACAAACCTGATCATGGAGGCCACATATAGACCACATGCAACCAACATAGCCATTGGGGTCCCTGCCGTCTATGTGATACTGCAACAGATTAATTCCAAAGATTTAGTTCAAAAACATACTGCAACAGATTACAGCCGGTGCAGGTTTGATGGTTTGTCTATTGTAGCAACTAACGACTGTCTAATGGTTGTTAGTTGTGGTCCTCCGTGGTTGTGTTTGGTTGCTATGCCTAGCCTTAGACGTGTAACCATTTTATTTCTATCAATGCAATGCGAAGCAGAACTTTTTAGCTTTCTAGAAAGACTTACCAATCGTTCCAAGTACTTAAAAGTGAACAGCCAATAACATGAACTAGGAAAGATAAAATGGTGGTTACGGCAATTTAGGTACAGTTTCGAGCTATTCCCTGGGGATCTTTTTCCCAACTTGTAATGGACATCTTACATCCAACTTATTGTAAAAGAACCAACCAAGCAAAATTTCTCTTGATTATTAGACGTAACTTAGACATCTATTTGCCACTTGCGACTAAAAGGAAATCACTGAAGAGTTACAAAAACATCTTCAGAACAATCAGCATTCACAAAGAACACTAAACGGTGTTCTTCTCTCCAGCATAGGCGACAGAAATACTTGTAGGTCATAACTATGTGCAGGACAACATAAGTCTTTGGTGGTATCGACAAGCTAAATGCCATCGAACAAATTAGGCCCAGTACAATTCTAAGCTGAAGAAAGTCAGGCAAGAAAACCTTCTGAAAATAGCACACACCGTTTCAAAACTTCAGCCTTTTGCTCAAAATGGTAGCTGAAGCCTCTCAGGATGCTCGCGATGGCATGGAATCAGGGCAGTTTCTCTAAGGCCGGCTGTTGAGTTAGTCGGTTCATAGGTTTTCATAAAATACGAGTATTAGTTGGCAATCTAGTTGCATCCTACATTACCAAAATGGTGGCTGAAGCGGTTTTGTCCTCATGTCTGTTGTAAAAATATTAGTCCTAGTCTGATGCTCCCGTTGGGCATGGAAACAGAGTCCTAGACAGTATAGCATTGTGCCTGGGTGCACTATAAATAAAGGCCTAGCCGGCCATACAAGGGGACAGGTTATTTTTCAGAGACTAGAAAACCAGAAAAATGGCATGACTGGAGGGTGGAGGCAGACAATATCTGCGTGCGCACTAGTTGATAACTAATTAAAGTGCGTTGGATTCAGGCTGTGATGCTTCTAATTGCTATGTGATCCATTTGGATTGTCCAGGTGATACCCATGGCTGCTGGACTTGTTTCGCCAGAGTTTGCAGTGATTGGCTGACTTCAGCCCGGCATCAACTTCACTTGTTACACCACCATATCAACATAATTTCTGTTGTCCCATAATTAGTACTATAAACAAACTTAATCAAATGTAGGCTCTTGCAACTGATGGTTCGGTGTTTTCAGGAGATCTGTAATTGCATAGGATCTTACACTAAAATTTGGCAAGTTTAGTTTCTCACTCATTATGACTGTATAATGTGCTTCATGTGTTTTATCAATTGAAGCTATTTGCCAGCACCAAGAAATGCAACATAATAAAACTCTACAATGTTGCCAAACATCTCAAAATTACCTTGTCATTCAAATATATTGCTATTGAAAGTGCTTCTTCAGGTCCACTGGTCCATTCTAGAATTTTTTTGGCCCAATACATTCTGCAGAAAACTACCATGTCAGGGCAGAGCAATATGCTTTACAAAGAACATAACTGCAGAAGTAAACAATAATTTAGAACACATCTTGTGACCCCAAGATGAAAGTGGAGCATAGATGCTCAAATGTTCTTTTTCTAAATCGCACAGATTTGCCACCTACTTGGACCTGTAAGATCTTCATGGGTTAATGGATTATAGACATAATTAGTTTAGTTTTTCATCTTTTTAGCAACAAGAATAATCTTCTCAGGCAATTCGTACCAACCCAAATGACATCAAAATAATGAAAGATCAAATAAAATGCATTAAAAATATGATATCTAAAGTAGGTAACTAGGCATAATTTACTTTACCGCATGAATCCGTGCATTTTTCCATGGTGGACCATCTCCAACTGTGATGCATTCCAGAGCTGATAAAGAATCCAAGAAGAAAACACCTAACTCGATTAGTAAATGAGGTAAGAATGACGTTAGTATCTCCAGGAGTAGAACGGTGTTATTTAAAACATACAGGATCAACTGTTTTTGCATTCTCAAGCTGCTCCCTCCTGCAAGGCAAAGTAAATTCTAGTTAAGGAGCCTTTTGCCTCACTGCTGACAAGCAGATATACATATATAGCCCAAATACAAAATATAGAGTATCTCACGTGTAAATGTGCTCTCTTTTGTCGGCAGCATGATCCTTTAGTGTCTTTCTCGCCCACTCCCAAGCCCCGGCTACCGAATCATAGTGAGGCTGATAGTAGCAGAAGTTGTCGGCTAGCTCCCTCCTTATTATCAGCTCCTCCAAGAAAGCATCCACTGACTGTTCCCAAACAATTGATATTTCACATAGCTATTAGTCATTGGCCTTTCACTGTTTGATAACATACTAACTTCAGCACTGAAATTCAGATTTGCAGTTTGGTGCTGTTAAGAAGAAATATAGTCTGACGTCTAATGATATAGGAGTATTATTTTATTGCATAAGGTCTCAAATCACAAGATTCACAAAGCAAACAATGGCACCTTGGGACTAAGATGGCGACGTTTTTTTGCCTCGAGAGCACATCTTTGTGCTGAAATATGCCCAAAATGCAGGTAGGGAGAGAGGCCGGACAATGCCATTGGCTTTGTGGGATAATTCCTGTCCGAATCATAGCTCTTGATCCTCTTCGTTAGGAACCCATCCTTGGTACCCAGAAGTGCCTCCATTGCCGCCGCCTCGCCTGGCTCGCACCAGTCAATCTCTGGCACGTCCTCTGCCTGGCTGCAACATCAGCAAAGAATCCAACACCACTCATAACAAGTTCTTCATTCCACATCACATATGCAGTGAATTTGTCGCAACACATCCGGACCTGCAAACCGTGTCAATTAGCGTATCCCAATCAATGTCCTTTGGCTGCTCCCTGTCCCATGGCACCACCTCTCCCAACTCGGGGAACTCAACCAGGTACTCATCCAACACCTTGTTCATCTTGCTTCTGAAAGTCTTGGCAGAGTACTCCAGCTTCCCCGATGCCGTCCATACCGGCACCACGTTGTGGGCGTCCACCTGTGTGCCAATGCCACAAAGCCCGCATGTTTCTCAGTCGAATTCCCCTGAAAACGACTGCAATTTCCCTTGTGATTCCGGTTCGAATTCTACCTGGTGAACGGCCACACTGGCAGCATCGCGGCACAGCGCGCCCACTACCGCGTCCAGTGCCTCGCGAACCGGCCGGAGCGGTGAGAAGTCGGCGACCAGCGCCGACGCCCCTAGCCGCTGCATCAGCGCTGGTATCTCCATGGGCCCACCTGTCAGCGAAATATAGTAAACGGTTACAATACGTTTCTCGTACCGGGAAATCGGTTCCCTCTTTCGAAAACGCGGGGCCGACAAGTCAGACACCAGAAGGGGATAAATGCGAAGGGTGTACCGGTAAGGAGGAAGAAGGGGATGCGGCGGGTGGCGGCGTCGGCGGCGAGCCGGCGGAGGCCACGGAGGAGGAATCCGAGTTGGCGGCGGCGCGCGGAGAGGAGGAACGGCTTCGGGAACAGGGAGAATGCGACGGCGAGCGGCGCCGCGGAAGCAGCGGCGAGGCTCGCCGCGTGGAGGAGCGCCCAGTTGTCGGCTAGCCGCTGGTCCCGCAGCATCCAGTAGACCACCGGGCCGGGCTTCGCGCCAGCAGGGGGCAGGCCCTGCCCCGGGTGGAGCACCCGCACGCGGGCTTGGTGGACCGGCGCCGTGACCGCCAGGCCTGGGCTAGGGCTTGCGCTCGGCGCCATCGCGCGGTGGGAGACGGTGCGACGGGGACGAAAAGAAGAGCGAGGGAATACAGGGGTTGATCAAACGTGCGCCTGCGCTTTGGGTGCTTCTCGGTGTAGGAAGGCTGGAGTTTTTGGCTACTTGGCTGCTTGGGTGATTGGGTCTCGGGGTTGATGGTGTATGGACTAGCTCTTGGCAGGCACTACATAAAGTGGTGTGAGTTATGGCCAGACAACGGCCACGTCACCCGCCATGGGTCCACACTAAATGCTGCCCCGCGTATAAGGCATTGTACTTTAATGTAAGAAGGTGCTTATATAAATAAATCAGTTTTTTTAAGCAATGGTGTTTATTTATACAGAATAAACGCTTAATTAGATGTCTCTTCTCTATAAATAGGCATCTGTGCTTAAAAAAAATCAATTTATTTATCTAAGCACCTACCTAAATATTTATAAGGTCTAAGGCAAGTCCAACGCTGCAGCTTGGAAAGAGGCGTTAGAGATTAAAGGGTTGTCTGAATTACCATCAGAGTTAGCCCCGCCAAAAAATTAGCTAGCCCACATTTCTGGTGGCTGTTTGGATAGGCGCCTAAGAATTGCCTCACTCAGCCTTTCTGATACAACCGTCGACTGAAAAACAATAACGCGAATAATTTTCTCAATCTTTCACAATAGGGTGTCTTCTGAAACGATGTGGCGCTCGCAATCTTGTAGATGCAATCACCACAGAAACAACATGCACACTCAATAGTGGAAGTACATGAACGATCTTCAGACCAGCAAAAATTGAAATACTGGAATCAATCTCACACCAAAATCACAGCCTCTAGAGCTATTCAACAAATATCAAACGGCATCTGGAAGATACCCCCGAGTTATCGATCTGTTCATCTCTAAAAATAACATAAAACAAAAGCTGCCTCTCGTACACGGCCCATATGGCTTTTAATAGTGCTCACAGGCACATGGGCTAAGCCCGGTTTGTTTCCTGACTTCGAAACTGATCTGGACTCTAACACCACTTAACAAACTATCCAACTCTCGTACTTTGACCAAATCATAATAAGAAATTAAAAAAACAATCTAACTAAACAAGATTTAGCTAATTTAAAAATCCGGCAAGCTGATCACAAACGTCCAAAGCAAAGCTAGCTTTCCTTGTATGCTCATTAGATCTTTCCTTGTGTGCTCACATAATTGAGTTTGCATGCATGGGTTTTGAATAGTAGCTCGACGTCATCTGGTGCGCCAAGGTGAACAATATCGAGTAGAAATATATATTGGCATCATGTCATTATGTAAAAAATTGTCCCTCAGTACCACACATTTTTTCTATTTCTTTTTCTCTTTGCGTCTCGCAGGAATTACATACCTTCTGTGGTTGGCCTTATCAAGAATATTTTTAGCAATGACAGATGGTGTCACATCATCCTCTCTCCCTTTGAAAGGAAACCGTCCTTGGTTTCGACTTAGGCCTTGGAGATTTCTTCTTGAACACTTTTATAATACATTATATATTCTGTGCATCCTTGGGAAGAATAGCGTAGAACTCACCCTTATGCATAAAAGTGTATCTGTTTGTTCGTCCGTGATGAAGAGTGTTAACATCATGCTACTACGAACGCCCCAAAATAAGGTGACAAACATGTAGTGGCATAACGTCGCATTCCACCTTATCAACATAGCCATCCACAGAAAAAGGAACCTTCACCCTGTGAGTTACCTTCACTTTGCCAACATCATTTATTCACTTCATATAGTACGGTCTTGGGTGCTCCCATGTTGGCAACAAAAGAGATTCCACCACATCCTTACTAATCATGTTGCTAGCACTGCCACCATCAATTATCAGTTTGCAAACTTCTCCCTTAATGTTACATGCAATTAAAAAAATACTTCGTCGTTGTCCTTGTTCAACAATGGTCTTTTCATCTCGCTGGACCTTATGTGCTAGCAAACTCTTCATATCAGGATCATCTTGAGGATAACATAGTATGATATCATCATGACCTCTTTCGATTCCATCCTCTAACTTTGGCGTCTCATCTTCAAATTCTGAAATATATTCCGCATCAATAAGTAGAATCCTTCGTTGATTGAAACATTCATGCTTCACGTGTCCACGTCCTCCACACTCAGGGCAAATAATATTACGATGATGAGATGAAGTCACATTAGATGAAACCTGAGAAACCTCCTTTGATGCAGCCGCCACTTTGCTCTGTTCAATGCTTCCCGACTTATAAGGAGTCGATTTAGCACTAAACCCACCATCAATAGGAGAAGAACCATGTCGCTCACTGTTGTAAATTGGACGAGTCTCTGAAGCTTGCTTCTCCAATACCCAACGTTCAGCACGCTCCGCTTGATGAAACAACTCATGAATATCATTATATTGCATTAAATCAATATGGTCACGAATCTTTTCTTCTAACCCCTCAAAGAAACGTACCATGATCGCCTCCGCAGACTCACGCGCAGCTGTACGGATCATCAAAACTTGCATCTCTTTATAGTACTCATCAACTAATTTTGTACCTTGCACTAGGCGACGCAGTCTATTGTGAAGCTGGCGAGTGTAATAAGCAGGGACAAAACGTTCCCTCATGATTCGCTTCATGTCAGCCCATGTCGCTAGTCGCTCGTGAATATAGTTCTTATTATCCCACCATACAAGAGCATACTCTGTAAATTCCATCGATGCAACACGAACCTTCTTCTCTTTGGAGTAGTTGTAACCATCAAAAAAATCTGATTTACGCGCATCTCCCACTCCAAATATTTCTACGGATCAGCACAACATCCCGAGAATTCAGGTATGGTTATCTTGATTCGACCCAAACCATCATCCTCGTGGGCACCATTGCCGCCATAGTCACGGCGCTGCCCAGCATGGCGGCGATCCCCAGCATCATGCCGTGGTATGTGAGGTAAGCCTCCACAAGCATCGGAGTCCTCAGAAAAATCGCCATCATCTCGTTGTCGCGGTCACGACATTGTCGTGGTGAGCGGGACTGTCGGGGTGCCACATCTCTCGCTTGAAGGCGCTGAACTGTTGCGGTGAGCCGATTAAGACTCTCAGTCACCACCTGTAGACTATCAGTGCGCTGTCGGTCGCTGGCAGTCAAACGCTAGTTCAACCTGTCCTCGACGCCTACAATATTTGCAGACAATTCCTCAACCCTTGTCCCAAGCTTCTTGTTGGGTCCCTTGATCGCCATCAGATGGATACGCAAATCATCACTTATCTCTAAACCCTCTGGAAGCTCATCGACCTCCTCATGATCAGATTTGTCATGCTGCAAGTTCACCATCTTTCAAACAATTGAATCAAATAACAAAAAAAAAATTGTACCGTGATCAACCTCTGATACCACCTGATGCAACCGGCGACAGAAAAACAATGGCACGAATAATTTTTCCAATCTTTCACGGTACGATGTCTTCTGAAACGATGTGGCGCTCGCGATCTTGTAGATGCAATCACCACAGAAATAACACGCACACCCAACAACGGAAGTACGTGAACAATCTTCAGCAGACCAGCGGCAATTGAAATACTAGAATCAATCTCACACCAAAATCACATAGCCTCTAGAGCTATTCAACAAATATCAAACGGCGTCTCGAAGATATCCCGAGTTACCAATCTGTTCATCTCTGAAAATAACTTAAAACAAAAGCTACCCCTCGTAAAACGGCCGATATGGCCTTTAATAGTGCTTGCAGGCACATGGGCTAAGCCTGGTTTGTTTCCTGACTTTGAAACCGATCTGGATTCTAACGCCACGTAACAAACTATCCAACTCTCGTACTTTGACCAAATCATAATAAGAAAGAAATAAAACAATCTAACTAAACAAGATTTAGCTAATTTAAAAATCCGGCAAGCTGATCACAAACGTCCAAAACAAAGTTAGCTTTCCTTGTATGCTCATTAGATCTTTCCTTGTGTGCTCAAGTAATTGAGTTTGAATGCATGGCGTTTTAAATAGTAGCTCGACGTCCTCTGGTGCGCCAAGGTGAACAATGTCCAGTAGAAATATGTGTTGGCATCATGTCATTATGTAAAAAAATTGCCCCCCAATGCCACGCATTCTTTATGTTTCTTTTTCTCTTTGCGTCTCGCAGGAATTATATACCTTTTCTGGTTGGCCTTATCAACAATATTTTTAGCAATGATAGATGGTGTCACATCACTTTCAGGCGCTCCTCCGTGTTAATCTCACCGATGCGCGGATGAAGCGAGGGCGAGGAAAAGCGCCGTCAAAAGATTAGCGCCGGACTCCCTTGTGATTTGGTGGATGTTGCCTAGTTCATACATGGTATGTTTGGTTTGAGCCCAACTAACCCCATCAAAATTTCCGCATAACCAAAGCAAGGGTACAACAAAAAATTGGCAAATTGTCGTTGTTTGGTTTGTGGCCATCATATCTAACCAAATTTTGGCAAATGGAATCTTTGTTGTGTTTTGTTTACCACCATCTGACCACATGATGATTATACTAGTTCTAACAATATTTAAATGCATCTATTGTCTAAAATGAAGAAGGCATACAGACCAAAACTTAGATGCAATTTTTCTTAAAAAAGATGTAGATGCAACAAATGTGCAATAAAGTCACCAAAATAACATAGTTACATCATTGATGCACTTGTAAGTCGCTAGTAATTATCCGCTAAAAACGTTGCTAGTAACTGTCCCTGCAAAAAAATGTCGCTAGTAATTGTTCGCAACATAATGTTGCATGCAGTTTTTTGTAAAGATGATTACCTCATGCAGCTGCTAATCATGCACATGCCCCAGTGTCTCACATTTTTATTGAGTGAAAAAGTGCCGCTGATTGGCTACAGATCAACCTTATCATACTGCATGAAATGGGGCAGCGCCCACCAAATCACCGGGGAGTCCAGACGTTGATGTCAAACTGAGAGGATTCGTTGATCTTGGTTGTATTTTTCTTTCTTGGCTAATGTTTCATTATGCAGAGACTAGCGTTTTGTTGTCTCTTCATATTTGTCAAGTTGATGTTTACATGACTTGTACTATGATCTTTATGATCTAAATGAAAAATGTATTTTAATATGGCCTGAAGCGCCTGGGCGCTAGGAGCTCTCATTTGTACGAGTTTTCTAAGTGCTCGGCTCCTACTTATCCATCGATGTGTTTCTCAAAAGAAAAAAAAAACTTGTCCATCGATGCCAAAAGAACGACTAGGAATGATGTGTTAACTGCCAAATCAACCGGGATTCAGGGTATGTTTGGTTTGAGCCCCAACTAGCTCCATCAAAATTTTTGGCATGACCAAAACAAGGTCATGACTAAAAATTTGGTAAGTTGTCGTTGTTTAGTTTGTGACCATCATATCTACCATTTTTTTGCAAATAAGATATTTGTTTTGTTTTGTTTGCGATCATTTGATCACATGATGATTATACTAGTTGTAACAATATTTAAATGCATCTATTGTCTAAAATTAAGAAGATATACAGAGCAAAACTTAGATTTAGTTTTTCTTAAAAAGATTTAGATGCAGCAAATGTGCAATAAAGTCACCAAAATAATATAGTTACATCATTGATGCACTTGTAAGTCACTATTAATTGTCCCCTAAAAAAGTCGCTAGTAATTGTCCATGCAAAAAAATGTTGCCAGAAATTGTCCGCAGCACCATGCTACATGCAGTTTTTTAAGAAAAAGTCTAAAAATAACCTTGATTTCGTTCTCCAAGTCTGAATCAAACCCTGAAGTCAGAATCCCTGAAATTGTCACCCTATCTTTTGTTATCCCCGTCTATCCCGGCCCTTTAGACGTTTGTTTGCACTGGGATTGAATATGTGGCGGAAAGAGGGTGAAATAGTTGGACTAACAGTGGGTCCTATCGTTCTCATAAATCCCAGTATCTTTTCGCTCCCTCCCCTGTTTCTGCCCCTCGACGCTTCTCCTCCCGTCCCTTCTCGCAGCGGCCATGGCGATTGTCGGTGGTTGATCTCAGGGACGGCAAGACGATCACGGCGGCCGGAGAAATCTCCTGCAATCCCCTTCCTCCTTCTGTTCCTCTTCTCATCTTTGCATTTTTTTGCCATTGATTGTCTCTGGTTAGGGTTTCTGGGCAGGAAAATGAGGTTAATTAGGGCATTGATTTGTTGGAAAACATTGGATTTACTTTTACATTTAGTCCGGAAAAGCTGTACTAGCCATTGATTTCGTCCAAAAATGTGTGGCAATGCAGGTTAGGGTTTGTGCTCTCATCATGGATGCTTGAGACAAACTGAATGTGCGGTTTAATTTCGGTGGGCAATTTGTTCGAATAGGACCTACTTTAGACTATGTTGGTGGAGATGATGGAATGTCAGAGATTGAAAGGGATAAATTATCTTTGCCAGAGATCAAAGAATTTCTTGGTGATCACATACCTTTTAAAGAAAGTATGAAGCTTTACTTCCTGATCCCTGGTAAAAAACTAGTGGATGGCCTATTATTTTTGTGTGATGATGTTGGCTGTATGAAGATGTCTGAATGCATAACTGATGGAGGAGTGGCTGAGGTCTATGTGGAGTACTTTGGGGAGCAAGATGATGAAAGTGCAAGTGATAGTGGTAGTGATTTTGAAAATGAGATGAGCAATGAGTTAGATGGAGGGAGTGATACAGAACCAGATGCAGTCATAACTGCAGAGGAAGATGTTCAGATAATTAGTGGAAATCCATCATCGTTGACTGCAACAGAAAGTATGCTTGTACCAAATGATAGTGGTGTTATAACCCAGGTTATTAGCAGCCCTACAAAGCACAATTTCAGAATGAAACAGAGGACTAAAAGTGCACAAGTTGAGATACAGAGTTTACAAATTCAGGCACAAAGTTCTCAGGTTCAGCTACATACCTCTCAGGTCATTAATCCAGGAACACATAGAGATAATGCAGCAGATCAACATACATATGAACATGAGAGTGATGACAGTGGCTCTGCAATTTCAGACAGTGAGGAAGATGATAGTGATTATGTGGCAGGAAGTGATGAGAGTGGACTGGAAGAGGAATATGTTGAGCTAAGGGAACAAGCAAGGGCTTTTAAGAAGAGAATTAGAGACTCAAAGAGATGGGCTAAGAGAAATCCATCTGGTGCCGTTCCAATAGATCTAGTGGCTAATGTGGAAGAAGTGGTAGGAGAAGACCACTTTGACTCAGATGACGAAGATTACTCATATGATGAGGACAGTGATCATGAAGGAGAATTTGTTAGGAGGAAGACTAAGTTCCCAAGGTATAACCCTAAGGTAGATATTCCACTATTCTGCCTAGGAATGGTTTTCAGGAGCAAGGATCAGATGAGAAAGGCACTAATAAAATATGGACTCCTGACATTTAGAAGTATAAACTTCATGAAGTCAGAAGAAGGGAGGATTAGGGCTAAATGTGGATGGCCTGGATGTCCCTGTACTATATATGGTGCTTATACTAGCAGGTGTTCTAGATTCTAGGTGATCACATATGAAGATCAACATGAGTGTGCACCTAACAGAGACAATCATCTTGTCACTGCAAAAGTTATTGCTAGGAGATATGAGCATATCTTAAGAGCCAACCCCACATGGAAAATTGATAGCATTAAAGCCACTGTTCTGAAAGATTTCTTTGCTGATGTATCAACTTCAAAGTGCAAGGCTGCTAAGAAGATAGTGTCAGAGAAGCTACTTGCTGGACTGAAAGATGAGTACACCAAGGTGTTTGATTACCAGCTTGAACTACTTAGGAGCAATCCTGGGAGCACAATCCTTGTTGGCTTGGACCCTGAGTACATGGATCAAAATATCTTCCAAAGCTTTTATGTGTGCTTTAGTGCTATGAAATAGGGTTTTAAAGCATGCAGAAGAGTTATTGGGCTTGATGGTTGTTTTTTCAAAGGAGCATGTCAAGGTGAGTTGCTATGTGCTATTGGTAGAGATGCTAATAATCAAATGTATCCAGTAGCTTGGGCAGTAGTGGAGAAAGAAACAACCGAAACTTGGGAGTGGTTTATTGGCCTGTTGATAAAGGACTTGGATATTAATGATCAAGGTGAAGGATGGGTGTTCATATCAGATCAGCAGAAGGTATGCTGTTAATTATGAGCTTTTAAATGATCATGTTGTCAAAGCATGAAACATTTATGTTGGTTTTTTAGGTGTACTCATTTGTCTTATGTACAAATGCTAAATAAAATTCCAACTTCTGTGTAGGGCTTGATCAGTGCAATGCAAGACTACTTGCCAAAGGCACAACATAGAATGTGTGCTAGACACATCTATGCTAACTGGAAAAAGAAGTTTAGAGAGCATGCTTTGCAAAAGAAATTTTGGGCAATTGCCAAGGCTGCAAACAGAGAAGACTTCATGTATAGGAAGGCCAAGTTAGCTCAAGATACACTTGAAGGTGCAAGGGACATAATGAGGACAGAGCCTAAGCATTGGGCAAGAGCATTCTTTCCTGTTGGATCCCTTTGTGACTCAGTGGATAACAATCTATGTGAGTCCTTCAATAATGCTATAGTTGAGGCCAGATTCTATCCTATCATCTCCATGCTAGATTAGACACAAGATGACACTTAGAGTCCAAGAAAATAGAAGCAAAAGTGCAAAGTGGAAATCTAGTGATATATGCCCAAACATTTTCAAGAAGCTTAAGGTGGCCATCAAAATGACTCAGTTCTGTGATGTTCTCTGGAATGGCAAGGAAGGGTTCGAGGTGAAACATGTCAGTGGCAGAGGAAGGAGCTATACAGTAAACTTGGACAAATGGACTTGCTCTTGTGGTTACTTTCAGCTGGCAGGGCTGCCTTGCTGCCATGCCATTAGTGCCATATACAAGAGTGGAAGAAACATAGCTGATTTCATTCACAAGTGCTATTCAGTTGAGCAATTTAAGAAGATATATGAACACTGCTTGGAGCCAGCAGAAGGACATGAGAGATGGCCTGTCTCTGACAAACCTAGACCACAAGCACCTGGGTACGTGAGTATGCCAGGTAGGCCTAGGAAGAATGACAGAAAGAGAGAAGAGGGAGAAGCACCAAAGGAAAGAAAATGTCAAAGCATGGCACTAAAATTACTTGCAGCATGTGTGGCCACAAGGGCCACAACAAGACAGGCTGCAACAAGAATCCTGAAAAAGGGAAGAAGAAGAATGCCTTCCTGAAGAAAACTGGCAGGAAAATGAAGTCATCTGAGGTAAATACAAGTTCACTCTCTTTTTAAAATGATTGTCCTTTTATTTTAATAATTTGTGCAATGACATGCCTATGTACTCTCATATTTTGCAACAGCAAGCAAACACTGATGCTCAGATCAGAGCAAGCCAACAGGCTAAGAACGGAGGAGAAGTTCAAGCACAAGCATGAACAAGTGGAGGGAAGAGGAAGGCTACAAACAAACAGAATGTGCAAGCCAAGAAAAAAAATCAAAGAAATGATATGATGGACTAGTGATTTAAGTTAGCATATTAATGTACTGCTGGTTATTTCATTTTGCTGGTTATGTCACTTTGTTGGTTATGTCACTCTGGTCATGTAGTACCAGATATGTGTTGAACTAATGCATCTATGTAGAACTGAACCAATTATGTCTTTCCAATGCAAAATATCCAGAACTAGTGATTTCGTTACTCTGGAGAAATTTACTTGTTGTCTGTGATACGTGTTTATGTATTTCCAATGCAAAAATATCCAGAAGTAGTGATTTTGTCAGTCTGGACAAATTTACCTGTTATTTATGTGATATATAGATATGTGTGTATGTCTTTCCAGTGCAAAATATCCAGAAGTAGTGATTTTGTCAGTCTGGACAAATTTACCTGTTATTTGTGTGATATCTGTTTATGTCTTTCGAATGCAAAATGTACCAGCTGCTATTTTGTCACTCTGGACAAATATCCAGAAGTAGCACTAGCTGCTATTTTCTAAAGTTGCCGACCAACAAAATGAACCAGCAAATATAACATCATCCAACAATATGAAGTACCATTCCATCATCCAGCGATTACATCATTCTGCTAGTACAAAATTTTGACATTACATTCATCTTCTAGCTATCAATGCAGGACAAATCTTGCAAATAAACTTGCCACTAACATGATCATGCCATAAAACACAATGCTGGACATTTGTTTTCTTTCTAAACTATCACATCTTGCCCTATTTGCTTGAACTTCTGCATTCTTCTTCAGAACTAATTGTCTCAGTGCATCCTCTGTTCCATTTCTCTGCATCTGTTCCATCCATTGCTTCCAGCCATCACCACATGCAGCTTCAAACCTCCTGATTGCATCCCAAAGATCCATTAGTAGTTGTACAACAAATGGGTAGCAGGGATCATCATGCCGCTGAAAAAAAATCCACAGCCATCTCTCTGACTGAAACAGTTCATACCATCAGAAACGGAAACAAGGACGAGGAAAAATTACAAGAGAAGAAGATTGGAAGCTTACTACAATTCCATGAACGCAGCAGTAGAATCTTCCTACAGTGGCATTCCACTGCCGGCTCGTACGCCATGGGGTCCTCGCAGTACGGCACGGACGACCTTGACGGAGCCATGTGCCCACGACCTCCGCCTGAGTACGACGCGCGGGAGGAGGAAGACGTCGTCTATTACTGCCGGAGCCCGCCTCCTGCTTGAGTAACCTTCGTTGCCGGCGTCGCCGCTGCCGCCGCCCGTCTCCAGCCTACTAACGATCCCTAATTTGGTTCCCCTGCTCAAGCCCTTAATTTGCCCCCGCCGCTGCAACTTAAGTGAGTACTGGAAGGGGCCGCAGTCAGTCTAGCATTGCATCCAATAAACCCCTAATCCTTGCCACGTAAGCAATCCTGAAGCCCAAACCAGCTTTTAGCACTAATCAGCCGGGATAAACCGGGATCAAAAAATACAGAGTGACAATTTCAGGGATTCTGACTTCAGGGTTTGATTCAGACTTGGAGAACGAATTCAAGGTTATTTTTAGACTTTTTCCTTTTTTTAAAGATTATTATTGCATGCAACTGCTAATCATGCACAGGCTCCGGTGCCCCACATTTCATTGAGTCAAAAGGGCCGCTGATTGGCTACAGGTCGACCTTGTCGTACTGTCGGGCTGTTTGGATTACTACCAAAGCTAGCCCTGCCAAAAAATTAGCCTGCCCGCATTTTTTGGTGGTTGTTTGGATATGCACCTAAAAATTGGCCTGCCCAGCCTTTCGGGGCGCTCCTCTGTGTTAATCTTGCCGATGCGCGGGCAAAGCGAGGGCGCAGAAAAGCTTCGCCAAAAAATTCTTCAAATTTTCAACAAAGATTATGAACCAACCATGTGCATGATGACATTTAGATCTCACATTTACTCATACCAATGACATAACCAACTAGCGAGCAATAATAAGATATCTCAGATACAAACAATTTGTCAAAACAATCATGATATAATATAATAACATGGTATCTCGCTATCCCTTTTTGAGATCGCAAAACATAAATGCAGAGCACCTCTGAAGTTCAAGTAGCGACTAAATATTGTAATTCATAGTAGGAGAGATTCAGTCAAGTCACACCAAACATTAACTATACTCAATGCATAAGAATGACAATAGTGCTCCCCAACTGGTGCTTAAATAAGAAGGTGATGACTCAACAATAAAAGTAAAATAATATAAAAGTAAATGGATAGGCCCATCACAGAGGGAAGCATTAAATTGCAGAGGTGCCAGCGCTCGAAGCTTGAAACAGAGATGAATATAATTTTGAGAGGTATGCCTTTCCTATCAACGTCACGACCGAGCGTTTTCAATATCTTCCATGCTAAACACATTAGCGACGGTCCCCAAACTGAAAGGTAAAGTTTACCCCCCCTCCACCATACAAACACAAGTCATGTCTAGCCAAATCCTTGGGTGCCCTCTGGAAGGATCGATATAGTTGACTAGAGGGGGGGGGGGGGAATAGGCAACTAACAATTTTTAGTTTTTCTTTACCAATTTAAACTTTGCATCAAAGTAGGTTGTCTAGATATACAACTAGGTGAGCAACCTATATGATGCAACAACAACAAGTAAACAAGCAAGAACAAGAAGCAAAACAATATAAGCTTGCACAAGTAGAGGTACGAGATAACCAAGAGTGGAGCCGGGAAGACGAGGATGTGTTACCGAAGTTCCTTCCCTTTGAAGGGAAGTACGTCTCCGTTGGAGCGGTGTGGAGGCACAATGCTCCTCAAGAAGCCACTATGGCCACTGTATTGTCCTCACGTCCTCACACAATGCGAGATGCCGTGATTCCACTATTGGTGCCCTTGGAGGCGGCGACCGAACCTTTACAAACAAGGTTGGGGCAATCTCCACAACTTAATTGGAGGCTCCCAACAACACCACGAAGCTTCACCACAATGGAATATGGCTCCGCGGTGACCTCAACCGTCTAGAGTGCTCAAACACCCAAGAGTAACAAAATTCGCAAGGGATTAGTGGGGGAATCAATTTTCTCTTGGTGGAAGTGTAGATTGTGGCCTCCTCAACCAATCCCTAAAAAATCAACAAGTTTGATTGGCTAGGGAGAGAGATCAGGTGGAAATGAAGCTTAGAGCAACGATGGAGCTTGGGGGTGGAAGAGATGGTCAACACGGAGAAGAAGACCCCCCTTTTATAGTGAAAGAACAAATCCAACATTTATCCACTAACTCAGCATGCGACGAGCGGTACTACTGCACTAGACAAGCGGTACTACCGCAAGGGCCCGCGATACTACCGTGAAGCACTTCGGTACTACCGCTGGCACGACAGGGGCTAAAACCAGTCCTGAAGCATTAAGGCAGAGAGCGGTAGAACCGTTGGCGCGGAACTACCGTGCCCCCTTGCGGTACTACCGCAAGGCAGGATTAGTCTAGGCTGGGAAGGCACAGACATATAAAAATACATCCGTGGCAACTTCTGCTGAGTTTCAATCTATGCAAAAATCCGACACGGTACTACCGCAAGCCAGGAGTGGTACTACTGCATAGGGCACGGATGTAAAAAATTACATCCGCCCCTACTTACGCTCGTGCTGTTGTGCAGGCTTGAGGCCACGGTACTACCGCGTCCAAGAAGCGGTACTACCGTGAGCACCTGCGGTACTACCGCGCCCATGGCCGGTACTACCGCAGGGGCCTGCGGTACTACCGCTCTGAGGAGCAGTACTACCGCATGCCCGAGTTCAGAAACACTAGGAGTCCTTCCTTTTGTAGAGATACGGAGAAACGGAGGATGCTCCAAAGAGCCAAAGGAAAGGTGGTGCAGAAAGGAACGAATGTGTACGTGATGATTCCACCCAAACCTTTCCAATGCGGACCCCTCTTAATAGTATGGCTTTCCTACGACTCAAATCCACCGAAAAAATGTAGAGAAACACTGTCTTCAATAATCTTCGAGGGGCACCAAATCGTCTTGTGCTTAGGCATGATATATCTGAAATGCTCAATGCACACAATTAGGCCGCAAAAACATTGTCATCAATCACCAAAACTACTAAGGGATAAATATGCCCTTACAATCTCCCCCTTTTTGGTGGATTGATGACAATACGAGATTTGCACATAGGGATATAAAATGAAGCATAGGCAAACTCAACATCTATAAAATATCGACGAGCTCCCCCTAGATGTGTGCACACTAGAGAAGTGCTTTGGACTGCACGACACACATACTAGGATCAACACTCCCCGTATATTTTATAGGCGAGGCATATCTTGCAATAAAATAACTAATATTAAGCAAGGAGGCAAGATAATAGACATGAGCATAAAGTAACTAGCAAGATAGCATAAGCTCACGGGCTACTAAGCATGAAAGACAATAAGATACGCTAGAGTGCATATGTCTTACACCATATGAAGAGGAAATACGACTCACGAGCAAACCAAATCAACGAGGTTCAACAGAACGAAAGCAAGGCGATAAAGCGAGACAACACACGACACGACACAAGACTTGCAAATCCTACATTCTCTCCCCCTTTGGCATCGAGACACCAAAAAGGCAAAGAGGACCCCTACAACACAGGTGGTAGCTCAAGCTGGAGTAATCACTCGTCACGCTCCTCGTCGGTCTCGGCAGCGGGGATGGTCTCCTCCTCAGACTCAGTCCACTGGTAGCCCTGCTTCGCCATCCATTCTGCCTCTTGCGTGATGTGCTTCTTGGACCCACTGGATATCTCCTCGCGAAATGTCCTCAAGATCCTCTTGTCACGGCGGCGACTCTCCTTGGAAGCAACATGGGTCCTGTACTGCCCCTTGGCTTGCATACAGAACAAGGCCTTCATCTCGGCCTTCAGCTTCTTAGCCCATGAAGGCTCAGTAGAGGGAGGAGCATACCCAGCAGAGCTGTCCTCATCCGCTTCCTCCTCCTCAATCTCATCCTCATCCACATCCATCTGAGCAGCCTCTGCCTCAGCACGGGTAGTGGTGTTAGCCCACTAAGGCTTGATGCGGAGCTTGATGGGCTCGTGATGGATCCAGTCGAGGGCATTAAACTCATCATTGGGATAGGGCTTCTCCCAAGTCTTCGAGATCAAGTGAAACAGGTAAGGACCATAGATGGGTACCTTACGGTTGAACACCGCAAACCGTAGCTCACACCACATGATATGTGAGACATCAAGTGGTTGCGTCTGAGCACGACGCGCCTCCTCACAGATGAGCACCATATCCACGAGATAGGCATGTACCTTATCCTTGTCACCAATGCGTGGAAAGAGGGAGTTGCGGAAGATCCGATGCATGATGTCAAGGAATGGGTTCAGCACCCACGCCTTCTTGCCACTGGGAAGCTGCTTCTCAACATAGTATTGCTGAAGCTTGTTCTTGTTAGAGGACTCAGGGTTGGCATGAGGGCGAACACGAACAGGCGAGTTGAGCCCCTCATCACGAACCTGTAGCAGATCCATGAACTCCCTCCACTTAGCGGTCATACATTGTCCATTGGTCATCCATGTCATGGTCCGTGCCTCATCAGTATGGAAGTGGACCGAGGCAAAGAACTGAGCCACAATCTCAGGGTCAAAGTCCAAGTGGAAAGTGATCAAGTCCTTAATGCCAAACTGCTCCACCAGGTCCAAAGCCTCACCAAAATATGCCCGATGCTTATCCTGCCTCATATGATTCATGTCAATCCAGTGCATGTCCAGGTAGATATGTTTTGCTTGGCCTTGATCACATCCAGATAGATAAGATTCTACTGCTTAGTCTAGAACAACTCATTCCCTCTGAAGTTTGCACGGAGATTCACATAGGGGTTGATCTTCCTTCGAGTGACAAACTCAGCTAGTGGCATCTCATCCATGCCCATTGATGGCTCCCTGGTCTTGGTGGCGGTGGTCTTGGTTCTGCGTTGGGGGGCATTGGAGCCCTCTAGAGCCTCATCTTGGTTGCGCAGGCTCTTCGAGCCCGTGTCGCGGACGGGATTCGAACAACGGACATTGGAACCGCAACCACCACCTATGACACACAACACAAGAACACGCAAGAGAAGCGAGAAGGATCAATGAAAAGACCACAACAAAACAAATGAAACAAGTAGAAATAACATTGGGTAGTTGCCAAAGGGAAGGTTCGACTTCAACGGCAGTACCACACCATTGCGCGGAACTTCAATTTTACTGCTGCTCCAGCCGCGGTAGTACCACGCCGGGATGGCACGGTAGTACCGCGCCTGGAGCGGAAGTAAAATTTTACTTCCGCGCCTCGCGCGGTAGTACCGCTCCCGAGGAGCGGTAGTACCGTATGAGGTGAAAACGGCCAGAGCGGTAGTACCGCACGGGAGGTGCAGTAGTACCGCTCGGGGTCAGATCCGTGGTGAATCAGATATGGGCACAGCCGCAACAGTGGAGCGGTACTACGGTTGATAAAAAAATTGTGTGGCAACATACCAAATAGCATCTCTACTGCACTACTACTCTCCTACTTCCTACTCTTGCAAAGATTTGGCCTAAAATCTTAAGAACAACACGCATCTCCCCAAAAACCTAGAGACAAAACAACGAGGCAAAGAGAGAGGGATTTGGGGAGAAACCTTGTTCCATGGAAAGAGGGCGAGGTGGGGAATGATCCCACTGGTCGGAATGCGAGGAGAGCGGCTGGAGATGGAGATCTGGCGAGGTCCTTCGGCGCGGTTCTTGGGCAGGAGAGAGAGAGACGACATGGGGAAAAGGAGTTGAATGGGTATGGGGGAGTTGGAACTCCCCCTGCCCGCTCTTAACCCCACGCGCTCACGACTGCACGGTAGTACCGCGGGTCATCACGGTTGTACCGCCCGGGCGGAAGTACCGCACGCGGGGCGGTAGTACCGCTCTTCCAGTGGCAGTAAAAAATTACTGTCGTGCTGGTTGCGGTAGTACCATGCTCAGCTCCTGCGGTAGTATCGTGGCAAGCCACGGTAGTACCGTAGACCCAAGAAAATGGAAGTTTCGCAAACAAGAGAGGAAAACAACATTTGCAATGCAACCTTCACGAGAACAGACACACCAAAGAGCTAACACACGAGGCAACTCAAACACAAGCTCAGCACGAAGAAAGAAAGGCAAAAGACAACAAGGACCAAACACGCGACACAACCTCTCCAGAGAGAGGGCGGTGGCTGGAGCCACCTATGTTTGAGTTAATTGGTATGGCACCGCGAAGAATTATCCTTGGACCCATGACCAAAACTCGTCTTTGAAGCACAAGTACCATAAAAAATGGCTAATGTGAAAGAGTTGATCAATTTATGCATAATGGGGGGGGGGGAGAGTTCATTGAGAGAACAACACTCCCCCTATGCCCATGCCTACACCTAAACAAGATAACAAGTTGAGTATGGTGGGGTGTGCAAGGGTTCAGGCCACATTGCTCGAATCAATGATATTTAGCTCATGCCTTAACTCGCGAAATCTTGCTTCATCCAAGGTCTTCGTGAATATATCTGCAAGGTTATCATGAGTGTTGACATAGTTGAGCTCGATCTCCCCTCGCCTAATGTGATCCCCGGATGAAGTGATACCGAATCTCAATGTGCTTCATCTTGAAGTGTTGCACCGGGTTGAGAGAAATCTTGATGGCACTTTCATTGTCACACCAAAGAGGCACTTTGTCACAAATGACACCATAATCCTTTAAAGTTTGCCTCATCCATAGAAGTTGTGCACAACAACTACCGGCGGCCACATACTCCGCTTCGGTGGACGAGAGAGACACACAACTTTGCTTCTTAGAGGACCAACTTACCAAAGAGCAACCAAAGAATTGGCACCCTCCGGAAGTTGACTTCCTATCCACTTTGTCTCCCGCCCAATCGAGTCCGAATAGCCTACAAGGTTGAAGTTTGCTCCTCTTGGGTACCATAAGCCAAAGTTTGGGGTATGAGCCAAATATCGAAAAATTCGCTTGACCGCCACAAAGTGGCTTTCCTTAGGTGCGGCTTGAAACCGTGCACAAATTCCCACACTAAACATGATATCCAGTCTAGATGCACAAAGGTAAAGCAAGGAGCCAATCATGGAGCGATATACCTTTTGATCCACTGCTTTACCATTGGGATCTATGTCAAGTTGGCATTTGACGGGCATTGGAGTGGAAGCTGGCTTGACATCACTTAGCTTGAATCTCTTGAGCATGTCTTGAGTGTATTTGGCTTGGTTAATGAAGGTCCCTTCTCTTCGTTACTTGACTTCAAACCCGAGAAAGAACTTCAACTCTCCCATCATGGACATCTTGAACTTTGAGGCCATGAGAGCGGCAAATTCCTCATTGAAAGCTTTTTTAGGAGAACCAAAGATAATATCATCAACATATAGTTGGCACACAAACAACTCCCCTTTGACCTTCTTAGTAAAAAGAGTGGGGTCAATTTTCCCAATTTCAAACCCACGATCTTGCAACAACTCGGTAAGGTGGTCATACCACGCACGTGGGGCTTGTTTAAGGCCATAGAGTGCCTTATCGAGTTGGTACACATGATCGGGAAAATAGGGATCCTCGAACCCGGGGGGTTGTTTGACGTACACCAACTCATTAATAGGACCATTAAGAAAAGCACTCTTCACATCCATTTGTTGCAACTTGAAGTTATGATGAGAAGCATAAGCAATCAACAAACAAATAAACGAGCAACGGGAGCAAAGGTTTCACCGTAGTCGATACCCTCGACTTGGGAGTAGCCTTGTGCTACCAAGCGAGCCTTGTTGCGGACAATAATCCCATGAGGAGCTTGCTTGTTCTTGAATATTCACTTGGTTCCAATGACATTATGATTCCCCGTTGGCCTTGGCACCAATCTGCACACCTTGTTGTGCTCGAAGTTGTTAAGTTCTTCATGCATGGCATTAAGCCAATCCGGATCTTTGAGTGCCTCATAGACCTTTTGGGGTTCAACACAAGAGAAAAACGCATGATGTTCACAATAGTTTGCCAATTGTCTATGAGTGCTTACCCCCTTTCTTATGCTTCCAAGCACATTTGTCATGAGATGAACCTTAGTAGAGAGCTTGGATGCAATCTTGGCGGCACGACGCTCCAATTCCTCCTCAGGAGTGAGTTGAGGAGTGGTTACTTGATCATGTTGAGCGTCGTCTTGAGCTTGTTCTTGATCTTGAGCTTGCTCGGAGGAGGGAACTTGACCTTGGGAATCACTTGGTGGTTCAACACCATCTTGACGTTGATCTTGCCCTTGGTCTTGTTCATGAGGTTGAGGGCCTTCACTTTGTTCTTAGGAAGTATGTGGGCCTTGGGTTGGTGATGGTTCCACTTGAGTGGAACATTGTCCTTCTCCTTCGGCCACAAGGGGTTTCTCAATGGGTAGGATAAAACCAACACCCATTCTTCTTATGGCTTGGGGAGGAATTTCATCACCTACATCACAAGTGCCACTTTGCTCCACTTGGGAGCCGTTATTCTCATCAAACTCCACGTTACACGTCTCCTCAATAAGTCATGTGGACTTATTGAGGACATGGTAAGCATGAGAGTTTGTAGCATAACCAACAAATATGCCCTCTTGAGCTCTAGCCTCAAATTTAGACAAACGGGCACCTTTCTTGAGAATGAAACACTTACACCCGAACACACGAAAGTACTTGAGGTTGGGCTTGTTACCGGTGAGTATCTCATATGGAGTCTTGTTCAAGCCTTTGCGGAGATAGAGCCGATTGGATGCATGACACGCGGTGTTGATGGCTTCGACCCAAAAGTTGTATGGAGACTTGAACTCCGCCATCATGGTTCTTGCCGCATCCATCAACGTCCGATTCTTCCTTTCCGCTACACCATTTTGTTGAGGGGTGTAAGGTATGGAATATTGATGCTTGATCCCCTCATCACTAAGAAACTCATCTATTGGGGATATTACTATTAGTTGAGACCCGCCCAGGAGGGGTCGGGTCAGCTTCAATGGCGGGTTACGCAAGAAGTTCAGTAAGCATCCAAGTTTGTAATTTATTAAGTCTTATAGAAGGCCCAAAGGCCTGGGGCCGGTTTGAGGCCCGATATTGTAAACCGCCACATGTAAGGAAATACTTGTATAGAAAGACATGTAAAGAAAGTCACCGAGCCGGACACGATTATGAGCCGGCCGGGACTCTGTAGGCCACCTGGCGTCAACCCGTGTATATAAGGGGACGACCCGGTGGCGGTTTAGGGTAAGAAACAACCAAGTCGATAACCAAGCCAGCGAATTAAGCCTCTTGGAAGTCGAAACCTCAGCAATACCAATCCCAACTAGACGTAGGCTTTTACCTTCATCGTAAGGGGCCGAACTAGTATAAAACTCTCTCGTGTCCTTTGTCCCGATTAACCCCTTTAAGCTTCCTAGTGCGATGGCCCTACGACTAAGTCCTTGCTCTAGGACATCTGCTGTGTCAACTCCACGACAGTTGGCGCCCACCGTGGGGCCAGCGCACGATGGATTTGAGTTCTTTAAGGGCAACTTCGAAGGGCTCAAGGGATACGCTGTGGGCCGGATGACCAAGAGTCATCGCGTCAAGATCTACATCGACGACGAAGGCTGGGGCCCCGAGGCCGGCTCAATCGAGTACGGGTACCGGGTCCCCTTCGGCGGAATTCATGTCTTCATTGGCCGGATCGGCGGGTCAGAGCCTGAGCCGGATGTCCACACCGACCTCATCGAAATGGCTCAGCGCGCCGGGTCCACCTATGTTCAATCTGTCGTGAAGCATGCCTTCGTAGGCTGCATCCATGGCGGTGAATACTCCGAAGGATCAATGGAAGGCAGGGAGACGGCCATCTGCTCTGATATGGCATCATCAACAGGGGAGAAAGACTCATTGTACCAACTGCAAGACGGCTTGCTCGGGGGCTGTTCCGATGGTAGTAGTATTCCGGACCCCCTTGAGCCGCCAAATTGGGCCGGAGTCTTCATGGCAGGGACGCAGCCCGGGAAGAACTCCACCGCAGCGACAACAGCAGCCACCGGGTCGGCAGCTGCCGGGTTAGGAGACCCCGCGCGCCCCCTGACTCAGGTTCTCATGGACCTCATGGATAAATTGACGACTCTGTTAACCGCTGTGGTAGAGCCGGCGGATAAAGCCCAGCATGACGCGGAAGTGGCACGCGTGCGGGAGGAGATGGTGCAAGCTAAGGAAAATTTGGCCGCGGAGGAAACCCGGATGGCAGCAGAACGAGCAGCTTTGGATGCTCGTGCTCAGCAGCTTCAAGCAGAAACCTTCCGGCTCTCCATGGATCTTAATGCATCAAACGAAGTCATGAGGAGGAGGCGTCAGAAAACTCAGTCGCGTCTGGCTCTAACACTGGATCCGAGGAATCTGTTCCATACACCCGGAGTTGGAGGGGGCAACCCGCCGGAGGCAAACCGTGTCGAGATGCCCAGTGCACCAGTTCAGCCACGCACCATGGAGCCGCCGTGCATGAGTACAGCTCCTCCTCATTATATGTCAACACCCCTGGGTCACTTTTCCAACCCCATGGAGAACCTCATTGCGGCGTCGGCTTGATTGGCAGCTCTCCCGATGGAAGGCGACTCACCAGCAGCAATTGAAACCCGGAGGGTAAGAGAACTACTTCAGACAGCTTTGGCCCAGTAGGATGCATACTCCTATAGTCGAGATAGGATTCACTCAACTCCTCGCCCAAGCCGGAGCCCGAGTGACAGTAGGCACATGGAATCTGCAGAAATGTCAAGTAATGCTCAACGTCACAATCGGCCATATAGGTATGAGCCGGTGCGGGCTGGAGCTCTTAACTTGGCGGATCAGGAGAGGATTCGTCAAGAGGCAGAAAGGGCGGCTCAGATAGCAGCAGAGCAGGCGGCTCACCAAGCCTTTCCGGCTTATCCAGCAACCTCGGTTGAGGCAGGAGTGGCTACAAGAACCGGAGGCGTACCTTGCCTGGTCCCAGCCATACGCAATGAGCGATTGCCCAAGGATTTCAAGGGACCTCGTAAGGTGCCTAACTACACGGCTGACTTACAGCCAGGGGCTTGGATTGAGAGTTATGAGATGGCTATGGAGCTGTTGGAGGTTAGTGATGCTACAATGGCCAAATATTTTACCATGATGTTGGATGGAACGGCTCGGACCTGGTTGAAAGGATTACCACCCAATTCCATCGGCTCATGGGCAGAGTTGAAGGCACGGTTCATCCAGAACTTTAAAGACACGTGTAAGCAGCCAATGTCGATTGTGGATCTGACCAATTGCAAGCAAGAGGATGGAGAATCTACAACCCATTGGGTGTGCCAGGTCAAGGAAATAATACATTCATCTGATAAGATGGATGCCGGCTCAGTAGTTTTGATGTTGGAGAAGAATTGCCGTTTTGAACCTCTGAAGCAGAAGTTGGGGTGACTTAAACGAGACTGTAATGACATGGGAACGTTGATGGCGGCTCTTGTCAAGTATGTCGATTCTGATACCACCAAAGACCCGGTGTCTGATGAAGAAAAGGCAACAAAGGGAAAGAAGAACGACAATGGCAAGGGTCACCAGCATAACCCGGCAAATCAAGGAGGTAATAAGCGTAAGGCTGATGAGTTTGTTGCTAATACTAATGCACAGGGTGGTAATCAATGGCGCAAGGGCAGACAGCCCCCTCGATCAGGCGGGTCAGGCCCCACCCTTGAACAGCTGTTGAATGAACCTTGTCCCAGACACGGCACCAGGGAGAAGCTAGCTACCCACTTGTGGAAGGATTGTACGATCATGAAGGCATTTAAAAATTCAAACGCATTTGATGGGGGTCACGGTCTGGGTGGTGGTTCAGGCGGCTTTCAGGGCCCGGGCGCTGGTTCAAGCGGAGGAGGTTTTCATGGTCATCCTGGTCACCAGGGGGGATATAATCAGCAACACGGCCAAGGGAATCAACAACAGCAGCAATCCGGCTATCAGAGCAACCTGAAGCAGTTGAGTAGCGGATAGTATCATGTCTTTACTACCAGTTTATGTAAGAGAGACCAGAAGCTCCACATGAGGGCCGTTAATGCTATTGAGCCGGCAGTTCCACGTTACTTACGTTGGTCGGAGCAGCCCATTGTATGGAGTAGACAGGACCACCCGCCCCGGGTTGATAATCCGAGTCACTTGGCGTTAGTAGTGGCACCTCAGGTTGGTGGATACAAATTTACTAAGGTACTCATGGATGGAGGCAGCAGCATCAACATCCTTTACTATGAGACGTTTCGCCGGATGGGATTGACGGATAAAAATCTTAAACAATCCAACACTGTTTTTCATGGTGTGGTGCCTGGTAAGTCAGCATACCCAGTTGGTAAGATCGAGCTGGAAGTAGCTTTTGGAGATGAGTATGACTCCAGAGCAGAAAAATTAACCTTTGAGGTGGTTAAAATCAAGAGCCCATATCATGCTTTATTTGGGCGGCCGGCTTATGCCAAGTTCATGGCTCGGCTGTGTTACGTATATTTGCAGCTCAAGATGCCGGGTCACAAGGGCACCATTATAGTCCATGGAAGCCGGAAGATAGCCTTGGAATGTGAAGAGGGGGATGCTGCTTATGCTGAATCTGTTTGTGCAACAGAGGAGTTGAAATTCTACAAGGATCATGTTGACCCGGCGGACATGACATCATTAAAGAAACCAACAACAGAGCATGAGCCGGAGTTAAAGTTCAAATCGGCTGATGACACTAAGATGTTTGACTTTGTGCCTGGCGATTCATCCAAACAATTCATTATTAGTGCAAACTTGGATCCGAAATAGGAAAGCGTGCTCATCGAGTTCATCCATGAGAACCGAGACATCTTTGCATGGAAACCTTCAGACATGCCGGGTGTCCCGAGGGAACTCGCTGAGCACACTCTTAATATTGATCCAAAGTTCAAACCTGTCAGATAGTTTCTTCGCCGGTTCAATGAAGAAAGGCGCAAGGCCATTGGAGAAGAGGTGGCTCGGCTCTTGGCGGCCGGGTTCATTGTGGAGGTCTTCCACCCAGAATGGTTATCTAACCTGGTGCTCGTGCTAAAAAAGAATGACACCTGGCGTATGTGTGTGGATTACACAGATTTAAACAAAGCCTGTCCGGCTGATCCTTTTGCTCTTCCCCGCATTGATCAGATCATTGATGCTACGGCGGTTTGTGCACGGTTGAGTTTCTTAGATGCTTACTCCGGGTATCATCAGATTACGATGGCAGTCAAGGATCAAGAGAAGACATCGTTTATAACTCCTTTTGGGGCTTTCTGCTATGTGTCTATGCCTTTTGGGCTCAAGAGTGCTCAGGCGACTTACCAACGGTGTGTGCAGAATTGTCTTCATGATCAAATTGGGTGCAATGTTCATGCCTATGTGGATGATATAGTAGTGAAGTACAGGGAAGAGGAAACCTTGGTCACAGACTTGAAAGAGACTTTTGATAATGTTCAGATTTACAAGATGATGCTTAACCCGGCCAAGTGTGTTTTTGGAGTGCCAGCCGGCAAGCTTTTGTGTTTTCTGGTGTCTAACCGAGGTATTGAAGCTAACCCGGAGAAGATCAAGGCAATTACATCCCTGGCCAAACCAACCTGCGTCAATGATGTTCAATGAGTGGCGGGTCGTGTGGCTGCTTTTAGCCGGTTCATAAGCCGGTTAGGGGAAAAGGCCATGCCTCTGTATCAGTTGATGAAGAAAACAGATGTGTTTATTTGGAGCGATGCTGCGAATGCCGCTTTTGAGGATCTGAAGGCACAATTGGCTGAGCCGTCGGTCCTAGCTGCTCCCGTTGAGAAAGAGCCTCTATTGTTATACGTAGCTGCCAACTCACGAGCTGTTAGTGTGGCTATGGTGGTAGAGCGCAAGGAGGCTGGCAAAGAGCACCCGGTTCAATGGCCGGTTTATTATGTCAGTGAAGTGCTAATTGAGTCTAAGCAACGATATCCATATTGGCAGAAGCTTGTTTATGGGGTGTTCATGGAAAGCTGGAAGCTTAAGCATTACTTTCAGGGACATCCAATCACTGTGGTTAGCTCTGCTCCTTTGGGAGACATTATTCAAAACAGAGAAGCTACAGGGCGAGTGGCCAAGTGGGCAATTGAGCTTGGGTCTCATGGGCTGAAGTATGTTCCACGCACTGCGATTAAGTCTCAAGCCCTGGTTGACTTCATCAATGACTGGACAGAGATGCAGATGCCAGAAGAAAAGCCGGACAACACATATTGGACTATTCATTTTGATGGGTCCAGGCAATTGGAGGGCTCGGGGGCTGGAGTTGTATTAACTTCCCCATGAGGTGATAAATTTTGTTATGTGTTACGATTGATGTTTCCGTGCACTAACAACGCAGCAGAGTATGAAGCATTGCTCCATGGTCTTCGAGTGGAAAAGAAGATGAGCTTGAGCCGGGTCAGATGTCTTGGTGATTCAGATCTAGTGGCTCAGCAGGTGTCTGGCAAGTGGGATTCCAAAGACCCTCTCATGGCGGCTTATCGCCGAGAGGTCGATGCTATTGCAGGGTATTTTAAAGGTTATCAGGTGGAACACATTGACCGTCGAAAGAACGAAGCAGCTGATGCTTTGAGCCGGCTGGGGTCTCAATGTAAGCCGGTACCACCCAATACCTTTTTAGATGTTTTGCATAACCCCTCTGTCAAGTTGCCCATAGAAGAAGATTTAGCTGTTCCTGACCCGGAGGCGCAGTTGGTGGCGGCTCTTCATGTCATCCCCGATTGGACGGTGCCGTTCTTGGTTTACATGACCCGGGGAGAATTGCTAGCAGATGAGACTCTGGCTCGACAGATAACCCGGCGGTCTAAGTCCATGACAATTTCAGATGGAGAGTTATTTCATCGCAGTGTTTCCGGAGCATTTCAACGGTGTGTTTCCCCCGAAGAAGGTCAAGAAATCCTTCGTGAGATCCATGAAGGCGATTGTGGTCATCACGCCGGGTCAAAATCTTTAGTGGCCAAGGCGTTTCATCACGGTTTTTACTGGTTGACGGCTCACGCTGATGCAGAAGATTTGGTCAGTAGATGTGATGGGTGTCAGAAATTTGCACGACGAGCGCATGTGCCGGCACAAGAGCTCCGGATGATTCCAATCACTTGGCCGTTTGCAGTCTGGGGGCTTGACATGGTGGGACCTTTCAAAAGGTCTAAAGACAAGAAGACACATCTCCTGGTGGCTGTTAATAAGTTCACTAAATGGGTTGAGGCGGAGCCTGTGAGTAAGTGTGATGCAGCCACGGCGGTTCAGTTCATGAAGAAAATAATCTTCCGTTTCGGTTTTCCACACAGTATTATCACAGAAAATAGCACTAATCTGTCCCAAGGGGCTATGGAAGAGTTTTGTCAGCGAGAGCGCATCCGGCTTGATGTTTCTTCTGTAGCTCATCCTCAATCCAATGGTCAAGCTGAGAGAGCCAATCAGGAAATTCTGAAAGGGCTAAAACCCCGTCTTATGGTTCCTTTACAACGAACGCCGGCTTGTTGGGTAGAGGAGTTGCCTTCAGTGTTATGGAGCATCAATACTACACCCAACAGGTCTACGGGTTACACACCCTTCTTCATGGTTTATGGGGCAGAAGCAGTATTGCCCAATGACATCCGTCATGACTCGCCCCACGTGGCGGCTTATGTTGAAGCTAACAATGAAAAAGTCAGACAGGACGCTTGACTTATTGGATGAAGAAAGAGACTTAGCAGCAGCACGGTCAGCAATCTATCAACAGGACCTGCGTCGTTATCACAGCCGCCGGGTTAAGACCGGGACTTTTTAGGAAGGCGACTTGGTGCTCCGGCTCATCCAAGATCTTTCAGATGCACACAAGTTATCCCCACCTTGGGAAGGACCCTTTGTGGTCAGCAAAAATTTAAACAACGGGTCTTACTACCTCATTGACGTCTGAGAGCACATAGACTCACGTAAGTCAGAAGAGGAGAACCCATATGACTATTAAGGAGCTGATCATATTTGAATCAAGTTTAACCTTTTCTAGTCCGACTTATGATCGTATCCGAATCTAGCTGTAAATCTTATGGTCACTTGGGGGCTTCCTGTTCAAGCATAGGTCGTATGCGAACCAAAGAGAACATAGCTGTCGTAACCTTCTTGATCGGCTCAAGGCCAAACTCACTTGGGGGCTTCTTGATCGTATCCGGATCATAGCTTAACCCCTTTTGAGCCGACTTGGATCGTATTCGATCAGGGTCGTTAAAAACCTCTCAAGGTCATTTGGGGGCTTCCTGTTCAAACACAGGTCATATTCGAACCAAAGAGAACATAGCTGTCGGTACCCTCTTGATCGGCGCAATGCCAAAGCCACTGGGGGCTATATGGTCGTATTCGAACCTTAGCTTAACCCTTTTGGTCCGGTTTACTGATCGTATTCGAATCAGAAACCCCCAATCTTTTGAATACAGAGTTAAAATTATGTTTGTTGCTTTCCTTTGAGTTTTTGCTGTTTCAATATTACAAATGAGTTAGCCTGGTTTTGTTCGCCAGCTCAATTATTAGACAGCACAGCCGCCCGGGTTGTTCAAACCGGTGGTCTAAGGATCTAAAGGTACGAGCAACTGCGATATGATTATTGAATATTCAAGGATTATTAACTTTCATACATATTGAATTATCAAGTTCGTCACCCGGGTTATTTGAGCCAACGGCCTAAGAATCAACAAGGACAAGGTATAATTCTTATTTATACGCGCTTACCGGCTACGTTAATTTAAGAGTTAGTATTAAACCTTATCCTTTATTTATATTTGTCTCTGTTCTTTGAGGTGGAGATATGAGTTGTAAAAGAGGTGTTTAAACCCAGTTGTTTCTAAACCGCCTTGCCAGGTCTTTCTTTTTTCCTTGTGTTCACATGAACAGAGTTTAAACATTGCAGAGACAAGCATTAAACGAGGCATAAGAAAAGCATTAAAACATTGGCACCCGGAAGCATAGATTCACATAGAAGTGTTTTATGCGCGATGGCATAAGCAAACATACGGTGTTTTTAGCAGCTAAGCTATTACAAGGCTTTATAAAGCCCATGAAGATGATCATTGTCCTTTCCTCACCGGCTCAACATCTTGAATCTGCCGGAAGTTGGGTTTTGACCAGTCATAGCCGTTCATGGCGAGAAATTCAGCTTCGTCATCAATCAGGCCAACCGGATCAACCTCCCGGGCAAATGTGTCTTCTCTCACCGGTGGGATCACGTCGGTTACTTTATAGGAAGGAGGGGCCATCTTCTTATTCTCATTATCAAAACCCGGTTGATACTTGTCCACATTGGTATCATCTCCAAGGCTAGTCGCCTGAGGCCGGACTTCACGGACGCAAGCTATAAAGTCATCCTGATCAAAAGGAGACCCATCCTCCTTCACGGTAGGATAACCCCTTGCCACGTCTGCCGGGTCTAGATCTGGTACCCAAGCCTTGGAGCGGCTTAGGTAAGTCAATGCTCCGGCTCGCGCGCAGGAGCGTTTCACCTCTTGGAATCTGGCAGGGAGAATGGACAGCTTCTTCAAGACGTCACTGATCCGGTTAGACCCTTGATTAGTAGGAGAGATGGCAGCCAGAGCTCGTTGTGCGCCGATATACAATTGTGCAGTTAAAGTGTACACGGCTTTCATCTTAATCAACAGGTCTTGGTTTAGATTCTTACTTCGCAGACCTACATGCATTTTTCACAGTCAGTTGACGAATCATATTCCGGTTTGACAAGAAACACATATGAAAGAACAAATCAGGAAGCTTACCAAAGATAACAGTGACCATCTGAGACACCCGACCTTTTAAACCGTTTAGTTCGGTTGAAATTTCCTTCAGAGCTGTCTCGGCTCGCCGGGTCAGAAGTATCTTCTCATCTGCCCATGTTTTCTCTTTGACAGCAAAGTCGGTCTTCAACTTCTCCGTTTCAGAAAGGCTTATTTGCAGTTGGGAGGTGGAAGACTTAATTTCTGATTCCTGGTTCGCTAGCCGGGTCTTTGTATCAATCAATTGGGAGTTGAGTTCAGACAATGCATTCTGTGAAAACATTCAGATAAATCAAGATTTGGTTTCAAATTCCAGTATCCAATTTCAAGACTCAAGTCTCAAGTACTTTATGAATAAACCACTTGACACTTGGGGGCTAATGTATGTCAAATCAAATTTTTATGACTCTACCAACATATTTGAAGTCCCAAGTCCTTTACAAAGTAATAGCACTTGGCACTTGGGGGCTAATGCACGCAGTTCAGCAAGTTTTTCAAGTTTAAACCGGAGTGTTAAGTATTTTGAAGGTGGTTTTCATTCTAAAAGTACCGATTCATTAATGCTCAAAATAAACCGGTCCTTGGGGACTATGGGTCAAGTTTTGTTTCTATCAGGCAATGATTCAGAGGTAAAAGTCTCGGCCTATATTTTAAGTCTACAGGTTATTCCGTTTCTCTCATAAAGCTGAAGACTTGGGGGCTGAAGGAATATTGGTAAACTGGAAGTAACATACCTCATACTTCAACTGAAGTTGCTTGACCATCTCGATCTCAGACTCACGACTGGAGTGGACATGGCTGAGATAGCCGGATAAGATATCATTGGCATTGAGACGGTCATAGTTGGCGATATCAAAGCGAACCTTCTGTCGTTCCAATGCTGCTTGCTTTGCTATGCACCGAGCCAACACTGTTGGATTCCCCAGCTCAACAAAGCGACTCCCAGTAATTTGAACATCTAGAGCATGTGGAGATGGCGGGTCGATTGCGTTTGACGGTCCGGTTGTAGAAGGATTGATAGTGGTGTTATCAAGAGACGGCTCCAGAGGATTTGCTTCACTGATAATTGGCGGGTCTTCTGGGGCGTCAGTTAATGGAGAAGGCGGCCTAGCCGGGTCAGATGCTAGTATTGGCGGGTCTTCCGCTGGTTTTGTTACCCCCGCTTTCTTGGACTTAGCCTGACCGCTAAAGAAATATATATATATATATATATATATATATATATATATATTACAGACAATCACCATCAAAGGTACAATTGATCAACCCGGAAGAAAAAAGGATCTCTGATTACCTAGGAGCAGTCTTGTAAGTTGGAAATTGTGTTTGTGATGAATCGCCCGAAGAGCGAGACACCTCTTGAGGAAGTAAAAGAAAGGAGTTAAAAGGAATACAATGAGCAGGATTCATCAAAACTAGTTAAGGGCAGTAATAAGTAAACCTCGTTCGGACGTTTCCGAGGGGTCTGTTCAGGGACGACAGCCGGCTCATCTTCAATCTAAACTTCACGACGGCTTTCATGCTGCTGCTTTTTCAAATGAAAGTTGGGATCCAAGTAAGCTAAGGGGTTAGAAAACCTTACTTTACGGATCACTCGTCGAACTTTGTGTCTTGGTAAGGGCTCTGAGTCGGAGGAAATGATAGTTACCTCTGCTTCCCTGGCTTGGCTAGCCCCAGTGTCATCCTAGTAAGGATCAGTATCAATAAGATTGTTAAAAAGTTCGCCAAGGGAATCAAGGGCTACCTCCGAGTCAGACGAGTCATCAAGCTTCATTAAATCCTCAGCAGTAGTTTTCTTCTTCTTCTTTGATTTCCGGGTTGTCTTCTTGGTGTTCATAGCGGCGGCTTTCGCCTTCTTGGCAGCTCCGTGGTCATATTTCGCCTTCCAGAAGTCAGAATTGGCCTGTAAATACAAGAAGAAAAATCAGTATTAAGTATTAATAGCTGGGCAAAACACGAAGAAAAAGAGATCAGAATGTACTTACTTCTGGCGCTGGATTAATCTTGCAGAAGGGACTCAGCCCAACAATACTGCAATCCTCGTACTTCCCATTTACCAAAAGGGTTGACATCGAAACAATATCTTCTTTGGTGAGATCAACTGAGCTGTGACGAAGAGAGTTGTCCGGGCTTCCGTCATATTCATACATCAGTTTGGATCGACGACCTAATGGAATAACCCGCCATGAGATCCAGCAGCGGGTCAGATCTACTCCGGTTAAACCATTGCCCAACAAAGCATTGATTCTTCTGATGGAGGGAAGTAGCCTCTTGCGTTCAGCAACGATAAGCTTATCCGGAAGGGTGAACTTGGAGTCAAGACGACCGGGGCGGTAACCCGACAGAGGCTTCTCGTTTGCTGGAGAAATATCCTGACAATAAAACCAAGTTTGGTTCCAGTCTTTTGGGTGACTTGGTAAGACGATAAGTGGGAAAACAACACCCTGGCGGCGCTGAATTGAGATGCCTCCAAGTTCTGAGCTAGGACCATTGGTGCATTCATTCTGCCGGTTTAGGTAAAAGTACTCCCTAAACAGTTCTACGGTGGGCTCTTGCTGAAGATACACCTCACAGAGTACTTGGAAGTTGCAAATGTTGAAAATGGAATTGGGTCCAAGGTCCTGAGGGTGGAGTTTAAAAAATGAAGGACCTCTCTGAAGAATTTTGAACCGGGCGGTGAGAGCCACGATTCATGTGATCAGTGAAGACAATCACTTCTCCGTCTTTTGGATTGGGGCATTCTTCCTCCGGGTCAGGAGCACGATAAGACATGACATTCTTCGAAGGCAGAAACCCAATGATGAAGAACTCTTTTAACCGTTCCTCAGTTATGGACGAAGGGACCCAGTTACAGACGGTGGGTGTCTTTGACGGCATGATGTACAGAGAACTAAAAAATAGAGAACAACATGCCGGCTCAGCCTACGGTCAGTTATAAAACAAGTAATGGCAGTTTCACTAAGGGCTAATGACATATAAGGAAAAGAGAGCCGGTGCGGTAAAGCGCCATGACTATAGATTCTTTCAGAAAGTGGATTCAGCTAAGTGTTGGGACAAACAAGTTTCTCAAAGTGATTGATATTATTTCAGATTAGAAGGCTGTTTCAAAAAGGAAAATATTCTAGACCTAAAAACCTAGTACAGATGAGTTCGACGATTATAAAGAACATCTATACAGGTAAACGGGATCTACTGATATCAAAAATGAATGCCAAACAGCTACCGCGCAAGTTATATCTCTTCTTTGGATCAAAAGAAGTTGCGGAGAAGATCTACAGATGATCCATGGAAAACAGGTGAAGAACACTGAAGAACTTGCAAACCTAGAACAGATCTGGGTGTGTGAGGGAAGAAAACTTATGAGATGTAGGTCTGCTGCGAAGAGTCGCCGCGTCCTCTGGTCGGACTCAGGGTAATGCAGCGGCCAAGCTTGACAACGACGATGAGAGTTGCGGCGGCGGTGGAGCTCGAGCAGTGACGGAGGTTGTGAGAGGAAGAAGATGAGGAAGAAAGGAGAATGGGAAGGACCGGCCGCGTGCCTATTTATAAGGGCAGATGCGAACAGGCGGGCGTGAAAATCAAGGAGACCCAATAATAATTATCCAACTGAACAGACGCCTCGATTCTCGGAAGGCATTAAAAATGAAAGATCCGTTGTAAGATGACATCATGAAGGTTTTTTGTGTTTTCAAAAGATGACGTCACGGCGGGTTACAGAAGTTTTCAGACAGAGGATGGATTCTGACTAAGTATTGAAGATTGACAAAGAACAAAGTTCAAAGTCAACCTGGGGCCTAATGTTGGGGATATTACTATCAGTTGAGACCCGCCCAGGAGGGGCCGGGTCAGCTTCAATGGCGGGTTACGCAAGAAGTTCAGTAAACATCCAAGTTTGTAATTTATTAAGTCTTATAGAAGGCCCAAAGGCCTGGGCCGGTTTGAGGCCCGATATTGTAAACCGCCACATGTAAGGAAATACTTGTACAGAAAGACATGTAAAGAAAGTCACCGAGCCGGACACGATTATGAGCCGGCCGGGACTCTGTAGGCCACCTGGCGTCAACCCGTGTATATAAGGGGACGACCCGGTGGCGGTTTAGGGCAAGAAACAACCAAGTCGATAACCAAGCCGGCGAATTGAGCCTCTTGGAAGTCGAAACCTCAGCAATACCAATCCCAACTAGACTTAGGCTTTTACCTTCATCGTAAAGGGCCGAACTAGTATAAAACTCTCTCGTGTCCTTTGTCCCGATTAACCCCTTTAAGCTTCCTAGTGTGATGGCCCTACGACTAAGTCCTTGCTCTAGGACATCTGCCGTGTCAACTCCACAACATCATCCAAGGTGTAGTTCTTGAACTCGGTGCCATTGTCACTTCTTATTGTCAAGATCTTTGCATTGTGTTGGCGTTGAGCTTCGTTTGCAAAGTCAATGACGGTTTGTTGGGTCTCACTCTTCCTCTTGAAGAAGTGCACCCAAGTGTATCTTGAATAATCATCAACAATCACCAAGCAATACTTTTTACCCCCAAGACTATCAAAGGATGGAGGCCCAAAGAGATCCTAGTGAAGGAGCTCCAAAGGCCTCTTTGAGTAAATGATAGTCGTGGGAGGGTGAGCCTTCTCATGTAGCTTTCCTTCAATACAAGCACTGCAAGCACGATCTTTGGCAAAAACTAACATTTGTTAGTCCACAAACATGGCCCCCCTTGAGAAGACTTTGCAAAGATCTCATATTGACATGGGCTAAACGGCGATGCCAAAGCCATCCCACGTCAACTTTAGCCATTAGGCATGTCGCGGTCTTAGTGGGTCGCTCCGAAAAGTTAATCACATAGAGACTGTTCTCGACATGCCCAACAAAGGCTACTTTAAGAGTCTTGCTCCACAAGAGGGCCACGGTATCAATATCAAAGAAAGTGGAAAAGCTCATGATTGCAAGTTGACGAACGGAAAGTAAATTGTATGCAAGGGACTCAACAAGCATGACCTTCTCGATCGTGAGATCATGAGAAATGAAAACCTTGCCAAGTCCCAATACCTTAGAGGACGAGGCATCACCCCACTCGACATTGGTGGCATAGATGGAATCTTGTGCACGTCCACCACCAAGTCCTTGCTTCCGGTCATATGATTAGTGGCTCCACTATCGAGCAACCATGATCCCCCATTGGAAGCAAACACCTACAAGAGATCAATGCTTGGTTTTAGGTACCCATTTTGTAATGGGTCCTTTGATGTTAGTGACAAGGGTCTTAGGAACCCAAATATACCATTCAATGTACTCATAAGGAGAACCAACAAATTTAGCATAAACATGCCCATCACTAGCATGACATAACACATAGGAAGGGTTAAAGTTTCCAAATTTGTTGGAAGGGGTGGCATTGACCTTCTTGACACCACCACCCTTCACATTGTTCTGCTTCTCCTTAGAGGCACCCTCTCCCTCTTTGACAAAAGTTTGCTTGATAGGAGGAGGTCGTTTGGCCTTGTCATTCTTCTTCTTGTTCTTGGACTTGGGTACGAACCCAATCCCTTCCTTGGCCACAACTTCCTTTTGATTGCTCAAAAGGTCGTTGAGGTTCTTCTCACCTTGTATGCATGACACAAGGCCTTTCTCAAGTTGCTCCTTTAACTTTGCATTCTCCTCAACAAGATGCACATGCTCACAACAAGGGTTAGTAGCATTTCCATTATCAATTAAAACCATATGAGGAAAAGTGGCTTTCTCCTTGGTTAGCTTCATTTGGAGTTGATCATGAGACTCTTTAAGACTAGCATGAGTACCCTTCAAGGCCTTGTGATCATTGTCAAGTATATCAAACTCCTCCTTGAGTCTAACAAGATCAACCCCAAGTTTGGCCTTCTCGAAATTTAGCACACGAGATACAACAAGAGCATGATCGAGATCCTTCTTTAGTTTAGCATGGTCATCATTGTGTGACTCCTCAAGAGCCAAACGGTGACCGCGATCTTCCTCAAGCGCAATAGAGATCCGGTACCTCATCGGCATAGTCACAACTATGCCCCTCTATCTTAGAGATGGTTTCTTCATGAGCCTCGATCATCTCATTGGCTTCACCAAGTTGTTCCAATAGAGCAACAAAGTGCTTCTTGGATTTACCCTTGAGCTTACTCATAAAAGACTTAAATTCATTTTCCTCCTCATTAGACCCCTCATTTTTATTAATGCAATCAAAGAAGGATTAGTAATGATGGTAGTTTTGATGTTGGGGGTTACCTTGTTGGTGGCTTTAGCCATGAGGCACATGGCGGTGATGTTCTCATTGGGTGAGTAGAAGAGAGACACCCTTGGAGTTGTTGCAATGGCAACGGAGGCCATGGCAACCGACTCACCATCTTCATCATCATCATCCTCATTGTACTCTTCTTGTGCCACTAACCCCTTGGAAGGAGTCTTCTTGGTGAAGTAGCTCTTGTTGGGGAAGGACTTGGCCTTGTCTTTTCGGATGAGCTTGCCACCATTGTCTTCCCTCTTTTCATATGGGCACTCCACAACAAAGTGGCTCTGCCCTTCGCGCCACTTGAGTTGTTCTTGTTGAAGTTGGGCCTCGTGTTCTTCTTGCTCCAAAATTGCCTTGAAGTGAGAGCCATGTGCTCATGATAAGCATATTTTGTATCTTCGAGATTGCTCACCTCTTCTTACTCTTCATCCTATTCTTCCACACTAACCTTGGCCTTTAAAGCAAGGTTGGGATTCTTAGATCTTTGAGAACACAACACCGCATTGTCGATAGTCTTGTCCAAGATCCTCATTGCCACAAACTCATCCAACACTTCACTTGAGGACAAGGTGTGGAAGTCCGGCCTTTGACGGATGACGGAGGACATGGCCTTGTGGTAAGGCATCATGGCCTTGAGGAATTTGCGCTTGATCCAATTGTCATCTGCATCCTTGCTCCCATGATCTCGAAGTGAGACCGCAAGAGTGGTTAACCTCTGGTAAAGCTCACGAAGTTCTTCATCTTCATTCATTGCAAAATCATCGGGTTCATCTTGCACCACTTCATAGTTGGAGCATTGAATGCTTGCGCTTCCCTTGTAAAGGGAGACCACATGGTGCCATGCTTCCTTGGCCATGGTGAACGGGCGGAGATGTGCAAGATCTTTGGATGGAATTGCATCTTGGATGATGAAGAGAGCATTCTTGTTGAATTGATGATCTGCAGCTTCTCTAGGGGTGAAGTTGCTTGGGTCATGCCGATAAAAACCTTGCTGAATGATTCTCCAAAGGTTAGTATTAACATGATTTAAATGATGTTTAAAGCGATATACCCAAGCGTCAAAATCCTCATTTTTCACAATCTTAGGAGGAGAGCCGACATGATTTAAATGAGTGGAGGGTATAGGTCCTCCATAAGCAATAGGAGGTTCCACATGGGATGCCACTACCATTTCTACCACTAGACAAAGGAACTTTCTCACTAGTAGCTTCCCCCTTGTCAGAGTTAGCATCCGTCACCTTGTTAGTGGGATCGACCACTTCCAACGGTGCGGTGGGTAACTTGAGACCATCAAGAAAGTTCTTGAGCATGCCTTTGACCTCGACCGTCATGGAGGTTTTCAATGTGTCCAAAGCCACATTGAACTCCTCACGTGAGATCGAGTTTCCCCCATCGGCCGTAGACGAGGACGGAATCACACCAGGATGCTCCTCCTCACCGTCTATGGTGTCAACCATAATCTTCGGATGGTAAACTCCTTAATAAAGAGACGAGGCCCTGATACCAATTGAAAGGATCGATATAGTTGACTGGAGGGGGGTGAATAGGAAACTAACAATTTTTAGCTTTTCTTTACCAATTTAAACTTTGCATCAAAGTAGGTTGTCCAGATATGCAACTAGGTGATCAACCTATATGATGCAACAACAAGTAAACAAGCAAGCACGAGAAGCAACACAATATAAGCTTGCACAAATAGATGTACGAGATAACCAAGAGTGGAGCCGGGAAGACGAGGATGTGTTACTGAAGTTCCTTCCTTTTAAAGGGAAGTACGTCTCTGTTGGAGCAGTGTGGAGGCACAATGCTCCCCAAGAAGACATTAGGGCCACCGTATTCTCCTCACTCCCTCACATAATGCGAGATGCCGTGATTCCACTATTGGTGCCCTTGGAGGCGGCGACCGAACCTTTACGAACAAGGTTGGGGCAATCTCCACAACTTAATTGGAGGCTCCCAACAACACCACGAAGTTTCACTACAATGGAATATGGCTCCGTGCTGACCTCAACCATCTAGGGTGCTCAAACAACCAAGAGTAACAAGATCAGCAAGGGATTAGTGGGGGAATCAAATTTCTCTTGGTGGAAGTGTAGATCGTGGACTCCTCAACCAATCCCTAGAAAATCAACAAGTTTGATTGGCTAGGGAGAGAAATCGGGCGAAAATGGAGCTTAGAGAAACAATGGAGCTTGGGGGTGGAAGAGGTGATCAACACGGATAAGAAGACCCCCCTTTTATAGTGAAATAACAAACCCAACCGTTATCCACTAACTCAGCCTGCTACGAGCGGTACTACTGCACCAGATAAGCGGTACTACCGCAAGGGTCCACGGTACTACCGCGAAGCACTGCGGTACTACCGCTGGCACGGCAGGGGCTAAAACTGAAGGAAATATGCCCTAGAGGCAATAATAAAGTTGTTATTTATATTTCCTTCTATCATGATAAATGTTTACTATTCATGCTAGAATTGTATTAACCGGAAACTTAGTACATGTGTGAATACATAGACAAACAGAGTGTCCCTAGTATGCCTCTACTTGACTAGCTTGTTAATCAAAGATGGTTAAGTTTCCTAGCCATGGACATGTGTTGTCATTTGATGAACGGGATCACATCATTAGAGAATGATGTGATGGACAAGACCCATCCGTTAGCTTAGCATAATGATCATTCAGTTTTATTGCTACTGCTTTCTTCATAACTTATGCATGTTCCTCTGACTATGAGATTATGCAACTCCCGAATACCGAAGGAACACCTTGTGTGATATGAAATGTCACAACGTAATTGGGTGATTATAAAGATGCTCTATAGGTGTCTCCAATGGTGTTTGTTGAGTTGGCATAGATCGAGATTAGGATTTGTCACTCCGTCTATCGGAGAGGTATCTCTGGGCCCTCTCGGTAATGCACATCACTATAAGCCTTGCAAGCAATGTTACTAATGAGTTAGTTGCGGGATGATGCATTACGGAACGAGTAAAGAGACTTACCGGTAACGAGATTGAACTAGGTATTGAGATACCGACGATCGAATCTCGGGCAAGTAACATACCGATGACAAAGGGAACAACGTATGTTGTTATGCGGTTTGACCGATAAAGATCTTCGTAGAATATGTAGGAACCAATATGAGCATCCAGGTTCCTCTATTGGTTATTAACTGGAGATGAGTTTCAGTCATGTCTACATAGTTCTCGAACCCGTAGGGTCCGCACGCTTAACGTTCTGTGACGATTTGTATTATGAGTTATGTGATTTGATAACCGAAGTTTGTTCGGATTCCCAGATGAGATCGGGGACATTACGAGGAGTCTCGAAATGGTCGAGACATAAAGATCGATATATTGGAAGGCTATATTCGGACATCGGAAAGGTTCCGAGTGATTCGGGTATTTTTCGGAGTACCGGAGAGTTAAGGGAATTCGTATTGGGCCTTAATGGGCCATACGGGAAAGGAGAGAAAGGCCTCAAGGGTGGTCGCGCCCCTTCCCCATGGACTAGTCTGAATTGGCCTAGGGAAAGGGGGTGCCCCCTTCCTTCCTTCTCCTTCTCCCTTCCCTTTTCCTATTCCATGTGGGAGGTGGAATCCTACTAGAACAAGGGAGTCCTAGTAGGACTCCACACTTTGGGCCCGCCCTATGAGGGCCGGCCTCCTCCTCCCTCCATCCTTTATATACATGGCTAGGGGGCACCCCGTTGACACAAGTTGATCATTGATCCCTTAGCCATGTGCGGTGCCCCCCTCCACCATAATCCACCTCGGTCATATCGTCGTAGTGCGTAGATGAAGCCCTGTGATACGTCTCCAACGTTTCTATAATTTTTGATTGTTCCATTCTATATTATATCCTGTTTTGGACATTATTGGGATTTATTATACACTTTTATATTATTTTTGGTACTAACTGATACGTCCATTTTGCATCATGCTTTTATATCGATATTTATTGCATTATGGACTGTTATTTCACTTTATGTCACAATACTTATGGCTATTCTATCTTATTTTACAAGGTTTACATAAGGAGGGAGAATGCCGGCAGCTGGAATTCTGGGCTGGAAAAGGAGCAAATATTAGAGACCTATTCTGCGCAACTCCAAAAGTCCTGAAACTTCACGGAACATCTTAAAATAAATAAAGAAAAATCCTCACCAAAGATGAAGGCCAGGGGGCCCACACCCTTCTCACGAGGGTGGGGGGCGCGCCCCCTACCTCGTGGGCCCCCCTGGTGGCTCTTCGACGTCCATCTTCTCCTATATGAGGTATTTCAATGAGAAAAAATAAGAAGGAACTTTTCGGGACGAGACTCCGCCGGCACGAGGCGGAACCTTGGCGGATCCAATCTAGAGCTTTGGCAGAGCTGTTCTGCCGGGGATACTTCCCTCCAGGAGGGGGAAATCATCACCATCGTCATCACCAACGCTCCTCTCATCGGGAGAGGGCATTCTCCATCAACATCTTCACCAGCACCATCTCATCTCCAAACCCTAGTTCATCTCATGTATCCAATTCTTGTCTCAAAGTCCGGGATTGGTGCTAGTAGATTGCTAGTAGTGTTGATTACTCCTTGTAGTTGATGCTAGTTGGTTTATTTGGTGGAAGATCATATGTTCAGATCCTATATGCATATTATTACCCCTCTGATTATGAACATGAATATGCTTTGTGAGTAATTACGTTCGTTCCTGAGGACAAGGGAGAAGTCTTGCTATGAGTAGTCATGTGAATTTGGTATTCGTTTGATATTTTGATAAGATGTATGTTGCCTAGCCTCTAGTGGTGTTATGTGAACGTCGACTACATAACACTTCACCATTATTTGGGCCTAGAGGAAGGCATTGGGAAGTAATATGTAGATGATGGGTTGCTAGAGTGACAGAAGCTTAAACCCTAGTTTATGCGTTGCTTCATAAGGGGCTGATTTGGATCCACATGTTTCATGCTATGGTTAGGTTTACCTTAATACTTTTGTTGTAGTTGCGGATGCTTGCAATAGTGGTTAATCATAAGTGGGATGCTTGTTCAAGTAAGAACAGCACCCAAGCACCGGTCCACCCACATATCAAATTATCAAAGTATCGAACGCGAATCATATGAACGTGATGAAAACTAGCTTGACGATATTCCCATGTGTCCTCGGGAGCGCTTTTCGTATTATAAGAGTTTGTTCCGGCTTGTCCTTTGCTACAAAAGGATTGGGCCATCTTTCTGCACTTTATTTACTTTTGTTACTTGTTGCTCGTTACAATTTATCCTATCACAAAACTATCTGTTACCACTTATTTCAGTACTTGCAGAGAATACCTTGCTGAAAACCGCTTATCATTTCCTTCTGCTCCTCGTTGGGTTCGACACTCTTACTTATCGAAAGGACTACGATAGATCCACTATACTTGTGGGTCATGAAGACTCTTTTCTGGCGCCGTTGCCGGGGAGTGTAGCGCCTTTGGTAGGTGGAATTTGGTAAGGAAAAATTTATATAGTGTGCTGAAATTTACTGTCACTTGCTACTATGGAAAGTAATTCTCTGAGGGGCTTTTTGGGGTATCTTCACCCCTTCCAGTAGATCAAAGAGTTGCTCCTCAACCTACTGAACCTATTGAAAATGAAACTCCTTTTAAATTTCCTTCGGGTATGATGGAAAAACTGCTAGCTAACCCTTTTACAGGAGATGGAACAAAGCATCCTGATGAGCACTTAATATATGTGGATGAAGTTTGTGGATTATTTAAGCTGGCAGGTATACCCGATGATGTTGCTAAGAAGAAGGTCTTCCCTTTATCTTTGAAGGGAGACACATTGATATGGTATAGGCTATGTGATGATATGAGATCATGTGACTATAAAAGATTGAAGCTGGAATTTCTTCGAAAGTATTACCCTATGCATCTTGTTCATCGTGATCACAATTATATATATAATTTCTGGCCTTGCGAAGGAGAAAGCATCGCTCAAGCTTGGGGGAGGCTTAAATAAATGTTATATTCATGCCCCAATCATGAGCTCCCGAGAGAAATAATTATGCAAAGTTTTTATGCTCGGCTTTCTGATAACAATCGCACCATGCTCGATACTTCTTGTGCTGGCTCTTTTATGATGAAGACTATTGAATTCAGATGGAATTTATTGGATAGAATTAAACGCAACTCTGAAGATTGGGACCTCGACGAAGGTAAGGGTCAGGTATGACACCTAAGTTTGATTGTGTTAAATCTTTTATGGACACCGATATTTTCCGTAAGTTTAGCACTAAATATGGACTTGACTCTGAGATAGTAGCTTCTTTCTGTGAATCTTTTGCTACTTATGTTGATCTCCCTAAGGAGAAGTGGTTTAAATATCATCCTCCCATAGAAGTAAAAGTATCTGCACCTATTAAAGTTGAAGAAAAGACTGTCACTTATAATGATCCTATTGTTCCTACTTCTTATATTGAGAAACCACCTTTCCCTGTTAGAATAAAGGATCATGCTAAAGCTTCAACTGTTGTTCGTAAAAGCAATATTAGAACTTATACACCTCCTGAGCAAGTTAAAGTAGAACATAATATTGCTATTGTTAAAGAACTCTTGTCTGATAATATTGATGGGCATGTTATTCAGTTCGAAGGTGAAACTGCTAGAATTGCTAAACCTTGTGCTAAAGATAAACATAGACCTGTGGTAGGCGTGCCTGTTATTTCTGTTAAAATAGGAGATCATTGTTATCATGGCTTATGTGATATGGGTGCAAGTGCTAGTGTTATACCGCATACTTTATACAAAGAAATTAAGAATGAAATTGCACCTGTTGAGTTAGAAGATATTGATGTTACTATTAAACTTGCTAATAGAGATACTATTGCACCAATTGGAATTGTTAGAGATGTTGAAGTCTTGTGTGGGAAAACTAAATATCCTGCTGATTTTCTTGTTCTTACTTCTCCACAAGATAGCTTTTGTCCCATTATATTTGGTAGACCCTTCTTAAATACTGTCAATGCTACCATAGATTGCACTAAGAATGTTGTTACTGTTGGCTTGGATGATATGGTTCATGAGTTTAATTTCTCTAAATTTAGTAAACAACATCGTGAGGAAGAATTACCTAGTAAGGATGAAATTATTGGTCTTTCTTCTATTGCCGTACCTCCTAATGATCCTTTAGAACACTATTTGCTAGACCATGAAAATGATATGTTCATGAATGAAAGAAGGGAAATAGATGAAGTATTCTTTAAACAGGAACCTATTCTGCATCACAATTTGCCTGTTGAAATTTTAGGGGATCCTCCTCCACCCAAGGGTGATCCCGTGTTTGAGCTTAAACCTTTGCCTGATAATCTTAAATATGCTTATCTTGATGAAAAGAAGATATATCCTGTTATTATTAGTGCTAACCTTTCAGAGCATGAAGAAGAAAGATTATTGAAAACTCTGAAGAAGCATCGTGCTGCTATTGGATATACTCTTGATGATCTTAAGGGCATTAGTCCCACTCTATGTCAACATAAAATAAATTTGGAAGCAGATGCCAAACCAGTTCGTGATCCTCAACGACGTCTGAATCCTAAGATGAAAGAAGTGGTAAGAAAAGAAATACTAAAGCTTCTGGAGGCAGGTATAATCTATCCCGTTGCTGATAGTGAGTGGGTAAGTCCTATCCATTGTGTCCCTAAGAAGGGAGGTATTACTGTTGTTCCTAATGATAAAGATGAATTGATTCCACAAAGAATTATCACAGGTTATAGGATGGTAATTGATTTCCACAAATTAAATAAAGCTACTAAGAAAGATCATTACCCCTTACCTTTTATTGATCAAATGCTAGAAAGATTATGCAAACATACACACTATTGCTTTCTAGATGGTTATTCTGGTTTCTCTCAAATACCTGTGTCGGCTAGAGATCAATCAAAGACTACTTTTACATGCCCTTTTGGTACTTTTGCTTATATATGTATGCCTTTTGGTTTATGTAATGCACCTGCTACCTTTCAAAGATGCATGATCTCTATATTCTCTGACTTTTGTGAAAAGATTTGTGAGGTTTTCATGGATGAATTTTCCGTCTATGGTTCCTGTTTTGATGATTGCTTGAGCAATCTTGATCGAGTTTTGCAGAGATGTGAAGAAACTAATCTTGTCTTGAATTGGGAAAAGTGCCACTTTATGGTTAATGAAGGTATTGTCTTGGGGCATAAAGTTTCTGAAAGAGGTATTGAAGTTGATAAAGCCAAGGTTGATGCTATTGAAAAGATGCCATGTCCCAAGGACATCAAAGGTATAAGAAGTTTCCTTGGTCACGCTGGATTTTATAGGAGGTTCATTAAGGACTTCTCAAAAATTTCTCAGCCTCTGACTAATTTATTGCAAAAAGATATACCATTTGTCTTTGATGATGATTGTGTAGAAGCATTTGAGATACTTAAGAAAGCATTAGTCTCTGCACCTATTGTTCAGCCACCTGATTGGAATTTACCCTTTGAAATTATGTGTGATGCTAGTGATTATGCTGTAGGTGCTGTTCTAGGTCAAAGAGTTGATAAGAAATTAAATGTTATTCATTATGCTAGTAAGACTCTAGACAATGCTCAAAGAAATTATGGTACTACTGAAAAAGAGCTTTTAGCAGTTGTATTTGCTTGTGATAAGTTCAGATCTTATATTGTTGATTCTAAAGTAACTATTAAAAAAGATCATGCTACTATTAAATACCTTATGGAAAAGAAAGATGCTAAACCTAGACTTATTAGATGGGTTCTCTTGCTACAAGAATTTTATTTGCATATTGTTGATAGAAAGGGAGCTGAGAACCCCGTTGCAGACAACTTGTCTAGGTTATAAAATATTCTTGATGACCCACTACCTATTAATGATAGCTTTCCTAATGAACAATTAAATGTTATAAGTACTTCCCATAGCACTCCATGGTATGCTGATTATGCTAATTATATTGTTGCTAAATTTATACCACCTAGCTTCACATACCAACAAAAGAAAAAGTTTTTCTATGATTTAAGACATTACTTTTGGGAGGACCCACATCTTTATAAAGAAGGAGTAGATGGTGTTATTAGACGTTGTGTACCTGAGCTTGAACATGAACAGATCCTACGCAAGTGTCATTCCGAGTCTTATGGAGGACACCACGCTGGAGATAGAACTGCACATAAGGTATTGCAATCTGGTTTTTATTGGCCTACTCTCTTCAAGGATGCCTGTAAGTTTGTCTTATCTTGTGACGAATGTCAAAGAATTGGTAATATTAGTATATGTCAAGAAATGCCTATGAATTATTCACTTGTTATTGAACCTTTTGATGTTTGGGGCTTTGATTATATGGGACCTTTTCCTGCCTCTAATGGATACACACATATTCTAGTTGCTGTTGATTACGTTACTAAGTGGGTAGAAGCTATTCCAACTAGTAGTGCTGATCATAACACTTCTATTAAAATGCTTAAAGAAGTTATTTTCCCGAGGTTTGGAGTCCCTAGATATTTAATGACTGATGGTGGTTCACACTTTATTCATGGTGCTTTCCGTAAAATGCTTGCTAAATATGATGTTAATCATAGAATTGCATCCCCTTATCACCCTCAGTCTAGTGGTCAAGTAGAGTTGAGCAATAGAGAGCTCAAATTAATTTTGCAAAAGACTGTTAATAGGTCTAGAAAGAATTGGTCCAAAAAACTTGATGATGCATTATGGGCTTATAGAACTGCATATATAAATCCTATGGGTATGTTTCCGTGTAAAATGGTTTATGGAAAAGCATGTCACTTGCCTCTCGAACTAGAACATAAGGCATATTGGGCTATTAAAGAGCTCAACTATGATTTTAAACTTGCCGGTGAGAAGAGGTTATTTGATATTAGCTCACTTGATGAATGGAGAACCCAAGCTTTTGAAAATGCCAAGTTGTTTAAAGAAAAATTTAAAAGATGGCATGATAAAAGGATACAAAAGCGTGAGTTTAATGTAGGTGATTATGTATTGCTATACAACTCTCGTTTAAGATTTTTTGCAGGAAAACTTCTCTCTAAATGGGAAGGCCCCTACGTTATCGAAGAGGTATATCGTTCCGGTGCCATAAAAATCAACAACTTTGAGGGCACAAATCCGAAGGTGGTGAACGGTCAAAGAATTAAACATTATATCTCAGGTAATCCCATAAATGTTGAAACCAATATTATTGAAACCGTAACCCCGGAGGAATACATAAGGGACACTTTCCAGACCATTTCAGACTCTGAAAAGGAATAGGTATGTGGTACGGTAAGTAAACCGACTCCAAAATTTTTTTTAAGGCAATATTTCTCCGTTTTGAAATATTTAGAAAAATAGAAAAATAAGTAGCAGTCCGGGAAGGACACGAGGGCCCCACGAGGGTGGTGGGCGCGCCCTACCCCCCTAGGCGTGCCCCCCTACCTCGTGAGCACCTCGTGTGCCTTCCGGACTCTGTTTTCTTGCACATTACGTATTTTGGTCGATAAAAATTCATTATATAATCTCCCGGGGGTTTTGACTCCCGTATCACGCCAAAATCTCCTGTCTTTGTTTCGAGCTGTTTTTCTGACAGATCTAGATTATCATGACGTCCCCAAGTGCTTCCAAGGACAAGTTCTTCGAGAAGGTCATCAACCCTTACCTCGCGGAGGTGCTGCGACACCCTCAAAGCATTGAGATGCGTGATGGGTTGTTGCACATCCGCATGTTGAGGGACCAAAGGGAACCGGAAGTGTGGAGACAAGGCTTGAAGCAATGGCGCAACAAATTTTCAAGTGCCAGGGGATGGTGGAGCGCGGAATCAACGCTAGCCACACGATGCTCGCGGAGTTCACTAACAACTACAAGCCGGATGCCAAGAACACCGAGGAGGCCATCTTCAAGCTATATGAGAAGATCGAGCACCTCCAAGCCCAAATCTATGACGTGCAAAACCAAAACTGTGAGTATGAATATAGATTCAAAAGAATGAGTTTGGCTGCAGATTCGAGGATTCCGGAGACTCGATCATCCTTCTATGATGGTGAACTTATGCCTTGGAAGATGGATGACAAGCCCGCATCATCAACAACACCTCCAACTTCTTCACCAACCAAGGAGATATAATCACATGGGTATGGGCACTCCCCTTGGCAATTGCCAAGCTTGGGGGAGGTGCCCCGGTATCATATCACAATCACAACTCCTATCTTTACCGTTTTTCTTAGTTTGATCCTATTAGTAGTATCTTGATCTAGTAGAATAAAGTTTATGGCATGATCTAGTTTTGAGTTTTGCTTTATGATCTTTCTATGTAATCAAGTCTGTGAGCTATATATATAATAAAGATTAGTGTTGAGTCAAGGGCTTGATTATTTTGCCATGATCTTGGGTGAATAAAAGAAAAGAGAAAAAGAATAAAAAGAAACAAAAAAGTTCATATTGATCTTATTGAAAGTAATGACTTCACATAGAAAGAGTATGATGATTAAAAGTTGTTGGGAGTTGGCAGACATAGCTTTGGTCATTGTTGCAATTAATAGGAAGTAATAAGGAAAGAGAGGTTTTCACATATAGATATATTATCATTGACATCTTTTATGATTGGGAGCACTCATTAAAATATGACATGCTAAAGAGTTGATGTTGGACAAGGAAGACAACGTAATGGGTTATGTATTTCTTATATTTGAGATAAAGTATGTTGTCATGGATCCTCTAACTTGTTGAGCTTGCCTTTCCCCCTCATGCTAGCCAAATTCTCAGCACTAAGTAGAAATACTACTTGTGCTTCCCAAATCCCTAAACCAGTTTTGCCATGAGAGTCCACCATATCTACCTATGGATTGAGTAAGATCCTTCAAGTAAGTTGTCATTAGTGCAAAGCAATAAAAATTGCTCTAAATATGTATGATTGATTGGTGTGGGAGAAATAAGCTTTATACGATCTTGTGATGTGGAAGTAATAAAAGCGATGGACTGCATAATAAAGGTTCATATCACAAGGGGCAATATAAAGTGACGTTCTTTCGCATTGAGATTTTATATATCCAACCATAAAAGCGCATGGCAACCTCTGCTTCCCTCTGTGAAGGGCCTATCCTTTATTATTATCTTCTACCTTATGCAAGAGTCATGGTGATCTTCACCTTCTCTTTTTCATTTTATCCTTTGGCAAGCTCAGCATGTTGGAAAGAACATGATATATATATCTAATTGGATGTAGGGGAGCATGAACCATTAGTGTTGACATTACCCTTGAGGTAAAAGGTTGTGGGGCAAAACTATAAGCCCCTATCTTTCTCTATGTCCGATTAAAACTCCGTAACCACAAGTATCGCGTGAGTGTTAGCAAATATGGAGGACTAAATGATAGTTGAGTATGTGGACTTGCTTTTTAGCTCTGACATAGACTCTTTCCGATGTTATGATAAATTGCAATTGCTTCAATGACTGAGATTATAGTTTGTCGGAGCCCAATAAGGTTTATGATTTATACTTTTGCATTGTGAATAGATCATCACTTGAACATAAGTAATCATATGACAAAAGCTATATATGTTGCTGCTATGAGAATAATCATGATGCCTTCATGTCCATATTTTATTTTTATCGACGCCTCTACCTCTAAACATGAGGACATATTTATTGTTATCGGCTTTTCGCTTGAGGACAAGCGAGGTCTAAGCTTGGGGGAGTTGATACGTCCATTTTGCATCATGCTTTTATATCGATATTTATTGCATTATGGACTGTTATTTCACTTTATGTCACAATACTTATGGCTATTCTCTCTTATTTTACAAGGTTTACATAAGGAGGGAGAATGCCGGCAGCTAGAATTCTGGGCTGGAAAAGGAGCAAATATTAGAGACCTATTCTGCGCAACTCCAAAAGTCCTAAAACTTCACGGAACATCTTAAAATAAATAAAGAAAAATCCTCACCAAAGATGAAGGCCAGGGGGCCCACACCCTTCTCACGAGGGTGGGGGGCGCGCCCCCCTACCTCGTGCCCCCCCTGGTGGCTCTCCACGTCCATCTTCTCCTATATGAGGTCTTTCGATGAGAAAAAAAATAAGAAGGAACTTTTCGGGACGAGACTCCGGCGCCACGAGGCGGAACCTTGGCGGATCCAATCTAGAGCTCTGGCAGAGCTGTTCTGCCGGGGATACTTCCCTCCGGGAGGGGGAATCATCACCATCGTGATCACCAACGCTCCTCTCATCGGGAGAGGGCAATCTCCATCAACATCTTCACTAGCACCATCTCATCTCCAAACCCTAGTTCATCTCTTGTATCCAATTCTTGTCTCAAAGTCCGGGATTGGTGCTAGTAGGTTGCTAGTAGTGTTGATTACTCCTTGTAGTTGATGCTAGTTGGTTTATTTGGTGGAAGATCATATGTTCAGATCCTATATGCATATTATTACCCCTCTGATAATGGGCATGAATATGCTTTGTGAGTAATTACGTTCGTTCCTGAGGACAAGGGAGAAGTCTTGCTATGAGTAGTCATGTGAATTTGGTATTCGTTTGATATTTTGATAAGATGTATGTTGCCTAGCCTCTAGTGGTGTTATGTGAACGTCGACTACATAACACTTCACCATTATTTGGGCCTAGAGGAAGGCATTGGGAAGTAATAAGTAGATGAGAGGTTAATCATAAGTGGGATGCTTGTTCAAGTAAGAACATCACCCAAGCACCGGTCCACCCGCATATCAAATTATCAAAGTATCGAACGCGAAATCATATGAACGTGATGAAAACTAGCTTGACGATATTCCCATGTGTCCTCGGGAGCGCTTTTCCTATTATAAGAGTTTATTCCGGCTTGTCCTTTGCTACAAAAGGATTGGGCCATCCTGCTGCACTTTATTTACTTTTGTTACTTGTTGCTCGTTACAATTTATCCTATCACAAAACTATCTGTTACCACTTATTTTAGTACTTGTGGAGAATACCTTGCTGAAAACCGCTTATCATTTCCTTCTGCTCCTCGTTGGGTTCGACACTCTTACTTATCAAAAGGACTACAATAGACCCCCTATACTTGTTTTATTATCAAACCCTTGGGAGTTACTTCTACGTTTGCTTATATTGCCATGCTATGCTAGTAGACGTGGATTGGGTGAGTGTATCCATGACAGATGTGAGATTGTTAATTAATGGTTTATTTAAGGTGGCAACTTTAATACACATCTATGTGGATTGAGGCACCTGGGTATTCCAGCGATTGCCTGTTTTTCTTTATGGACCGCCACCCAGGCTCAAAGGGATCATGAGATTATTCATACTAGAAAGTTCCGTGTGCTGCCACAAGCTACTATGGGCTCTAGCATAGTTGATTAAGTCGTGCGAACTCTTACAGTGGTAGACTAGCAGATGTAGGGGAAAGTAGGTGTAACGGTCTACCCGATCGTAAGGTGCTAGCGCTTCTGAAAGACTATGTCTCGGTCATCCGTTTCTCAAAAACCATGTAGTGCGAGAATCCCAATGGAGGAGATCCAGTCTTGTGGGGAAAAGTGCACAAACCTCTGCAGAGTGTATAAACTAATCATGATTAGCCGTGTCCCCGGTTATGAACGTCTTGAGTATCTAGTACTTGGATTATCATGTGAATCTCATCATGTGACTTTAATTTAATTTTTTTGGGTTTTAATGATGAAGTTTAATTGGGATTGAGAGGGTGTCTACACTCTCAATGTTTAACAACCACCATGATAGTTAAATAAAATTTATTTCCTTTGCAGTAGGAAAAAACCGGCTTTACGCAAAACTGTAACCATAGAGCTTTCCACCAGCCATATAAACATGTAGTATAGCCTATTTCTGTTCATTACTCTCTATGTGTTACATTGGCAGCATATTCCATGTGCTGACCTGTTTTAGGGCTGCAACGTTCATGTTGCAGACTTTTCAGACGATGAGTAAGGTGCATTTAGGTTGTGGTTCTATACTCAGTGATGCCGTTGGAGTTGATGGACTCAGTTATCTTCCAAGCCTTCCACTGTTATCGTTATTAGATGGCCTTAAGCCATACTATTTGTAATAAGTTCTCTTTTGAGACACTCATTGTAATAAGTGTGTGATTGCTACTCTGTTATAAATCCTTCAAGTACTGTGCGTGTCAGTATTACTGATCCAGGGATGACACTGAAGCACAGAGATCAGACTGTTTGAGGTCTGGTCGCTACAAGATGGTATCAGAGTGCACGCTGACTGTAGGACACGACCACTAAGCTAAAGCCCTATATCACTACTCACTCTTCTCATTTCTGACTCCTCATCTTTTCTACTCATTTAGGATGGCGGATGCAAGGAACAAGTTCACGCAACCGGATGAAGATACACCCTTTGGACGCCACCTAAAGGAAGTCACTAAGTACCTGAACATCGGAGTACCAAGCTTCACCGGGACCTACAATGCCAGTTTACCTGAGGAGGAGCGCTGGATGATTCAAGTTCAAGTTCCAGGAAGGACGTTCACGCCAGTCACCAAGCCCATAGAGTTTTCCTTTGATGCACCAACCTGGAGTCTAGGAAAGAGCATGGCGGCCCACATCACCATGGGACGTATTGGAGAAGTTTACCGCAATGATCTCAAGGATACTATCTACCAGATTTGTGGGCGCGGAGACGAGCAATGGGAGATGATCATCACCAAGAAGGATAGATCAATCACAACTTTTATCCAGGAGTTAAACCAGCACATTCCACGCCAGGAGAACCAGATGTGCGCAGACATGATAGATCTGAAGAAGGCGATGACAAGAATCGCAGAACTGGAGGAAGAAATCAAGGCTACACGTGAAGATTATGAGGAGGAAATCGTCGTACTAGTGGAGAAGAATGACGACCTAATTAAGAAGATCGGAATATTCATGGGAGACCCCACACCAGTAGAAGAAGACGAAGAACCCAAGGAGATTCGCCCGGAAGACTACATCATCATCGATGACACCGACTCTGACCTGAGCGATGATGACTTTGAAGACGAAGCTGGAGCAGATATCATGGAGTCTGCAACCGAGGAGTATTTCTCGTAGACCACCACATCAGTAGTAGTATTCCACCATGTAAATAGAGTAGTCCAAGCACTTTTCCGATAGTTAGACCGATTGTATGCCCTTGTTTGATTGATTGAGTGAAATTTTTGTGTTTGTCTCATGTGCATATGGGTAGTGCTTTCTCATTAGACCTCATTCTATTCTAATCTCTCCCCTCTAAACCCATCAGATGCCTCCGAGACGTGACAATGGATTTCCCTTCCCACTGGAGTTCACTCAGTTGATCCAGCAGCAGAATGTGCTGATGCAGTTGCTAGTCCAGAATCAGAATCAGTGGAACAACAACAACAACAACAACAACAACCCACCACCACCACCACCACCTATTGATCACTTAACCCGTTTCCTTAGACTGAATCCGCCGGTGTTCTCCAGTAGCACCGAGCCTATAGTAGCAGATGATTGGCTCCGCGAGATTGGAAGGGAGTTAACCACTACAGGATGTACTGACGCTGAGAAGATGCATTTTGCCGCACACCAGTTGGATGGACCAGCAACATCATGGTGGGAGAATTACACTGTCACCTAACCTATAGCTACAGTGACATGGGACCAATTTCAGCAGGCTTTCCATACTGCCCATGTTTCAGCAGGAGCTATGCCATGAAGAAGCGTGAGTTTCACAACTTGCGCCAAGGAGGAAGGACAATTGGCCAATACGTGGATGACTTTAGTAAGTTAGCACGTTATGCCCCGGATGACGTTGCTACGGATGCAGCTAAGCAGGAGAAGTTTCTGGAAGGACTGAATGATGAGTTGAGCATGCAGTTGATGGTAGCAACTTTCAACAACTACCAGGAACTGGTAGATCATGCTCTTATGATTAAAGGGAAGCAGCAACAGATTGAGAACCGCAAGAGGAAGTATGGACAAGGGAAGTACAATTCAGGAGCTCAGCAGAAGCCACGTTTTACCCCAAAATCGGGAGGACATTTTCAGCATACCCATGGAGGAGGAAGTTCGCAAAATCATAATGGCCCCAAGAACGGTAATGGGAATGGGGGAAGCAACGGTCAGAACCGTACCAACCCACATCAACCCCAGCCAAGAGGGACCTGAGCCAAGTCACTTGTTATAAGTGTCAGAAGACCGGACATTATGCCAATGAATGTCCTGAAACCCAGAATGGAAATGGAAATGGAAGCTCTGGGTAGAAGCTGAACCTTTTCAACAGGGGACAGGTGAACCACATTAACGTGGAGGAGGTTGAAGCAAAGCCCGATGTAGTAATAGGTAAGTTTTTGGTTAAGTCATTTACTGCAATCGTTCTTTTTGATACTGGTGCATCGCATTCATACATATCAAGGGGATTCGCGGATAAGTATAAACTGCCCACCAAGGTTCTTAGAACACCTATGTTAGTTAAGCTCACCAGGAGCGGAGTATATGGCCAGTAAAGGATGTTTTCAAGTGCCATTGAGTATAGGTAGGCATGTGTTTCCCTCGGATTTAATCATTTTGGAATCGAAAGGTTTGGATGTAATTTTGGGTATGGATTGGCTATCGATGTATGGAGGAAACATCAATTGCGCCAGTAAGTCGATTTTGCTTACCACCCCAGAAGGAAGAAGGATCAAGTATGTGTCATGGCATGAGCCGAAGAGGACACAAGTAAATTCCCTATCAGGAGTTGTACAGGAGGAAGTATCGGTGGTAAAGGATTTTCCGGATGTATTTCCAGAAGAATTGACCGGCATGCCACCGGATAGGGACATTGAGTTTTTGATTGAGCTTTTGCCAAGCACAGGACCAATATCTAAGAGACCGTATAGAATGCCTGCAAAAGATTTGGAGGAGATTAAGAAGCAGATTAAGGAGTTACTGGATAAGGGATATATTCGCCCAAGTTCGTCACCTTGGGGATCACCAGTACTTCTAGTGGAAAAGAAGGCTGGATCGTTAAGGATGGTTATTGATTATCAAGGATTGAATGAAGTGACGATCAAGAATAAGTACACACTGCCGATGATCAATGATTTGTTTGACCAATTGCAAGGAGCTAAGGTATTTTCCAAGATTGATTTGCGATCAGGATACCACCAGTTGAAGATTCGAGAGCAGGACATACCTAAGACAGCTTTTACCACAAGGTATGGGCTGTATTAGTATACCGTTATGTCATTTGGTATGACTAACGCACCTGCTTATTTTATGAACATGATGAACAAAGTGTTTATGGAGTTTTTGGATAAGTTCATCGTAGTATTCATTGATGACATTCTGGTTTACTCGAAGAATGAAGAAGAACATAAAGAACATTTGCGTTTGGTACTTTGTAAGCTCAGAGAACATCAGTTATACGCCAAGTTCAGCAAATGTGAGTTTTGGTTGAAGGAAGTTGGATTCCTCGAACATGTTATATCCGGAGAAGGAATAGCAGTAGATCCCACCAAAGTTGTCACTGTGACAAATTGGGAAGCTCCAACAACAATTGGAGAGATCCGGAGTTTTCTTGGACTTGCAGGATACTACCGGAGATTCATTGAAAATTTCTCGAAGATTGCAAAACCTATGAAGGAGTTGTTGAAGAAGGATACCAAGTTCAATTGGACTGAGGAATGTGAGGCCAGTTTCCAGGAGTTGAAGAAACGTTTGGTTACCTCGCCAGTGTTGATTCTGCCAGATCAGCGCAAGGATTATGAGGTGTATTGTGACGCTTCACGTCGAGGACTTGGAGCAGTGCTTATGCAAGAGGGAAGAGTTGTTTTGTATGCTTCACGACAGCTTAAGCCCCATGAGTTGAATTATGCTACACATGATTTGGAGTTAGCAGCCGCAGTGCACGCATTGAAGACTTGCAGACATTTTCTCAATGGAAACCATTGTGAGGTGTACACGGATCACAAGAGTTTGAAGTACATCTTCACGCAGAAGGAGTTGAATCTCAGGCAAAGAAGATGGTTGGAGCTCATCAAGGATTATGACATGAGATTGCATTATCACCCCGGAAAGGCTAACGTAGTAGCCGATGCGTTGAGCCGCAAGAGACATGTCAACACACTAATGACTGGAGAGTTACCAAAGGAGTTAGCCGAGGATCTTCGTGAGCTATGTTTGGAGATAGTTTCGAGAGGCTATGTAGCAGCATTGGAGATTCAGTCTACTCTGATGGATAAGATCAGAGAAGCTCAGAAGACCGACAAGGAGATTGCCTCTATTAAAGAGAAAATGAGCAAGGGTAAAGCTAAAGGATTTCGTGAGGATGAACACGATACCTTATGGTTTGAGGACCGCGTTTATGTGCCCAATGACCCGGAGATCAGGAAGTTAATTTTGCAAGAGGCCCATGATTCGCCGTACTCGATTCACCCAGGAAATACCAAGATGTATTTGGATTTGAAAGACACTTTTTGGTGGACCGGAATGAAGAAGGATATTGCAAAGTATGTAGCTGTTTGTGATGTATGTCAGAGAGTAAAGGCAGAGCATCAGAAGCCAGCAGGATTGCTACAGCCATTGCCGATACCCGAATGGAAGTGGGATAAGCTAGGCATGGATTTTATCACGAGATTACCCAGGACCCGCTCAGGCTATGACTCGATATGGGTTGTAGTCGATCGCTTGACGAAGGTAGCTCATTTCATCCTAGTAAAGACTCCTTACACCAGTGGTAAGTTGGCAAAGATATACATGACCAAGATCGTATGTCTGCATGGAGTTCCGAGGAGCATTGTATTAGATAGAGGAACCCAGTTTACCTCAAAGTTCTGGAATCAGTTGCACGAAACTTTGGGTACCAGGCTAGAGTTCAGTACAACTTTTCATCCGCAGACCGATGGACAGACCGAGAGAGTCAATCAGATTTTGGAGGATATGCTGAGAGCTTGTGTGCTAGATTATGGATCTAGTTGGGATGACAACTTGCCATATGCAGAGTTCTCTTACAACAATAGTTATTAATCCAGTTTGAAGATGGCCCCTTTTGAAGCCTTGTATAGAAGACGGTGCAGAACACCATTGTTGTGGGATGAAGTTGGAGACTGCCAGTTGTTTGGACCAGATGTGATTAAGGAGTCTGAACAGAAAGTGAAGTTGATTCACGATAGGCTCAAGGTAGCCCAGTCCCTATGCTTAAGCTTACTAGAACTTCAACCTCAAGTTCATTAACATCAAGTGTAGAAGATCTATGCAGATTCTAAACGCAAGGAGACAATTTACGAAGTCGGGACGGAGTTTATCTTCGTGTATCCCCGCTTCGAGGAGTTAAGCGCTTTGGAGTTAAGGGAAAATTAGCGCCACATTTTGTGGGACCATACAAAGTTTTGGAGCGTATTGGAGAAGTTGCTTACAAGTTGGAGTTGCCCGAAGGATTGTCAGGAGTTCATGATGTGTTCCACGTTTCCCAGTTGAAAAAGTGCCACGCAGAGATGGCTGATACACCACTAAGAGATACAGTGCCGCTGGAAGCGATTCAGTTGGATAGTGATTTGACCTACGAGGAGAAACCAGTCAAGATTCTCGAATATGCCAGCCGAGTCACCCGCAGCAAGGTTATCAGGTTTTGTAAAGTTCAATGGAGCCACTAGACCGAGGATGAAGCCACCTGGGAGCGAGAGGAAGATCTGCTGAAGGACCACCCTCACCTATTTTCTAGCCAATCCGAATCTTGAGGGCGAGATTCATCTTAAGGGGGGTAGGTTTGTAACATCCCAAATTTTCAATTTGGAATGTTATACATAGATCATCATTGCATATCATATTTTATTTGCATTTTTGCTTGATCCTAGAAATCCTACGCAACTCAAGGACCCATGGAGAGAGTTGGGGATTTCGTTATTTTCATGTTTGGGGTTTTCTCAAATTTTGAAAATAGGATCATTTGATTTAATTATTTTATCTTCAACAATTCCAATTATAAAAATAAGTGAGAGGGAATAAAATGACTTTCCCAAATTAAGGAATATTGAGGATTTAATAAAAAAATCAAATAAGATTTTATTTTGGAGTTTTTCACTGTTTTATTTGAATTTAGGAAAAATACGCTTTTTTCTAAATTGCATTTAGGCCCCAAATAAATGTTCACCTTGTCCGGCTTGATTTTAGAAGCCGGGAAAATTTATTTCGGAATTTTTGGAGTTCGTTTAGTATTTCTTTTATTTGTTTTTCTGCGCGAAACTATTTAAAAAAACGAACCGACCTAGCCGGGCCATACCCTACCCGGACTCTAGCCCGGCCGGCCTTTATAAGCCGGGGGAGCCCAGCCCGAGCCTCCCAGCCCTGCCCTAACCCTAGCCACCGCCGCCCCGAGCCGCTCGCGCCGCGCACCGCCGCCGCCTCGCCGCCGACCGCCGCCTCGCCGCCGACCGCCGCCGCCGCCGCCCGCTGCCGCCCCGCCGGAGTTCGCCGCCGCCGGAGGTAGCCGCCGCCGCCAGTCTTCACCGGTTAACCGCCCGGTTTTTTTATAAAAACCGCGGTTGTTTTCTTTATTTAGATCGGTTTATTTTTTCCCTGTTTAGTTTATTTAGCAGACGTTCGTCTGTACGTTCGTTTTAACGAACGGTTTCCGTCGTTTAGCCGCAGACAGCGAACGTTCATTCGTTAGCATGTTCTTCATTTTTTCTTTTTCTCGTATTTTCCGCGATTATTTCTGATCGCGATTTTGGATCCAATTTTCATTTTAGTTTAACTTTTCGCTCGTTTATCGGAATCAGGTGATTCAAGCGCCTAGAGTTTCGTCTCGAAACCCTCTTTCCGTTTAACCAACTCAAACAAGTTTTTGCTTCTGTAAAATTTGACTTAGATCCAGATTAGTAAACAAAGCTTGTTTCTTTCGCTGTTTGACTTTCGTTGCTTCGTTTGATTTGTTTCTTTTTGCAAACCAGAGTTCTTAAGTTGAACTTTCTGGTTAGATCTCTTATTCGAGTTTTACCCGTGCTTTATATGAGTGCTTATTGTGTGCTTGTTTGTTTGCGATTGAGTACCCAGAGTGCGCCGCTTGCTACTTCGAATCTCTAGGTTTCACGGATCATCAGCAAGGCAAGTAACACTTTGATCATACCTCTTACTACCCACTTTTATTGCATTAGATCAATCCTCAAACATTGCATGATTAGGATCTAATTAAATTGTGGGTTTTGGGAAAGTAGATGAGTAGTACCTATTACCTGTTTTATTATCAAACCCTTGGGAGTTACTTCTACGTTTGCTTATATTGCCATGTGATGTCTACTACACAATCTTATTCTTGTAGACGTTGTTGGGCCTCCAAGTGCAGAGGTTTGTAGGACAGTAGCAAATTTCCCTCAAGTGGATGACCTAAGGTTTATCAATCCGTAGGAGGCATAGGATGAAGATGGTCTCTCTCAAGCAACCCTGCAACCAAATAACAAAGAGTCTCTTGTGTCCCCAACACACCCAATACAATGGTAAATTGTATAGGTGCACTAGTTTGGCGAAGAGATGGTGATACAAGTGTAATATGGATGGTAGATATAGGTATTTGTAATCTGAAATTATAAAAACAGCAAGGTAACGAATGATAAAAGTGAGCATAAACGGTATTGCAATGCTAGGAAACAAGGTCTAGGGTTCATACTTTCGCTAGTGTAAGTTCCCTCAACAATACTAACATAATTGGATCATAAAACTATCCCTCAACATGCAACAAAGAGTCACTCCAAAGTCACTAATAGCGGAGAACGAACAAAGAGATTATGGTAGGGTACGAAACCACCTCAAAGTTATTCTTTCCAATCAATCCATTGGGCTATTCCTATAAGTGTCACAAACAGCCCTAGAGTTCGTACTAGAATAACAGCTTAAGATACAAATCAACCAAAACCCTAATGTCACCTAGATACTCCAATGTCACCTCAAGTATCCGTGGGCATGATTATACGATATGCATCACACAATCTCAGATTCATCTATTCAACCAACACAAAGGACCTCAAAGAGTGCCCCAAAGTTCTACCGGAGAATCACGACGAAAACGTGTGCCAACCCCTATGCATAGGTTCATGGGCGGAACCCGCAAGTTGGTCACCAAAACATACATCAAGTGAATCATGTGATATCCCATTGTCACCACAGATATCCACGGCAAGACATACATCAAGTGTTCTCAAATCTTTAAAGACTCAATCTGATAAGATAACTTCAAAGGGGAAACTCAATTCATTACAAGAGAATATAGGGGGGAGAAAACATCATAGGATCCAACTATAATAGCAAAGCTCGCGATACATCAAGATCGTATCACCTCAAGAACACGAGAGAGAGAGAGAGAGATCAAACACATAGCTACTGCTACATACCCTCAGCCCCGAGGGAGAACTACTCCTTCCTCGTCATGGAGAGCACCGGGATGATGAAGATGGCCACCGGAGAGGGATTGCCCCCTCCGGCAGGGTGCCGGAACGGGTCTAGATTGGCTTTCGGTGGCTACAGAGGCTTCTGGCGGCGGAACTCCCGATCTATTGTGCGTTCTGGAAGTTTTAGGGTATATGGAGTTATATAGGCATAAGAAGCACGTCAGGGGAGCCACGGAGGCCCCACGAGGTAGGGGGGCGCGCCCTAGGGGGGTGGGCGTGCCCCCACCCTCGTGGGCAACTCCTGTATCTTCTGACGTGGGGTCCAAGTCCATCAGGTGTGTTTCCTTCCAAAAATAACTTATCCAGTTGATTTCGTTCCGTTTTGACTCCGTCTGATATTCCTTTTCTTCAAAACACTGAAATAGGCATAAAACAACAAATCTGGGCTGGGCCTCCGGTTAATAGGTTAGTCCCAAAAATAATATAAAAGTGGAAAATAAAGCCCAATATTGGCCAAAACAGTAGATAATATAGCATGGAGCAATCAAAAATTATAGATACGTTGGAGACGTATCACCATGCTATGCTAGTAGACGTGGATTGGGTGAGTGTATCCATGACAGATGCGAGATTGTTAATTATTGGTTTATTTAAGGTGGCAACTTTAATACACATCTAGGTGGATTGAGGCACCTGGGTATTCCAGCGATTGCCTGTTTTTCTTTATGGACCGCCACCCAGGCTCAAAGGGATCATGAGATTATTCATACTAGAAAGTTCCGTGTGCTGCCACAAGCTACTATGGGCTCTAGCATAGTTGATTAAGTCGTGCGAACTCTTACAGTGGTAGACTAGCAGATGTAGGGGAAAGTAGGTGCAACGGTCTACCCGATCGTAAGGTGCTAGCGCTTCTGAAAGACTATGTCTCGGTCATCCGTTTCTCAAACACCATGTAGTGCGAGAATCCCAACGGAGGAGATCGAGTCTTGTGGGGAAAAGTGCGCAAACCTCTGCAGAGTGTATAAACTAATCATGATTAGCCGTGTCCCCGGTTATGGACGTCTTGAGTATCTAGTACTTGGATTATCATGTGAATCTCATCATGTGGCTTTAATTTAATTTTGTTGGGTTTTAATGATGAAGTTTAATTGGGATTGAGAGGGTGTCTACACTCTCAATGTTTAACAACCACCATGATAGTTAAATAAAATTTATTTCTTTTGCAGTAGGGAAAAACTGGCTTTACGCAAAACTGTAACCATAGAGCTTTCCACCAGCCATATAAGCATGTAGTATAGCCTATTTCTGTTCATTACTCTCTATGTGTTTCATTGCCAGCATATTCCATGTGCTGACCCATTTTTGGGCTGCAACATTCATGTTGCAGACTTTTCAGACGACGAGTAAGGTGCCTTTAGGTCGTGGTTCTATACTCAGTGATGCCGTTGGAGTTGATGGACTCACTTATCTTCCAAGCCTTCCGCTGTTATCTTTATTAGATGGCCTTAAGCCATACTATTTGTATAAGTTCTCTTTTGAGACACTCGTTGTAATAAGTGTGTGATTGCTACTCTGTTATAAATCCTTCAAGTACTGTGCGTGTCAGCATTACTGATCCAGGGATGACACTGAAGCACAGAGATCAGACTGTTTGAGGTCTGGTCGCTACAATAAGTGTTCTCCCTGAGTATGCACCGTTGCGACAGTTCTTCATGCTGAGACACCACGTGATGATCGGGTGTGATAAGCTCTATGTTCACATACAACATGTGCAAGCCAGTTTTGCACACGCAGAATACTCGAGTTAAACTTGACGAGCCTAGCATATGCAGATATGGCCTCGGAACACTGAGACCGAAAGGTCGAGCGTGAATCATATAGTAGATATGATCAACATAGTGATGTTTACCATTGAAAACTACTCCATCTCACGTGATAATCGTACATGGTTTAGTTGATATGGATCACGTGATCACTTAGAAGATTAGAGAGATGTCTATCTAAGTGGGAGTTCTTAAGTAATATGATTAATTGAACTTTAATTTATCATGAACTTAGTCCTGATAGTATTTGCATATCTATGTTGTAGATCAATTGCTCGCGTATAGCTTCCCTGTTTTATTTATGATATGTTCCTAGAGAAAACTATGTTGAAAGATGATAGTAGCAATGATGCGGATTGGATCCGTGATCTGAGGATTATCCTCATTGCTGCACAGAAGAATTATGTCCTTGATGCACCGCTAGGTGACAGACCGATTGCAGGAGCAGATGCAGACGTTATGAATGTTTGGCAAGCTCGATATGATGACTGAGGGAGTCCTGGATTAGGGGGTCTCCAGACAGCTGGACTATATCCTTTGGCCGGACTGTTGGACTATGAAGATATAAGATTGAAGACTTTGTCCCGTGTCCGGATGGGACTCTCCTTGGCGTGGAAGGCAAGCTAGGCAGTACGGATATGTAGATCTCCTCCCTTGTAACCGACCTTGTGTAACCCTAGCCCCCTCCGGTGTCTATATAAACCGGAGGGTTTAGTCTGTAGGACAACATACAATCATACCATAGGCTAGCTTCTAGGGTTTAGCCTCTACGATCTCGTGGTAGATCAACTCTTGTAATACTCATATCATCAAGAACAATCAAGCAGGACGTAAGGTATTACCTCCATCAGGAGGGACCGAGCCTGGGTAAAACATCGTGTCCCCTGCTTCCTGTTACCATCCGCCTTAGACGCACAGTTCGGGACCCCCTACCCAAGATCCACCGGTTTTGACACCGACATTGGTGCTTTCATTGAGAGTTTCACTGTGCCGTCATCATAAGCGGGGATGGCTCGTCTCGTTGTCAAGGACAACATAACTTCTGGGGGAGCCCTGGCTGTAGGCCAAACTCTCTGACTAGGCGGCTTCGTCATGACCGCCTGCTCGGCCGTTGCGCCGACGATGACTTCTCGGGTCATCGAAAATAGCCTCCACATTGTCTCAAAATTTGCCGAGCAGATGGATCCAATGGAGCTCTCCTATTTGAACGATCTCTTAGATCGCATCGCCGCTCTGGGAGTCGCTACGGACTACGATCAGATCGGGCTTAAACCCGACCAAAGGGAGATTAACTCTTCGCCGGTCACCCATCAAATAGCGGTGGTGGAGGAGCAACGCGGCGGTTCTCCCTCTATCCCGAGGACGAACTATGTCCGGATTCCCGAGCTCTCCGAGCCGGATACCCACTCACGGGAGGACATCGCCCTAACCCTGAACCTAGAATCAGGTCGCATACCGAACTCGCGGAGCAACATCCCGGAGCCAGAACTTCCAAGATCGGAAACTCCCCTGCCCCGGGATCTCAGATTGGGTCAAGGTCCGGAGTTAAATCCACCCCCCCCCCCCCCCCCAAACAAAAAATCTTTCCCACATTAGGCAAGCGCCCCAAGAGACAGTACATCACTATTGGGCCAGATTCCTCCTTGTAATGAACAAGGTCAAGGACTGTCGTGAGGAAGACACAATTTCGTTCTTTTGCAACAATTGCACGGACAAGGGGATCCTCAACGCCATAAGTCGCCGTGATATAGCACACTTCACTGACTTGGCGGCCATAGTACGGAAGTACTGTGCGATGGAAAGCGCCTGCAAAACCCAAACACAATTTTGGGACAACCCGGCTCTGACAAAACCCCCAGTTCGAACTAAAAGGGTGCACTCTCATAAGTCGCCCGACTCAACTACAAAGAAGCAAAAACCCACTACAAGGCATGTAACCATATTGGAGGGATGGCTTAACGGGCCCTGCAAAATTCATAGTACAACGGATACCATATCAATACATAGCCTTAGAGCATGTTGGGTACTCCGGCAGGTGGCCAAGAGCGATGAGGATCTCCTCATCCAAAACACCCCAGAAAACCCTCCCAAGGATAACAATACAGTATTAACAGTCTTCGAGACCTTCGCCTCAAATAATAAGCGTAAGCGAGCACTCCACAGCCTTGCCGAAGTCTGCCATGTTGTAGCAATAAACCCATGGAGCGACACGGCCATTACTTTCAATACCAGTGACGAACCTAAATTCCGAACAGCCCGAGCACCAGCCGCTTTGGTCCTCAGTCCAATCGTGGACGGCTTTCGGCTCACTAAAGTGCTCATGGACGGCGGCAGCGGATTAAACCTCATTTATGAGGAGACTCTTCAAAAATGGAAATAGATAGCAACCGTATTGAGCAAAGCACCATGACCTTCCGAGGAATCATCCCCAGTCGGGAGGCACGTTGCGCTAGGAAAATCACACTCCATGTGGTATTCTGCACTTCGGAGAATTACAGGTCCGAAGAAATCACATTCCAAGTGGCCCCGTTTAGCAGCGGATACCACACCCTTCTAGGGCGGGAGGCATTCACGATTTTTCAAGCCATACCCCATTACGGGTACATGAAGCTCAAAATGCCCGGACCCAATAGAATCATCACTCTAGCTAGTGATCCGGACATAGCACTCCACACCTGTCGGCGTTCTGGGAACGGGGGTCCCCAGACTTGCCTGCCTACGGCCTGCGACGTGGCTCAAAGGGGGGCCCATCACGGCCCATCTTCACCAACACAAACCCAAGACCCTCGCGAGGGGCCAAGCCTCGCGGGGCGGACGACGTGGAGCTTCCTCAGGCACGGCCTCGTCAGGCTCCCTCACGAGGAGGCGGAGAGATCAAGGCGGGGTACCTCGTGAGGTGCCCGTGACGCAAGCCATGATGACTCAGGGCGCCAGGCGGGTGCCAGCCGCGAGCGTCCTCCTTTCCTCTTTGGTGCAAAGGGGGCAAGCGCAGACGCGGAGTACCGAGGCATCAGGCAAAGGTTGCCATTTCGGTGCAACGAGACCAAGATCAGGAGGACTACGAGACGGAGGTCACCGTGGAGCCCAAGACGGCGTCATCACCAGAGCTTTGCGCAGGCGAAGACTACTTTTGTCAGGATAGCTGATACTTGCTGTCCCCCTTCAAATTAGCCCGCCATTGTTGGATCCCTTCCCGCTCGATATTTGGGAAGAGGACCAGGGCCTCTATAAATAGGACCAGCCACCCACATAGCAAGGGGGTTCGGTCGTTCGGTCGGTTGGCTAGAGAGAGAAAGAGAGAGAGAGAAAGGTGACTGAACTCCACTGAGCAGTTCATCGCCCCAGCCAAGAACAGACCCTCGCGAGGCTGTTCTTCCTTGTATTGTTCATCACCATCAGCCCAAGAGGCAATCCACCACACCACACACTGGAGTAGGGTATTACACCACAACGGTGGCCCGAACCAGTATAAACCTTGTGTCTCTTGTGTTGTTCTTTCCTTAGTTTTAGATCCTAGCATGGCAGAGGGGTGCAGGTAGGTAGGAGGCGCAATCTCCGCGCGCACCCCAGTGTTCGAACCTCAAGGGTCTGCCGGAACCCGAAATCCGACATTTGGCGCGCCAGGTAGGGGTGCGCCGGAATTCGTCTTCCACCACCCTGTTCTCCTCCGACCATCACGCCCATGACTGACGCTCGTCGGGCCCGCGCCGAGCACCGGGCCGCACTCGCTTCCCGCGTCGCCCAGACGGCCCCGTCGGCGGGCATCCACGCCGTTCCCCGTCACCTGCCGACAACGCCGCCACCGGCCCGGCGGGGGACGGGCAGCAAGCGTCGTCCCGGCATCTGTCCATGCGGCAAGGTGGCCGCACCGCATCTCCCTCGCTCACCCCAGCTGGTTCTTCGTCCGGTGCGCTCCGCGCGCCCATGGAGCCCCGCAACCTCTCCCCCACCTATCGCGCTGCACCAACACCCCCGGTCATCGCGGCCCTCTTGGGCGGCTCGCAGGCGCCGCCTACAAGTCACCACGTCAAGCCGTTCATCCGCCGGGTCAGTGCCGCTTCCATGCGGCAGGGGGCTCCCCTAGATCGGGCGGCGCCCGAGACCGGCCTGACCTTCAGCTCGGAGGACCACCCCTCCAACTCGGCCTGGTCGGGTGCGCTCCCCATGCTGTGCACCCCCACCATCTGCCAGGTGGCCGTCACCAGAACCCTCATCGATGGCGGCGCGGGCCTCAGCATGCTCTCGGTCGAGGCCTTCAATCTCCTCTGCATACCCCAGGAACGGCTGCGACCCAGCTGGCCCTTCTCAGGCGTTGGGGGCGGATCGTCCAGCTCCTTGGGACAGATCCGGCTCCCAGTAACCTTCGGCACCTACGACAACTTCCGCACGGAGCTGGTCGACTTCGACATCGCCCCCATCGGCCTCCCCTACAACGCCATCCTCGGCTACCCAGCGCTGGCCCAGTTCATGGCAGCGACGCACCCGGCGTACAACCTCATGAAGATGCCCGGGAGCAGCAGTGTCCTCACCGTGCACGGGGACACCGGGGGAGCTCTGCGGGTGCTCAAGCTCGTCTTCAAGGCAGCGGCATCGGCACAGCCCGCCGACTTGGAGGCCCCCAAGCCCAAGGGAGCTGCGCCCGCCAAGAAGAAGCAGTTGTTCACCCAAGACAAGGCAGAAACCAAGCAGATACCTGTCGATGAGGACGGGTCCACCAACGCCACTTTCACCATAGGCGCCCACCTCAAACCCGAGCAGGAGGAGGCCCTGGTGGGGTTCCTGCGCGCAAATAAGAAGGTATTCGCTTGGGAGCCAGACCAGTTGGCAGGGATCCCCAGGAGTGTAATCGAGCATCACCTCGACGTGTGCCCCAATGTGCGCCCTGTGAAGCAGAAGGCCAGGCGGCAGTCCACAGAAAAGCAGGCCTTCATCGTCCAAGAGACCCACAAATTAGAGGCCGACAAGGCGTTCCAGGATCTCAAGAGGTACCTGACCAGTCCACCGGTCATGGTGGCTCCACGCCCTCAAGAGCCCCTGGTGCTTTACCTCGCCGCCACTCCCTACTCCGCCAGCGCGGCCTTGGTGGCAGTCAGAGAGGAGCGTCGAATCAAGACCGTGGCAGCGGCCCGGGACAAGGCGGAACAGGAACGGGGAAGGCCCACAGAAACCGCCACAGTGACTGAGGAGGGTCAGCCGCCGCAGAGGGGCGCACCGGAGGCGGAAGAGGCCCCACTCCCAGATGGCCAGTCTCAGGAGGCCTCATTGCCTCAAGAGGTGCCAAGGTCTCCGAAGGGAGCCACCAGCACTGACGCACTCCACCTTGTCGAGCACCCAGTGTCTTCGTTAGCACGGTGCTGCGGGATGCAAGGGCACAGTACCCCATGCCTCAGAAACTCCTCCTCGCGCTACTGGTGGCCTCGCGCAAGCTGCGGCACTATTTTCAGGGTCACCTCATCAAGGTCGTCTCGTCATACCCCCTGGAGAGAGTTCTCAGGAGCCCCAATTCAGCCGGGAGGGTCGCTGAGTGGAACATAGAGCTGCAAGCATTTCAGCTCGAATTCAGCACGACCAGGGTCATCAAGGGAGCAGCGTTGGCGGATTTTGTGGCAGAATGGACAGAGGTGCCAGGCCTCAAGGCCGACGAGGATCGGTCCCTGTCCCCGGGAAGCGAGGTGCCAGAAGGCTGGGTCATGTACTTCGATGGGGCGTTCTCTAGGCACGGCGCTGGGGCTGGGGCGGTGCTTATATCGTCCACTCAGGACAAGCTCTATTACACCGTGCAGCTCTGCTTCCAGCAAGGTGAAAAGGTCTCCAACAACATAGCGGAGTATGAAGGTTTAATAGCAGGCTTGAAGGCCGCAGCTACCCTGGGGGTGAAACGCCTCACCATCAAGGGCGATTCGCAGCTCCTTGTCAATTTCTCCAACAAGGTGTATGAGCCGAAGGATGAGCACATGGAAGCCTACCTGGCGGAAGTCCGTAGGATGGAGAAGCAGTTCTGGGGGTTGGAGTTGCAGCATGTGCCTCGTGGCACCAATCAGGAAGCCGATGACATCGCCAAACGCGCGTCCAGGCGGTTACCTCAGGAGCCTGGCGTCTTCGAGGAGCGGCTCTTCAGGCCTTCAGCCCTGCCATCATTATCAAACACGGCTCAGCCCCGGGAGGAGCTCCCCCAGCCACCTGCCTCAGGAGCTCCGGCCTGTGGCCCAGCCTCGGGAGCACGCTTGCTCCTGACAATGGAACCTCAGGAGGGATGTTGGATCGTGGAGCTCCGGAGCTACTTAACGCAAGGGACCCTGCCGGAGAAGGAGGAGGAAGCAGAGTGAGTGGCACGCCAGGCCACGGCATACTGCATCAAAGATGGAGAGCTCTATCGGAAGTGACCAAACGATGTATCCCTGCGCTGCATCTCTAGGGAGCAAGGGAAGGAACTACTGGAAGATATACATGGCGGAGACTGCGGACATCATTCATCATCACGGGCCCTCGTCGGCAAGGCGTTTCGCAGTGGGTTTTATTGGCCCACCGCGCTCAATGACGCCGTCGAACTAGTGAAAGCTTGTGAGGCCTGCCAGTTCCACGCTAAGCAGATCCATCAGCCAGCAGGGGGCTTGCAGACTATCCCCCTTTCGTGGCCATTCGCAGTCTGGGGGCTGGACATCTTGGGCCCGTTTCCTCGGGCGCCAGGGGGCTACCGCTACCTTTACGTTGCCGTGGACAAGTTCACCAAGTGGGCTGAAGTAGAGGCTGTCCGCACCATTCCCGCGGGTTCCGCGGTCAAGTTCATCAAGGGCATCGTGAGCTGGTTCGGGGTGCCGAATCACATCATCACGGACAACGGTTTGCAGTTCACCAGTAACCTGTTCAAAACATACTGTGCTAACCTTGGAACGCAGATATGCTACGCTTCAGTGGCGCACCCCCGAAGCAACGGCCAGGCCGAGCGGGAAAACGCGGAGGTCCTGAGGGGCCTCAAGACCAGGACGTTCAAGAAGAAGCTGGAGGCCTGCGGCAGAGGTTGGTACGACGAGCTTCAGTCCGTGTTGTGGTCCATCCGCACCACCACGACCAAGCCGACTGGAGAGACCCCGTTCTTCCTGGTCTACGGAGCGGAAGCGGTCCTCCCTCACGAGGTGAGACCTCGCTCCGCGCGGGTCCTGGTGTTCGACGAGGCGCAGCAGGACGCCATGCGGGGGATGGACCTCGTGCAGGGGGAGGAACGTCGCCGAGAAGCCGCGCTGCGAGCGGCGAGGTACCAACAAGCGCTGCGGCGATATCACTGCCGCAACATCCGCCCCAGGACTCTTGAGGTAGGAGACCTCGTGCTCAGGCGGGTTCTCTCCAGGGAGGGACTGCACAAGCTCTCTCCCATGTGGGAGGGCCCGTTCAAGGTTGTTCATGTTTCCAGGCCCGGCTCCGCGCGCTTGGAGACTCAGGAGGGAATGCCGGTCCAGAATGCATGGAACATCCAGCACCTCCGGAGGTTCTACCCCTAAAAAGGCCCAGAGCCTGTGAAGCAAGGCGAGTGCCTGTGAAGCTATCGCGTTTTGGAAAAAGGTCCAGAGCCTGTGAAGCAAGGCGAGTGCCTGTGAAGCTATCGCGTTTTGGAAAAGGCCCAGAGCCTGTGAAGCAAGGTGAGTGCCTGTGAAGCTATCGCGTTTTGGAAAAAGGCCCAGAGCCTGTGAAGCAAGGCGAGTGCCTGTGAAGCTATCGCGTTTTGGGAAAAGGCCCAGAGCCTGTGAAGCAAGGCGAGTGCCTGTGAAGCTATCGCGTTTTGGAAAGGCCCGGAGCCTGTGAAGAAGGCCAACGCCTATGAAGCTCGCCGCCCGTGACACTCTCACGTAATAATGAGTTGGGGCTGTACACGCCCCGGAGTCTCAAGAGTGCCGGCCTCAGGCCCTGGGGCTCCCTCCCATGCCCAGTGGCAGCACTTAGCTCCGCGCTGGTGAGAAGACGTCGAAGACTAGATTAGGTGCCGGACGCGGCTTTTCATTTGCTTTCCGCAGTTGGCTTGTTCCTTCTCATTCGAAGTTTTATTGAAGTTGTCACCGTCTTTGGCTTGCGGTTCTTCGACCTTTCATTCTCCTGCCTTCATTTCTCTGGTGCAAAGCCTCGCGAGGGGGGGCAGCTGAGCACCCTCACGAGAGTCCCTATCCTAGTCATTCAAAGGGTTCGCGACTTGGGCCCCTTGCAGGAGCACCCCTCCAGTCCGTGCCCCTCGGGCACCGCGACACAGACACAGGGCCTGGGTCGGTCGCCCCCACGGCTGGGGCCGGGAACCATCCACGCGTGGGCACGTAGCTGGAAGGTACGATAAAGAAAGCAAAACGATGATTAACAGCCATAACCCATACATGCCCCCGCGGGGCTCCACACTACTATCCTTTTTACGCAGGAAAAAGGGAAAAGGAAGAACAAATCTGGTGCAGCTCGCCTCGCACCAGCCCGCAGGGAAGCCCGAACTGCCTCCGGAGCTCAGGCGGACTCCCTCTCGCGCTTCACCAGGGCGCGACGGTGGGCGGACATGCTACCACCTCCCAGGCAGATACGACGGCGTGGAGGCTGACCACGGCCACCGCTAGAAGAGTCGCTGCCTGAAGAAGAACCGGAGAAGCTTGAAGAACCCTGAGCGCCGCCTGCCGCGCGAGCGCTGCCCTCTCCGTCATCGCCGGAGCCGGGTTCCCAGCCGCGGTCGTCACCCTCGGGGCAACACCCTGCGCGGCGACCATCTTCCCCAAACACCCTCACGTAGAGGGTGGCATCACCGTCGAACTTGAAGTGTAGGGTGTACCGACGGCCCAGGCCGCGCGCGCGGGCAAACGACTGCCAACCGCGGGCCAGGGCCAGGCTCCCGGCTGCGGAGACCTCCAGTGAAACCCATGAGGCCCAGCTGCAGCAGCCGTCAGCCTGAAGCCAGAGGCCGCCCGGGGTGCCGGCCGGGAGTTCGCCAAGGAGGAAGCGAGGAAGAGGAAGCCAGGTGCTAGTCGGCTCCGCCAACCACACGACGAACTCCGGCAGCACCTCGGCAGCGCGGAAGCGCGGCATGGGGGGACGCGCAGCTGGAGCGCACCCCCGGGTCGCAGCAATCCGCCCGCCACCGTGCTAGGAAGCGTCTCTGCAGCCGCGGGAAGCTGCCATGGTGGCCACGGGATGTTTGCGGGGGCGCCCTCGGCCGCGCTTGGGAGGAGGAGAGGCACGCCCAACCTGGCAAGCCTTCCCCTTCTCCGCGGCCGAAAACCTCCTCGACGGGGCCATGAAGAAGAAGGAGAAGCGAGGGGAGATAAACTGGAAGGGCGCGAGTCGATCAGTACTTATAGCTGGCGAGGGCCAACCGACGGCCCCCACGATCACAGGTAATCATGACCCGCTTTGCATGCAGGGACTTGTCTAATCCGTGCAGTTGCCGAGGCGCCATGGGGAAGTGGAGACGCCCACGCCCAATCAACCACCATGCGGCGCCCAAGGCCGCAGGCTGTTAGGGCCCGCGGAGCTTCGCTCTTGCCCTTTCGCCTTCCTGCATGGCCAAGTCCGGGCGCGCCTTGGGCCCGGGGGCTACTGTCGGCGTTCTGGGAACGGGCGTCCCCAGACTTGCCTGCCTGCGGCCTGCGGCATGGCTCAAAGGGGGGCCCATCACGGCCCATCTTCACCAACACAAACCCAAGACCCTCGCGAGGGCCAAGCCTCGCGGGGCGGACGACGCGGATCTTCCTCAGGCACGGCCTCGTCAGGCTGGCTCACGAGGAGGCGGAGAGATCAAGGCGGGGTACCTTGTGAGGTGCCCGTGACGCATGCCATGACGACTCAAGGCGCCAAGCGGGTGCCAGCCGCGCAGCGTCCTCCTTTCCTCTTTGGTGCAAAGGGGGCAAGCGCAGCCGCGGAGTACCGAGGCATCAGGCAAAGGTTGCCATTTCGGTGCAACGAGACCAAGACCAGGAGGACTACGAGACGGAGGTCACCGTGGAGCCCAAGACGGCGTCATCACCAGAGCTTTGCGTAGGCGAAGACTACTTTTGTCAGGATAGCTGATACTTGCTGTCCCCCTTCAAATTAGCCCGCCATTGTTGGCTCCCTTCCCGCTCGATATTTGGGAAGAGGACCAGGGCCTCTATAAATAGGACCAGCCACCCACATAGCAAGGGGGTTTGGTCGTTCGGTCGGTTGACTAGAGAGAGAAAGAGAGAGAGAGAGAAAGGTGACTGAACTCCACTGAGCAGTTCATCGCCCCAGCCAAGAACAGACCCTCGCGAGGCTGTTCTTCCTTGTATTGTTCATCACCATCAGCCCAAGAGGCAATCCACCACACCACACACTGGAGTAGGGTATTACACCACAACGGTGGCCCGAACCGGTATAAACCCTGTATCTCTTGTGTTGTTCTTTCCTTAGTTTTAGATCCTAGCATGGCGGAGGGGTGCAGGTAGGTAGGAGGCACAATATCCACGCGCACCCCAGTGTTCGAACCTCAAGGGTTTGCTGGAACCCGAAATCCGACAGCACCGAGAACAAAACAGCCGCACTAGCCCTCGAGGCATTGTCCGAAGCCCTTGTGGCGGAGGAATTAACCGCGCTGCGCTCCACAGTGGACAGGGATGATGTGATAGTAGACAAAAGATCCAAGTCCACCTCCTTTAAACCAGTGGATGAAATAGTCAAATTCCAAGTCCATCCAACGGACCCCACAAAAATAGCATCCATTGGGGCACAACTAAACCCCACCGTAGACGCCGCACTACCGGAGTTCCTGCGTGCGAATTGGGACATATTTGCCTGGCATCCTTTAGACATGCAAGGAATCCCACGCAGGCTGGCCAAGCATAGCCTTAACATTCTAAAAGGATTCAGGCCGGTCAAGCAGACTCTTCGGCGTTTCTCCGAACCTAAGAGACAAGCCATGGGAGAGGAGCTAGCCAAATTACTGGAGGCCAGATTCATTAGAGAAATAAAGCATCCGGATTGTCTAGCAAACCTGGTGATGGTGCCAAAGAAGGAAAAATCCTGGCGCCTATGCGTCAACTTCAAGGACCTTAATAAGGCTTGCCCAAAGGATCCCTTCCCCCTCCCTCGCATCGATCAAATTATCGACGCTACCGCAGGACACGACTCATTGTGCTTCCTCGACGCATACTCCGGTTACCACCAAATTAAGATGACGGAGTCCGACCAAGCCGCAACGGCATTCATCACTCCATACGGCCCCTTCTGTTTTAACACAATGCCCTTCGGGCTCAAAAAACGCCGGCGCAACGTATCAGCGCATGATCCAGGCGTGTCTGGAAAAACAGATCGGCAAAATAGTGGAGGCATACGTCGACGATGTGGTCGTTAAAACCAGACACGTCGACTCCTTAATAGACGACTTGAGGCTCACGTTCGACAATCTCCGAACATACGACATTAAGCTCAATATGAAAAAATGCGTTTTGCGTACCCGCCAGAAAGCTCTTGGGCTTTATAGTCTCCAGCAGAGGAATTGAAGCAAATCCGGCCAAAATCCGGGCCCTATCTTAGTTGGCTATCCCAACTGACCTCAAGCAAATCCAGAAGTTTACTGGATGTGTGGTGGCTTTAAGCCGCTTTATCTCCCGACTAGGAGAAAAGGCACTCCCCTTTTGTCGCCTTCTTCGGTGCACCGAACACTTTGAGTGGACGGACACAGCCACGACCGGACTAGAGGAAATAAAAGCCATCCTGGTCACCAACCCAATCTTGGCCGCGCCAGATGTTGGCGAACCAATGCTATTATATATAGCGGCAACTCAACAAGTTGTAAGCGCAGTGCTCGTCGTCGAACGAGAGATGGACGGACATAAATTCCCACTTCAAAAGCCGGTATATTATGTATCCACCGTCCTCACTCCATGCAAATCATGGTACCCACATTATCAAAAGATAGAATACGCGGTATTCATGGCATCCCGGAAATTATGACACTACTTTCAAGAGTTTTCAATACGGTGGCCTCCGAAGTACCACTCAACGACATAATAAACAACCGCGATGCCATGGGCCGGATCGCCAAATGGGCTAACGAGCTCCTCCCGTTCGACATAACATATAAACCACGGCGAGCCATTAAGTCGCAAGTACTGGCCGATTTCATAGCCGAATGGACAGAAGCCAAACTCCCTAAAGAGTACGGCGCATACTCCAATTGGATCATGCACTTCGATGGCTCTAAGATCCTGGCTGGTCTGGGGGCTGGCGTCGTCCTGACGTCCCCCACCGTAGATACAGTGCAATACATACTCCAAACACTATATACAGACTCCTATAATGCAGCCGAATACGAGGCCCTATTACACGATCTCCGGATGGCAGTCTCCATGGGCATTCAACGCCTGGAGGTTCGTGGGGACTCAAACCTCGCAATATCCCAAATAAATGGAGACTTTGATGCCAAGGATCCGAAATGGCGGCATATCACAACACCATCCTCAAAATGTCAGCTCGGTTCGAGGGGTTTGAATTCCACCACATGGCTCGGGAAACAACCAGGCGACGGACATCCTCGCCCGTATCGGCGCTAAACGCGACCCTGTCCCACCGAACATCTTCCTGGAAAAACTGTTCAAACCATCCGTGGTATGGGAAGGGGACACCGGCAACAATAGTCCGGACCCGTCCACAACCCCAGATACCGAACATTCTGACACAATCGGAGGCTCTGCCATCGAAATAACACCTTCAGCCCACGTAATAATGGCCGTCATCACCCCGTGGACAGAACCATTCCTGGCCTACCTAACCAGGCAGGAACTATCCAAGGACCAAAATGAGGCACACTGCATAGTGCGGCGATCTAAAGCCTACAAGGTCCATGAGGGAAGAGCTTTATAAGAAAAGCACTACCGGAGTCCTTCAAAGGTGTATCTTTGAAGATGAAGGGCGGAAGCTTTTGGCTCCATGCCGGACTTGGCGGCCATCACGCCGCAGCCCGGGCCCTCGTAAGCAAGGACTTCCATACAGGTTTCTATTGGCCGACGGCCCAGGCAGATGCGCAGCATCTGGTCCAGCATTGCGTCGGTTGCCAGCTATTTGCAAACCAAAGCCATATGCCGCCTACCGCTCTCCAAACAATCCCAATTACTTGGCCCTTTGCGGTCTGGGGGCTTGATATGGTCGGACCCCTTAAAGGGGGAACCCATAAGAAAAAATACTTACTGGTCATGGTGGATAAATTCACCAAATGGATAGAAGCCAAACCTGTCAAAACGACTGAATCCGGACCGGTGATAGACTTCATATCTGGGGCCGTACACCATTATGGCGTTCCCCACAGTATCATCACTGACAACGGCACGAACTTTACAGCCGACGAGGTGAAACTTTGGTGCAGCAACATGGGCATCAAGCTCGATTATGCTTTTGTCTATCACCCGCAAACTAACGGTCAAGTCGAGCGAGCGAATGGTCTTATCATGAGCGGCATTAAACCCAGATTAGTGCGGTCCTTAAAGGAGTCAAACAAGCACTGGGTAGAGGAGCTCGACTCCGCACTATGGGGGCTGCGGACCACGCTGAATCGCACTACCGGATACACACCATTCTTTATGGTGTACGGCGCAGAGGCGGTTCTGCCTTGCGACATAATTCATGACTCACCTCGAGTGTGCATGTATGAAGAAAATGAGGCTGAGCTCGATCGGCAGGACAGTTTGGACGCCCTGGAGGAGGCAAAGGCCTGTTCTGCATTCTATCAGCAATAGGCTCGAAGGTATCAAAGCAGAGAAGTACGTGCCAAAACCTATAACGTTGGCGAACTAGTTCTACGCCTGCCGGAGAAGAAAAAGAACAAGCTCAAGCCCAAATGGGAGGGTCCCTTCATTATTGACCAGGTTCTGACCGGTGGAGCGTACCGTCTGCGGGATGCATCAGATAATCGACTCGAGCCAAACCCATGGAATGCAGCCAGACCCCGAAGATTCTACGCCTAGCGCCGGACTCTATGTTAGTATCCTCACCTCCGTCAATTTTTTGCATATCTGTCTTTTCTTTCTTTCTCCCTTTTTACTCTCTTCAAGGCCCTTAAAGGCTATACTTGTGTCCTGGTTACACAATCTTGATGCTAACCGCACTCATTATACCTCGGGGCTTCTTATACAGAAGCTTAATCTAACTATTTTCCTGGGCTTTACGTCCCATACATGTATTATTCTTCCGCATGTACCTTTTTTCGCCATTGTATGCATCTATATGACTTAAGTTTTGGCCAAGCTAGGTTGCCTGGCTCTTGTATTTATGCCCTACGTTCCCGTTAATTCGGCTAGGGCATAAGGGGAGAACCTCTGTGATTGTTACTGCCGGGTCAGCCGGATGTGTACCTCAGACTGGGTGAAGCCGAAAGATAGCGCTCTTAAGGGAATATTCGGTCGGTGAATAAAATATGACTTTTATCTAATTTGAAACATGCCCCCAGATGTTTATATCATGCGTCTCTTTTCGCAGTTCGGACATGCACATTAGGGCATGCGTACCCAGGGAAAGGAACCCTTAATGGAACTATTCTCCCTGGAAGATGTTTCTTACTACCCATGTAATATAACATAACTAGTTGGGTACTTGTCTGTTCAAGCATTTATGACCCCTACGCCTGGTCTCCATGCATACCCCGGTTTTTACCGAGCGGGTATTCGGATACACTCCAGACTATCGGGTCCAGAGGTCGAAGCGAAAAGTTCCGCCATGACAAATGATTTACAATCCAGCTAGGGACATTACATATGTCACTTGAATTACACAATCGCTAAGACTGATTCAATTCTTCTTCTATACCATCCAACAGGCTGTCTAGCCTACAATCCTGTTGGGAATACTTTGCGGCTAATTCTACTTGATCATACACTAAACTGACGGGGATCTCTTTCCCATCAGGCCCCACAGGTCCGACCTCGGCCATGTGGTTTGGGTCCGCTTTGGTATAGCGCGTCTTCACCATAGCCCAGGCTTCCCTTGCACCTTGTCGGCATGTGGATATCTTCCATAATCAGAAGCGCCGCTGCGCTCCCTTGAGCTTCTCTATAAGCTTACCTATGCCTCCAGGCGGGGACGCGGATGGCCAAAAGGCTTGGGCAATACCCTGCATCACCTGCCGAACTTGTTCGTGCAGTTGTGAGAGCTCTGGTAGAAGATCACCCGAAGGCCTGGGCATCTCCTTCGTGGGATGACCCGTCAGCATACCTGCAGACATAACTCTGTTAGCTGGCTTCTTCGCCGAACTCCTTTAAAAGTTCGTTCAAGCACTTACTAAAAATGCCGCGCCGAAGCCGTTTATTCTCCTTCACGGAGTCCGCAAGCTGGGCTCAGACATCTTTCAGTTCCACGCCCAGCCGGATATTGGTGTCTTGGAGATCATTTTTCTCCTGCCTGACTTGCGTAAGCACGCGCTCGCCAGCATTTTGTTGTCGATCATCACGTGCCGCATCCACCGCCATGGCCTCTGGATTCACTCCGGGGCCACCTGCAACATCTATTGTTAGATTTGCGTACATGTCGCACACTACCTGGTACCCGTATTCTTTGCAATGGAAACAAGTGTTACTAGAGGGATCCTTCTCGGACTCCTTCAACGCGGCAACAGCGGCCCCTAGCTAGGCCTTGCACTCTTCCAGCTCTTGAGACAATTGGGAATTCTTCTCCGTAAGAACCTACTCAAATAAATGATCCTTAAATCAGTTGTGTCAACTGTTTCAAGTCTCACGGGATACTAATACATCTAATCGTCAGATTTACTTACCCGTATATCCCTTACATACTGATCCGTGGCTCTGGCTAGGTCATTTTGAGTAGCACGGATGTACACGTCTCCGGAATTGAAGGCATCAAATGCCTCTAGTGAGAAATAAGCGTCACGGAGTATGGCCCGATGATGTCTGTGATTCATGGCTCTCTCCACTTCGAAATTTGTAGTAGATAGTCTATCCGCATCCTCTGTAGGAGGAACATCCGGCGTCTGCCTCGCGTTAGCTTCCGCCTCTATGTCCGGCCCTGGAGCCCGACTGGTCGAGGCGTGATCGGCAGCCTCTCCGGATATAGTCCGGCGGGCGTTTTTTCTAGGAAACACGGATGTCATTATATTTTAAGCAAGATGAGAACCACGGAATGAGGTTTTGTGTTATACCTCAGTGCTGGCATCTCCTGTCGGTGTTCTGGGAACGGGGGTCCCCAGACTTGCCTGCCTGCGGCCTGCGGCATGGCTCAAGCGGGGGCCCAGCGCGGCCCATCTTCATCAGCTCAAGCTCAAAGACCCTCGCGAGGTGCCAAGCCTCGCGGGGCGGATGACAGGAAGCTTCCTCAGAGGCAGCCTCACCAGGCAGGCTCACGTGGAGGCAGAAAAATCAAGGTAGGGGTACCTCGCGAGGAACCCGTGACGCAAGCCATGACGATCAAGACCAGGCGGGCGCCAGGTGGGCGCCGGCCTGCGTAGTGTCCTTGTTTCCCCTTTGGTGCAAAGGGGGCAAGCACAGGCCAAGGCATCAGGCAAAGGTTACCATTCCGGTGTACCAAGACTAGCCAGACGGCAGGACAGAGGTCACCGTGGAGCCCAAGACGGCATCATCGCGAGTGCTTTTGGCAGCCGAAGACCACCTTTGGTTAGGATAACTTGTACTAGATGTTCCCCTTCGAAATGGCCAATTGTTGGTGCCCTTCCCGCTCATTATTTGGGGAGAGGCCCAGGGCCTCTATAAATAGAGCTAGCCACCACAGAGTAGAGAGAGACCCCAGAGACCCCCGGAGAGATCTGGTAGAACCCCAGCAGAGAGAGAGAGGCGACTGAACTCACCCTAGCAGTTCATCGCACCAGCTCAAGAACACCTCTCGTGAGGCTGTTCTTCCCTTGTACTATCCACCATCAGCCCCAGAGGCAATCCACCACACCACACACTTGAGTAGGGTATTACACCACAACGGTGGCCCGAACCAGTATAAACATCGTGTCTCTTGTGTTGTTCATCATTTTCATCTTAGTTCGCACGAGAGGATCAGACGTAGATCGATAGGGGAGAGATCTCCGCGCGCACTCCAGTGTTTGAACCTCAAGGGTCTGCCAGAACCTGAAACCCGACATTTGGCGCGCCAGGTAGGGGTGCGCCGGAATCTTCCTTCCGCTGTTCGCGTGTGATCTTCCGTTGTGTCCATGGCCGATGCTCGTCGGGCTCGCGCCGAGCGCCGGGCTGCTCACGCCGCTCGCGTCGCCCAGACGGCGCCCGTCGGCGACCCCCCTCATCGTTCCCCGTCGCCCGCCGCCAACGCCGCCACCGGCCCGGCGGGGAATGAGCAGCAGGCCTCGTCCCAGCACCCCTCGGTGCGGCGGGATGGCCGCACCGCCACCACGTCATTGACTCCAGCTGGCTCATCCTCCCACGCCCGTCGCGCACCCATGGACGCGCATGCCTCACTGCTCTTGGCGTGGGAGCTCCTGCACTATCGCCCCGTCGACGACCTCTACGAGGACTGGCTCGCCTGCATCACCGAGCTCGCCAGTGCCGCAGGGGGCTCCCCCTTGCGGTCCCTCTCGCTGCCTCGCCCTCCGTCCCGTGCAGGGGGCAAGGATCAGGAGGCGCCTCCGCCGCCTCCTCCCCAAGAAGGTGCCTTGGCTCCAAGGCGCGCAGCCCCAGGGCGAGACCCTCCACGTCCGACGCCAGCGCAGCAAGAAGGGAGCTTCCAAGAAATCCCACGTCCCCAGGAAGGTGCTCGCATGCTCCCAGCGCCGGCGCGCCAAGATCGCGCCCCAGTGCCTCCATGAGAAAACCCCGCACTGCTCCTAGTGGCGGCGCGTGGTGACCCGCAAGAACGAGTCCAGCACTAGCAAAGGGCGCCGGTGGCCACGGCGGGCTGCCTCGCCTTCACCCCCGAGCTGCGCGGCGTCACATGGCCAGGCAAGTTCAAGCCTGACCTCCCTCACTACTACGATGGCACAGCGGATCCCGCGGAGTTCCTGCAGCTCTACGAGCTGGGCATCGTAGCCGCCAACGGAGACGAGAAGGTCATGGCGAATTGGTTCCCCATGGCGCTCAAGGACGGCGCCTGCACCTGGCTCCTGAACCTGGCGCCCGACACGATCTCCTCCTGGAGCGAGATGCACACCCGCTTCATCGCCAACTTCCAGGGCACTCGCGACCGGCCCCCGGCCGTGAGCGACCTGCGCCACATCAAGCAACAGCCAGGAGAAACCCTGCAGAAGTACATCCAGCGCTTCAACTACGCTCGCCTCAAGATCCCCAAGGTGACTGAAGAAGCCATCATCTCAGCCTTCTCTAACGGCGTGCGCGACGTCAAGATGAAGGAAGAGCTAGCAATCCACGAAGACCTGTGCACATCCCTGGAGCTGTTCAACTTGGCGACCAAGTGCGCCAGGGCTGAGGAAGGGCGTCTCTCCCTTCTCGAGCTCCCGGCAGCCGACCCGGAAGAAAAGAAGCTCAAGGCCAAGGACGTGAAGCGCAAGGGGGCTGCCGTGCTAGCAGCGGAACCGGACACCAAGCGAGGCAGGGATCAGCCAGAGTCATCTAAGGGTGGACGGTACTGCGTGTACCACGACCTCCACACCCACAACACCAATGAATGTCAAGAGCCCAGAGTTGTGCGAGATGGGCGAATCGGCCGATGCCTAGAGTGCAACGACAGGGGCTATGGCCGAGGAGGAGGAAGAGGCGGTGGACGATGGGAAGACCATGGCTTCGCCAGGGATGGCGTGACCGCCCTTGCGAGGACCACTGGCAGGACCAACCTCGCGAGGGAGGCTGGAGGGACCAGCCTCATGAGGACCATCCCCACGGCAACGCAGGCCTCTCTCCTCGGCCGCCTCCACCGAGGAGGAACGAAGACCAAAACCAAGACGATGGGGCTAGGGGCTTCCAAGAGCCACGTGCAATTGCTTTCATCCTGGGCGGCGCCCAGGCCCCAGCCTCACAGCGCATCTTCAAGCAGTTTGCTCGCGAGGTGAATGCAGTCCTTCCCAAGCTTGAGGCCACGCGCCCTCTCAGGTGGTCTTCGTGCGCGATCACATTCAGTTCCGTAGACCAGCTCAAGTGTGCGGCAATGGCCGGAGTCCTCCTGATGCTTTGCTCCCCAGTCATCAGCAACGTGCAGGTCACCAGGACCCTCATCGATGGCGGAGCAGGACTCAACGTCTTGTCCGTCGAGACGTTCGACAATCTCCAAGTGCCATGCGACCAGCTTCAGCCGGCCAAGCCTTTCTCAGGAATCATCGATGGTTCCACTGTTCCAATTGAGTAGGTTCGCCTTCTGGTCACCTTTGGGCAATGCAACAACTACCGCACTGAGCTCATCGACTTCGACGTCGCTCACATCCGCCTGCCGTACAATGCCATCCTCGGGTACCCAACCCTAGCCAAGTTTATGGCGGCGACTCACCATGGTTACAATGTCCTCAAGATGCCAGGAAGCGGTGGAGTCATCACCATACCCTGTGAAGAAAAGGACGCAGTGTGCTCGCTCGAGCGCCCGTTCCAAGTCGCGGCAATCGAAGACCCAGACCGCAGGAGCGGGAGGCCTCCCGAGGCGACCCTCAAGAAGAAGAAGACCTCACCTGGCTAGAGCCACAAGGAAGCAGGCACCTTCGGAGGTATTGCGTCAGGATTCGCGCCCGATCAGGGAGCGCCGCCCTGTCGTGCATAGGAAGGCGCGCCCGGCGCCCTCCTCAGGCAGGGCTCGGGGGCTCTCTCTTGGAGAGCCACCGACCTTGCCAAGGTCGCGGGGGAGGCACTCGGGCACCACTTGGAGGGGTGCTTTCAGGCACGCTTCCCTCGGAAAGGTACAAGTCAAAGGAGACCAAACCCTCAGGAGTTCATCGCAAGGAACACCCAAGAGCTACAAGAGTCCAGAGTCATGTGCCGCAGTCGCCGCTTACCTGCCGTGGCCCCACATCCAGGCGAGGATGGAGGACTGCGCGTTTGCGTCGACGTACCAGGGCTCAACCGAGCTGCGTCCCAGGAGCGCCTATGGCCTTCGGCCGTAGGGCGCTGCGTGGGACCACCCCACAGCTACGTTCGCATGCCCTTCGGCCTGCCGAGCGCGGTCGCCGCACATCAGCGCCTGTTGAGGAGCATTCTGGAGGCTCAGGAGGTCAGGCATCGCGCGGTCCTGGCGGAGGTGGCGATGGTCCCTGAAGACCTGGATGTGCCACCAGAGCCTCCCGAGGCCCCTGGGCCTGGGGGCTCATGACGGCCGACATCTTCACCGCACATCGCTCACTTCCTCAGCATCACTTCATCTCCAACAGCACCAGGTGACATCTTTCATAGTTCTACTTTCAGCTGGGAGCGCCCACAAGGCTATACCATTCCCAGGCCGCGTGGGTCCGTCCCCGCGACATGTATCCATTTTGTTTATGCTCTTCATTTACCTTGTTGGGGGCACCCCTCGGGCTGCATCATCCCCACGCCGCTCGGGCCCGACCCAGCGGCGGTTGCTTTTACCCGCGCTTGCTTGAAATTGGATTTCCTCCTATGTGCTTAACATACCTGACCTAATCACCTGCTCGATCGACGCCTATTTGAAGAGCCGCTCGCTCTGGCACGGTGCGTGCGCACGGGTCCGTCCCTGCAGCGTTGATAAACCTGAGTGGTCGAGCTCTGGCCGCGGCAGCCCCGCACGGCGCCACCTCACCAGGCCCTCAGTGCCCTGACCGCTCCCTCGGAGTGACCATAGGTTGGCCGGCGACCGTAACAACAGGCCTTGTTTCTCCTCATGATTGGTGTGCAGGACCTACTCTAGGAGCAACATTGGGGGCATCGTGAGCTCTCTCTCCCTCTCTTCGGCATGGACCGCTTGCACGTTAAAAGGGGGTACCTGAGCATCGCGACTCATGGGCTCCTACTGGCTCTCTAGCCCTCACCCCCTGGCCTTGACCCACGGCATCGCGACTTGTCATACCAGCGGCGGCTGAGCTCGCTCGAGGGCCGGGACCTGAGGACATAGAGCGTTAAGGAAAGTACTGGGGAGTGGGAGGAAGCTCGCGAGGGCCTAACCCAGCAGTGCCTCGACCACCGCCTCTCGGGCCAGGCGCCTCTCCAAGGAACTACGTTAGACACACAAGATAAGTCGCGCCGTCAAAAAAGCTAGACCAACGCAACGCTAAATCCCCACCCAGTGCAACTCTGTCACGGCGACACTACCTTCCTTTCTCGCCCAGCAAGGATTGCTTGAGCGCTAAAGGGGACCTCCCGAGCATCGCGACTCGGGGGCTCTTACCGGACCTCGGTCCGCTCACCTCCTGGTCTTGACCACGGCATCGCGACCTGTCATACCAGTGATGGCTGAAGCTTGCCTGGGGACTGGGACCTGTCAGTGTAGAGCGCCAAGTCCTCGTGAGGATAGAAAGGGGGAGCTTAGCCGGAACAGAACGGACACCTCACACCAATTCGTATTAAGGATATAGTAATTACAAAAGCATGGCAGACACCTTACATACCCCCGCGGGGTGTTGCTTTAATTCCTTGTAGGGAACAAAAGGTGCTAACCCTAAGGAACACTACTTGCTAGCACCTCCCCAGGAGACGCCATCATCAACAGTGGGCTGCCCAGTGCCGGCGCCAATCCCATCTAGATCAGTGGCGTTGGCGGCCCGATGCAGCTGCCTCACTTCGAGCGCGGCGCGAGCTCGGAGGCTTGAGCTATCGTCGCTTGTCTCTGGGGTCGCGAGGAGTTCAGGGGAGCCGCTGAAGCCCGCAGTCCCTCCGCTGCTGCCTGAGGAGCTGCAGGAGGACCACCGGGCGGGGCTGGTCCTCGCCAGTTCGTCACCACTGCCGCTTCCCTTAGGGTAGCATTCCAGCCGGCGTCCTTCTGCATCAAAGACCTTAAAGAACATCAAGGAGGCGCCGACGTATTCAAGATGGATCACCAAGGCGCCGTCCGCGCGACAGACCCGGGCAATCTCACCCCAGCCCCGGGTCATGAAGACCTTGCCCGGAGCGACGACCGCGACCTCCGCTCCGGTTGCAGGGGTGCCACAGTCGGCGTGCTGCAGCCAGAGCTCCAGGGCCCTGCTCGGCGGCATCTCGAAGGCGAAGGAGGGAGGAAGGCGGATCCACGAAGTTGGAGGCATGGTGGCATGAAGCACAAGCTCGCGAGAGGAGCGCTCCGCGTGGACTCCAGGGGGGGCGACACGCAACACTATGACTCGCCGGCGTCGGTGGCGACGCTGTCAGTGTTGCTCGGTGCCCTCCCCCTGGGTCCTACGATGCGGGCGTGCAAGGGCAGCGGAAACCCAGGCGGCGGCCGCTCGTACCACGGCCTCGACACCACCTGCCAGGCGCCTTCGTCCCGGTGACAAAGGATTGGCCGCTTCTTCGGCGGGAGGGGGTCAGGACCCTCTCTGGGGGACTTTCCCTTCTCCTCAGCTGAAAACCGGCGGATCGGTGCCATTGGCGCAAGAGGACACAAGGATGAGGAAGAAGAAGAGGAGGAGTGACTGAAAGGGGAGAACCGGCGAAGCTCACGTGGCCCCGTACTTATAGCCGGGGAAGGCCAACCGCCGAGCACCATGACCTCAGGTAATCATGACCCATATCTTTGCATGCAGGGACTTGTCAAGTCGTGCAGTTGCCGAGGCATCATGGGAAGTGCAGACGCCCACGCCCAACCAACCACCATGCGGCGCCCAAGGCCGCAGGCTGTTAGGGCCCGCGGCGCTTCGCGCTTGCCCCTTCGCTTCTCTGCTAAGCCAAGCCCGCGCGTGCCTTGGGCCCGGGGGCTACTGTCGGCGTTCTGGGAACGGGGGTCCCTAGACTTGCCTGCGTGCGGCCTGCGGCGTGGCTCAAGCGGGGGCCCAGCGCGGCCAATATTCGTCATCTCAAGCTCAAAGACCCTCGCGAGGGGCCAAGCCTCGCGGGGCGGACGACAGGAAGCTTCCTTAGAGGCAGCCTCATCAGGCAGGCTTGCGAGGAGGTGGGGAAATCAAGGCAGGGGTACCTCGCGAGGAACCCGTGATGCAAGCCATGACGATCGAGACCAGGCGGGTGCCGGCCTGTGCAGTGTCCTTGTTTCCCCTTTGGTGCAAAGGGGGCAAGCACAGGCCAAGGCATCAGGCAAAGGTTACCATTCCGGTGCAACGAGACCAAGACCAGCCGGACGGTAGGACGGAGGTCACCGTGGAGCCCAAGACGGCGTCATCGCCAGTGCTTTTGGCAGCCGAAGACCACCTTTGGTCAGGATAACTTGTACTAGATGTTCCCCTTTGAAATGGCCAATTGTTGGCGCGCTTCCCGCTCATTATTTGGGGAGAGGCTCATTATTTGGGGAGAGGCCCAGGGCCTCTATAAATAGAGCTAGCCACCACAGAGTAGAGAGAGACCCCCAGAGACCCCCGGAGAGATCTGGTAGAACCCCATCAGAGAGAGAGAGGCGACTGAACTCACCCTAGCAGTTCATCGCACCAGCTCAAGAACACCTCTCGCGAGGCTGTTCTTCCCTTGTACTGTCCATCATCAGCCCCAGAGGCAATCCGGCACACCACACACTGGGGTAGGGTATTACACCACAACAGTGGCCCGAACCAGTATAAACATCGTGTCTCTTGTGTTGTTCATCATTTTCATCTTAGTTCGCACGAGAGGATCGGGCGTAGATCGATAGGGGAGAGATCTCCGCGCACACCCCAGTGTTCGAATCTCAAGGGTCTGCCGGAACCTGAAACCCGACATCTCCGTCCTAACCGCCTTCCTTTTTTGCCTACCTAGCTTCGGCGCCTCTTGTTGGCGAGTTGCTGCGGGTTCGGCACGGCGTCCCGAAGGCCTTCCCCGTAAGACACCATATGTGTATGGTAGGTGAAGTGCATAAAAGGGAATCCTTTTTTGGGAGTTGGGACTTTGGTTTTTCTTACGTGAGACGCAGGAAGTAATCCCGGATAGTCGGCCGTTATGGCCACCATGGTGTCGTCGCAGCTCAATTGATAGAATTGCCTGTCTATCAGCTCCACGAATATGTCCGGATCCTCTTCAAGTCGGGATCGAGGGCCCGGCCAGGGTCCTCTGGTTGTGGAGCTGGGCTGTTGACCTCCCTTATTGCTTTTCGCAGTTCCTGCCGTGAAATGGCTAGGTGAGCACCTACGACAAAGAATGCAGGAAGGTTGAGAGTAAAAAGGGTACAACTCACCCAACTTGGAGGGTTGTACATGGAGAATCCGTCCCGTGGTTTAATGTGGATGAACTCCTCTTCCTCTCCCTTGAATAGCTCGGACAGAACTTTTGCTAAAGCAGCAGGTGAGTCCGGTCCCTTGCTCCCGCAACGGGTGGCATCGTCTTCCCCGTTAAAACACCACAGGGGGTGCCCTCGATATTGAAGTGGTTGCACCCCCCGCATTATGTATATTGACATAACCTCGATTATTGTCAACCCTGATTGAGCCAGCGCTTTTATCCGGTTCATCAGATAAAGGACTTCTCTATTATCTTCCTCCTGGGGGCTCCGTGGGCGCCAACTTTGACGTTTCTTCAGAGGAGCATTGTCGAACTCAGGAAGACCCCGCCGAACAGGGTCTGGAAGAGGGTCGTCCTCCATGTAAAACCACTCCGAAGGCCTGCCTTCGAACGTCTTCTTTGAAGTACCGAACGGGTATCCGGTCTCGGCGATGCACCATATTTCAGCTCCGCCCACTTGATAAAGTGACCCCTTCTGCGTGTGGGGCACAAGGCAGAATAGCCTTTTCCACAGCTCGAAATGAGCCTCGCAGCCCAAAAACAACTCGCAAATGGCAACATAGCCGGCGATGTGTAATATGGAAGCAGGGGTGAAATTATGCAACTGGAGGCCGTAAAACTCCAGGAGTCCGCGGAGGAACGGATGAATTGGAAATCCGAGTCCCCTTAGTAAATAAGGGACAAGGCATACCCGCTCCCCCTTGGAGGGATTGGGGAAGCTCTCTGCTTGCTCCCCGCCATTATAAGTGGCGAGCCCGACTCGGACGGGGACCATATACGCTGGAGGGAGAAATCCATGGTTCTAAAACTCTACTAATTGGCCGTGTGGGACGGAACACTTCTCCCAATCGTCGGGCATCGGGCTACGGGAGCGGGAGGAGGAGCTGCGGTGGCTGGCCATGATGGAATGGATTTTCCGAGCACGCTCCGATGGATTCTCGCTGTGGGAAGATGGTGTGGATTGGATCTAAGAATCCCCATCCCTTTAATAGACAATTTATTAACTTGGCTAGGGGGGCGAATGTGAAAAACGCCCTGGCTCCTCGCATTCGCTCGACATGTGGAAGATAGCCCTTATTGGGCGCAGAAGCCAAGAAGTCCAACATTTATGGGAGCCAGACACTACTTAACAGATATTCAAGATTTGGAGAAGAACCCGCCTTGCAATGCCGAAGACAATACTGCGTGCCAGACTCAACGTCATTGAAGCCTGGTTCGGGGGCTACTGAGGGAGTCCTGGATTAGGGGGTCTCCGAACAGCCGGACTATATCCTTTGGCCGAACTGTTGGACTATGAAGATACAAGATTGAATACTTCGTCCCGTGTCCGGATGGGACTCTCCTTGGCATGGAAGGCAAGCTAGGCAATACGGATATGTAGATCTCCTCCCTTGTAACCGACCTTGTGTAACCCTAGCCCCCTCCGGTGTCTATATAAACCGGAGGGTTTAGTCTGTAGGACAACATACAATCATAACATAGGCTAGCTTCTAGGGTTTAGCCTCTACGATCTCGTGGTAGATCAACTCTTGTAATACTCATATCATCAAGAACAATCAAGCAGGACGTAGGGTATTACCTCCATCAAGAGGGCCCGAACCTGGGTAAAACATTGTGTCCCCTGCTTCCTGTTACCATCCACCTTAGACGCATAGTTCGGGACCCCCTAGCCGAGATCTGCCGGTTTTGACACTGACAATGACTACTTGATAGTTTAGTGCACCATGCTTTACGGCTTAGAATCGGGGCTTCAAAGACGTTTTGAACGCCACGGAGCATATGAGATGTTCCAAGAGTTGAAATTAGTATTTCAGACTCATGCCCATGTCGAAAGGTATGAGACCTTTGACAAGTACTTTGCCTACAAGATGGAGGACAATAGCTCTGCTAGTGAGAATGTCTGAGTACTAGAATCACTTGAATCAAGTGGGAGTTAATCTTCCAGATAAGATAGTGATTGACAGAGTTCTCTAGTCACTATCACCAAGTTACTAGAACTTCGTGATGAACTATAATATGCAAGGGATAACAGAAACGATTCCTAAGCTCTTCGTGATGATGAAATCAATGAAGGTAGAAATCAAGAAAAGCATCAAGTGTTGATGGTTGACAAGGCCACTAGTTTCAAGAAAAAGGCAAAGGGAAGAAGGGGAACTTCAAGAAGAACGGCAAGCAAGTTGCTGCTCAAGTGAAGAAGCCCAAGTCTGGACCTAAGCCTGAGACTAAGTGCTTCTATTGCAAAGGGACTGGTCACTGGAAGCAGAACTGCCCCAAGTATTTGGCGGATAAGAAGGATGGCAAAGTGAACAAAGGTATATTTGATATACATGTTATTGATGTGTACTTTGCTAGTGTTTATAGCAACCCTCAGTATTTGATACTAGTTCAGTTGCTAATATTAGTAACTCGAAATGGGAGTTGCAGAATGAACAAAGACTAGTTAAGGGTGAAGTGACGATGTGTGTTGGAAGTGGTTCCAAGATTGATATGATCCCTATACTTTCGGGATTAGTGTTGAACCTAAATAAATGTTATTTGGTGTTTGCGTTAAGCATGAATATGATTTGATCATGTTTATTGCAATACGGTTGTTCATTTAAAGTCAGAGAATAATTATTGTTCTGTTTACATGAATAAAACCTTCAATGGTCATACACCCAAGGTGAATGGTTTATTGAATCTCGATCGTAGTGATACACATATTCATAATATTGAAGCCAAAAGATGCAAAGTTAATAATGATAGTGCAACTTATTTGTGGCACTGCCATTTAGGTCATATTGGTGTAAAGCGCATGAAGAAAATCCATGCTGATGGGCTTTTGGAATCACTTGATTATGAATCAGTTGATGCTTGCGAACCATGCCTCATGGGCAAGATGACTAAGACTCCGTTCTCCAGAATAGTGGATCGAGCAACTGACTTATTGGAAATAATACATACTGATGTATGCGATCCGATAAGTGTTGAGGCTCGCGGCGGGTATCGTTATTTTCTGACCTTCACAGACGATTTGAGAAGATATGGGTATATCTACTTAATAAAATATAAGTCTGAAACATTTGAGAAGTTCAAAGAATTTCAGAGTGAAGTGGAAAATCATCGTAACAAGAAAATAAAGTTTATATGATCTGATTGCGGAGGCGAATATTTGAGTTACGAGTTTGGTATTCATTTGAAACAATGTGGAATAGTTTCACAACTCACGCCACCTGGAACACCACATCATAATGGTGTGTATGAACGTTGTAATCGTACTTTATTGGATATGGTGCAATCTATGATGTGTCTTACTGATTTACCACTATCGTTTTGGGGTTATGCATTAGAGACAGCTGCATTCACGTTAAATAGGGCACCATCTAAATCCATTGAGATGACACCGTATGAACTATGGTTTGGCAAGAAACCAAAGCTGTCGTTTCTTAAAGTTTGGGGTTGCGATGCTTATGTGAAAAAGTTTCAAACTGATAAGCTCGAACCCAAATCGAAGTAGTGCGTCTTCATAGGATACCCAAAAGAAACTATTGGGTACACCTTCTATCACAGATCCGAAGGCAAGATATTTTGTTGCTAAGATTGGATACTTTCTAGAGAAGGAGTTTCTCTCGAAAGAAGTGAGTGGGAGGAAAGTAGAACTTGATGAGGTAATTGTACCTTCTCCCGAATTGGAAAGTAGTACATCACAGAAATCAGTTCCACTGATTCCTACACCAATTAGTGATGAAGCTAATGATGATGATCATGAAACTTTAGATCAAGTTACTACCGAACCTCATTGGTCTACCAGAGTATGGTCCGCACCAGACTGGTACGGTAATCCTGTTTTGGAAGTCATGTTACTAGACCATGACGAACCTACGAACTATGAGGAAGCGATGATGAGCCCAGATTCCGCAAAATGGCTTGAGGCAATGAAATCTAAGATGGGATCCATGCATGAGAACAAAGTATGGACTTTGATTGACTTTCCTGATGATCGGTGAGTCATTGAGAATAAATGGATCTTCAAGAGGAAGACGGACGCTGATAGTAGTGTTACTATCTACAAAGCTCGAATTGTCGCAAAAATGTTTTTGACAAGTTCAAGGTGTTGACTACTGTCAGATTTCGGGTTCCGACAGACCCTTGAGGTTCGAACACTGGGGTGCGTGCGGAGATCTTTCCCCTACCGATCTACGTTCAATCTCCTCATGTGATTTGAGCTGGAAACAACGAACAACACAAGGGACACGAGGTTTATACTGGTTCGGGCCATCATTGTGGTGTAATACCCTACTCCAGTGTGTGGTGTGGTGGATTGCCTCAGGGGCTGATGATGAACAGTACAAAGGAAGAACAACCTCGCGAGAGGTGTTCTTGAGCTGGTGCGATGAACTGCTGGGATGAGTTCAGTCGCCTCTCTTTCTCTCTCTACTAGGGTTCTACCAGATTTCTCTCTCTCTCTGGGGTGTCCCCCTACTCTGTGGTGGCTAGCTCTATTTATAGAGGCCCTGGGCCTCTCCCCAAAATAATGAGTGGGAAGGGCGCCAACAATTGGCCATTTCGAAGGGGAACATCTAGTACAAGTTATCTTGACCAAAGGTGGTCTTCGGCTACCAAAAGTACTGGTGATGACGCCGTCTTGGGCTCTACGGTGACCTCCGTCATGCCGCTCTATTGGTCTTGGTCCTGTTGCATCGGAATGGTAACCTTTGCCCGATGCCTTGGCCTGTGCTTGCCCCCTTTGTGCCAGAGGAAACAAGGACACTGCGCATGCCGGCACCCGCCTGGCGCCCGCCTGGTCTCGATCGTCATGGCTTGCATCACGGGTTCCTCGTGAGGTACCCCTGCCTTGATCTCTCCGCCTCCTCGCGAGCCTGCCTGGCGAGGCTGCCTTTGAGGAAGCTTCCCGTCGTCCGCCCCGCGAGGCTTGGTCCCTTGCGAGGGTCTTGAGCTTGTGCTGATGAAGATGGGACACGCTAGGCCCCCACTTGAGCCACGCCGCAGGCCGCAGGCAGGCAAGTCTGGGGACCCCCATTCCCAGAACGCCGACAGTAGCCCCCGGGCCCAAGGCGTGCCCGGGCTTGGCCTAGCAGGAAAGCGAAGGGGCAAGCATCCGCGGGCCCTAACAGCCTGCGGCCTTGGGCGCCGTGTGGCGATTGATTGGACGTGGGTGACTGCGCTTCCCCATGATGCCTCGGAGACCGCACGACTTGACAAGTCCCTGCATGCAGAGAAACTGGTCATCACTACCTGTGATCGTGGTGCTCGACGGTTGGCCTCCTCCGGCTATAAGTATTGGGCTGTGCGAGCCCCTTCAGTCCATCCTTTGTTGCCGCTTCTGTCCTTCTTCTTCCTCGCTCTTGCTTCTCCTTACGCCAATGGCACCAATTCGCCGATTCTCTGCAGAAGAGAAGGGAAAGCCCCCCCAAGAGGGTCCGGACCCACTTCCGCCGAAGAAACGGCTGGTCCTCCACCGCCGAGATGAGGGTGCTCAGCAGGAGGCACCGAGGCGCTGGTACGAGCGGCCGCCGCCTGGGTATCCGCTACCCTTGTACGCCCGTGTCGTAGGTCCTGGGGGAGAAGGTGTCGAGCAACACCAACGATGCCGCCGCCGATGCCGGCGAGTCACGGTGGTGCGCGTCATTCCTCCTGGAGTGCACGCCGACCGCTCCTCTCGTGAGCTCGTGCTCCACGCCGCCATGCCTCCGAGCTCTTGGATTCGCCTCCCTCCTTCCTTCGCCTTCGAGATGCCGCCGAGCAGGGCTCTGGAGCTCTGGCTGTAGCATGCTGACTGCAGCGCCCTTACGACCGGAGCGGAGGTCGCGGTCGTCGCTCTGGGCAAGGTCTTCATGACCCGGGGCTGGGGCGAAATTGCCCGGGTCTACCGGACGGTAGGCGCCCTCGTAATTCATCTTGAATACGACGGCGCCTCCCTGATGTTCTTCAAGGTCTTCGATGATGAAGGACGCCGACTGGAGTGCTGCCCCAGGGAGAGTGGCAGGGGCGACGAAGTGGCGAGGACCTGTGTAACGCCCTCGATGCGGCTATATCTCCCACGTGTCGAAGCACGACTTAGAGGCATAACCGCATTGAAAGCAATGTCGCAAGTGAGGTAATCTTCTCAAACAACCCATGTACATAAATAAAGGGGAAAGGTACATACTTGCTTACAATCGCCACTTCACACAATACATGAATATAACATCACATCATCTAGATACACACAACGTCCGACTACGGAACCCAGAATGAAGAAGACTACCCCAAATGCTACACAGATCCCCGATCGACCCCAACTGGGATCCACTACTGATCAACTAGAAACGGAAACGACATAACGAACACAATCTTCATTGAGCTCCTCCTTGAGCTCGGTTGTGCATCACTGCACGAATATCATCGGCACCTGCAAACTGGTTTTGGAAGTATCTGTGAGTCACGGGGACTCATCAATCTCACACCCTCGCGATCAAGACTATTTAAGCTTATAGGTAGGGTAAAAGGTATGAGGTGGAGCTGCACAAGCGACTAGCATATTTGGTGGCTAACATATGCGCAAAAGAGAGCGAGAAGAGAAGGCAAAGGCACGAGCGACAAACTATGATCAAGAAGTGATCCTAGAACAACCTACGTCAAACATAACTCCAACACCGTGTTCACTTCCCGGACTCCGCCGAGAAGAGACCATCACGGCTACACACTGCGGTTGATGCGTTTAATTTAAGATCAACTTTCAGGTTGTCTAACCGGACATTACAAATTCCATTCTGCCCATAACCGCGAGCAGGCTTTCGAAAGTTCAAATCCCCTGGCAGGGGTTGTCCCCAACTAGCCCATCACAAGCTCTCACGGTCCAACGAAGATACTCCTTCTCCAAGACATTCCGATCAGGCTCGGCATCCCGGTTACAAGACATCCTCCGATAATGGTAAAACAAGTCTAGCAACACCGCCCGAATGTGCCGACAAATCCCGATAGGAGCTGCACATATCTCGTTCTCAGGGCACACTCAGATTGTCCAACTTCCGATAGGTCCAGCCCAGAGTTGCCCCGGGTGGCCCCGCGGCTGACCAAGGTGGACCAACACCTCAGAGGAGCACTGGCCCGGGGGGGGTTTAAATAAAGATGACCCTCGGGTCCGGAACCCAAGGGAAAAAGAGGCTAGGTGGCGGATGGTAAAACCAATGTTGGGCATTGCTGGAGGAGTTTTATTCAAGGCGAACTGTCAAGGGTTCCCATATAACCCAACCATGTAAGGAACACAAAATCCGGGAACATAACACCGATATGACGGAAACTAGGGCGGCAAGAGTGGAACAAAACACCAGGCATAAAGGCCGAGCTCCCTTTAAGTATATATATGCATTAATTAATAAGAGATATTTGTGATATCCCAACAAAATATCCATGGTTCCAAACAAGGAACAAACTCCATCTTCACCTAGCAACTAACAACGCTATAAGAGGGGCTAAGCAAAGCGTAACATAGCCAAACAACGGTTTTTGCTGGGACATGGTGGGGTTAGAGGTTTGGCTCAACAATATGGGAGGCATGATAAGCATGTGTAGGTATCGTGGCATAGGCATAGCAAAAGAGCGAGCAACTAGCAAGCAAAGATAGAAGTGATTTAGAGGGTATGGTCATCTTGCCTGAAATCCCGCAAGGAAGAAGAACGAGTCCATGAAGAAGACAAACGGACGAAGTCGAACGAATCCTCACCACACGACGTTATCGGTACCAACCAAGAAGCACACCGGAAAGAATGAAACAACATAGTAAACAACCACCACATAAACATGGCATGATGCACAACCAAGTATGATGCATGTCCGGTTTAATGAAGCATGGCATGGCGAAAGTGCACAAGCAATCCTACAAATTAAGTGGAGCTCAATATGCAACAGTGCATATTGACGAAAAACCACGACAAGTTATTTAGTTCGATCTTGTTTATGTACACAACAATATTAAATGTTGATTAACATGGCAAGGGGTGAAGCACAACAAAACTACCTATCTAGGCAAGTTTAAATGAGGCCGGAAACAACAAACAACAATTCCGGTAAAACCCCATATGCATATTTTAAGGTTTGTTACTGTTCTTCCCTAAACACATTTTAGAGTTGTTAAACATGAAAAGTAAAGCCACCATGTTAAACTAGGCATTTTTCTACCCCATTTACATATAAATATTATTTAAATCCGAGCTACGGTTAATTAGTTATGAAATAAATCGTTTTAACAAGTTATTTAAGCAAATTTAAACAAACATCATTTTAAACATTTTAGACATGGATGAAAAAGACATATTATGAAACTACACAAAATTCTAAGCAACTTTCATATTAAGTTTGTTTAATTTGGATGCACGGTTTGAGAGTTATTAAATGCATGAAGTTTAGGGGGTTTCCTGTAAAACTGGGTTCTCTGGGTAAAAGGAAAATAGTTCTATGAAAAAAAACACGAAACGGGCCGAAACCTAGATCTGGCCCAAGCATGGGGGAGCTACTCACATCGGGCCTTGAGGCAGGTCGGTGGTGAGACGGCCCACTTGCTGAGTGGAAGGACGAGGTGGCGTTGGCCTAGGCGAGGCCGGTTCGCGTCGGGCGCTCGTAACCATGACGGGCGTGAGATCGGGCAGCGGGTCAACGATTGGAGCGTTGACGAGCCAGGTACTAGTCGTCTCCCTGACAAGCGAGGCGGCAAGGAGCGCCGGGCGCAGACTTGGCGCGTGACTCGGGACGGCTCGGCGGCGGATCCGGGCATGGGGGAGGAAAGCAGCAGAGGACGGGAGGTGAGGCGGATGAGCCGCTCCGGCCGGATCCAATCCATGGCGGCAGCGCATGCGAAGGTCCTGGTGGTGGCATCCATGGCGTGGCTTGGCGGCCTGGGACGGGAGCAGCACGGAGGGAGGTCCGGCGGGCGGCGAAACGTGTGAAACAAGGTCGGACCATCGCTGGATCTGGCAACGGCGGCCGCAGACTAAGCTCAATGGCGGCGCTGCTCCAAATCCACGGCAGCGGTGGCAGCCTGCGAGAGGAACGGGAGGGAGAGAGAGGTTAGAGGAGAAGAAACCTCGGGAAGGAGGAGAAAGGACAGGGAGGAGGCTGGTCCTGGGGGCTGGATTCGCCGGCTGTGACGACTCCATGGAGGGAGGAGAGGGGATCAGGTGCGGCTGCGCTGAAAACCAGGAGGGGGTCGGAGGCTGCTCGGGTTGGGGAATGGATCCCGAGAGATTTGAGTGGGTGGCGGCGCATGATGGGATGGATGGGACATCTCCTAAAAATTAGGGTTTGGTCTGGTTATAAATAGGCAGGGGAACTAGATGCTGGCGATTTGGTCCCTCCGATGAAAATCGGACGTTCCGGAAAAATAGACTAGGGAGTTCAATGAACAAAACGAAGATGTTTTGTAGATGTTTGGGGATGATTCAGACACAACGGTAACGACTGTCCGGGTCGGGTCCGGGACAGCTTTCGGACCCGCGCGGGAGGAGGTCCGATGCGCTGTGCAAAGAGGGGTAGGCATGTGCCTAGGTGGGTTGTGGAGAGCGGGTTGGTCTGAGAGAAGAGGGGAGAGATGTAGCCCGACACGATTTCCAGAGACCGAAAGCGTCCGACGAAAAGACCGGCTATACTGCCGCTATAGTTATCCGTTGGGGCATCAAACAGACTCCAAATGCGATGAAACTTGACAGGCGGTCTATCTATACTATAATAAGACCACACGCCAACTTTCATCCCATTCCGAGAACATTTATCGGCCACTTATAAAATAATATTTCGGACGTGCCGCGGGCGCGTGCAAGGGTGTCTGGACTCATAACGGACAACGGAAGGAACGGGGAGGCCGGGACGGATGCAAGTTTTTGAAAAAATATGATGCAAGGCACATGATGACAAGGCAAGATACAACACGCAAGCAAAAGACATGGCAAGACAGCGAATAACTGGAAGACACCTGGCGCATCGGTCTCGGGGCGTCACAACATCGGTCTCGGGGCGTCACAACACTCCACCACTACGAGAGGATCTCGTCCAGAGATCTAAAACGGCACCGGAGGGAAAACGGAAGAGAAAGAGAAGAGGTAAAACTAATTTGCTTCTTTGACAAACGAGTGAAACCAAAGAACCTTGAGAGGTTGAGCCATTTCGAGAAAAGAATACAACGGATATAAATGAAGTTGACAATCTCCGTCAGAAAAGAGGGACAAGGAAGAACAAATTCGGACAGCACTCTAGTAGAAAAGAGATATGAAACTTGATAAGATGAGAGAACTTGAGTAGAGGGCACAACACTCCGGTTAAATAGATAAGCAAAAGAAAGAAAAATGATCTTTGACAAAACGAGTTGATGGTTGAATATAGCAACAATACCATGCCTCCGGAACGAATGTAGGAATGGACTCAAAAGAACAGAGGGGAAAACAACATCTTCTACCTAAAATGAGCTTGAAGAAAAAAACATCTTTAGGAGAAGGGTCGAACGGAATTGTTGGAAAACCAACAACTAAAAGAGTAAGCTTGTTGTGGGCTTACAGAAAACATCTCCAATTTATGAGGTGAAATTCCGCCACTAACGGAAGACAAAAGATTTGCTTGATATGAACAAGGAGACGAGAAGTTTATTTCACCGGAAGGATAAATGAAGAACTTGGGTCATTTATAAAGACCATAATTAGCAACAATCCTTAGGGAAAAGCTTTAGGTGAAAAATAACCCAAGATAATTCCAATGAAGAGATTGATGGATTTAAGATACCTCATTCTTGACAACATGTGAATCATGAAACATGAACTCAAGTTATGAAGAATGCCATAGCACCACCTCAAATGATACGGTAAAAAGAATTGCACTCCGGATTGCAAGATGAAGAATACTTGAGCTCCTTAGAAAAGAATCTCGATGAAAACTTCGAGAAGGAATTAAATCCTTTATGAACCATCATGTAGAACCTCCATGAAGAACTCCGGTAAACAAAATGATGATCAAACGACAAGAAGTATGAAAATAATAAGATTGAAGCCTTGCAATGATTAGATGAAGCTTTGCGACGAGATAAAGTGAAATCTTGGAACTCCGGAATGAAAGATAAAGCATCTCGAACCGAGAATTTGATGAGCCTCCGGAATAAAGAATTGATCATTTGGGTGAATCCAGAATAAGAATTATGTTATGCTCATCCTTCACCAATTTAGATTGATGACAAGCAACGGATTGGCATACTACTTATTCTCGTAGAAAGGATTAAGATAGATATAGCGCAAACTTGAGACGGTCTTCAACAAGCCATTGGTAGGATTTGGAAAACAACGAATGAGTTGATATGATAACCATGGAATAGAATCTTGAGCAAACCACCGTAAGAATTGAAAATGAACAAAGGAAAGATAGAGAAACACCGGGAAGAATTAGAAAATGAATGAAGATGCTTGAGGGAATTTAGATACAAGAGAACGAAGAGATCACGAGCTGATTAGAGAACACTTGAAGGATGCACCAGTAAGAATTGAAAATAAGAGCTAAAAGTTGTAATGAATAATCCCGAAATGATGGCTTTCGGCGAATCAAACTAAAAATACTCTGAATTACTCTGGATGGGTGAAAAGAATTCTCACAATCGAAAACAATTATGAGAGGAAGGCATCAAGCTAGAATCATGAATCTTGAAGGGAATGGAGCAAGATTTAGAGGAAACACTTCTTTAGTCTTCAAATCCGAGAATGACGACGAGAAACACCACCATGATAATTGATGAGACACCCCGGTATAATGAAAAATGAAGAGGTTGAGCCAACAACGAAAAGAGCTTGAAAGATCTTGGGCAAAGGCATTTGCCTGATGAAAATTCATTCTTATGTCAAACTTCAAAAAGAATTTGGGAGTAACTCCAGGAAAAATTAGGAGAGTCAGGTAAGATCCTGGGAAAAGACATGTGGGTTAGGGCCCACTCAAGAGAAACACCGTTGAAAAGATTTGAAGGAGAGATTGCACCGGTTGATTTAAAAGGCTTGAATGAGATAACATCCTCGAAAGAGTTTGAAAGAAAGCATAGTGGAAACACGAATCCTCGAGATATCTTGAGCACTCCGGAACAAATGAATAGCGAGAAGTGAATTATTATGAGGTGCACCGGTATGAGAAGGCATTTGAAACAAGGAAAAAGGGATATGAACAACAAAGCTTGAATTGGTTCCACCAGAGAAGAAAGAGAAAGAATAATCATGAACTTGAGGTTCCGTTAGGATCTTCATGAGAACCACCGGATAAGAACATTGACGGAACATAATGGGGAGGCTTTACATCAATAAGATGGATACTTGATTAAGAAATCTGAGTCCTTGAAGAAACAAGGGTGGGAGGGAGGGACAAGAAAGACAACTTGGGATGGATGAAACGAACACCGTTGAGAAAGCTGAGATTGAATTTTGCGGATGTTGAAAATGAACGGATCCACTTGAAGAGAAACACACCGGTTGAAAAGGATTGACATGACAAACTCGATGATCGAGAAGGATTAGTATTCACATAGAAATATGAGAACACCGCTTAGACAAGGGATGGAATCCACATTTGACTTCGAAGCAACTCGAATACCACAACTGAAAACAAAAACAAAGGATTGGCTTGCAGAATAAGCCGGAACAAAACATATGATAGAGATTTCGTCCGAAGTTTTCGTGGTGGGGCCTACACGGGCTCGATCATACAACACCATCATGTACAAGGCAGTGCACATGACATACGAAGCGTCCCCGAGTCAGCATAGCCAAGGACTCTTTAAGACACAACGAGACCACTTTAAAACCAACCGTGGATAGGCGGACCACTAGACGTCGAACCCCAATTTCATATCATACATCTGTCGGAAAGATATACTAAGATCTACTTGAATTCCCACTTATAAACTCCCGAAACTTTTCAGTTATGCAATCAGGTGTTGGGGATACAGGGGAAGCATACTATCTCACCCAAAACTAGCAAATCCTACATCCAGCTGTATCCATCCTTCAACACATAACCAAGAAACCTTCGGAAATCGTTTGCCTCAACCTTCGAAAAGCATCCGTTATACGAGTTATGGCAATACTCCCGAACTCCCGCCCCAGTACTGGGTGGCGTCGAGGTTATCTCACCAACAACTGCATAAAAGAGATTTTCGATGTCGGTGAAACTTAGGTATTCCAGAACCTCAACGATAAAATTGTGACGACAACACCTCGGAGCTCAACTCCCCGGGACACTGCCACAACCCCTAAATGTCAGGAGGCACCAAGAACAATATTCTCGTCACAAAACCATCGGAACGATTCCAAGATACCCGCGTGATCCTAAATTTTTTAGTGAAATTTGAGAAGAGAAGAGTCAAAACTCTACGTCAGGATGCCTCACCAGAGCGACAAAGGGACTGAGGAGTAAAAAAATTCCTAACTCTCCGATATATATAATCCTAAATGACTCAAAACATTTTTCTAGACTCAACAACGCCAACGATTCGATCAAGCAGGGGCTCCTAAGTCAGGGAAGGCTCTGATTACCAACTTGTAACGCCCTTGATGCGGCTATATCTCCCACGTGTCGAAGCACGACTTAGAGGCATAACCGCATTGAAAGCAATGTCGCAAGTGAGGTAATCTTCGCAAACAACCCATGTACATAAATAAAGGGGAAAGATACATACTTGGCTTACAATCGCCACTTCACACAATACATGAATATAACATTACATCATCTAGATACACACAACGTCCGACTACGGAACCCAGAATGAAGAATACTACCCCAAATGCTACACAGATCCCCGATCGACCCCAACTGGGATCCACTAGTGATCAACTGGAAACGGAAACGACATAACGAACACAATCTTCATTGAGCTCCTCCTTGAGCTCAGTTGCATCACCTGCACAATATCATCGGCACCTGCAAACTGGTTTTGGAAGTATCTGCGAGTCACGGGGACTCATCAATCTCACACCCTCGCGATCAAGACTATTTAAGCTTATAGGTAGGGTAAAAGGTATGAGGTGGAGCTGCAACAAGTGACTAGCATATTTGGTGGCTAACATATGCGCACAAGAGAGCGAGAAGAGAAGGCAAAGGCACGAGCGACAAACTATGATCAAGAAGTGATCCTAGAACAACCTACGTCAAACATAACTCCAACACCGTGTTCACTTCCCGGACTCCGCCGAGAAGAGACCATCACGGCTACACACGCGGTTGATGCGTTTTAATTAAGATCAACTTCAGGTTGTCTACAATCAGACATTAACAAATTCCCATCTGCCCATAATCGCGAGCATGACTTTCAAAAGTTCAAATCCCTGCAGGGGTGTCCCAACTTAGCCCATCACAAGCTCTCACGGTCAACGAAGGATATTCCTTCTCCCAAGACATTCCGATCAGACTTGGCATCCCGGTTACAAGACATCCTCGATAATGGTAAAACAAGTCTAGCAACACCGCCCGAATGTGCCGACAAATCCCGATAGGAGCTGCACATATCTCGTTCTCAGGGCACACTCAGATTGTCCAAACTTCCGATAGGCCAGCCCAGAGTTGCCCTTGGTGGCCACCGGCGGCTGACAAGGTGGACCAACACTCAGAGGAGCACTGGCCCGGGGGGGTTTAAATAAAGATGACCCTCGGGTCCGTGGAACCCAAGGGAAAAAGAGGCTAGGTGGCGGATGGTAAAACCAATGTTGGGCATTGCTGGAGGAGTTTTATTCAAGGCGAACTGTCAAGGGGTTCCCATTATAACCCAACCATGTAAGGAACACAAAATCCGGGAACATAACACCGATATGACGGAAACTAGGGCGGCAAGAGTGGAACAAAACACCAGGCATAAGGCCGAGACTTCCACCCTTTACCAAGTATATATATGCATTAATTAAATAAGAGATATTGTGATATCCCAACAAAAATATCCATGTTCCAACAAGGAACAAACTCCAATCTTCACCTACAACTAACAACGCTATAAGAGGGGCTGAGCAAAGTGGTAACATAGCCAAACAACGGTTTGCTAGGACATGGTGTGTTAGAGGCTTGGCTCAACAATATGGGAGGCATGATAAAGCATGTGGTAGGTATCGCGGCATGAGCATAGCAAAAGAGCGAGCAACTAGCAAGCAAAGATAGAAGTGATTTCGAGGGTATGGTCATCTTGCCTGAAATCCCGCAAGGAAGAAGAACGAGTCCATGAAGAAGACAAACGGACGAAGTCGAACGAATCCTCACCACACGACGTTATCGGTACCAACCTGAAGAAGCACACCGGAAAGAAGCAAACACTATAGTAAACAACCACCACATAAACATGGCATGACGCACAACCAAGTATGATGCATGTCCGGTTTAATGAAGCATGGCATGGCGAAAGTGCACAAGCAATCCTACAAATTAAGTGGAGCTCAATATGCAACAGTGCATATTGACGAAACACCACGACAAGTTATTTAGTTCGATCTTGTTTATGTACACAACAATATTAAATGTTGATTAACATGGCAAGGGGTGAAGCACAACAAAACTACCTATCTAGGCAAGTTTAAATGAGGCCGGAAACAACAAACAACAATTCCGGTAAAACCCCATATGCATATTTTAAGGTTTGTTACTGTTCTTCCCTAAACACCATTTTAGAGTTGTTAAACATGCAAAGTAAAGCCACCATGTTAAACTAGGCATTTTTCTACCCCATTTACATATAAATATTATTTAAATCCGAGCTACGGTTAATTAGTTATGAAATAAATCGTTTTAACAAGTTATTTAAGCAAATTTAAACAAACATCATTTTAAACATTTTAGACATGGATGAAAAAGACATATTATGAAACTACACAAAATTCTAAGCAACTTTCATATTAAGTTTGTTTAATTTGGATGCACGGTTTGAGAGTTATTAAATGCATGAAGTTTAGGGGGTTTCCTGTAAAACTGGGTTCTCTGGGTAAAAGGAAAATAGTTCTATGAAAAAAAACACGAAACGGGCCGAAACCTAGATCTGGCCCAAGCATGGGGGAGCTACTCACATCGGGCCTTGAGGCAGGTCGGTGGTGAGACGGCCCACTTGCTGAGTGGAAGGACGAGGTGGCGTTGGGCCTAGGCGAGGCCGGTTCGCGTCGGGCGCTCGTAACCATGACGGGCGTGAGATCGGGCAGCGGGTCAACGATTGGAGCGTTGACGAGCCAGGTACTAGTCGTCTCCCTGACAAGCGAGGCGGCAAGGCGCGCCGGGCGGCAGACTTGGCGCGTGACTCCGGGACGGCTCGGCGGCGGATCCGGGCATGGGGGAGGAAAGCAGCAGAGGACGGGAGGTGAGGCGGATGTGCCGCTCCGGCCGGATCCAATCCATGGCGGTAGCGCATGCGAAGGTCCTGGTGGTGGCACCATGGCGTGGCTTGGCGGCCTGGGACGGGAGCAGCACGGAGGGAGGTCCGGCGGGCGGCGAAACGTGTGAAACAGGTCGGCCATCACTGGATCCGGGCAACGGCGGCCGCGGACTAAGCTCGATGGCGGCGCTGCTCCAAATCCACGGCAGCGGCGGCGAGCTCCTGCGAGAGGAACGGGAGGGAGAGAGAGGTTAGAGGAGAAGAAACCTCGGGAAGGAGGAGAAAGGACAGGGAGGAGGCCGGTCCTGGTGGCTGGGTTCGTCGGCTGTGACGACTCCATGGAGGGAGGAGAGGGGATCAGGTGCGGCTGTGCTGAAAACCAGGAGGGGGTCGGAGGCTGCTTGGGTTGGGGAATGGATCCTGAGAGATTTGAGTGGGTGGCGGCGCATGATGGGATGGATGGGACATCTCCTAAAAATTAGGGTTTGGTCTAGTTATGAATAGGTAGGGGAACTAGATGCTGGCGATTTGGTCCCTCCGATCAAAATCGGACATTCCGAAAAAATAGACTAGGGAGTTCAATAAACAAAACGAAGATGTTTTGTAGATGTTTGGGGATGATCCGCACACAACGGTAACGACTGTCCGGGTCGGGTCCGGGACAGCTTTCGGACGCGCGCGGGAGTAGGTCCGATGCGCTGTGCAAAGAGGGGTAGGCATGTACCTAGGTGGGTTGTGGAGAGCGGGTTGGTCTGAGAGTAGAGGGGAGAGATGTAGCCCGGCATGATTTCCGGAGACCGAAAACGTCCAACAAAAAGACCGGCTATACTGTCGCTATAGTTATCCGTTGGGGCATCAAACAGACTCCAAATGCGATGAAACTTGACAGGCGGTCTATCTATACTATAATAAGACCACACGCCAACTTTCATCCCATTCCGAGAACATTTATCGGCCACTTATAAAATAATATTTCGGACGTGCCGCGGGCGCGTGCAAGGGTGTCTGGACTCATAACGGACAACGGAAGGAACGGGGAGGCCGGGACGGATGCAAGTTTTTGAAAAAATATGATGCAAGGCACATGATGACAAGGCAAGATACAACACGCAGCAAAAGACATGGCAAGACAGCGAATAACTGGAAGACACCTGCGCATCGGTCTCGGGGCGTCACAACCTAGCCCGCCCATCGGCCCTCTAGCAGCTCCTCAGGTAGCAGCGGAGGAGATGGGGAATTCAGTGGCTCCCCTGAGCTCCTCGCGACTCCGGAGACGAGCGACGACAGCTACGAGCCCCCGAGCTCGCGCGGTGCTCGGCGGGGCAGGCTGCGTCCAGCCGCCGCGCCACTGATCTGGATGGGTTGGCGTCGACGCTGGGCAGCCCACTATTGATGATGGCGCCCCTTGCGGCGGTGCGGGCAATTAGCATTCCTTAGGATTAGAACTCTTGTTCCCTGCGAGGAATCGAAGCAACACCCCGTGGGGGTATGTAAGGCGTATGCCATGTCTTTTATGAATATTATATCCTTAATATGAATCAATGCGAGGTGCTTGTCCTGTCTTGGCTCGGCTCCCCCTTTCTATCCTCGCGAGGACTTGGCGCTCTACGCTGACAGGTCCCGGTCCCCAGGTAGGCTTCAGCCGTCACTGGTATGCCAGGTCACGATGTCGTGGTCAAGGCCAGGAGGTGAGCGGCCCGAGGTCCGGTAAGAGCCCCCGAGTCGCGATGCTCGGGAGGTCCCCTTTAGCGCTCAAGCAGCCCTCGCTGGGCGAGAAAGGAAGGTAACGTCGCCGTGACAGAGCCGCACTGGGCGAGGGTTTTGCGCTGCGTTGGTCCAACTCTTGTAAGGGCGTGACTTATCTCTTGAGTTAGGTGTAGTTCCTCGGTGAAGCGCCTGGCCCGAGCGGTGGCAGCTAAGGCGCTGCTGGTTTAGGTCCTCGCGAGCTTCTCCCCACTCTCCCGCACTTTCCTTAATGCTCTACGTCCTCAGGTCCCGTCCCTCGAGCGAGCTTAGCCGCCTCTGGTATGACAGGTCGCGATGCCGTGGGTCAAGGCCAGGGGGTGAGGGCTGGAGAGCTAGTAGGAGCCCATGAGTCGCGATGCTCAGGCGCCCCCTTTTAACGTGCAAGCGGTCTGTGCCGGAGAGAGGGAGAGACAGCTCGCGATGTCCCTAGCGTTGCTCCTGGAGTAGGTCCTGCACACCAGTCATAAAGAGAAACAAGACCTGTTGTTACGGTTGCCAGCCAACCTTTGGTCACTCCGGGGGAGTGATTGGGGCACTGAGGGCCTGGTGAGGTGGCGCCTTGCGGGGCTGCCACGGCCAGAGCTCGACCACTCAGATTTTTCGGCGTTGCAGGAATGGACCCGTGCGTAGATGCCGTGCCAGAGCGAGCGGCTCTATAGGTAGGCGTCAATCGAGCAGGCGATTAGGTTGGGTATGTTAAGCACGCAGGAGGAAATTCATTTTAAGTAGACGCGGAAAAGCAAACGTCGCAGGGCCAGGCCCGAGCAGCTCGGGGATGATGCAGCCCGAGGGGCGCCCCCAACAAGGTAAGTAAAGAGCATAAGCAAAACGGATGCATGCCGTGGGGACTGACCCACGTGGCCTGGGAATGATGCGGCCCTGTGGGCGCTCCCAGCTAAAAACGGAACTTAGAAAGATGTCACATGGTGCCGTTGAAGATGGAGTGGTGTTGAAGAAGCGGGCGATGCGCGATGAAGGCATCGACTCTCACGAGCCCCCAGGCCCAGGAGCCTTGGGAGGCTCCGGGGGCACAGGCGGGTCTCCGAGAGCCATCTCCATCTCCGCTTGGACTGCATGATGCCTGAACTCCTCAGCCTCCAGAATGCTCCTCAGCAGGCGCTGATGTGCGGTGACCGCGTTCGGCAGGCCAAAGGGCATGCGAACATAGCTGTGAGGTGGACCCTCGCAACGCCCCATGCGCGAAGGCCAGAGGCGCTCTTGAGACGCGGCTCGATTGAGCCCTGGTACGTCGATGCAGACGCGCAATCCACTATCCTCGCCTGGATGTGGGGCCATGGCGAGCAAGCGGTGGCTGCCGCGCATGACTCTCGACTCTTGTAGTTCCTGAGTGTTGCTTGCGATGAACTGCTGAGGGTTTGGTCTTCCTTGGCTTGTACCTTCCTGAGGGAAACGTGCCTGGAAGCACCCCTCCAAGTGGTGCCCGAGCGCCTCCCTTGCGACCTTGGCAAAGTCGGTGGCTCTCCAAGAAAGAGCCCCCGAGCCCTGCCTAAGGAGGGCGCCGGGCGCGCCTTCCAATGCAAGAGAGGGTGGCGCTCCCTGATTGGGCGCGGACCCTGATGCGACACCTCCGGAGGCGCCTGCCTCCTTGTTGCTTGGGCCAGGCGAAACCTTCTTCTTGGGGGTCGCCTTGGGAAGTCTTCCGTTCCCGTGGTCCGGGTCTTCGATTGCTGCGGCTTGGAACGTGCGCTCGAGTGAATACACTACGTCCCTTTCTTCACAAGGTACGGTGATGACTCCACCGCTTCCCGGCATCTTGAGGACATTGTATCCATGGTGAGTCACTGCCATGAACTTGGCCAGGGCTGGGTAACCGAGGATGGCGTTGTACGGTATACGGATGTGGGCGACGTCGAAGTCGATGAGCTCGGTGCGGTAGTTCTTGCACTGCCCGAAGGTGACTGGAAGGCGAACCTTCCCTATTGGAACAGTGGAACCATCAGTGACTCCTGAGAATGGCTTGGTTGGCTGAAGCTGATCATACGGCACTTGCAGATTGTCGAACGTCTCGACGGACAGGACGTTGAGTCCTGCTCCGCCATCAATGAGGGTCCTGGTGACTTGCACGTTGTTGATGACTGGGAGCAAAGCATCGGGGGGGCTCCGGCCGTTGCCGCGCACTTGAGCTGATCCGCTGAGCTGAACGTGATAGCGCATGCAGACCACCTGAGAGGGCGCGTGGCCTCAAGCTTGGGGAGGACTGCATTCACCTCACGAGCAAACTGCTTGAAGATGCGCTGTGAGGCTGGGGCCTGCGCGCCACCCAAGATGCAAGCGATTGCGCGCGGCTCCTGGAAGCCCCTAGCCCCCTCGTCTTGATGTTGGTCTTCGTTCCTCCTTGGTGGTGGCGGCAGAGGAGGAAGCCCTGCGTTGCCGTGCGGGCGATCCTCACGAGGCTGATCTCTCCAGCCTCCCTCGCGAGGCTGGTCCTGCCAACGGTCCTCGCGAGGTCGATCACGCCACCCTTGGCGAGGGCCACGGTCTTCCCATCGTCCGCCACCTCTTCCTCCTCCTCGGCCATAGCCCCTGTCGTTGCGCTCGGGGCGTCGGCCGACACGCCCATCTCTCACGGCCCTGAGCTCTTGACATTCATTGGTGTTGTGGGTGTGGAGGTCGTGGTACACGCAGTACCGGCTGCCCTTGGATGACTCAGGCTGATCTCTGCCTCGCTTTGTGTCTGGTTCCACTGCAAGCACGGCAGCCCCCTTGCGCTTCACGTCCCTGGCCTTGGGCTTCTTCTCTTCTGGGTCGGTAGCCGGGAGTTCGAGGAGGGAAAGGCGCCCTTCCTCAGCCCTGGCGCACTTGGTCGCCAAGTTGAACAGCTCCAGGGATGTGCACAGGTCTTCATGGATTGCTAGCTACTCCTTCATCTTGATGTCGCGCACGCCGTCGGAGAAGGCCGAGATGATGGCTTCTTCAGTCACCTTGGGGATCTTGAGGCGAGCGTTGTTGAAGCACTGGATGTATTTCTGCAGGTTTTCCCCTTGCTGCTGCTTGATGCGGCGCAGATCGCTCACGGCCGGGGGCCGGTCGCGAGTGCCCTGGAAGTTGGCGATGAAGCGAGTGCGCATCTCGTCCTAGGAGGAGATTGTGCCAGGAGCCAGGTTCAGGAGCCAGGTGCGGGCTCCGTCCTTGAGCGCCATGAGGAACCAGTTTGCCATGACCCTTTCGTCTCCGTTGGCGGCTTCGATGCATAGCTCGTAGAGCTGTAGGAACTCCGCGGGGTCCGCCGTGCCATCGTAGCGAGGGGGCAGGTCAGGCTTGAACTTGCCTGGCCATGCGACGCCGCGCAGCTCGGGGGTGAGAGCACGGCAGCCTGCCGTGGCTACCGGTGCCTTTTACTGGTACTGGGCTTGCCCATGGGGATTACCGCGCGCCGCCGCTTGGAGCAGCACGGGGCCTTGGCGTGGAGGTGCAGGGATGCGATCTTGGCGCGCCGGTGCTGGGAGCGCGCGAGCACCTTCTTGGGGACGAGGGATCTCTTGGTAGCTCCTTTCTTGCTGCGTAGGCACCGGACGCGGAGGGTCTCGCCCTGGGGCTGCGTGCCTTGGAGCCAGGGCGCCTTCTTGGGGAGGACGTGGTGGAGGCACCTCCTGATCTTCGCCTCCCGCGCGGAACGGAGGGCGAGGCAGCAAGAGGGACGGCAAGGGGGAGCCCCCTGCGGTGCTGACGAGCTCGGTGATGCGGGCGAGCCATTCTTCGTAGAGGTCGTCGACGGGGTGGTAGTGCAGGAGCTCTCTTGCCAGGAGCAGCGCGGCGTGCGCGTCCGTGGGGGCGCGACGGGCCGTGGGACAACGAAACAGATGGAGTTGGCGACGGTGTGGCGGTGCGGCCTTCCTGCCATACCGAAGGATGCTGGGATGAGGCCTGCTGCTCGTTCCCCGCTGGGCCGGTGGCGGCAGGCGACGGGGAACAATGAGGCCGTCCAACGACGGGTGTTGTCTGGGCCACGCGGGTGGCGAGAGCAGCCCGGCGCTCGGCGCGAGCCCGACGAGTGTCACCATGGACACGACGGAAGATCACACGCGAACAGCAGAAGAAAGATTCCAGCGCACCCCTACCTGGCGCGCCAAATGTCGGATTTCGGGTTCCGGCAGACCCTTGAGGTTCGAACAATGGGGTGTGCGCGGAGATCTCTCCCCTACCGATCTATGTTCAATCTCCTCGCGTGATTTGAGCTGGAAACAACGAACAACACAAGGGACACGAGGTTTATACTGGTTCGGGCCACCGTTGTGGTGTAATACCCTACTCCAGTGTGTGGTGTGGTGGATTGCCTCAGGGGCTGATGATGAACAGTACAAAGGAAGAACAACCTCGCGAGAGGTGTTCTTGAGCTGGTGCGATGAACTGCTGGGATGAGTTCAGTCGCCTCTCTCTCTCTGCTAGGGTTCTACCAGATCTCTCTCTCTCTCTCTCTCTCTCTTCGGGGTGTCCCCCTACTCTGTGGTGGCTAGCTCTATTTATAGAGGCCCTGGGCGTCTCCCCAAAATAATGAGCGGGAAGGGCGCCAACAATTGGCCATTTCGAAGGGGAACATCTAGTACAAGTTATACTGACCAAAGGTGGCCTTCGGCTGCCAAAAGTACTGGTGATGACGCCGTCTTGGGCTCCACGGTGACCTCCGTCCTGCCGCTCTGCTGGTCTTGGTCTCGTTGCACCGGAATGGTAACCTTTGCCCGATGCCTTGACCTATGCTTGCCCCCTTTGCACCAAAGAGGAAACAAGGACATTGCGCAGGCCGGCTCCCACCTGGTCTCGATCGTCATGGCTTGCGTCACGGGTTCCTCGCGAGGTACCCCCGCTTTGATCTCTCCGCCTCCTCGCGAGCCTGCCTGGCGAGCCTGCCTTTGAGGAAGCTTCCTGTCATCCGCCCCGCGAGGCTTGGTCCCTCGCGAGGGTCATGAGCTTGTGCTGATGAAGATGGGCCGCGCTGGTCCCCCACTTGAGCCATGCTGCAGGCCGCAGGCAGGCAAGTCTGGGGACCCCCGTTCCCAGAACGCTGACAACTACGATAACGTTTTCTCACTCGTATCGATGCTTAAAAGTCTGTCTGAATCATGTTAGCAGTTGCCACATTTTATGAAATCTGGCAAATAGATGTCAAAACTGCATTCCTTAATGGATTTCTTAAAGAAGAGTTGTATATGATGCAACTAGAAGGTTTTGTCGATCCTAAAGGTGCTAACAAAAGTGAGCAAGCACCAGCGATCCATCTATGGACTGGTGCAAGCATCTCGGAGTTGGAATATATGGTTTGACAAAGTGATCAAAGCATATGGTTTTATACAGACTTGCGGTATAGTCTGTATTTACAAAAAAGTGAGTGGGAGCACTACAGCATTTCTGATAAGTATATGTGAATGACATATTATTGATCGGAAATAATGTAGAATTTTCTGGAAATCATAAAGGAATGTTTGAAAGGAGTTTTTCAAAGAAAGACCTCGGTTAAGCTACTTACATATTGAGCATCAAGATCTATAGAGATAGATCAAGACGCTTGTATATTTTCAATGAATACCTACCTTGACAAGATTTTGAAGTAGTTCAAAATGGAACAGTCAAAGAAGGAGTTCTTGCCTGTGTTGCAAGGTGTGAAGTTGAGTAAAGGCTCAAAACCCGACCACGACATAAAATAGAAAGAGAATGAAAAGTCATTCCCGATGCCTCAGTCATAGGTTCTACAAAGTACGCTATGTTGTGTACCAGACCTATTGTGTACCTCAACATAAGTTTGGCAAGAGGGTACAATAGTGATCCAGGAGTGGATCACTGGACAGCGGTCAAAAATATCCTTAGTGGAATAAGGAAATGTTTCTCGGTTATGGAGGTGACAAAGAGTTCGTCATAAAGAGTTAGGTCAATGCAAGCTTTGACACCGATCTGGATGACTCTAAGTCTCGATCTAGATACATATTGAAAGTGGGAGCAATTAGCTAGAGTAGCTCCATGCAAAGCATTGTAGACATAGAAAATTTGCAAAATAGATACGGCTCTGAATGTGGCAGACCCATTAACTAAATTTCTCTCACAAGCAAAACATGATCACTCTTTGGGTGTTAATCACATAGCGATGTGAACTAGATTATTGACTCTAGTAAACCCTTTGGGTGTTAGTCACATGGAGATGTGAACTAATCACATAAAGATGTGAACTATTGGTGTTAAATCACATGACGATGTGAACTAGATTATTGACTCTAGTACAAGTGGGAGACTGAAGGAAATATGCCCTAGAGGCAATAATAAAGTTCTTATTTATATTTCCTTATATCATGATAAATGTTTACTATTCATGCTAGAATTGTATTAACCAGAAACTTAGTACATGTGTGAATACATAGACAAACAGAGCGTCCCTAGTATGCCTCTACTTGACTAGCTCGTTAATCAAAGATGGTTAAGTTTCCTAGCCATGGACATGTGTTGTCATTTGATCAACGAGATCACATCATTAGAGAATGATGTGGTGGACAAGACCCATCCGTTAGCTTAGCATAATGATCGTTCAGTTTTATTGCTACTACTTTCTTCATAACTTATACATGTTCCTCTGACTATGAGATTATGAAACTCCCGAATACCGGAGGAACACCTTGTGTGCTATCAAACGTTACAACGTAACTAGGTGATTATAAAGATGCTCTACAGGTGCCTCCAATGGTGTTTGTCATAGATCGAGATTAGGATTTGTCACTCCGTCTATCGGAGAGGTATCTCTGGGCCCTCTCGGTAATGCACATCACTATAAGCGTTGCAAGCAATGTGACTAACGACTTAGTTGCGGGATGATGCATTACGAAACGAGTAAAGAGACTTGCCGGTAATGAGATTGAACTAGGTATTGAGATACCGATGATCGAATCTCGGGCAAGTAACATACCGATGACAAAGGGAACAACGTATGTTGTTATGCGGTTTGACCGATAAAGATCTTCGTAGAATATGTAGGAACCAATATGAGCATCCAAGTTCCTCTATTGGTTATTGACCGGAGATGAGTTTCGGTCATGTCTACATAGTTCTCGAACCCATAGGGTCCGCATGCTTAACGTTCTGTGACGATTTGTATTATGAGTTATGTGATTTGATGACCGAAGTTTGTTCGGAGTCCCAGATGAGATCGGGGACATGACGAGGAGTCTCGAAATGGTCGAGACGTATAGATCGGTATATTGGAAGGCTATATTCGGACAACAGAAGGTTCTGAGTGATTCAGGTATTTTAAGGAGTACCGGAGAGTTACGGGAATTCGTATTGGGCCTTAATGGGCCATACGGGAAAGGAGAGAAAGGCCTCAAGGTTGGCCGCACCCCTTCCCCATGGACTGGTCCGAATTGGACTAGGGAAAGGGGGCGCCCCCTTCCTTCCTTCTCCTTCTCCCTTCCCTTTTTCCTATTCCATGTGGGAGGTGGAATCCTACTAGGACTAGGGAGTCCTAGTAGGAGTCCACACTTTGGGCATGCCCTATGAGGGCCGGCCTCCTCCTCCCTCCATCCTTTATATACGTGGGGCACCCCATAGACACACAAGTTGATCATTGAACCCTTAGCCGTGTGCGGTGCCCCCCTCCACCATAATCCACCTCGGTCATATCGTCGTAGTGCTTAGGTGAAGCCCTACGCCGGTAGCTTCATCATCACCGTCATCACGCCGTCGTGCTGATGAAGCTCTCCCTCGACACTCTGCTGGATCGTGAGTTCGTGGGACGTCACCGAGCCGAACGTTTGCAGATCGCGGAGGTGCCGTACTTTCGGTGCTAGGATCGGTCGATCGTGAGGACGTACGACTACATAAACCGCGTTGTCATAATTCTTCCGCTTACGGTCTACGAGGGTACGTAGACAACACTCTCCCTCTCATTGCTATGCATCACCATGATCTTGCGTGTGCGTAGGAATTTTTTTGAAATTACCGCATTCCCTAAAAAAAACCAGTCCTGAAGCATGAAGGCAGATAGCAGTAGAACTGCTGGCGCGGTACTATCGCGCCCCCTTGCGGTACTATCGCAAGGCAGGATTAGTCTAGGTTGGGAAGGCACGGACATATAAAACTACATCCTTGGCAACTTCCTTTGTGTTTCGATCTATGCAAAAATCCGACACGGTACTACCGGAAGCCAGGAGCGGTACTACCGCATAGGGCGCGGATGTAAAAAATTACATCCGCCCCTACTAGTGGTGGAGGTAGAGGGTGGCCAGGGTGGGCCATGGCCCACCCTGAGATTTGAAAATAGCTTTTATACCATAGGAGAAAGGCTAAAAAATAAATAATAAATATATATATATATGTACAATAGCACTATCGGCCCACCCTGGCCTAGTGGGCTAGGTCTGCCACTGGCCCCTACTTCCACTCGTGCTGCTGTGCAGGCTTGAGGCCATGGTACTACTGAGGGAGTCCTGGATTAGGGGGTCCTCGGACAGCCGGACTATATCCTTCGGCCAGACTGTTGGACTATGAAGATACAAGATTGAAGACTTCGTCCCGTGTCCGGGTGGGACTCTCCTTTGCGTGGAAGGCAAGCTGGGCAATTCGGATATGTAGATCTCCTACCTTGTAACCGACTCTGTGTAACCCTAGCCCCCTCCGTGTCTATATAAACCGGAGGGTTTAGTCCATAGGACAACAACAATCATAATCATAGGCTAGCTTCTAGGGTTTAGCCTCTACGATCTCGTGGTAGATCAACTATTGTAATACTCATATCATCAAGATCAATCAAGCAGGAAATAGGGTATTACCTCCATCGAGAAGGCCCGAACCTGGGTAAACATTGTGTCCCCCGCCTCCTGTTACCATCCACCTTAGACGCACAGTTCGGGACCCCCTACCTGAGATCCACCGGTTTTGACACCGACATTGGTGCTTTCATTAAGAGTTCCACTGTGTTGTCACCATAAGGCTTGATGGCTCCTTCGATCATCGGCAATGATGCGATCCAGGGTTAGGTTTTTCTCCCCGGACAGATCTTCGCATTCAGCGGCTTCGCACTGTAGGCCAACTCGTTTGGCCATCTGGAGCAGATCAAGAGCTAGCCCCTGGCCGCCAGGTCAGGTTTGGAAACTTAAACTATACTCCAACATCCATGGATACTTGATCTTCGACGGATTCGAGCCCGTGTCAGGTGCGCCACATAGTCACGACAAGCACGACTTAGCTCTGCCGCCGGACAGTGTTCGGGAGATCACCCCTGTGGCAACTCCGGCCCTTGATCCGGAGCAGATCATGCCGTCAGAGGACGGGTGGATGGACCCCGCCACGGAGGCCGCACACTCAGCGGCGATAGAGCCAAATACTGACTTCACCTCCTACGAGACCTGTGTTGCCGGATCCTTGGATTCGTCCCCGGACATGGGCTCCAAGCCGCATGCATCTGTTCCTATCGAATCTGATTGGGCGCCGATCATGGAGTTTTCCTCCGAGGATATGTTTCAGCACTCGCCCTTGGGCGATGTGCTAAATTCATTAAGGTCTCTCTCCTTGTCAGGAGGCCCTTGGCCGAACTGTGTCCGGCTTGAGTGGGAAGCGGACGACGAAGAAATTCGTCCCCCACCCACCACCCACTTAATAGCCACTATCGACGACTTAACCGACATGCTTGATTTTAGCTCCGAAGACATCGACGGTATGGACGCGATGTAGGAGAAGAACAGGAACCACCGCCCACAGGGCGCTGGACTGCCACCTCATCATATGATATATACATGGTGGACACCCCCAAAGAAAGCAATGGCAATAAGGCAACAAAGGATAATCCCCTCGGGAAGCAATCTAAGCACCAGCATAAACGACGCCGCTCTAAGCCCCGCCATAGCAAAAACGGCGATACCGGCACAAGAGACAATAACGCTGCGGATAGCGCCGAAGACGAAGACAATCGCCTCCAGCCAGGCCTCGAGCGGGAGGATGGGCAAGCTAGCCCTAAGGAACAGGCACCAGACGGAGAATCAGAGGATGACAATTACATGCCTCTCTCCGAAGGCGAGGTGAGCCTCGGCGACGAAGAATTTATCATGCCTGAGGATCCCGCCAAACAGGAGCGCTTCAAGCGCCGGCTTATAGCCATAGCAAAAAGCATGACGAAAAAGCAACAACAACTACAAGCTGACCAAGATCTGCTAGCGGATAGATGGACTGAGGTCCTGGCGGCCGAAGAATACGAACTCGAATGCCCAACCAAAAGTTACCCAAAGCAAAGGTTGCTACAACAACTCGAGGAAGAAGCATTAAAACCTACACTTCAAGCGTATGATGCGGCTGACCGGCCACCTTGTGGCTGAGACAAAGCGGCATGTCAGGCCGAAGTACAGCCCGCACCCCGTCGCTAGTTAAATAAAAATACCAAGGCCCGAGGTAACACGCAAGACCTGCGAGACATATTGGAAAATAAAGCAGGACATGCAAGATCGATCTACGGATCACAGGGGCGCGCCCCAATGCATGACGACGACCGTCACGCCGGATATACTAAAAGCAAATACGGCCGGGCCGAATACAGCAGACAAGACTCGTATGAACTGCGTCGTGATATAGCCCGGCACAGAGGCGCCGCACACCCCCTATGCTTCACTGATGAAGTAATAGATCATGAATTCCTAGAAGGTTTTAAACCCGTGAATATTGAATCATATGATGGCACAACAGACCCCGCGGTATGGATCGAAGATTTCCTCCTCCACATCCACATGGCCCGCAGTGACGATCTACATGCCATAAAGTACCTCACATTAAAACTCAAAGGACCTGCTCAACAATGGCTCAATAGCCTACCGGCAAACTCCATTGGCAGTTGGGAGAATTTGGAGGACGCATTCCTTGACAACTTCCAGGGCACTTATGTGCGCCCGCCGGATGCCGATGACTTGAGTCACATAACCCAACAGCCAGGGGAATCAGCCAGGAAATTCCGGACTCGGTTCCTAACTAAAAAGAACCAAATCGTCGACTGTCCGGATGCCGAGGCCTTAGCGGCATTTAAGCATAACATCCGCGACGAGTGGCTCGCCCGACACCTCGGCCAAGAAAAGCCGAAGTCCATGGCAGCCCTCATGACACTCATGACCCGCTTTTGTGCGGGCGAGGATAGCTGGCTGGCTCGCAGCAACAACACATCAAGAAACCCTAGCAATTCAGATGCCAAAGATAGCAATGGCAGGCCACGTCGCAACAGACACAAACACCATAACAACGGCGACAACGCCGAAGACACGACAGTTAATGCCGGATTCAGTGGCTCTAAATCTGGTCAGCAGAAAAGGCCGTTCAAAAGAAGCAATCCGGGACCGTCCAGCTTGGACTGCATACTCGATCGTTTGTGTCAAATTCACGGCACCCCCAATCTACCAGCCAACCACACCAACAGAGAATGTTGGGTGTTCAAACAGGCTGGCATGTTGAATGCCGAAAACAAGGAAAAGGTGCTGCATAGAGATGATGAGGAGGAGCCCCGGCCGCCAAACATAGGAGGACAAAATAAATTTCCTCCCCAAGTGAAAATGGTAAACATGATATACGCAACCCATATTCCCAAGCAGGAACGGAAGCGTGCACTGAGGGACGTCTATGCGATGGAGCCAGTCGCCCCAAAGTTCAACCCATGGTGTTCTTATCCGATCACCTTCGATCAGAGGGACCACCCCACCAGTATCCGTCATGGTGGTTGCCGCATTGGTCCTTGATCCCATCATTAACGGATTTCACCTCACTCGAGTCCTTATGGACGGTGGCAGCAGCCTGAACTTGCTTTATCAGGATACAGTGCGCAAAATGGGTATAGACCCCTCGAGGATCAAACCCACCAAAACCACCTTTAAAGGTGTCATCCCATGTGTAGATGCCTATTGCACGGGCTCAATAACACTGGAAGTAGTCTTCGGATCTCCGGACAACTTCCGAAGCGAGGAGTTAATCTTTGATATCGTCCCCTTCCGCAGTGGTTATCATGCACTGCTCGGACGAACCGCATTTGCCAGATTCAATGCGGTACCGCATTATGCATACCTCAAGCTCAAAATGCCAGGACCTCGCGGGGTTATAACAGTTAATGGAAACACAGAACGCTCGCTCCGCACAGAGGAGCACACTGCGACCCTCGCAGCAGAAGTGCAAAGCACCCTTATGAGGCAAACTGCCAATTCGGCGAAAAAGACCCCGGACACCATCAAGCGAGTCCGGAGTACCCTGCAAGAGGATCGCCAGGCACGTTTAGAGCTCTCCTAGAAATTCGGCCTCCGTCCTAGTCCCAGTCAAGCGGCGAAATTTGCGCCGCGCGTACATAATTACGCACTCAAGATACCATGGGCATAGGAGGAGGCATGGCCATGGCACGTCCCACATTGCGGCTCAACCGCTTCAGGACTCGTATACCTTTAATATTTTCTTCCTTTCAGGCCCCTATTCTCTGAAGGCCCTCTCCGATCGTCTAATTATCGGACCCATCACAGGAAGGAAACACCAAGGAATCAAGAAGCTTTGACGTACAAGGGAATCCTCAGGTGGTCTCTGATAACGATCGATATACCTGTTTTGCATACCCACAAGCAGCTTGACGTTGGATAGGACATGTCAGATAGTCCTATTTTTTACTTATTGCACTACATGTATGCATACGCTTTGACGTATCATTTAAATAACAATGTACAACATCAGCTCATTATTGCATTCCTTTATCTTTTTTTCCTGTCTGCTTACTTACGGCAAGTCGCACCCATACATTCTGATACGACCAGTGCACCAGGGTCTTCAGTGTACCCCATAACATGGCATGAAAAGTCCGAACACTTTCGACAGTGTGGCACCCCGAACTTATAGCATTATATGCATCAACTCCGAATCATGTCTTGGGTCAATAGTTGGGTTTGCCCGTCTCCCATGTTTTGGTACCTTATGTTCTGCTATATCGGCTAAGGTAGCACTGGGAGAACTACTTCGATTGTGTCCTGGTTCTTCCGGACGAGCACCTCAGTAGAGAAAGCCGAAAACTGACTGTTATGATGCGGCGAGAGCTGGTCGCTGTTCGAGAGGTCTCAAATCCTTAAAGATTTTTTCCGCTCCGGGCAAGGAGTAGGCCTTGTCCGATTTAGGCATACATAGCGCCCCAAGTTCGGCCTTTCGAATACTAGGGGCTTCGCCGAAATTTAAAATTGTAGACTTCTGTGGCTAAGTGAGAGTGATAAAGCTTTATAGTCCGATTGCCTGGTTCGTTGTGCTGAACACCTCCTTCGAAGGACCCAAAACTGGGATAAAGAGTGATCATGTTTATCCTGAACACCTCAGTACTAGTTACATGGGGGCAGAAGCCAACGACTGACCAACTCTCAAATTCTATAGACGGCCGCACAGAAGGTAATATTTTAAATCAACAAGCGTTACATAGCGCACATGAACTCGTTTCACATTACAGGATCACATGAGTACATTCATTCGAATATTACATCCTTAGCACATTCGTCTGCTAGAAGGCGAGCACCCTTCAGGACACTGTCATAATACTTTTCGGGGTGGCGATCCTCCTTGCCCTCCGGCGGCCCCTCCTTCACCAGCTTTACGGCGTCCATCTTCGCCCAGTGCACTTTCGCCTGAGCAAAAGCCCTGCGCGCACCCTGAATACAGAAGGACCACTTTATGACTTCAAACCGTGGGAAGGCGTTCACAAGCCACCTTACCAGGCCGAAATAGCTGCCAGGCAGGGGCTCGCCAGGCCACATCCGGACTATAATGTCATTCATGCCCAGTTCGGCCGCCTTGTGAAGCTCGACCAGTTGCTTCAACTAGTCGCTCAAGGGCATCAGATGTTCGGTCCCAGTATACTGAGACCAGAACAACCTCTCCGTCGAGCTCCCTTCCTCGGCCCGGTAGAACTCCGCGGCATCCGACACACTGCTGGGTAGATCTGCGAATGCTCCTGGAGAGCTCCGAATTCGGGTAAGTAAAAGGAAAGTTTCCTTCACATGCTTCCTTTGCATAATGAATACCTTACCCGCCGCTATCTTCCTGACCACCTCAATTTCCTGGAGGGCCTTTTGGGCTTTGGCATTGGCATTTTGTGCGTTCTCAAGGGCCTTCACAAGCTCGGACCCTTGCGTCCTAGAGTCACGCTCCAAGGACTCGTACTTCTTGACAAACTCCTGGAGCTCTTGCTGAACCTTACCGACTCAGGCCTCTTGCTTCTCGCGCTCGGCGCGCTCCTTGGCCGCTTTGCCTTCAGCCTCGGACAACACCTTCTTCAGGGTCGCTGTCGGTGTCAAAACCGGCGGATCTCGGGTAGGGGGTCCCGAACTGTGCGTCTAGGCCAGATGGTAACAGGAGGCAAGGGACACGAAGTTTTACCCAGGTTCGGGCCCTCTCGATGGAGGTAAAACCCTACGTCCTGCTTGATTAATATTGATGATATGGGTAGTACAAGAGTAGATCTACCACGAGATCGAGGAGGCTAAACCCTAGAAGCTAGCCTATGGTATGATTGTTGTTGTGTATGCCTTTCTATGGACTAAAACCCTCCGGTTTATATAGACACCGGAGAGGGTTAGGGTTACACAAAGTCGGTTACAATGGTAGGAGATCTGCATATCCGTATCGCCAAGCTTGCCTTCCACGCCAAGGAAAGTCCCTTCCGGACATGGGACGGAGTCTTCAATCTTGTATCTTCACAATCCAACAGTCCGGCCAAAGGATATAGTCCGGCTGTCCGGACACCCCCTAATCCAGGACTCCCTCAGTAGCCCCCGAACCAGGCTTCAATGACGATGAGTCCGGCGCGCAGATTGTCTTCGGCATTGCAAGGCAGGTTCTCCTCCAAATTCCGTGTAGCTATTGAATAAAGTCCGGTTTCTTGTAGATGTTGCACTCCTTGGCTTCTACGCCCAATAATGGCCGCTTCCCACGTGTCAAACGAATATGAAAAGTCTGAGTGTTTTTACATTCACACCCCCAGCCGCGTAAATGAGCTGCCCTATTTAGGGGACGAGGATTTAGATCCAATCCACACCTTCTCCCCTCCGCGAGTGTTCATCAAAGCGCATCCGACAAAGGTCCATTCCACCATGGCTAGCCATCGCAACTCCTCCCCTCGCCCTTCCAGCCCTAAGCCTGGATATTGGGAGAGATGTTCCATCCCGCATAGCGAGCTAGTGACGCTCCAGACCAAGGGATTTCTCCCCCCGGCCTATATGGTCCCGGTTCGAGCCGGTCTTGCCGTCTACAATGGCGGATAGCAAGCAGAGAATGCCCCTAATCCCTCCAAAGGAGAGCGGGTGTGCCTCGTCCCTTACTTAATAAGGGGGCTCGGATTTCCAATCCATCCATTTCTCCGGTGGTTGCTGGAGTTCTACGGCCTCCAGCTACATAATCTCACGCCTGCCTCAGTATTGCATATCGCGGGCTTTGTAGCCCTCTGTGAGCTGTTCTTGGGTGTTGAAGCTCATTTCGGACTATGGAAGGAGCTATTTTGCCTCGTGCCCCGTTCCAAGAAGGGGTCAATGTATCAAGTGGGCGGAGCCGAAGTGTGGCGCATCGCCGGGACCGGATATCTATCCGGAACCCCAAAGAAGGCGTCCGAAGACTGGCCCTCGGAGTGGTTTTATATAGAAGACGTCCCGCTGCCGGATCCTATCCGGATTGGCCTCCCTGAATTCAACAGTGCTCCCTTAAAGAAGCGCCTAAGATGGTGCCCACGGAGCGCTCAGAGGGGAGGTGACAGGGACATCATTTACCTGATGGGCCAAATAAGATTGTTAGCCCATTCCGGACTAACCATGATCGGGGTTATGGCCGAATGCATTATGCGAAGGGTGCAGCCGCTTCAGTATAGAAGCCACCCCACGTGGGATTTCAACGGGGAGGACGACACCACCCGCTACGGCCGTAAGGGGCCGGATTCAGCTGCTGCTCTACTGAAGATCTTGTCCACTTTGTATAAGGGAGAAGAGGAGGAATTTCTCCGCGTCAACCCTCAGGGTGGATTCTCCATGCACAATCCCCCAAGCTGGGTAAGCGGCCGTATTTACTTGTCCATCCGTTTTGTATTCCCATTGTTAAATATTCAGTCTGATGACTTCAACGCAGGAACTGCGCCGGGCTGTTAAGGAAATAAGCAGCCCTCCTCCACAACCTGAGGACCCAGGACGGTCCCTCAACCCGGCCTCTCAAGAGGATCCAGACATACCTGTGGAGCTGATTGATGGAGTGTTCCATCAATTGAGCAAGGACAACGCCTTGGTGGCCATTACGGCCGATTACCCAGGGCTAATCCTGACCCCCAGGTACCTGAGATCGAAGTCCTAGTACCCCGAATAGGTGTTCGCCCACTCCTGTTTTCAGTTTCCTGATTGCAACCGAACTTTGCAGGGGAGGTTTTTAAGGCGGAAGGCCGAACCTGCGGCGACAAGCCAACGAGGGGCCGTAGGGCCCCGAGGGCAGAAAAGAAGTGTAGTCCAGACTGAGGCGTCAGCGCAAAGGTATGGCGCGCCCCCTTATCCCAGGTGTTATACCTTCGAGGCATATTGCCACTCGCGCTCTTTTCAGGACAAAGAGACCTCGTCGGACTATATCCGGAGAGGCTGCCAATCGCGCCTCCACCAGCCAGGCTCCAAAGCCTGGTCCGGAGGCGGAGGCGAACGCAAGGCGCGCGCCAGACGCTCCTCCGACGGAGGATGTGGATGGGTTGTCTGCCACAACCACGGGCGTCGCCGGACAATTCTTCGCGACGCTTGTTTCTCCCAAGGGGCGTTGGATGCCTTCAACTCGGGAGATGCGTACCTCCGTGCCGCTCAAAATGGTCTAGCGAGAGCCACGGAGCAGTATGTAAAAGACATATGAGTAAGAAAATTCTGGTAATTATATGTATATACCAGTAGCCCCTGAGACTTCAAACAGTTAGAATAACTGATTTAAGGATCATTTGTTATGCAGGTTCTTATGGAAAAGAATTCCCTACTGTCCAAGGAGCTGGAAGAGTGCAAAGCCCAACTTGAGGCCGCACTAGCCACGGCAGGGGAGCCCAAGGAGACCCCCTCTGGTAATATACTTTTCGAAAGATAAGTATTTTGTGAAGCACGGCATTGGGGCAAATTTCACAAATGAAATTGCAGATGGCGCCGGATTGAATCCGGAAAGGAAACACCTCCTACGCCAGCTAAAGGCTGGTGAGAAGGTGCTGACAAAGGTGAGGCGGGAGAAGAACGATCTCCAAGATGCCAACACCAAGCTGGGCGTCAAGCTGAAAGATGTTTGTGCCCAGCTGTCAGACTCCGTGAAGGAGAATCAGCGGCTTCGGCGCGGCATATTTAGTAAGTGCTTGAACGAACCTTTGAAAGAAAGTTCGGCGGGGAAGTCGACTAACAGAGCAATGTCTGTAGGTGTGCTAATAGGTCGTCCTGCAGAGGAGATGCCCGGTTCTACGGGTGACCTTCTTCCCGAGCTCTCGCAACTGCTCGATCGAGTTCGGTAGGGGATGCAAGGCGTCGCCCAGGCCCTGTGGCCATCCGTCTCCATGCCCGAAGGGCTTGGAGAGCTTGCGGAGAAGCTAAAGGGGGCACGACGGCGCTTTCGATTGTGGAAGATATCAGCCTGTCGTCAAGGCACTAGGGAGGCCTGGGCCATGGTGAAGACGTGGTACTCAAAGGCTGACCCCAACCACATGGCCGAGGTCGGTCCTGTAGGGCCCGATGGGAAGGAGATCCCTGTAAGCTTAGTATACGGCCAAGTAGAGTTAGCCGCAAAGTATTCCCAGCAGGACTGTAAATTAGACAGCCTATTAGATGGTATTGAAGAGGAATACAATCAGTGAAAATGACTATGTAATTTAATTGACATTTATAATGCCTTCTAGCTGGATTGTAGATCATTTGTCATGGCCGACCTTTTCGCTTCAGCCTCGGGACCTGACGGTCCGGAGTGTGTCCGAATTCCCATGCGGTTATATAGGAACCGGGGAATGCATGGAGACCAGGCGTAGGGGTCATTAGGGATTGAACAGAAAAGTGCCCGACTAGTTATGTTATATTACATTGTTAGTAAGAAACATCTTCCAGGGAGAATAGTTCCGTTAGGGGTTCCTTTCCCTGGGAGGCATGCCCTAAGGTGCATGTCCATGCTGCGAAAAGAAACGCAGGAAAAACATCTAGGGGCGTATAGATAAAAATAAAAAAAGATCATCTTTAGTTCACCGACCGAATATTCCCTTAAGAACACTAGCTTTTGGCTTCACCTAGTCTGAGGTACACGTCCGGCTGACCCGATAGTAACAATCGCAGAGGTGCTCCCTTTACCAGCTAGCCGAACAACCGTGAACATAGGGGTAAGCACAGGAGCCAGGCAACCCAGCTTGGCCAAAACTTAAGTCATATCGGTGCATATAATGGTGAATAAAAGGTACATGCGGAAGTGTGACACATGTGTTGGGCATGAAGCCCGTATGAATAAGCTTCTGTTTAAAGAAGCCCCCAGGTTTAATGAGCACGGATAGCGCATCACTCTATGAGCCTTTAGAGGCTATAAGAGAGAGAGAGAGAGAAAAGAAGAGAAATGTAAGACAGAAAATATATAAAAAATGGACAAAGGAAGGAGACGAACACATAGTCCGGCGCTAGGCATAGAATCTTCGGAGACGGGCTGCGTTCCATGGGTTTGGCTCGAGTCGGTTATCCGATGCATCCCGCAGGCAGTACGCTCCACCAGTCAGGACTTGGTCAATTATGAAGGGACCTTCCCACTTGGGCTTGAGTTTGTCCTTTTTCTTGTCCGGTAGTCGTATAACTAATTCACCAACGTTGTAATTTTTGGCCCGTACTTCTCTGCTTTGGTTTCTTTGAGCCTGCTGTTGATAGAATGCAGAACGGGCTTTTGCCACGTCACGCTCCTCCAATGCGTCCAAGCTGTCCTGCCGATCGAGCTCGGCTTCTCTTTCTTCGTACATGCGCACTCGAGGTGAGTCATGAATTATGTCGCAAGGCAAAACTACCTCTGCGCCGTACACCATAAAGAATGGTGTGTATCCGGTGGTGCAATTCGGCGTGGTCCGCAGCCCCCAGAGTACGGAGTCGAGCTCCTCTACCCAGTGCGTGTTAGATTCCTTGAGGGACCACACTAATCTGGGTTTGATGCCGCTCATGATAAGACCATTTGCATGTTCGACCTGGCCATTAGTTTGTGGGTGATAGACGGAAGCATAATCGAGCTTGATGCCCATGTTTTTGCACCAAAGTTTTACCTCGTCGGCCGTGAAGTTCGTGCCGTTATCAGTGATGATGTTGTGGGGGATGCCGTAACGGTGTACAACCCCGGATATAAAGTCTATCACCGGTCCGGATTTGGCCGTCTTAACAGGCTTGGCTTCTATCCATTTGGTGAACTTATCCACCATGACCAGTAAGTATTTTTGCTTGTGGGTTCCGCCTTTAAGGGGTCCAACCATGTCAAGCCCCCAGACCGTGAAGGGCCAAGTAATGGGGATAGTTTGGAGGGCGTTGGGTGGCATATGGCTTTGGTTTGCAAAGAGCTGGCAACCGGTGCATCGTTGGACTAAGTCCTGAGTGTCTGCCCGGGCCGTCGGCCAATAAAAGCCTGTACGGAAGGCCTTGCTTACAAGGGACCGGGCTGCAGCGTGATGACCGCTGAGTCCGGCATGAATTTCAGCCAGGAGGTTCCGCCCCTCCTCTTCGGAGATGCACCTTTGAAGGACTCCGGTAGTGCTTTTCTTATAAAGCTCTCCCTCGTGGACTCTGTAGGCTTTAGATCGCTGCACTATGCAGCGTGCCTCATTTTGGTCCTCAGGGAGTTCCTGCCTAGTAAGGTAGGCGAGGAATGGTTCTGTCCACGGGGCGATGACGGCCATTATTACGTGGGCTGAAGGTGTTATTTCATTGGTAGAGCCTCCGATTGTGTCAGAATGTTCGGTTTCGGGTAGTGCGGTTGGGTCCGGGCTGTTATTGTTCGGCTCCCCTTCCCATACTACGGATGGCTTGAATAGCCTTTCCAAGAAGATGTTGGGGGGGACTACATCACGTTTTGCGCCGATGCGTGCCGGGACATCTGCCGCCTGATTATTTTCCCGGGCTATATGGTGAAATTCAAGCCCCTCGAACTGAGCTGACATTTTTAGGACGGCGTTGCGGTAAGCTGCCATTTTTGGATCCTTGGCATCGAAGTCTCCATTTATTTGGGATATTGCGAGGTTCGAGTCCCTACGCACCTCTAGGCGTTGGATGCCCATGGATACTGCCATCCGGAGACCATGTAAAAGGGCCTCATATTCGGCTGCATTGTTGGAGTCCGTGTACATAATCTGTAGTACGTATTGAACTGTGTCTCCTGTGGGGGACGTTAAAACGACGCCAGCCCCCAGTCCGGCCAACATCTTGGAGCCGTCGAAATGCATGATCCAATTTGAATATGTGCCGTATTCTTTAGGGAGTTCGGCCTCCGTCCATTCTGCGACAAAGTCGGCCAAGACTTGTGACTTGATGGCTCGTCGTGGCTTATAAGTTATGTCGAACGGGAGGAGCTCAATGGCCCATTTTGCAATCCGGCCCGTTGCGTCACGGTTGTTTATAATATCGTTAAGTGGTACTTCCGAGGCTACTGTTATTGAACACTCTTGAAAATAGTGTCGTAGCTTCCGGGATGCCATGAATACCGCGTACGCAATCTTTTGATAATGCGGGTACCGTGATTTGCAGGGAGTGAGGATAGTGGACACGTAATAGACCGGCTTTTGAAGGGGGAATTTGTGTCCGTCCACTTCTCATTCGACGACGAGTACTGCGCTTACAACCTGATGTGTTGCTGCAATGTATAATAGCATTGGCTCGCCAATGTTTGGCGCGGCCAGGACTGGGTTTGTTGCCAGTATGGCTTTTATTTCGTTGATTCCGGCCATGGCTGCATCCGTCCATTTGAAGTGTTCGGTGCACCGAAGGAGGCGGTAAAGGGGTAGGGCCTTTTCTCCCAAGCGGGAGATAAAGCGGCTTAGAGCCACCACGCATCCGGTTAACTTTTGTATTAGTTTGAGGTCCTTTGGGATATCCAGTTGTGACAGAGCTCGGATCTTGGCTGGATTTGCTTCAATTCCTCTACCGGATACTATGAAGCCCAAGAGCTTTCCGGCTGGAATGCCGAAAACGCATTTTTCCGGGTTGAGCTTGATGTCGTATGTTCGGAGGTTATCAAATGTGAGCCTCAAGTCATCTACTAGAGATTCAACATGTCTTGTTTTGACGGCCACATCATCTACATATGCCTCCACTGTTTTGCTGATCTGGCTTGCCAGACATGTCTGAATCATGCGCTGATATGTTGCGCCAGCGTTTTTGAGCCCGAAGGGCATTGTGTTGAAGCAGAATGGCCCGTATGGTGTGATAAATGCCGTTGCGGCTTGGTCTGGTTCTGCCTTCTTGATTTGATGGTAGCCAGAATATGCGTCGAGGAAACACAACGAATCGTGTCCTGTGGTAGCGTCGATAATTTGATCGATGCGGGGGAGGGAGAAGGGATCCTTTGGGCAAGCCTTGTTAAGGTCTTTAAAATCAACACACATGCGCCAGGATTTGTCTTTCTTTGGTACCATCACCAGGTTTGCTAGCCAGTCCGGATGTTTTATATCTCTGATGAATCTGGCCTCCAATAGCTTTGCTAGCTCCTCTCCCATGGCCTGTCTCTTAGGTTTGGAAAAACACCGAAGAGCCTGTTTGACAGGTTTGAATCATGCTTGGATATTTAAGCTGTGCTCGGCCAGCCTGCGTGGGATTCCTGGCATGTCTGAAGGGTGCCAGGCGAAAATGTCCCAATTCTCTCGTAGGAACTCTCGTAATGCGGCGTCGACATCAGGGTTTAACTGTGCCCCGATGGAAGCTGTTTTATTGGGGTCCGTTGGATGGACTTGGAATTTGACTATTTCGTCCGCCGGTTTAAAGGAGGTGGACTTGGATCTTTTGTCGAGTACCACATCGTCCCTATTCACCGTAGAGCGCAGCGCAATTAGCTCCTCAGCCGCTAGGGCTTCGGATAGTGCCTCGAGGGCCAGTGCGGCTGTCTTGTTTTCGGCGCGGAGTGCTATGTCCGGATCACTAGCGAGAGTGATGATCCCGTTAGGCCCGGGCATCTTGAGCTTCATGTACCCATAATGGGGTATTGCTTGGAAGACTGTAAACGCTTCCCGCCCTAGCAGAGCGTGATAACCGCTGCTGAACGGAGCCACCTAGAACGTGACCTCTTCGGACCTGTAATTATCCGGCGTGCCGAACACCACATCTAGTGTGATTTTTCCTGTACAGCGCGCTTCCCGACTGGGGATTATTCCTCTAAAGGTTGTGCTGCTTCGCTCAATGCGGTTCTAGTCTATTTCCATTTTTTGAAGGGTCTCCTCATAAATGAGGTTCAATCCGCTGTCGCCGTCCATGAGTACCTTGGTAAGACGAAAGCCATCCACTATTGGACTGAGGACCAATGCGGCTGGTGCTCGGGCTGTTTCGGATTTAGGTTCATCACTGGCGTTAAAGGTAATAGCCGTGTCACTCCATGGGTTTATTGTTGCTACTTGGTAGACTTCGGCAAGGCTGCGGAGTGCCCTTTTTCGCATATTATTTGATGCGAAAGTCTCGAAGACTGTTAATACTTGGTGTCTCTGGGGTGGCTTTCTGTGGCCTCCGGAATTAGGAGATTTTCGCCAATTTTGGCCACTTGCCGGAGTATCCAACATGCTCTCAGGCTGTGAGTTGGTGTGGCGTCCTCTGTACTGTAAATTTTACAGGGTCCATTAAGCCATCCTTCCAGTACGGTTCCATGCCCTGTAGAGGGTTTTTGCTTTTTAGTGCTTGACCCGGGTGACTGGTGATGATGCACCCTTTTATTTCGGACTGGGTTTGTATTCAGGGCCGGATTGTCCCAAAATTTTATTTCGGTTTTCCAGGCGCTTTCCATCGCACAGTACTTTCGTACAATGGACGCCAAGTCAGCGAAGCGTGTAATATCACGACGACTTATGGCGTTGAGTATTCCCTTGTCCGTGCAATTATTGCAGAAGATTGAGATTGCGTCTTCCTCGCGGCAGTCCCTTAGCCTGTTCTTAACTAGGAGGAATCTGGCCTAGTAATGATGTACTGTTTCATCGGGTTCTTGCCTGATTCTGGATAGATCTCTTATGTTGGGGTGGGTGGGTGGAATTAAATCCGAAGCCTCACCCCATCTAAGACTCAGAGGCCGAGGAATTTCCGAACACGAAAATTTGGATTCCTAGATGTTGTCCAATGAATCCAGCCCGTCGCTTGACTCTAAATTCAGGACTTGAGTGATATCCTCCCCTCCGCGGGTATCCGGCTTGGAGGGATCGAGAATCCGGACGTAGCGAGTCTTTAAGATAGATGAAGGGTCGCCGCACTGTCCCTCTACCACGGCAACGTGATGGGTGACTTAGGGAGAGTTAATCTCTCTCAGATCGGGTTTAGGCCCAATCTGGTCGTAATCCGTGGCGACTCCCAGGGCGGCGAAGCGATGCAAGAGCTCGTTTATGGAGGAGAGCTCCATTGGATCTAACTGCTCGACGAGTTCCGAGATGACATGAAGATTGTTTTCGATGGCTCGAGAGGTCATCGTTGGCGCAGAAGCCGAACAGGCAGTCATAAGAAAACCACCTAGCCGGAGGGTTTGGCCAACAGCCAAAGCTCTCTTAGCAACGGTGCCGTCTTTAAAGACGGGGCGAGGCATCCTTCCTGATGGTGACGACAAAGAGGAACTCTCAATGAAAGCACCAATGTCGGTGTCAAAACCGGCGGATCTCGGGTAGGGGGTCCCGAACTGTGCGTCTAGGCTGGATGGTAACAGGAGGCAAGGGACACGAAGTTTTACCCAGGTTTGGGCCCTCTCGATGGAGGTAAAACCCTACGTCCTGCTTGATTAATATTGATGATATGGGTAGTACAAGAGTAGATCTACCACGAGATCGGAGAGGCTAAACCCTAGAAGCTAGCCTATGGTATGATTGTTGTCCTGTATGTTGTCCTACGGACTAAAACCCTCCGGTTTATATAGACACCGGAGAGGGTTAGGGTTACACAAAGTCGGTTACAATGGTAGGAGATCTGCATATCCGTATCGCCAAGCTTGCCTTCCATGCCAAGGAAAGTCCCTTCCAGACACGGGACGGAGTCTTCAATCTTGTATCTTCACAGTCCAACAGTCAGGCCAAAGGATATAGTCCGGCTGTCCGGACACCCCCTAATCCAGGACTCCCTCAGTCGCCACTTCGGTCGTGGCCCCTACCAAAATTCATGACGATCCTGTGATCTAACAACCAGCTTCCTTTTTTATCAATAAATAGACGAGGTATCACTTACCTTTGTTCTGTTCGAGCTGCCTCTTGGTAAGGCCGAGCTCTTCCTCGGACCGCTCAAGGTCCCGCTTCAGTGCGGAGACCTCTACCGTGTGAGTGGCAGCGGCCAGCAGTGAAGCCTGCTTATTCACATATACATATTCTGATTAGACTCCTATGATTATTATTTGATCCTTTGTTCGGCCTTTCTTCCGAACACCAAACAGAGCATCAGGGGCTACTGTCTATGCTGTAACATTTTCTCATAATTTGATTACTTACCTCAAAACCTGTTAGGAGGCTGGCACAGGCTTCAGCCAGTCCTCTTTTGGCGGACTGAACCTTCTTGACCACCGCACTCATGATAGTGCGGTGCTCTTAATCAATGGAAGCGCCGCGAAGCGCTTCCAGCAAATTGTCCGATGCCCCTGGATGGACAGAGGCCAATGGCACAGACGGCTTGTCTCCCTTAGACTTGCTGCCCCGGCATTAGAGCCCATTGGGAGTCTTGCCCCTCGTGCGCCCAGCGTCCGGAATGTCGCCTTGGGGCGCTTCTAGAACTATCTCCCCTTGGTCCAGTACCCTTTGAGACAACACCTCGATGTCGTCCATAGGGCGGGGGGAGGAGGCGGTCGGGAGTGAATCATTGTTCATCTCCGACGGGCCCAAAGACTCATCCGAAGAGGATACGTCGATACGGGCTTTGGATGGGCTGCTTGATCATGTTCGAGATGATAAGAAGTAATAAAATAAAACATACCAATAACTATTATGGTATCCGGATACTTACGACTTCGCCAGGGGCTTGTCCCTGGGTAACCACTCCTTGTCGCTAAAAGCGGCCGCCGTGGAGCAGTCCGGAAGGAGATTCCTTCCCTTCTTGGACCCTCCGACTTCCCCTGACGGGGCGGCCTTCCTTTTCTTGTCCCCCCGGCTGGGGGGGGGGGAACTTTCCTCTTCCTCCTCGTTTTCGTGGGAGGAGGGCGCCTCGGTGTTATCGGAAGATGAGTCCGATACGACCTTGCGCCGGAAACCTTTCCTGGTCCCCATGGCCTTCTTCTGGGCCTTCTTCTCCGGTGCCTCATAGGGCGACGAAACCAGCATCTCCGTTAAGAGAGCCCTTGCTGGATCCTCGGGCAGTGGGGCCGGACAATCGATCCGCTCCGTTGTTGCGACCCATTCCTGTTAAATGGCGTGGAGGCTTAGACCCCCCACATGATTATACTGGGGAAAGAAATGTCTTATGAGATATAAGGAGCTTACCGGATTGGCAGGGCGCTTTGTGCTGAGTCCGCGATCCTCGGTAAGGGGAGGAGGTACCTCGGCGGACTTGAACAACACCCTCCAGATGTCCTGGTGTGTCGTGTCGAAGAGCTGTCATAGCGTCTGGTGCTTAGCCAGGTCGAACTCTCACATATTGAATGCTCGTCTTTGACATGGGAGGATCCGGCGGAAGAGTATGACCTGGACCACGTTGACAAGCTTGATTTTCTTGCTTATCATGTTTTTAACACAGTTCTGGAGTCCGGTCAGCTCCACCGATGAATCCCAGGATAGGCCCTTCTCTTTTCAGGAGGTGAGCCGCGTGGGGATGCCGGATCAAAATTCGGGGGCCGCACCCAGTTGGTGTCACGCGGCTCGGTGATGTAGAACCACCCTGATTGCCACCCCTTCACTATCTCCACATAGGAGCCTTCGTGACAGGTGACGTTGGGCATTTTTCCCACCATGGCGCCTCCGCACTCCGCTTGCTGGCCGACCACCACCTTCGGTTTAACATTGAAGGTCTTCAGCCACATGCCGAAGTGGGGCTTGATGCGGAGGAAGGCCTCGCACACGACGATAAACGCCGAGATGTTGAGGATGAAATTAGGGGCCATATCTTGGAAGTCCAGTCCGTAGTAGAACATGAGCCCGCGAACAAATGGGTGGAGGGGAAATCCCAGCCCGCGGACGAAATGGGTAAGGAATACAATCCTTTCGTGGGGTTCGGGGGTAGGGACAATCTGCCCCGCGTCTGGGAGCCGGTGCGCGATATCTGTGGCCACGTATCCGGCTTCCCGGAGCTTCGTAATGTTCTCCTCCGTAACAGAGGAGACCATCCACTTGCCTCCCGCTCCGGACATGTTTGGAGTGGTTTTGCGGAGGAAATGCGAACTTGGGCGCTAGAGCTCGAGTGCACGAGAATGAATGGGCAGGGAAGAAGAACGCGTGGGTGAAAAGGATGATTCCTTGTCCCTTTATAAGGGCGGAAGAAACTATGCGCCTCCCCACCTGCCTGGTAAACTCGCTTATTCCCCAAGCACCGTGATTGATGGCGCGGTTGGGTTACACACACCCGTATTGATGAGAATCCCGTGATAAGGGGACACGATCTCTGCTTCGACAAGACGTGCCAAGAAAACTGCCTCGCAATATGTGCAGTAGCTGGTTGAGAAAAACGGTTCGAATAATGACCGGGCCATGGCGTGATGTCACGTTATGAAAAGTTCTCAGCAGATTAGATTTGTGGAAATATTATACTCTCTACGGTGGTATGTGGAATTTGTTTTGCAGAGCTGGACACTATCCTTGTGTTCGAAATCTTCTATGGAGTATTCAGAGGAAGAACCCGCCTTGCAATGCCGAAGACAATCTACGCGCCGGACTCATCGTCATTGAAGCCCGGTTAAGGGGCTACTGAGGGAGTCCTGGATTAGGGGGTCCTCGGACAGCCGGACTATATCCTTCGGCCGGACTGTTGGACTATGAAGATACAAGATTGAAGACTTCGTCCCGTGTCCGGGTGGGACTCTCCTTTGCATGGAAGGAAAGCTTGGCAATTTGGATATGTAGATCTCCTCCCTTGTAACTGACTCTGTGTAACCCTAGCCCTCTCCGGTGTCTATATAAACCGTAGGGTTTAGTCCGTAGGACAACAACAATCATAATCATAGGCTATCTTCTAGGGCTTAGCCTCTATGATCTCGTGGTACATCAACTCTTGTCATACTCATATCATCAAGATCAATCGAGCAGGAAGTAGGGTATTACCTCCATCGAGAGGGCCCGAACCTGGGTAAACATTGTGTCCCTCGCCTCCTGTTACCATCCGCCTTAGACGCACAGTTCGGGACCCCCTACCCAAGATCCGTCGGTTTTGACACCAACAATTACCGCGCCCAAGAAGCGGTACTTTTCGAGGATATACCCCGCGGTATGACCCGGCCGAGTATATGACCTGGCCGGACTTGGCGTTTCATTGGTAACCCGCTGGAGGATTGGCAACTCACGTGTCTGGCGGCTCACTAGTCTAGCGACTCATTAACCTAGCGAATTACTGATGGCCTCAACGGCGGGTCAGATAGAGGACAAGACCTGGTGGCCCAACAGGCGGTTCATGGAAGACCGACTTATGTTATGGTGGGACGGCTTAAGATGAAATCATAAGGAATATTCCCTTACAAAGGAAGCAGGACTAGGACTCCACTTGTAATTGAGTAATCCTAATCCTAATAGGAATTGTCATGTAAGCCGCCCCTTCAACATATATAAGGAGGGGCAGGGCACCCCAAGAGGGACAAGTTCCATAAGTTTGACAAGTTTCCACAAGTTAGGTTTAGACAGACAAGTCAATAGCTCTTGAAATAGAGCACCCTTGTGATTGTGATCATCATCTTCAATATCAATGAAATAGGATGTAGGCTTTTACCTCCACCGTGAGGAGCCGAACCTGGGTAAAACCTCGCGTCTCTCGTCCCACTCAACCCGTCTCAAGCTACCATATAGATGCGTTGGCCTCACGACTAAGTCCTTTTCACGAGGACATCTGCCATGACAAATCCACGACAGTTGGCCCCCACCATGAGACTTACGCATAGTGGTGTTGAGTTTTTTGAAGAATCTCTCTCAGCGATCGAGAAATTCTTAAAATTCCAGTTGAAGCAAGAGCCAGAACAGAAGAATTTGCATCAAGCCCAACTTCGTCGGTTGAGAACAAAAAATATTATTGTCAAATCGCCATGGATGATCTTTGTAATTTTTTATTCGATCTGGGTTGGCCGTCAAGTCGCCATGAAATTATGCCTACATATATCTACCGAAGGAAGCTAAAAGTTGTCAGCTACTTCGACTCGGACGGGTGGATTGGAACAAACACTGCAGGTTCGATCTAGTTTACAACGAAGACAAAATCGGGTTAAAGGAAAATTCGGTCAAAGCAACTACGATCCGGAAACAGAACCGCTCACGACCCGGATTCCTCCGGCCCCCGCGGCCTCGTTTTGAGGCGCCCGTTTCTGCCGCCACGCGTGCGCCTCGGCGGCTTCCGAGTCATCGCCGTCCTCCACACCCTGACCACCGGCCCTGCTCTCTGCCTCTGCCGTGCGTGGCTGCGGTCTTGAGCTGCCGGATCCCCGTCCTCTGTGGTGCTCCTTCGTCAAGCCGCCGCAACACGCCGCAACCATGTGATTCCATTGGCCGGCTCCTCCCCACTGCTTCGAATCGCCACTTTCATCTTCAAGTCGGCTCGGCGCGGCTCTGCTTTGACTTGTCGACCTTGCGTCAAGCCTGCGGTTGCCGTTGTCGCCTCCAAGTGGCTTCGCTTTGAACCGCCCTGCGTCCGCTGCCGCCGCGCCTTGAGCCGGCCGAGCAACCCGCTCCCGCGGCCTCGAGCCTCCTCCGCCGGCCGCTTTCACCGCTGCTCCTCTTGATTCAGCCGGTCGTCGTGACCGCGGCTCCTCTTGAGATGCCCAGTCGCCTCCACCGCTGTTTCAGAAGACTCTCCAGCACCTCTTGCGTCGTGACGCCTCTGACCTTTGCGTCGAGCCACTGTACGCCGAGCGCTGGAGCCTCGCTGACCTGCCTCCGCTATGGCAGTGCCTCTCGCCGGGGCCTCATAGAGTCATGGTTCACGCCCCTGCTATCAACTTGCTTCGCTGCACGCTTCTGTTGCAGCTCACTAAACCACTTCCGCGACCACGGCCTTGCCAAAATACCATTACTCTTGCGGTGAGCTGTCGCACACTTGTGGCCTTGAGCCATCCCTGCAAACCGCCACCCGGGCCTACCTTCAGGTAACTATTGCAAGCCACCGCGCTGCCGGTCTTCGCCGTCACCGACGCGAGCCGCTACCTCCATGGCCTTCATTGAGCTGCCGGTTCGCGCCTCGCTTCTACCACAATCAAGCCGCCTTGAGCCGCTGCTACCGCGGTGACCCCCTGCGAATCTGCTGCATCTTCCTCTAAGTACAAAGAAGGAACTGACAGACTACCTGCCGCTTTCACCACTGGAGGAAGGAACTTGGTTTTCACAATAAAGAACTGAAGCGTTGTGTATGTCTGAAGTCTGTTTTGACCACTACAGTAATTGGGGAGATTATCGGTGCCACTGACCATTAAAGTTGCTCAGAGAATGCACACCCAGATTGCAAATACGTTTCTATGGTTGGCCTTGACCATGTCATTCACTAGTGTACAGTGGATTGACACAACTGGTCACTCCAAAGAATTTTTTTTGGTTGCCACTATGAGGAATCTTGAAGTGTATTGGCACAATGATTACTCCGGGGAAAGTTATCTACGGATCATCCGTACGGACAAATCAGATGAAGTTTGTCCAATCAATTTTTATTAATATGTTTTTATTCTTTAAAGAACAATTACTCTGATATGTGATATTTTTTCGTAGGACCGTTAGAAATTACAAAGGTGTCGCAAAGGGGTGTGCGCCAGTATTATTTTTGCACTAGCGCTTGTCCGTGCCGTGTTGCTAGACGCATACGTGCGCAGGTCGCTGCCCCCGCTACATCAACACACGACGACTGACTCGTCGTCCGTGCCCGCGGCCAACTCACCCGTGTTCGCGCCGACTTACAATGCTGCGGCCGACTCTCCCGTCCGCACCGGCTTACAATGCCGCGGCCGGCTCATCTATTTGCTCGTGCGGCCGACTCGTCCGTGCTAGATTTCAGCTTCACTTGGTGATCATCAAGTCCGTGGTGGATAATTTCTGGCTAACATATCAGGTGAAATCTACCTAGTATATTTTTATATTACATATTGCTTTATTTAAAAGAGCAATTACTCTAACTTGCAAGTTCTCCAATGGAGGACAAATTGTCTACTACAAAAGGGACTATTATATCACTGAGATGTTGAATGACTCATACCAGTCTATATCACGGTCAAATATGGAGAATCTCAAGACAACTCCTCGAGTCGTCTTAAGACTCGGGGGCTACAATGGTATGACTCAGCAAATCTTGCCAGTTTCAGCAAATTCAAGAACCCCAGGACGTTGGAGGGAAAGATAACCCGGTCCCGGAGGCTACTGCCATATTGATGAAAATTGAAAGGCCGTCAGAAAATTTCCGTCTTAAAAAGAAGATTCCGGCTCAACATCCGGTTCAAGAGAAATCTTTCTCTCACTGAAGCTCTCAAATATCCAGTTTAAAATCCGGGTCAAGGGAAATATGTCTCCCACAAAGCACTGAAGCTCTCAATATCCGGTTTAAAATTCCGGCTCAAGAAGAATTTATCTCTCACAAAGTTCGAGTTCTCAGAAAAAATTAAAGGTTGCCAAAGAGAACTTGCTGCTATGATGGACGATTCAAACATGGGTATCCTGCCTTGTGGGCTTATCTTGGTTACTTGGGGGCTTACTGCTCATCGAGCATAGCTGTGAATATCCCCCTTGATCGGCTCAACACCACACTTGTCAATATGTCACTTGGGGGCTTCCTGTTCAAAAATAGGCGTATTCGACCAAAGAGAACATAGCGTTACTATCCTCTTAACCAGGTTTGTTTAAACATAGGCGTATTCGATCAAAGAGAACATAACCTTTCCGGGTCATCCTACCTGTAGCCAGGTGCTTCAACTCCATCAGGTAATCCTGATTGACCCGCCGAACTCTTAACGATCAGTCTTTACGGCGTATTCGACCAAGAACTAAGCTCGTTAAGGTTAAAACGCCAGTTTGTCATGTGAGAGCACGACTTACAGATAGTCAGGATAGATCCAGGCTTCATAAGCTGCCTTCCTTGAAACTTGGATAAATCGGCCCGTGATGTATGCTGTTACTCTGACCCCGCGTACTCCTGATAAGTCTATAAAGCAAGACCTGACTTTATCTGGGTTCAAATGTCGATTGGGTACTGTGAGTCAGGCTCACGGAAAGCACGTACCTTCTAGTGGCTCAGGCTAGTTTCATCGAAGAAGACACTTTGGCTTGGCGGCCTTCAAAAGCCTCGAATTTTTTTCTTTCCTTCTTTATATGATTTCTTTTTTGCCATCTGGTTTTTACAAATCGGGCCAAGCTGCCCTATTTATGTCTCATATTTGAAGCATCTTCGGGTCTTTGCAACCCGCCAGGATGGCAGACTCTAAGTCGCCAGTATATGATAATAGCCCAACTTGGCTGGATTTTCATGATGATATTGAATGATTGAGGTTTTCATACCGGATTATATTATTCAACTCGTGAATAGCCAACATGGCTGGATTTTTATGGTTATCAATAACCAATATTATGATTAAGGTTTTCAAAGTCGCTTCAGCTCAATGGCTATTATTTTATCAATGGATATAATTTATTCTACAATGGAAGGAATAGTCTCGAGTCGCTGCAGGCTTACGACCCGGCACTTGGGGGCTACATTATTCAAGTTGGGATTATCAAATATGCAAGTCCCATGTCACTGCCAGCATGCACCATGGCACTTGGTGGCTAATGCAAAGTCATTTTTTGCTCACCTTATTGAAGACCCGACTCATCACATCGTAATGAGCCGGCCCTTGGGGGCTACCAATTGCTCATGTCAAAAATTTAAGGTACACAAGCATTAATCCATTATATTGAAAGGTTTATTGCTCAGTTGGTAGAGTACAAAGCTCTTAAAACCTTGTGGACGTGGGTTCAAGCCCTACGATGGAGGCTACATCATATGATGTTATTCTCCAATGAAGTATATATAAAGTCCCAGCTCAGTATTATCTTACTAAGCCGGCCCTTGGGGGCTACACTGGTTGAAGTTTTCATGAGTATAAGGTAATTACAAGTCCCATGTTGCTGCAAGCATGACAACCCGGCACTTGGGGGCTACATATGTGAAATACTCAGTTCTGACTAGTGATTGAGATGAACAACATGGATTTCTTCAAAGTGGTAATATTTATATTGAAGCAAGTCTTAAGTCATCACTTTGCTCTGCTCAAGACTTGGGGGCTACAGGTAATATGGATATGAGGGAGAGAAATCATCAAAAATCTCAGTTTTGACCCGGCGTAGGCAACAATTATGACTCGGCATCATCTGTTTATAACCCGGCAATTTTGGTAAACATAAATTGGCAAGATCTACATCTTCAAGCTGGCTGAAAATCAGATGAGTATTTCAAGACCAATATTTTTTAAGTCGGCGCTTTGGAAGCCGACTCAAGTGGATTATTTTTCGCAATATTTTTCTGTGAGAAACCGATGTCAGCAAATTGATTATGAGGCTGGCCTATTGACCCGGATTTTCTAGAAGAAGGAAATGACAAGGACTTAAGGATGATCGGGTGTCGGCTTACAAGAATATTTAACCCGGAGCACAACCTATCAAATTTATTTTTGAGTTATTTTGCAGGATCAATTTAATATGGATAAATCCAAATTAAATTGGGGGCTAATGTCGGGGATATACCCCGCAGTATGACCCGGCCGGACTTGGCGTTTCATTGGTAACCCGCCGGAGGATTGGCGACCCACGAGTCTGGCGGCTCACTGGTCTGGCGACTCATTAACCTGGCGACTTACTGATGGCCTCAACGGTGGGCCAGATAGAGGACAAGACCCGTTGGCCCAACAGGCGGTTCATGGAAGACCGACTTATGTTATGGTGGGCCTTCTTAAGATGAAAGCATAAAGAATATTCCCTTACAAAGGAAGCAAGACTAGGACTCCACTTGTAATAGAGTAATCCTAATCCTAATCGGACTAGTCATGTAAGCCGCCCCTTCAACATATATAAGGAGGGGCAGGGCACCCCAAGAGGGACAAGTTCCATAAGTTTGACAAGTTTTCACAATATAGGTTTAGACATACAAGTCAATAGCTCTCGAGATAGAGCACCCTTTTAATGGTGATCATCATCTTCAATATCTATGAAGCAGGATGTAGGCTTTTACCTCCATCGTGAGGGGCCGAACCTGGGTAAAACCTCGCGTCTCTCATCCCGCTCAACCCCTCTCAAGCTACTACATAGATGCGTTGGCCTCACGACTAAGTCCTTTTCATGAGGACATCTGCCATGAAAAATCCATGACAGTACTACCGGGAGCACCTGATAAGCTTGAACCCAAATCAAAGTAGTGCGTCTTCATAGGATACCCCAAAGAAACTATTGGGTACAACTTCTATCACAGATCCGAAGGCAAGATATTTTGTTGCTAAGAATGGATCCTTTCTAGAGAAGGAGTTTCTCTCGAAAGAAGTGAGTGGGAGGAAAGTAGAACTTGATGAGGTAACTGTACCTTCTCCCGAATTGGAAAGTAGTTCATCACAAAAATCAGTGCCAGTGATTCCTACACCATTTAGTGAGGAAGCTAATGATGATGATCATGAAACTTCAGATCAAGTTACTATCGAACCTCGTAGGTCAACCAAAGTACGGTCCGCACCAGACTGGTACGATAATCTTGTTCTGGAAGTCATGTTACTAGACCATGACGAACCTACGAACTATGAGGAAGCGATGATGAGCCCAGATTCTGCAAAATGGCTTGAGGCCATGAAATCTAAGATGGGATCCATGTATGAGAACAAAGTATGGACTTTGATTGACTTGCCTGATGACCGGTGAGTCATTGATAATAAATGGATCTTCAAGAGGAAGACGGACGCCGATAGTAGTGTTACTATCTACAAATCTCGAATTGTCGCAAAAATGTTTTCGACAAGTTCAAGGTGTTGACTACGATAACATTTTCTCACTCGTATTGATGCTTAAAAGTCTGTCCAAATCATGTTAGCAGTTGCCGCATTTTATGAAATCTGGCAAATGGATGTCAAAACTGCATTCCTTAATGGATTTCTTAAAGAAGAGTTGTATATGATGCAACCAGAAGGTTTTGTCGATCCTAAAGGTGCTAAAAAAGTGGGCAAGCTCCAGCGATCCATCTATGGACTGGTGCAAGCATCTCGGAGTTGGAATATATTCTTTGATAAAGTGATCAAAGCATATGGTTTTATACAGACTTGCGGTGAAGCCTGTATTTACAAAAAAGTGAGTGGGAGCACTACAACATTTCTGATAAGTATATGTGAATGGCATATTGTTGATCGGAAATAATGTAGAATTTTCTGGAAAGCATAAAGGAATGTTTGAAAGGAGTTTTTCAAAGAAAGACCTCGGTGAAGCTACTTACATATTGAGCATCAAGATCTACAGAGATAGATCAAGACGCTTGTATATTTTCAATGAATACATACCTTCACAAGATTTTGAAGTAGTTCAAAATGGAACAGTCAAAGAAGGAGTTCTTGCCTGTGTTGCAAGGTGTGAAGTTGAGTAAAGACTCAAAACACAAGCACGACAGAAATAGAAAGAGAATGGAAAGTCATTCCCTATGCCTCAGTCAAAGGTTCTACAAAGTATGCTATGTTGTGTACCAGACCTATTGTGTACCTCACCATAAGTTTGGCAAGAGGGTACACTAGTGATCCAGGAGTGGATCACTGGACATCGGTCAAAAATATCCTTAGTGGAATAAGGAAATGTTTCTCGGTTATGGAGGTGACAAAGAGTTCGTCGTAAAGAGTTACGTCAATGCAAGCTTTGACACGGATCTGGATGACTCTAAGTCTCGACCTAGATACATATTGAAAGTGGGAGCAATTAGCTAGAGCAGCTCTGTGCAAAGCATTGTAGACATAGAAAATTTGCAAAATAGATACGGCTCTGAATGTGGCAGACCCTTGACTAAATTTCTCTCACAACCAAAACATGATCACTCTTTGGGTGTTAATCACATAGCGATGTGAACTAGATTATTGACTCTAGTAAACCCTTTGGGTGTTAGCCACATGGAGATGTGAACTAATCACATAAAGATGTGAACTATTGGTGTTAAATCACATGACGATGTGAACTAGATTATTGGCTCTAGTACAAGTGGGAGACTGAACGAAATATGCCCTAGAGGAAATAATAAAGTTATTATTTATATTTCCTTATATCATGATAAATGTTTACTATTCATGCTAGAATTGTATTAACCAGAAACTTAGTACATGTGTGAATACATAGACAAACAGAGTGTCCCTAGTATGCCTCTACATGACTAGCTCGTTAATCAAAGATGGTTAAGTTTCCTAGCCATGGACATGTGTTCTTGAGGGAGTCCTAGATTAGGGGGTGTCCGGATGGTCGGACTATACCTTCAGCCGGACTCCTGGACTATGAAGATACAAGATTGAAGACTTCATCCCGTGTCCGGAAGGGACTTTCCTTGGCGTGGAAGGCAAGCTTGGCGATACGGATATGTAGATCTCCTACCATTGTAACCGACTTTGTGTAACCCTAACCCTCTCCGGTGTCTATATAAACCGGAGGGTTTTAGTCCGTAGGACAACATACAGAACAACAATCATACCATAGGCTAGCTTCTAGGGTTTAGCCTCTCCGATCTCGTGGTAGATCTACTCTTGCACTACCCATATCATCAATATTAATCAAGCAGGACGTAGGGTTTTACCTCCATCAAGAGGGCCCGAACCTGGTAAAACTTCGTGTCCCTTGCCTCCTGTTACCATCTAGCCTAGACGCACAGTTCGGGACCCCCTACCCGAGATCCGCCGGTTTTGACACCGACATTGGTGCTTCATTGAGAGTTCCTCTGTGTCGTCACCGTTAGGCTTGATGGCTCCTACGATCATCAATAGCGATGCAGTCCAGGGTGAGACCTTCCTCCCCGGACAGATCTTCGTCTTCGGCGGCTTCGCACTGCGGGCCAATTCGCTTGGCCATCTAGAGCAGATCGAAAGCTATGCCCCTGGCCGTCAGGTCAGATTTGGAAGTTTAAACTACACGGCTGACATCCGCGGGGACTTGATCTTCGACGGATTCGAGCCACTGCCGAGCGCGCCGCACTGTCACGGCGAGCATGATCTAGCTCTGCCGCCGAACAGTGCCCTGGAGGCCGCACCCGCATCGGCTTCGACCCTTAATTCGGAGCCAACTGCGCCGATCGAGGATGGGTGGTTGGACGCCGCCTCGGGGGCTGCGATCCCAACGGCAATCGAGCCGAACACCAGCCCCGCACTCCGCGAGACTTGTGACTCCAAGGAGCCGGACTCCTCTCCGGACTCCGAACCCTCCGCGCCCCTGCCGATCGAATCCGATTGGGCGCCGATCATGGAGTTTACTGCCGCAGACATCTTTCAGCACTCGCCTTTCGGTGATATTCTGAAGACACTACAGTCTCTCTCTTTATCAGGAGAGCCCTGGCCGGACTACGGTCAGCAAGGTTGGGATACGGACGATGAAGAAATTCAAAGCCCACCCACCACCCACTTTGTAGCCACTGTTGACGATTTAACCAACGTGCTTGACTTCGACTCCGAAGACATCGACGGTATGGACGCTGACGCAGGAGACGATGAAGAACCAGTGCCTATTGGGCCCTGGAAAGCCACCTCATCATATGACATATACATGGTGAACACCCCAAAAGAAGGAGATGGCGATGGAACAGCGGAGGACGACCCCTCCAAGAAACAGCCTAAGCGCCGGCGTCAGCGGCGCCGCTCAAAATCCCGCCAAAGCAAATATGCTGATTCCAACACGGGAGATAATAATACTCTGGAGAGTGCCAAATAAAACCCCCTCCAGTAAGATTCAGCACAGGAGGATGGAGAAGCCAGCCCTCATGAGAGAGCGGCAGACAGAGAGGTCGAGGACGATAATTATATGCCTCCCTCCGAAGACGAGGCAAGCCTCGACGACGACGAATTCGTCGTGCCAGAGGATCCCGTCGAGCAAGAGCGTTTTCAACGCAGGCTTATGGCCACGGCAAGAAGCCTCAAGAAAAAACAGCAACAGCTTAGAGCTGATCAAGATTTGCTAGTCAACAGATGGACTGAAGTCCTTGCGGCCGAAGAGCATAAACTCGAACGCCCCTCCAAGAGCTACCCAAAGCGCATGTTGCTACCCCGATTAGAGGAGGAAGCACTTAAACCTACATCACCAGCACTTGATATGGCCGACCGGCCACCTCGTGGCCACGACAGAGAGGCCTCTCGGCCCTCCACTCAAGCTGCACCCCGTACCAAGGCACGGGAAAATGCGCCAGACCTATGAGATATGTTGGAGGACAAGGCAAGGCAAACAAGATAGATCTATGGATTGCGTGGGCGCCCCACGACTCGAGACGATAATCGTCATGCCGGACACAAATCCGGTAGGGCCGAACACAGTAGACAAAGGTCATTGGAGCTACGTCGCGATATAGCCCAGTACAGAGGCGCCGCACACCCACTATGCTTCACAGAGGAAGTAATGGATCATCAAATCCCCGAGGGTTTCAAACCCGTAAACATCGAATCATATGATGGCACAACAGATCCTGCGGTGTGGATCGAGGATTATCTCCTTCATATCCACATGGCCCGCGGTGATGATCTCCACACCATCAAATACCTCCCACTCAAGCTTAAAGGACCAGCTCGGCATTGGCTTAACAGCTTGCCAACAGGATCAATCAGTTGTTGGGAGGACCTGGAAGCCGCATTCCTCGACAATTTCCAGGGCACTTATGTGCGACCACCAGACGCCGATGACCTAAGCCACGTAATTCAGCAGCCAGAGGAATCGGCCAGGCAATTCTGGACACGGTTCCTAACAAAGAAAAATCAAATAGTCGACTGTCCGGACGCAGAGGCCCTAGCAGCCTTCAAGCACAATATCCGTGACGAGTGGCTTGCCCGGCACCTTGGACAGGAAAAGCCGAAATCTATGGCAGCACTCATGACACTCATGACCCGCTTTTGCGCAGGAGAAGATAGCTGGCTTGCTCGTAGCAACAATATGACCAAGAACCCTGGTAATTCGGATACCAGGGATAGTAGTGGCAGGTCGCGTCGCAACAAGCAGAGGCACCGCATTAACGACGACATTGCTGAGGATACGACAGTTAATGCCGGATTCAGAGGCTATAAATCCGGTCAGCGGAAAAAGCCATTCAACAGAAATCCTAGGGGCCTGTCCAGTTTGGACCGAATACTCGACTGCTTGTGCCAGATACATGGCACCCCTGGAAAGCCGGCCAATCACACCAACAGGGATTGTTGGGTGTTCAAGCAGGCAGGCAAGTTAAATGCCGAACATAAAGACAAGGTGCTGCATAGCGATGACGACGAAGAGCCCTGGCCGCCGAACAACAGTGGACAGAAGGGTTTTCCCCCACAAGTGCGGACGGTGAACATGATATACGCAACCCACATCCCCAAGAGGGAGCGGAAGCGCGAGCCAGTCGCCCCAAAGTTCAACCCATGGTCCTCCTGCCCGATCACCTTTGATCGAAGGGACCATCCCACTAGCACCCATCATGGCGGATTCGCCGCATTGGTTCTAGACCCAATTATTGACGGATTTCATCTCACTAGAGTCCTTATGGACGGCGACAGCAGCCTGAACCTGCTTTACCAGGATACAGTGCGGAAAATGGGCATAGATCCCTCGAGGATTAAGTCCACCAAAATGACCTTTAAAGGCGTAATACCAGGTGTAGAGGCCAACTGTACAGGCTCAGTCACACTTGAAGTGGTCTTCGGATCTCCGGATAATTTCCGAAGCAAGGAGTTAATCTTCGACATAGTCCCATTCCGCAGTGGCTATCACGCACTGCTCGGGCGAACCACATTCGCCAAGTTCAATGCGGTACCGCACTATGCATACCTTAAGCTCAAGATGCCAGGCCCTCGAGGAGTAATTACGGTCAATGGAAACACTGAACGCTCCCTCCGAACGGAGGAGCAAACGGCGGCCCTTGCATCGGAAGTACAAAGCAGCCTCTCCAGGCAGTTCTCCAGTCCGACCATTAAACGTTCGGACACCGTCAAGCGCGCCCGGAGTAACCTACAACAAGACCGCCTGGCACGTTCCGAGCAGGCATAGCAATGCGGCTCCAACCCCAGCCCTCGCAAAAATGCGACACCAGTGCTTCACGTACATAACTACGCTCTAGAAATACCATGGGTACAGGGGGAGGGACACCATCACGGCATGCCCGAAACACGGCTTAAACCACACCAGGGGCTGCCGATTTTTTAATTTTCTCTTACTTTCAGGACTCCATTCTTCGGAAGGCCTGTTCGGCAGTTCAATTGCCGCACAAACGATGCAAGAACCAGGGAAGCAGACAAGCCATGCCGCATTACGGAACTCCTAGGTGGTCTCTATCACGAGCAGTATACCTATTTTGCATACCATTCCGCAGCCTGCCCCTGGAACGGACATGTTAAATAGTCCAACCTTTTGCTTATCACATTATTTGTATCGTTCTACTTTGATCACAACCCTTTTTAATAAACAATTCATAGCTTTTGTCTATTTTTGCATTAATCTTTTTTTACAAATATATGTTCCTTAACGACATGTTGCACCTGTACACTTTGGTATGGCTAAAATGCGCCAGGGGCTTTAGTACCCCTTAATATGGTGTGAGAAGTCCGAACACTTTAACAAGTGCGGCACCCCAAACTTATAGAATTATATGCATCGGCTCCGAATCATGTCTTGGGTCAATAGTTGGGTTTGCCCGGCTCCTATGTTTTGGTGCCTTACGTTCCGCTGTGTCGGCAAGGTAGCACTAGGAGAACTACTGCGATTGTGCCCCAGTTGAGCTGGGCCGAGCACCTCAGTAGAGAAAGCTAAGACTGACTGTCATGATGAAGCGAGAACTGGTCGCTGTTCGAGAGGTTTTTCGAGTCCCTAAAGACTTATGCCGCTTAGAGTGAGGAGTCGGCTCTGTCCGGCCAAGGCGTGGATAGCACCCCGAAATCGGTCTTCCGAATACCAGGGGCTTCGCCAAAATTTAAAATTATAGAATTCTATGGCTAAGTGAGAGTGTTCACGCATTATAGTCCGATTGCCTTGTTCGTTGTGCTGAACGCCTCCCTCGAAGGACCCAAACATGGGAAAAAGAGTGCTCAGGTTTATCCCCGAACACCCCAGCACTAGCGGCACGGGGGCAGAAGCCGACGACTCCCCATCTCTCAGAATTGATAAACAGCCGCATAGAAGGTAATATTTTAAATTCCAACAGCATTGCTTAGCGCATATGAACAAGTTTTCAGCGCACAGGACAAAACGAGCGAGTTTTACTCAAAAATTACATCCCTGGAACATTCATCCGCCACAAGGCGGGCACCCTTCAGAACATCCGTATAATAATTCTCGGGCTTGCGATGCTCTTTCCCCGGCGGTGGCCCGTCCTTCACAAGCTTCTCAGCATCCAGCTTGCCCCAGTGCACCTTAGCACGGGCAAGGGCCCTACAGGCACCTTCAATGCAGACGGAGCGCTTGATGACTTCGAGCCTTGGATAGGCCCCCACCAGCCGCCGCACCAGCCCGAAATAGCTCCCAGGCAGAACCTCTCCAGGCCACAGCTGAACTATGAGGCCCTTCATGGCCTATTCGGCCGCCTTGTGGAGCTCGACCAGTTGCTTCAGCTGGTTGCTCAGGGGCACGGGGTGTCCGGCCTCAGCATACTGAGACCAGAACACCTTCTCTGTCGAGCTGCCCTCCTCGGCTCGATAGAATGCGGCGGCATCGGACACGCAACGGGGAAGATCTGCGAATGCTCCTGGAGAGCTCCGGATTCGGGTAAGTAACAAGAACTCATGTTTATGTGTTTGCTTTGCATAAAGAATGCCTTAGCCTCCGCTATCTTTTTCACCGCATCCAACTCCTGGAGGGTCTTCTGGGATTCGGCCTTGGCAGACTTGGCATTTTCAATAGCCAACGCGAGCTCGGATGCTCGCGTCTTTGAGTCAAGCTCCAAACTCTCATGTTTTTTCATGAGAGCCTGGAGCTCTTGCCGCACCTTGCCAACCTGGGCCTCATACTTCTCCTGCTCGGTGCACTCAGTGGCCGCCCTCTTCTCGGCCTCGACCAGCGCTTGCTTAAGGGTCGCCACCTCAGATGTGGCCCCTACAATAGCCACGATAATCCTGTCATTTTTTGCAATTGCACTTTATATATATATATTTAAATAAGGTATTTCTTACCTTCCTTGTCCTCGAGTTGCTTCTTGGCACGCCCGAGCTCTTGCTCGAACTGCTCGAGGTTCTTCTTTAGCGTGTCCACCTCCGCAGTCAGTGCGGCGGACGCCAGCAGAGAAGCCTGCATACGCATATTGACTCCTTTTTGTTAGACTCCTGCGAATTTTATTTGATCCTCTATTCGGCTTTTCTTCCCGAACGCCAAACAGAGTATCAGGGGCTACTGTCTATGCGGTAATATTGTTTACACATTCTTTACTTACCTCAAAGCCGGTTAAAAGGCTAGCACAAGCTTCAGTCAGTCCGCTCTTGGCGGACTGAACCTTCTGGACCACCGCACTCATAATGGTGCGGTGCTCCTCATCGATGGAGGCGCATCTGAGCACCTCCAACAGATTGTCCGGCGCCTCCGGTTGGACGGGGGTCACCGGCACGGCGGGCTTGCTCCTCTTGGAAGGAGGTCGCCCGCCGGACTCTGGAACCTTTGAAGGTTCCGGAGCGGTGTCCGGCCTAGAGCCGGACTTGGAGCCCTGGGGGGTTTTATCCCCTTTACTCCTGGAGTCCGGGAGGTCGCCTTGCGGCGCCTCCAGGACCACCTCCTCCTGGCTTGGAACCTGTTGGGACAACACTTCGGCGTCGTCCGTAGGGCGGGGGGAGGTAGCCGGCGGAAGCGAATTCACATCCGACGAGTCCAGTGAACCGCTTGACGACGCGTCGAGCTGGTCTTTGGGTGGGCTGCATAATCATATTCGACATAAGGGAAAGCTGTGCAATAAAGGAATACTATGAATTACTCTGGTATCCGGATACTTACGATTTCGCCAAGGGCTTGGCCCTGAGCGGCCACTCCTCTCCGCCATCGTCGGCATTGGTGGAGTAATCCGGAGGAAGGGTTTTCCCCTTCTTGGACCCTTCGGCCTCCCCAGTGAGGGCGGCCTTCCTTTTTCTCTCTCCCCCCACTGGAGGGGGAGAGGTCCCTTCTTCTTCCTCCTCCTCGTCTTCACGGGAGGAATGCACCTTGGAGCCGTCGGATGATGAACCCGACACCTCCTGGCGCCGGGCACTTTTTCGAGTCCCCGTGGCCTTCTTCTCCGGCACCACATAGGGTGCCGGAACCAGCAGCTTCGCCAAGCGGGCATCGGCTGGGTCTTCTGGCAAAGGAGCCGGATAGTCGATCTGTCCGGACTTCGCCTGCCAATCCTGTCAAAGGTAAGGGAGCTTAGATCCCGCATAGAGTTAAACTATGAAAAACTAATACCCTGTAAAAGGTACAAACAACTTACCGCGCTAGCGTGACGCTGCATGCTGAATCCGCGATCCTCAGTAGCGGATGCGGGAGCCTCGGCGCCCTTGAAAAGCACCTTCCAGGCATCTTCGTACATCGTGTCGAAGAGCCTGCTCAGAGTTCGGTGCTGCGCCGAGTTGAACTCCCACAGATTGAAGGCCCGTTGTTGACACAGGAGGATCCGGCGGATGAGCATAACCTGGACTATGTTGATGAGCTTGAGCTGCTTGTCTACCAGGGTTTGGATGCATGTTTGCAGTCCAGTCACCTCTCTTTTGCTGCCCCACGATAGGCCCGTCTCTTTCCAGGACGTGAGCCGCGTTGGGGGTCCGGACCGGAACTTGGGGGCTGCAACCCACTCAGGGTCGCACGGCTCGGTGATGTAAAACCACCCCGATTGCCACCCCTTCAGGGTCTCCACAAAGGAGCCCTCGATCCATAAGACGTTGGGCATCTTGCCCACCATGGCGCCTCCGCACTCCGCCTGGTTGCCGCACACCACCTTCGGCTTGACATTGAAAGTCTTGAGCAATAGGCCGAAATGGGGGCGGATGCGGAGGAAAGCCTCGCACACGACGATAAACGCCGAGATCTTGAGGATGAAGTTCGGGGCCAGATCATGGAAATCCAGGCCGTATTAGAACATGAGTCCCTGGACGAATGGGTGGATAGGAAAGCCCAGTCCGCGGAGGAAGTGGGGAAGGAACACTACCCTCTCATGGGGCCTTGGGATGGGGAGGAGCCGCCCCTCTTCGGGAAGCCGGTACGCGATGTTGTTAGACAAGTATCCGACCTTCCTCAGTTTTTTGATGTGTCCCTCCGTGACGGAGGAGACCATCCACTTGCCTCCCGCTCCGGACATGGCTGGAGAAGGTTGAGGTGGGGAGTGCGGACTTGGGCGCTGGAGCTCGAGTGCGTGAAAATGGATAGGCAAAGGAGGAAGAAGGCGTAGGTGAAAAGGTGGATCCTTATCCCCTTATATGGGTGGACACAACTACGTGTACCCACCAGCCTGGTAAAACTCACCTATCTCCAAGCGCCGTAATCAATGGCGCGGTTGGGTTACCCACGTCCGTATTGATGAGAATCCCAGAATAAGGGGACACGATCTCTGCTTCGACGAGACGTGCCAAGGAAACCGCCTCGCATGACACGCTGAGGTGGGACAATAAAATGATTCGAATAAAGGCTTGGCCGTGGTGCGATGTCACACTACGGAATACGTTAGCAGATTAGATTTGTGTAAATATTATTCTCTCTATGGCAATATGTGGAAACTTATTTTGCAGAGCCGGACACAATCTTTGTGTTCAAAATCTTCTATGAAGTACTTGGGGGAGGAACCCGCCTTGCAATGCCGAAGACAATCTGCGCGCCAGACTCGTCGTCATTGAAGCCTGGTTCAGGGGCTACTGAGGGAGTCCTGGATTAGGGGGTGTCCGGATGGCCGGACTATACCTTCAGCCAGACTCCTGGACTATGAAGATACAAGATTGAAGACTTCGTCCCGTGTCCGGAAGGGACTTTCCTTGGTGTGGAAGGCAAGCTTGGCGATACGGATATGTAGATCTCCTACCATTGTAACCGACTTTGTGTAACCCTAACCCTCTCCGGTGCCTATATAAACCGGAGGGTTTTAGTCCGTAGGACAACATACAGAACAACAATCATACCATAGGCTAGCTTCTAGGGTTTAGCCTCTCCGATCTCGTGGTAGATCTACTCTTGTACTACCCATATCATCAATATTAATCAAGCAGGACATAGGGTTTTACCTCCATCAAGAGGGCCCGAACCTGGGTAAAACTTCGTGTCCCTTGCCTCCTGTTACCATCCGGCCTAGACACACAGTTCGGGACCCCCTACACAAGATCCGCCGGTTTTGACACCGACAGTTGTCATTTGATGAATGTGATCACATCATTAGAGAATGATGTGATGGACAAGACCCATCCGTTAGCTTAGCATAATTATCGTTTAGTTTTATTACTACTGCTTTCTTCATAACTTATACATGTTCCTCTGACTATGAGATTATGCAACTCCCGAATACCGGAGGAACACCTTGTGTGTTATCAAACGTCACAATATAACTAGGTGATTATAAAGATTCTATATAGGTGTATGCAATGGTGTTTGTTGAGTTGGCATAGATCGAGATTAGGATTTGTCACTCTGTCTATCGGAGAGGTATCTCTGGGCCCTCTCGGTAATGGACATCACTATAACTGTTGCAAGCAGTGTGACTAATGAGTTAGTTGCAGGATGATGCATTACAGAATGAGTAAAGAGGCTTGCCGGTAACGAGATTGAACTAGGTATTGAGATACCGACGATCGAATCTCGGGCAAGTAACATACCGATGACAAAGGGAACAACGTATATTGTTATGCAGTTTGACCGATAAAGATCTTCGTAGAATATGTAGTAATCAATACGAGCATCCAAGTTCCGCTATTGGTTATTGACCAGAAATGAGTTTCGGTCATGTCTACATAGTTCTCGAACTCGTAGGGTCTGCACGCTTAATGTTCTGTGACGATTTATATTATGAGTTATGTGATTTGATGACCGAAGTTTGTTCGGAGTCCCAGATGAGATCGGGGACATGACGAGGAGTCTCGAAATGGTCGAGACGTAAAGATCGATATATTGGAAGGCTATATTCGGACATCGTAAAGGTTCCGAGTGATTCGGGTATTTTTTGGAGTACAGGAGAGTTACGGGAATTCGTATTGGGCCTTAATGGGCCATACGGGAAAGGAGAGAAAGGCCTCAAGGGTGGCCGCACCCCTTCACCATGGACTGGTCCTAATTGGACTAGGGAAAGGGGGCACCCCCTTCCTTCCTTCTCCTTCTCCCTTCCCTTTTTCCTATTCCATGTGGGAGGTGGAATCCTACTAGGACTAGGGAGTCCTAGTAGGACTCCACACTTTGGGCACGTCCTATGAGGGCCGGCCTCCTCCTCCCTCCATCCTTTATATACGTGGCCAGGGGGCACCCCATAGACACACAAGTTGATCATTGATCCCTTAGCCGTGTGCGGTGCCCCCCTCCACCATAATCCACCTCGGTCATATCATCGTAGTGCTTAGGTGAAGCCATGCGCCGGTAGCTTCATCATCACTGTCATCACGCCATCGTGCTGACGAAGCTCTCCCTCGACACTCTGCTGGATCATGAGTTCGTGGGACGTCACCAAGCCGAACATGTGTAGATCGCAGAGCTGCCGTACTTTCGGTGCTAGGATCGGTCGATCGTGAAGACGTACGACTACATCAACCGCGTTGTTATAATGCTTCCGCTTACGATCTATGAGGGTATGTAGACAACACTCTCTCTCTCGTTGCTATGCATCACCATGATCTTGTGTGTGCGTATGAATTTTTTTGAAATTACTGTGCTCCCTAACAAAAACCAGTCCTGAAGCATGAAGGCAGAGAGCGGTAGAACCACTAGCGCGGTACTATCGCGCCCCCTTGCGGTACTACCGCAAGGCAGGATTAGTCTAGGTTGGGAAGGCACAGACATATAAAAATACATCCTTGGCAACTTCCGCTGAGTTTCGATCTATGAAAAAATCTGACATGGTACTACCGGAAGCCAGGAGCGGTACTACCGCATAGGGCGCGGATGTAAACAATTACATTCGCCCCTACTTCCGCTCGTGATGCTGTGCAGGCCTGAGGCCAAGGTACTACCGCGTCCAAGAAGCGGTACTTGTTGGGGATATACCCCGCGGTATGACCCGGCCGGATATATGACCTGGCCGGACTTGGCGTTTCATTGGTAACCCGCCGGAGGATTGGTGACTCACGAGTCTGGCGGCTCACTGGTCTAGAAACTAATTAACCTAGCGACTTACTGATGGCCTCAACGGCGGGTCAGATAGAGGACAAGACCTGGTGGCCCAATAGGCGGTTCATGGAAGACCGACTTATGTTATGGTGGGCCAGCTTAAGATGAAAGCATAAGGAATATTCCCTTACAAAGGAAGCAGGACTAGGACTCCACTTGTAATAGATTAATCCTAATCCTAATAGGACTAGTCATGTAAGCCGCCCCTTCAACATATATAAAAAGGGGCAGGGCACCCCAAGAGGGACAAGTTCCATAAGTTTGACAAGTTTTCACAAGTTAGGTTTAGACAGACAAGTCAATAACTCTCGAGATAGAGCACCCTTGTAATTGTGGTCATCATCTTCAGTATCAATGAAGCAGGATGTAGGCTTTTACCTCCATCGTGAGGGGCCGAACCTGGGTAAAACCTCGTGTCTCTCGTCCCACTCAAGCCCTCTCAAGCTACCACATAGATGCGTTGGCCTCACGACTAAGTCCTTTTCACGAGGACATCTACCGTGAAAAATCCACGACAGTACTACCATGAGCACCTGTGGTACTACCACGCCCATGGCCGGTACTACTGCACTGGCCTGCGGCACTACCGCTCTGAGGAGCAGTACTACTGCATGCCCTAGTTCAGCAACACTAGGAGTCCTTCCTTTTGCAGAGATACAGAGGATGCTCCAAAGAGCCAGAGGAAAGGTGGTGCAGAAAGGAATAGACGTGTACGTGATGATTCCACCCAAACCTTTCCAACGCGGACCCCCTCTTAATAGTACGGCTTTCCTACAACTCAAATCCACCAAAAAGAAACATAGAGAAACGCCGTCTTTAATAATCTTCAAGGGGCACCAAATCGTCTTGTGCTTAGGCATGATATATCTGAAATGCTCAATGCACACGATTAGTCTGCAAAAACATTGCCATCAATCACCAAAACTACTAAGGGATAAATATGCCCTTACACCCTCCATACCAACAACTTTCCGGGGGGTCATTATTTTTCGTTTTGATCATGGGACTGGGCATCCCGAATACCAACCCCTCTCATGAAAGGACAAGTGAATAAACACTTATCGTTAGAATAATCCGCTTAGCATGGAAGATACTGACCGCCTGTCGGTGTCGAAACCGACAGATCTCGGGGTAGGGGGTCCCGAGCTGTGGATTCCCGGATCGATGGAAACAGGAACGAAGGAGACGATGTTTTACCCAGGTTTGGGCCCTCTTGATGGAGGTAAAACCCTACGTCCAGCTCTTGTTTATATTGATGGAGTATCAAGTACAGAGTTGATCTACTGTGAGATCATATGTTGTGGTCTAAAACCTGAGGGTATGATGAATAATGTCATAATGATGTATCGACTAGCCTGGCCTCGGCTTATATAATGTACCGGAGGCCTAGGATAACAAGAGTCCTAGTCGAATATGTCAGTGGAGAGGAGTCCTTGTCTTGATCATCAAGTCTTTTGGAATATTCCTTGAATGCGGCATGGGCTGCCCAAAGTGGCCCATGAGTAAACCGCCATGGGGTCCTCGGCCCGATCCACCTGGTCGGGAGACAACGTGGTGAGTGAGGGAGTCCTGGACTAAGGGGTCCTCGGGCGTCCGGCCTGTTATCCATGGGCCGGACTGATGGGCTGTGAAGACATGAAGGCGGAAGACTGTACCCGTGTCCGGATTGGACTCTCCTTGGCGTGGAAGGCAAGCTTGGCGACCAACTATGAAGATTCCTTCTTATGTAAACGACTCTGTGTAAACCCTAGATCCCCTCGATGTCTATATAAACCGGAGGGGTTAGTCCGGAAAGGAGACATTCATTACCATAGTCATATAGGCTAGGCTCCTAGGGTTTAGCCATTACGATCTCGTGGTAGATCAACTCTTGTAACACTAATATTCATCAAGATCAATCAAGCAGGACGTAGGGTATTACCTCCATAGAGAGGGCCCGAACCTGGGTAAACATCTTGTCCCCTGTCTCCTATTACCATCGATCCTAGACGCACAGTTCGGGACCCCCTACCCGAGATCCGCCGGTTTTGACACCGACATTGGTGCTTTCATTGAGAGTTCCACTATGCCGTCGACGAAAGGCTCGATGGCTCGCCTTGTCCTTAAAGACAACATCACCTCCGGGAGAGCTCTGGCCCCAGGCCAAACCCTCCTGCTGGGCGGCTTTACTATGATCGCCCGTTCAGCCGTTGAGCAGACGATGACCTCTCGGGCCATCGAAAACCCCCTTCACATTAACTCTGAGCACTCCAAACAGATGGATCCGATAGAGTTTTCGTCTTTAAATGAACTCCTAGATCGCATCGCCATTTTGGGAATAGCCACAGACTACAATCGGATCGGGCCTAAAACCGATCAAGGAGAAATCGAGACCCTACCGGTCACCCACCAGATTGCGGTAGTCGTGGAGCAGGATGGCGAGTCTTCTTCTATACCGAAGATGGACTATGTTCGGATCGCCGATCAGGAAGAGCCGGATACTCACTCGCGAAAGGATGCGACCAGCCCTCCGAACATAGCATCGGACGACGGTCCTAAACAATCAGAAGATACTCCGGAACCCGGGCTGTTAAGCCCGGAAGGTCGTCAGACTCTGGACAGTCGGTCAGGCTGGGGTTTGGATTTAATTCCACCCACCCACCTAGATATACACGCTCTCATGAGCATAAAACAGTACTATCAGGAAACGGTCCACCACTTCTGGGCCAGATTCCTCCTTGTCAAAGACAAGGTAAATGATTGCCGTGACGAGGACACAATATCAGTGTTCTGCAACAATTCCGCGGATGGAGGAATCCTCAACGCCATCAATCATCGCCGCATACTGAAATTCGCTGAATTAGCAACCATCGCACAAAAGTACAACGCGATGGAGATCACCTGGAAAACTTAGGCAGCTCACTGGGAACCGTCAGTCCCAACTCAACTCCCCCTACAGGCGAAAAGGGCGCACCCTTGTGGCACGCCCAGTCCAACAGTCAAGAAACACAAAACTGCTATGCGGCACGGCGCCATTCTGGTGGGGTGGCTCGATGGCCCATGCAAAATACATACAACACCAGATACCATGGCAACCCACAGCCTTAGAGTATGTTGGATACTACGACAGGTAGCCAAGAGCGGCGAGGACATCCTTATCAAGGACGACCCAAAACGGCATCCCCTAGGGGACGATAACTCAGGAGTATTGACTGTCTTTGAGACATTCGCTTCAAACAACAAGCGCAAAAGGGCGCTTCGCAAGCTCGCCGAAGTCTGCCAAATTGCTGCGTTAAACCCCTGGAACGACACGGCTATAACATTTAACGCCGGTGACGAACCAAAGTACAAAATGGTACGAGCGCCAGTCACATTAGTCCTCAGTCCCATCGTGGACGGGTTTCGACTTACCAAGGTCCTCATCGACGGCGGCAGCAGACTAAACCTCATTTACGAGGACACACTCCATAAAATGGAAATAAACAGGAGCCGCATCATGCAAAGTAACACAACCTTCCAAGGAATTATTCCCAGTCGGGAGGCGCGGTGCGCGGGCAAAATCACACTTGACGTAGTATTCGGCAGGCCAGAGAACTATTGGTCTGAAAAAATAACTTTCCAAGTGGCCCCTTTCAGGAGCGGATATCATGCCCTATTGGGGCGGGATGCTTTCACACGCTTTCAGGCCATACCCCATTACGGATATATGAAGCTCAAAATGCCCAGACCAAACGGTATAGTCACTCTCGTCAGTGACCCAGACATAGCCCTCCACGCTGAAAACAAAACCACATCCCTGGCCCTGGAGGAGCTATCCGAAGCCCTCGCGGCTGACGAATTAACAACACTACGCTCCATGGTGTACAGGGATGACGTGATCCTCGACAAACGCCCTAAATCCACATCCTTCAAACCAGCAGAAGAAATAGTCAAATTCCAGGTCCACCCAACGGACCCCAAGAAGACAGCATCTATCGGAGCTCAACTGAACCCAACTGTTGACACCGCATTACGAGAGTTCCTGCGTGAAACTGGGACATATTTGCCTGGCACCCTTCAGATATGCTAGGGATCCCACGTGAGCTGGCCGAACATAGCCTCAATATATTAAAGGGATTTAAATGGTTAAGCAAACACTGTGGCGCTTTTTCGAACCCAAGAGACAAGCCATGGGGGAGGAGCTGGCCAAACTCATCGAGGCAGGATTCATTAGAGAAATCAAACATCAGGACTGGCTAGCAAACCTGGTGGTGGTACCAAAGAAGGACAAATCTTGGCGCCTGTGCGTCGATTTCAAAGACCTCAACAAGGCTTGCCCTAAGGATCCCTTCCCCCTCCCCCCGCATTGATCAAATCATCGATGCCACCGCAGGACACGACTCACTGTGTTTCCTCGATGCATATTTCAGATACCATCAAATCAAAATGAAGGAGTCCGATCAAGCCGCAACATCATTTATCACCCCATATGGGCCATTCAGTATCAACACCATGCCCTTTGGGCTCAAGAACACCGGCGCCACATACCAACGCATGATTCGAACTTGCCTGGAGAAACAAATCGACAAAACATAAGAAGCTTACGTCGATGATGTTGTCATCAAAACCAGGCACGTCGAAACACTAATAGACGACTTACGTCTTACATTCGACAACATCCGGGCGTATGACATTAAGCTCAACCCGGAAAAGTGTGTCTTCGGCATCCCCGCTTGAAAACTGCTGGGCTTCATCATTTCCAATAGAGGAATCGAAGCAAACCCAGCCAAAATCTAAGCTTTGTCACAATTGGCTAAGCCAACAGACCTTAAACAAGTTCAAAAGCTTGCGGGTTGCGTCGCAGCTCTAAGCCGCTTTATCTCCAGATTTGGAGAAAAGGCACTGCCACTCTATCGCCTTCTATGGTGAACCGACACTTCGAGTGGACGGACGCGGCAACAGCCGAACTACAGGTAATAAAAACCCTTCTTGTGAGCAATCCAATCCTGGCCGCACCAAACGTCAGTGAACCGATCTTATTATACATATCGGCAACACACCAGGTGGTGAGCGCTGTACTCGTCGTTGAACGAGAACAAGACGAACATAAATTCCCGCTTCGAAAGCTAGTATACTACGTATCTACTGTCCTTACACCATGCAAATCCCGGTACCCTCATTATCAAAAAATAGCATATGCAGTCTTCATGGCATCCCGAAAGCTCCGCCACTACTTCCAGGAGTGTTCGATTACGGTGGCCTCCGAAGTACCACTCAATGACATTATAAACAACCGCGATGCTACGGGCCGGATTGCCAAATGGGCCATTGAACTCCTCCCATTTGACATTACATATAAACCACGTCGAGCTATCAAATCCCAAGTACTGGCCGACTTCGTCGCCGAATGGACAGAGGCCGAACTCCCTAAAGAGTACGACACATACTCCAATTGGGTCATGTACTTTGACGGCTCCAAAATGCTGGCAGGGTTAGGAGCGGGCGTCATTTTAACGTCCCCTACTGGAGACATCGTCCAGTACCTTCTCCAAATACTAGACACAGACTCCAATAATGCAGCCGAATACGAGGCCTTATTACGCGGTCTCCGGATGGCTGTCTCTACGGGAATACAACGCCTAGAAGTACGCGGGGACTCCAACGTTGCAATATCTCAAATAAATGGAGATTTCGACACTAAAGGTCCGAAGATGGCAACGTATCATAACGCAGTCATAAAAATGTCGGCCCGGTTCGAGGGGCTCAAGTTCCATCATGTGGCTCGAGAAGGTAATCAAGCGGCGGATGTTCTTGCTCGTATCGGCGCTAAACGCGACCCCGTCCCACCTAATATTTTCTTGGAAAGGCTCCTTAAGCCATCCATGGTGTGGCAGGGGCAAAATGACAACACTAGTCCGAAACCAAGCATAGTCCAAGATCCCGGAAACACCGACGTAATCGAGGGCTCAGCCACCAAAATAACACCATCGGCGCATCTCATCATGGTAGTCATTGCCCCATGGACCGAACCCTTCCTAGCCTACCTCAATAGGAAAGAGCTTCCTGAGGACCAGAATGAGGCCCGCTGCATTGTCCGACGTTCAAAGGCCTACAAGGTTCATGATGGAGAACTCTACAGGAAAAGCGCCACCGGAGTCCTTCAACGATGTATATCCGAGGAAGAGGGGCGGAAGCTCTTGGCTTAAATTCATGCCAGACTCGACGGTCACCACGCCGCAGCTCGGGCCCTTGTTAGAAAGGCCTTCCGTACAAGGTTTTATTAGCCGACGGCCCAAGTAGATGCACATGACCTTGTCCAACGTTGCGTTGGATGCCAACTCTTTGCCAATCAAAGCCATATGCCCCCTACTGCCTTACAAACAATCCCCATCACTTGGCCTTTTGCAGTCTTGGGACTCGATATGGTTGGGCCCCTTAAAGGGGGAAGCCATAAGAAAAAATATCTACTGGTTATGGTGGACAAATTCACTAAGTGGATAGAGGCTAAGCCGGTCAAAACGGCTGAGTCCGGCCCGGTGATAGACTTCTTATCCGGTGTTGTGAACCGTTATGGTGTCCCACACAACATCATCACTGAGAACGACTCCAATTTCACAGCCAACGAGGTAAAAACCTGGTGCACTAATCTGGGTATTAAACTCGATTACGCCTCCGTCTACCACCCACAAACCAACGGTCAAGTCGAACGAGCCAACAGTCTTATTATGAGCGGCATCAAGCCCAGACTAGTGCGGTCTTTGAAAGAATCAGACAAGCACTGGGTTGAGGAGCTCGACTCCGTACTCTGGGGGTTGCGGACCACGCCCAACCGTACTACCGGATACACACCTTTCTTCATGGTGTATGGCGCAGAGGCCGTATTGCCCTTCGATATTATTCACGACTCACCTCGAGTGCATATGTACGAAGAGAGAGAAGCCGAGCTTGATCGGCAGGATGGCCTAGATGCCCTGGAGGAGGAATGCGATGTCGCAAAAGCCCGTTCAGCATTTTACCAACAACAGGCTCGAAGATATCAAAGCAGAGAAGTACGGACCAAGATTTACAATGTTGGCGAACTCGTTCTACGCCCGTCGGAGAATAAAAAGGACAAACTCAAGCCCAAATGCGACGGTCCCTTAATAATTGACGAAGTTTTCACTGGAGGAGCGTACCGTCTTCGCGATGCATCAGACAATCGCCTCGAGCCAAACCCCTGGAACGTGGCCAGACTCAGAAGATTCTATGCCTAGGGCCAAACCCCTTGTTCGTCTCCTCCTCCCCTATAAGTTTCCATTATTTTTCTCTCTTTTCCGATTATTTTTCTTTTTTCTTATTTCAAAGCTTTGGTATGGCTAGACCGCACACCATTGATACATACATCTTTAAATATGTACTCCACTTGTACCTGGGGGCTTCTTGAACGGAGGTTCTTGTCATTCCTTGAGCATCAAGCTCCTTACATATGAGTTTTTCCATATGTACCTTTTCTTTGCCACTATATGCATCAACATGACTTAAGTTTTGGCTAAGCTGGGTTGTCTGGCTCCTGTGCTTATGCCCTATGTTCCCGTTAGTTCGGCTAGGGCATAAAGGGAGCACCTCTGCGATTGTTACTGCCGGGTCATCTGATGTGTTAGACTGGGTGAAGCCGAAAGCTAGCGTTCTTAAGGGAATATTAGGTCGGTGAATTAAAGATGTTTTTTTTAAAAAAACTCACTCCATTGTGCACCCCCAGAAGTCATATAAACTTTGGTGTTCACATCACAATTCGGACATGCGCATTAAATGCATGCACACCCAGGGAAAGGAACCCTTAACGGAACTATTCACTCTGGAAGATGTTTCTTACGATATCAATGTAATATAACATAGCTAGCCGGATACGACTTGTCTATTTCAGCAACTATGACCCCTACGCCTAGTTTTCCAGGCATACCCCGACCTATTCGGCCGCGACGGTATTCGAAAACACTCCGCACCTTCGGGTCCGGAGGTTGAAGCGAAAAGGCCTGCCATGACAAATGATATACAATTTAGCTAGATGAGGAAAGTACACAGTCACTTGGACTCGAACACCTCTTCCTCTAGACCTTCCAACAGGCAGTCTAACTTACAATCCCGTTGGGAATATTTGGCGGCCACCTCTACTTGGTCATATACTATACTAACGGGAATTTCTTCCCCATTCGACCCTAGCGGTCCGACATGAGCCATGTGATTAGGATCCAGCTTGGTATATCACGTCTTCACCATGGCCCAGGCCTCTCGGGCACCCTCTCGGTAGGCAGATATCTTCCACAGCCGGATACGCTGCCGCGCTCCCTTGAACAGCTCTACCAGCTTCTCCATGCTTCCTGGAGGGGAGTCGGATGGCCATAAAGCCTTGGCTACACTCCGCATAGCCTGCCGAGCTTGCTCGTGCAACTGCGACAACCCTTGCAGAAGATCACTCGATGATACAGACACTTTCTCTTCGGGGCGGTTCGTCAATACACCTGAAATTACAACTATATCAGCTACCGTTACCTCCAAACTGCTATAAGATAAAAGCGGCCACGTACTGAATATGCCGCCTCGCAGTTTCTTGTTCTCCTTCACAGAGTCGGCTAGCTGCGTTCGCACATCTTTCAGTTCTTCGCCCAGTTTGGTCTTCAAATCTTGGAGTTTCTTTTTCTCTTGAACGACTTTTGTCAATACACGCTCGCCCGCTGCTAGTTGCTTTTTGGCTCCATGTTCTTCGCTTCGAGCGGCGTCCAGCTGCTCTCGTACTTGGTATAATGACCCAACACAAAGATTAGAACCCATATTCACACTATTGGTGTATCATTATGAATTTTCGAGAGAGGAAAATATTACCGGGAGATGCCTTGTATTTCTCCAGTTCGGCATTGGCAGCAAGTAGCTGGCGCTGAAACTTTTCTAGTTCCTGAGCTAGCTGGGTATTACTCTCTGTAAGGACCTGGTTGTACATTGATCCTTAAATCAGTTGTTTCAACTCCTTTAAGTCTCGGGGGCTACTGGCATATGGTTATCATAGTCAGACAAAGCGAATTTACCTACACATCTTTCAAATGTTGCTTTGTGGCCTAGTTAATCCCATCTCGAGCAGCCCGGATGTATGCATCGGCTGAGCTGAAGGCGTTAAACGACTCTTCTGAAAAGCCAGGGTCTTGTAAAATGGCCCGGCGGCACCGATTATTCATGGCACTCTCCGGTTCCGAGTTGGTGATGGATACATCATCCGAGTCCTCAGTTGGAGGACAGTCCGGCGTCGCCCCTGCATCAGCCCCCGTCTTCACGGCAGGATTTGAATCCTGGCTGTGGGAAGTATGGCCGCTCGAGCCTCCGGATATTGTCCAATGCACCTTCCTCCCGACACATGGAAAACGGGAAGGTCACGGTTGGACGTGACTGCTTAGGTACAGGTTGGTGAATTCATACCTCTTTGATGAAGGCATGGCAGTGTCTTCGTTCGCTTTCCAATTGGAAGGCTTGCCCGGCACGTGAGCCGATCTCTTCAAAATTGCCGACGTCTCCCCTGTGAAGCACGATACAGTGTGGTGGGTGAGGCAGAATAAGAGCACTCTTTTAGAGAAGGTGTTTCTTAATTATTTACATGTGAAGCAGGAAGAAGGCCAGGGTAGTCGGCGGTGATGGCCACTTTTGTTCCGTCATAGCTCATCTGGTAAAACACTCCCCCCGCAAGCACCACGAATATATCCGGATCCTCTTCAAACCCAGGATGTAGCTCCCGGTTGTGGATCTCCGGCTGTGGGGCCGGACTATGAAGTCCTTCGGTGACCTTCCGCCAGTGCTATCATAACAAATAGCGTTGAAATTTATCAAAAGTAATCCGGAAGGGGAATGAGTGGAATAGAGGGGTCGAAGCTTACCCAACTGGGAGGATCATACATGGAATACCCATCTCTGCGCTTAACGCGAAGAAACTCCTCTTCCTCCCCTTTAAACAGCTTGGCCAATATTTTGGCTAGAGTGATGGGGGTATCCGGACCCTTCCGGCCATAGCGGGAGGCGTCATCCTCTCCATTGTAGTGCCACATGGGCAGCCCTCTGTATTGTAGTGGCTGAACCACTCGTACTATGGAAATTGCCATTACCTCGATTATTGCGAGTCCGGACTGAGCGAGCGTCTTTATCTTGCTCATAAGCTGGCAAACTTCTATGCTGTCACGCTCTTCAAGACTTCGGGGATGCCAACTGTGGCATTTCTTCAGCGGAACACTTGCAAATTTAGGAAGACCCTTTCGAACTGGGACGGGAAGCGCGACGTCCTCAATATAGAACCATTCCGAAGGCCATTCTTCGGATGCCTTCCTTGGTGTACCGGACAGATATCCAGTATCAGCGATACGCCATACTTCGGCTCCACCCACTTCAAATATTGACCGCTCGTGATTACGCATGACAAGACAAAACAACTTCCTCCACAACTCGAAATGAGCCTCGATACCCAAGAATAGTTCGCATAAAGAAACTTAACCCGCAATGTGAGAATGGAGGCAGGGGTGAAGTTGTGCAGCTGGAGGCCGTAGTATTCCAAAGCCCTCAGAGGAACGGATGAATGGGAAACCCAACGCCCCTTAGTAGGTAGGGGACGAAACATACTCGTCCCCCCCGGATGGATTGGGGAAGTCCTCTGCCTGAATCTCACCGTCGAAGGAATCTAGCCCCGCTCGAACAGAAATTAGATCTGCGGGGGGGGGGGGGGGGGGGGGGGGAGAAATCCCTGCGTCTACAGCTTCGTCAATTGACTGTGGGACACTGAACATCTCTCCCACTGGCCTTTCTCTGGGCTGGAATGGGTGGAGGAGCTGGGGGCACTAGCCATGCTGGAATGGTTTCTCCTAAGCAGTTTCCGGGGATTTCCTCTGCGCGGTGCTGAATGGATCTAGGATCCAATCTCTTTAATAGGTGCTCTTCCTTGCATGGACGGGGTGTTATCTGCAAAAATACCCTGACCTTCCACCTTCGCTTGACACGTGGGAGGCGAAGTTATTTAACGCGTAGAAGCCGAGGGGAGCGACATTGAATCGATGGCCGAATACATCACTTGGAGATCATTAAAGGAGGAACCCGCCTTGCAATGCTGAAGACAATTTGTGTGCCTAACACCTCTCTATTGAAGACTGGTTCGGGGGCTACTCAGGGAGTCCTAGACTAAGGGGTCCTCGGGCGTCTGGCCTGTTATCCATGGGCTGGACTGATGGGTTGTGAAGACATGAAGGCCGAAGACTGTACCTGTGTCCGTATTGGACTCTCCTTGGCGTGGAAGGCAAGCTTGACGACCGACTATGAAGATTCCTTCTTATGTAACCGACTCTATGTAAACCCTAGATCCCCTCGGTGTCTATATAAACCGGAGGGGTTAGTCCGGAAAGGAGACATTCATTACCATAGTCATATAGGCTAGGCTTCTAGGGTTTAGCCATTACGATCTCGTGGTAGATCAACTCTTGTAACACTCATATTCATCAAGATCAATCAAGTAGGACGTAGGGTATTACCTCCATAGAGAGGGCCCGAACCTGGGTAAACATCGTGTCCCCCGTCTCCTATTACCATTGATCCTAGACGCACAGTTCGGGACCCCCTACCCGAGATCCACCAGTTTTGAAACCGACAGTGAGTACCCCCTAGTCCAGGACACCGTCAGTAGTCCCCTGAACCGGTCTTCAAGTTGGGGATGCTCCTCAATTCTTACGAACTACTCTTCATCTTCGGTCGTCGGTCTTGAAAACCGGTTCAACATATCTTCCCATCTTCGATGTTGAGGATCACCGAAGTGAGTCCAAAGAGTTTACATGTTGGGTATCTAAGGATCCCCTTTAAGTTATCGGCCGTTATCAATGCCTTGTTATTTTTACGCCCCCTCGGCTTTGAAGTGTTTCCCATGCGGCGGTGTCCTCTCGCGTCCGAGCTCCAACGGCGGACTGCATTCGAGGTATCTTTTGTAGCCGAGCACCAATGCCAGACCGCTTTCGAGCTTCAATGCCGGAATGTATCTAAGCTCCAATGCCGGACTGTATCCGAGGTGTCATAGATTACCTTGGTCTTGAAAAAGTTAAAAGGGTTCAAACGAGCTTAATACCGAAGGTTCCCTCTATGGAGCTAGCCACTTGCAACCGAGCTTTATGCCGGACTGCTTCTGAGGTATCTTTTGCGGTCGAGCACCAACCCCGGAGTGTATCCAAGGTGGTGCACCACCCCGGCCATGGGCTGATTGTTAAGAATTTGATTCCAAATTGTGCAATGTATTCTCTGCCGAGATATATAGCCGGTAGCCTTCAAGGTGCGTGTTGGCCTAATATTCGGGATGCACCTGAAGGATAAAATCAAACCGCTGACCCTAGTAGCCCCGGAGACTCAGGTCGATTCGTAAAATCAGCCTGATGATCAATTCCCAGCTCGGCAGCATACTTAGGAATAGAAACACGGTGTAATATATTATAGGAAATAGTGATTGGCAAACGGGCCCTTGAGAGGGGGTTTTGAGAAGTCGCCGTAATATATTAGCTTGATGCCGTATAAGTCCCAGATGGTACCTATTGTTGTCGGAAGACGTGTTTGTGCATAGTCCGGTCCAACTGAACACTGAGCACTTTGAATTTTTTGCATTGAATATGCAATGCAGTAGCCCCGAGACACTGGTCGGGTGGCAACACCAGATCAGGGGATTGATGTGCCCCTTTAATATTAGTGAATGATAAGCCCGAAGCCCAGTAGCCCCCGAGCCTTAATGCAGGCACGGGTGGTCGAATTAAGGATCGATATCCAGAGTAAAATCACAAATTATGCGTAATGATTCTATGTATCCAAGTAGTTTACATCATTAATGCTCGGATCCGTACTGTACAAAACTTTGTTGAACGACCATCGGCTTCAACCTCCTCGGCCAGAAGCCGGGGAGTGTTTGTCCTACTTTGTAAAACCGTTATAAGGGAAAATATTTATGGAAAACAAGGCAATCCGGCCATATAGTTTTATAAACAAAGGTACGCAGAGAGATATGAAACATCTTCCAAAGAAAATAATCCTGCCATCGATTCCTTTCTTTGGGTTGTCATGCTGATTGATACGTCTCCAACGTATCTATAATTTTTGATTGTTCCATGCTATTATATTATCTGTTTTGGATGTTAATGGGCTTATTTTCACACTTTTATATTATTTTTGGGACTAACCTATTAACCGGGGGGCCATCCCAAATTGCTGTTTTTTTTGCCTATTTTAGAGTTTCACCAAAAAGGAATATCAAACGGAGTCCAAACGGAATGAAACCTTCAGGAGCATTATTTTTGGAACAAACGTGACCCAGGAGACTTGGAGTGGACGTCAAGAAACAATCAAGGAGGCCACGAGGCAGGGGGTGCGCCCACCCCCCTAGGCACGCTCTCCACCCTTGTGGGCCCCTCGTTGCTCCACGGACCTACTTCCTCCTATATATATATATATCCATATACCCCGCAAACATCCAGGAGCACCACGAAAACCTAATTCCACCGCCGCAACCTTTTGTACCCAAGAGATCCCATCTTGGGGCCTTTTCTGGAGCTCCGCCGGAGGGGGCATTGATCATGGAGGGCCTCTACATCAACTCCATGGCCCCTCTGATGATGTGTGAGTAGTTTACTTCAGACCTTCGGGTCCATAGCTAGTAGCTAGATGGCTTCTTCTCTCTCTTTGGATCTCAATACAAAGTTCTCCTCGATTCTCTTGGAGATCTATTCGATGTAATCTTCTTTTGCGGTGTGTTTTTTGAGATCCGATGAATTGTGGGTTTATGATCCAGATTATCTATGAACAATATTTGAATCTTCTCTGAATTCTTTTAGGTATGATTGGTTTATCTTTGCAAGTCTCTTCGAATTATCAGTTTGGTTTGGCCTACTAGATTGATCTTTCTTGCAATGGGAGAAGTGCTTAGCTTTGGGTTCAATATTGCAGTGCTCGATCCCAGTGACAGAAAGGGAAACGACACGTATTGTATTGTTGCCATCGAGGATAAAAAGATGGGGTTTACATCATATTGCATGAGTTTATCCCTCTACATCATGCCATCTTACTTAAGGCGTTACTCTGTTCTTATGAACTTAATACTCTAGATGCAGGCTGGATAGCGGTCCATGTGTGGAGTAATAGTAGTAGATGCAGAATCGTTTCTGTCTACTTGTCTCGGACGTGATGCCTATATACATGATCATACCTAGATGTTCTCATAATTATTCACTTTTCTATCAATTCCTCGACAGTAATTTGTTCACCCACCGTAATACTTATGCTATCTTGAGAGAAGCCACTAGTGAAACCTATGGCCCCCGGGTCTATTCTCCATCATACAAGTTTCCAATCTATTTTATTTTGCAATCTTTACTTTCAATTTATAGCATAAAAATATGAAAAAAATATCTTATTATTATCATATCTATCAGATATCACTCTTGCAAGTGGCCGTGAAGGGATTGACAACCCCTTTATCGCGTTGGTTGCGAGGTTCTTATTTGTGTGTGTAGGTACAAGGTGACTCGCGCATTGTCTCCTACTGGATTGATACCTTGGTTCTAAAAAACTGAGGGAAATACTTATGCTGCTTTACTGCACCACCCTTTCCTCTTCAAGGGAAAACCAATGCAGTGCTCAAGAGGTAGCACTAATCATGATCATGAAACCTCACCTCCAATCAATGTGGGAGGAAAATATTGAGGATTTAGTTCGGGGAAAGTTCCCGAACTCTATGGTATCAATGAACCAAAATTTTCACTTCCGTCGTTGCTGACCAATTATATCCTTTAAGATCACTAGCTTTCGGCTTCACCCAGTCTGAGGTACTGACTCGGATAACCCGGTAGTAACAATCACAGAGGTGCTCCCTTTACCGCCTAGCCGAACAATCGGGAACGTAGGGGTAAGCATAGGTGCCAGGCAACCCAGCTTGGCCAAAATCTTAAGTCAAATTGATGCATATTTATGGCGTTATAACAATGATTGTGGAAGGTAGCCCTCGTATATTAAATACAAACGCCGATGATATGTTTATTTTGACTCCATTGCGACCATTTATCAGTTGAAAGTGGTCCATCGCCGGCTTCCAACCCCTTGTAGATGCTATGCAGGGTGTTATTCACGATAACAAAACAACCCTTAGCTGATGTCTCGGTGCCCGAAGGCAGTTGTGTTAGCGGAAACGAGGCAATCAGCTATGCGGGATTTATAACTTTCACTTAGTCATTGGAGCTTATAGTTGGGAGGCCAGTAACTAGCCCCCGGTTAGTGTTCGGCGCCAGTCGAGGTCAAGCCATAAACACTTCGGCCAATGTTATGAATGCCATCATTTAACACGGGGTGACCTCTATTGATCTTATAGTTTAATACAGTCATCGGATCGCTGACTAGTTTACACTTATTGTGACAGTCAGTTTTCAGCTTTCTTCATTGAGGCACTTAACCATGCTAGCTGGAAGCACAATCGTAGTGTTTCTCCCTTTGCACACCTAGCCGAACAAAGCGGAACGTAGGAGGCAAGCACAGGAGCCGGGCAACCCAACTATTGACCAAAGACACAATTCAAAACTGATGCATATAAAGCAATATCCGAGAACATTTTGCCGAGGACTCCTCGGAGTACCTTGGCTTTTGGTGGGTTCGGCTCAAGTTGCAGCCCCCTGTTGATATTGTCGATGCTTAAAAAGTGTCCGGGAGTGTACTGCGGGATTTATGCTCAAACCCAACACCGAGGTGCAAGTCGACAGGAAAAATGCCGAACTATGGGTCAAAAAAGATTTCCCAAGCTAGATTATTATGCAGGGTACCTCGGTCAAGAGGATGTCCCGCCTCATATAAGAAAAGCACACAAATAGATCAAAAAGTGCCATAAGCTTAAAGAACCAAAAAACTTATGCGGAAACCCTACGTCCGAACTAAATCAATTTTTTTTGTGCCAATCCAAAAATTGGTCTTAAAATTAGTTTGTGCTTCCGTCGTGCTTTAACATGACACATCCGATCTCAAAACATTGAGTGGGTCGGCCTTCAGCTTCAACCTCCTATCCTAAAGGCGGAGTACTTCTCGTTAGGCCAGTTTAGCGAACTAAACTCGAGCGGTCATTAGAGAGAAAATGGGCTATCTGGCTATTGACCACACACTCACATAGAAGGAGTGATAGAAAAAGATTTTGCAACAACTAGGAAGAAAACACATTTAATATAAAACGGCTCATATAAATTTAAGAGCCCCCAGTAAACTTGGGTAAGAGAAGTGTTTAAAAAAATAACGTATGTGAGCATGGTCGAACCGAATGCTGATTAAAAATTTAAAACTTTGAGCATAAAAGCGACTTAGCTGGTTAATGTGTTCGGCATTGATGACGCGGTCCGAGCTTACGGCGGGATGAGGTCCCAGACCCAAGCCGGTCCCGAGGTGGTAGAGCAAAGAGCTCGACGCTCCGAAGTGGCGACATAGCACGGCCGATGCAGGCCGGCAGTGTGACGTCGAAGTACCCGGTGTGCGTTAATGAAGTGATGACGAAGCCCCCGGTCCAGCCGAGGTGACAGCGCTGCCCAATCCGGATGATTTACCTGTGCATAGAAGATAGTGCAAGCCGGAGATAATAGGAATAATAATATAAAAAATTAATAAAAGTTGCGTGATTAATAATTTATGCAAGGTAAGTAATAAAAGAAATATGGCGCGTCGCCGAACACCTGACGAGGTAGGACCCTCTTGATGATGCCGAAGTCCCCGAGGCAACCGAACATGTCGGTATGGCAATTCAATCAACAAGGTGATCATGTGAGCGGATTTATGCCAATTGGGACGACGATGTTGGCTTGCCGAAGTGACCGCGTGACACAGTCGAAGTCGATCACCTACACACATAAAATAGTGCGGTCCAAAAAGAATAATATATATATATATATATATATATATATATATATATATATAAAATCCTTGCATAATTGCTTTTTGCAAAAATAATTTACTTAAAGAGATGTGGCCTGGCGCCGAAGTCAATGTTGATGCAGGGGATCGGCGTGACGCGGTGAAGGCGTGGCAAAGCCTGAATTCAAAGGCCGGTCCAAGTTCTGGATTTGGCATTCGCCAAACTGTATACGAAAACTGACCGAACCACCACACGACCGTCATTAATGGGGCTGCCATTTCACAGACCATTGTACAGATGATGGAACAAACCAGAGTAATAATTCATCAGAAAAAATAAATGTCGGTGTCAAAACCGGCGGATCTCGGGTAGGGGGTCCCGAACTGTGCGTCCAAGGCGGATGGTAACAGGAGGCAGGGGACACGATGTTTTACCTAGGTTCGGTCCCTCTTGATGGAGGTAAAACCCTACGTCCTGCTTGATTATTCTTGATAATATGAGTAGTACAAGAGTTGATCTACCATGAGATCGGAGAGGCTAAACCCTAGAAGCTAGCCTATGGTATGATTGTTTGTTGTCCTACGGACTAAAACCCTCCGGTTTATATAGACACTGGAGGGGGCTAGGGTTACACAAGGTCGGTTACAAAGGAGGAGATATACATATCCGTATTGTCTAGCTTGCCTTCCATGCCAAGTAGAGTCCCATCCGGACACGGGACGAAGTCTTCAATCTTGTGTCTTCATAGTCCAACAGTCCGGCCAAAGGATATAGTCCGGCTGTCCGGAGACCCCCTAATCCAGGACTCCCTCAGTAGCCCAAGAACCAGGCTTCAATGACGATGAGTCCGGCGCGCAGTGTTGTCTTCGGCATTGCAAGGCGGGTTCCTCCTCCGAACACACCACAGAAGAGTTTGAATACAAGGATAGTGTCCGACCCTACAAAATAAGTTCCACATACCATCGTAGAGAGAATAATATTTCCACAAGTCTAATCTACTAACATGTTTTAGCAGCATGGCATCACGCCATGGCCCGGTAATTATTCGAACCGTTTTTCTTTAACCAGCCCCGCACATAACACGAGGCGGTTTCTTGACACGTCTTGTCAAAGCAGAGATCGTGTTCCCTTTATTATGGGATTCTCATTAATACAGACATGGGTAACCCAACCATGCCTAGGACTCCTAGATTTTAGGCAAGTCCCAAACGTCCACGAGGAGGACGCTTGATATTCACCCTCTTTATAAAGGGACAAGGCTTTTACCTTTTTTCCTCCCGTGCTCAATCGAATCCTCCCCCCGCCTCGAGTTCTAACACCCAAAGCCAAGGTCAGGTGCTTCAGACCTTCAATCATGTCCAGATCCAGCCTTCAAGGCCGGTGGGTGCCTTCCTCCGTCATGGAGGAGGACATCAAGAAGTTGAGGGAGGCTAGATATCTGACCGCCGAAATTTTGCACAGGCTGCCCGCCCGAGGGCAGGTTGTCCCTACTCCCGAACCCAACGAGAGTGTTGTGTTCGTCTCCCACTTCCTTCGAGGACTAGGCCTCACTCTGGATCCCTTTGTTAGGGGTCTCATGTTCTATTACGGGCTGGATTTTCACGATCTGGGCCCGGATTCCCTTCTTCACATCTCGTCATTTATTGTCATGTGTGAGGCCTTCCTCCGCATTACCCCTCACTTCGGCCTGTGGCTCAAGACCTTCGATGTGAAGCCAAAGATGGTCGAGGGGCAGTACGCAGCGTGCGGAGGTGCTCTAATAAGCAAGATTGATGACGCTCCGTGGCCAAAGGGTTCCTTCCCAGAGGTGTCCGGATTGTGGCAACGGGAGTGGTTTTATGTCACAGCTCCCCGAAGTGCCAAGTGGGTAGCTTCCCCCACCTTTCGCTCGGGCCCTCCACCGCAACTGATGTCATGGATCAGCAGGGGGCTGAGCTGGGGTCCAGCCAAGGACGTGCCCATACTGCAAAGCCGCATCCAGGATCTCTTCGAGGGAGATTTCAGTCTGGTTATGGTAATGCAAGTTATGCTGGTTCGTCGAGTCCAGCCTTGCAAACGCCGGCCCCTCCGCATGTGGGAATTCAACCCGGAAGGACCGCGCACTATTCAGAATTTCCTCAGCATGACGCACAAGGAGATGTACAAGTCATTCTTCGGACCCCAAATAGAGTGTCCGGACACTACCGAGGACGTGGGCCTGAGCAGCAACCGCACCGCTACCCAAGTAAGTAATCCCATGGCAGAACACGCTGTCCGTTTATTTATCATGACATCATTCTAAAGAATCGCTCTTTGACCAGGACTAGATAAGAAAGGCGAAGATGATCCGGTGTTCGGCCACCCTTCCTGAGGGCTTGGACAATCCGGTGCTGGAAAAGATGCTCGAGCCAGCACCTTGCCTGGTGCCCTCAAAGGAAGATGAAGGAGGGAATAAAGAGGGCGAAAGCGGGCCTCCATCGCTACCTATTCCAACCAAGGGAATGAGCGCCTCCGCCAGGGAGGATAACCAAGGGGAAGAACTGCCATTCTCTCTCTCCGGGAAGGAAGAGGTCTACCTCTGAAGATCCGGAAACTAAGGTTTCCAAACGGGAGAAGAAATCTCCGCCAGGGGGACCTGCCTCGGAGGGTACTCTTGCCGCACAATGTCCACGCAGGGATCATCCCTCTACCGAGCTGTAAGTAAAATGGTATTCAATAACGAAAATATATTTCTCTATTTCCGAGGAGAATAATCGAAGCATTTATCTTGCAGTTCGGATCTTAGCCCTTCTCAGCTGAGCTCATCTTCGGGGGATCTTCTTCCGGAGACGATGGAGAGCGAAATGCCTCCCCCTGCCACACCGCCTTACGAAGCGGGCGACCTTGAGGTGTCGTCGCAGAGGGCTTCTCCTGATCCGGCAAGGCCAGAAGGTGATCCTATGGCCACCCGAAGTCCTCAGTATCCGGCTCTCGAAGAGAGCAATCAAAAGAGTCCGGCACCGTCTGGTGTGCGGTCGGATGTACGGAGGGATATGCTAGAGAAAGTGGCTATCTCAGAAGAGCACCGCACATTGATGGGTACGATGATCGAAAGGATTTTGTCCACCGAAAGCGGGCTGCATGAAGCCTTTATGAGTCTACTGACGGATTTTGAGGTATGTGAAATGATGTACATTTTTGAAGTACCGCACATTTTTAGATGTGCCCTGTGTAGATAGTAGCCCTTGAGACTCTGGTTGTTGTCGAAAATGGCGGCAAATAGAGGATCATAGTCCCAGGTAATAACCAGACTGCCTTTATGTGCAGGTGGTGGATGCTCCGGTGGCTAGCCGGACTGATGGGTATGCCGAACTAAAGCAGCAACTGGATGCGGCGGATGCCGACATCGTGCTTGTCAATGAGCGACTTGACGAGGCGTAGGGTCAGTGATTTTTCTGGCGATTGTCACATAATAAGAGCGGCCTGATGCCAGTATCTTTAATATGTTTGTGACTGCAGATGGAGCGGCCACCATGGAGACCCTTCGGGCGGAGCTTGCCCGAGCCAAGGAGCAAGCCAGGAGTAGCAATGCGGCCGCTTTAAAGGCGGCCGGAGAGTTAAGAGCCGAAAAGGTCACGCATAGTGAGAGCAAAGATAAAATGGCCAAGATGGCTGTAAAGTTAAAAGATACTGCCGACCGGTGCCAGCTTCTTGAAGAAGAAAACCGGGCGAAGGCGACGGACCTGGAAAAGGCCACGATGGCGACCAAAGACACCCGCTCTGCGATGAGAGCAAATAAGGAGGAGCTGTGTCAAGCCGGCAATATCGCGGCTGGGAAACCCTTTATGCTGCAGAGGAAGTTTGGAGATCCTCGGTATGCCCCTCTGGACCGGCTGTGGAGTTCGGCGGACGCATATCTGGACTTGGCAGTGAGTGCTATCGATGCGGCTGAATACTTCCGAGATCAAACAGATCGTGAAGTGGACAAGCTATTCTAGTCACAATTTAACGTTCCAGAGCATCTGCTTCCATTGACTGATCGGCTTGCCTAATGGGCCGAGCTGAATAGATTGTCCGGACTCGCCATGAGGTCTGTTGTGGATCATCTGTGGCTGGAAAGGCCAAAGCCGAACAACTATTTTAGTTTGGTGCGGCAGTTCCTTGGTGCGGTGCCGCGCATTAATGCGATGAAGAGGTCGGCGTGCATAGAAGGCTCGCGGATGGCCCTTGCCCGTGTCAAAACATACTGGGCGGAGATGGATGCCACCACTGTTGCGACGCAGGGTTCGGCCATAGGCCGAGTGGCTGCCGAGGACTATTTTGAAGATGTTCTTGAAGGCGCTCGTTCGATAGAGGCCCAGTGCTCGAAGAATATTATGTTTGAGTGACATGTATTCCCATTGTAAAAATAGTGTTTTGTTAAGTTTATCAAAGCTGTATTTATACTTTTGCCTGAAAGTATTATGAGGCCTCCTATGGGGCCGTTTATGTATATATGTATATAACCTGAAAGATTGCAGTCGTCGGCTTCAGCCCCCACGCATATAATGCGGGGGTGTTCACAGAAGACGCATGCATGTTCACACTTGATCCAATGTCTTGGTCCATTAAGGAGGTGATAGCGCAGCGAACTAGGCAACCGGACTATAATGCTTTAACACTTTCACTTAGCCAGAGGAGTTTGACAGTGGGGCTACTATATAGCCCCTGGTGGCTCCGCACTCATCCGAATTCGGGGTGCGTACATGCTTGGCCAGGAAACGGCCCTTCATTAAGGCAGAGGAATCCCGAAGATTCCGATAGGTCATCGAGTGGTTGACCAGTCTCACGCTATATCATGACAGTCAGTTTTCGGCTTTCTCTACTGAGGTGCTCGTCCGGATGAACCAGGGCACAATCGCAGTAGTTCTCCTGGTGCCGCCTTAGCCGATAGAGCGGAACGTAAGGCAGCAAAACACAGGAGCCGGGCAAACCCAACATTTGACCAAAGACATGATTCGGAGCTGATGCATATAAGGCCAAACTCGCGACGTCGAACACTCCCTAAGGTATTCGGTCTTTATGGTGTAAACCGGGCCTAAACAGTGCCCTTTGTAATAAGCCCCTAGTGTCCAGGTACGTGCATTATTCTGACGTGGCCACATGCCAAGACGTCAGCATCCTTCTCAATTGTACCGAGAATTCGAGGGATGTGTATCAACAAGAGACAGTAAAAAGGTTTACGCATGGTCTTAATCTAAAAAGAATCCTTGGAATGTGTCCCTGCTGCACATCTGCGCCTGTATCTCCGTTGTGCCATATTCTGGATGGGTGTAGCATGATGATCATCTGAAAAAGAGAGGAACTTAATTGACAAGTTGCCGTGCAAAAGGTAAGTTATACTAAATAAACACTATATAGTTCAAAATAAGTAAAGTTGAGCCTGATTGCCACTTGTGCGCGCGCGTTGAGCCCCTTGTATTGTAATAGGGGTATAGCCGTCAAACCTGTATCAATTACATATAGCTGTACCGGACTCGTCCAACCGTGTCCGTGGTCTTAACGACCTGTCAGATGCTTTAGTTGGTGAGGCCATTTGCGGCTGCCAAGGCAGCCGCACGGTCTTCCGTGCGCAAGGAGCGCTCAATATTTCCATTTTCTGTAATGATGCCGCGTGGACCGGGCATCTTAAGCATGAGAGAAGCGTAATGCGGTATTGCGTTAAAGCGAGCGAAAGCTTAGCGTCCGAGTAGTGCTTGATAGCCACTTTGGAACGGAGCGGTGTGGAAGGTTAACTTTTCGCTGCGGAAGTTATCGAGAAAGCCGAATATAACCTCTAGTAGTAGGGAGCCCGTGCAATGGGCTTCTGGGCCTGGCGTTACTCCTTTAAAGGTAGTATTGCTATGGCTAATTTTTGTTGGGTCTATCCCCATGTTACGGACTGTGTCCTGATATATCAGGTTTAAACTGCTGCCGCCGTCCATCAGGACTCGTGTGAAGTGGTATCTGTCAATTATTGGGTCTAATACCAAGGTAGCCCATCCTGCACGCTGGATACTTGCCGAGTAATCCCGATGGTCAAAGGTGATCGGTTGGGACAACCAGTGGCAGAACTCCGCGGTGATAGGCCCTAGGGCATGTGCCTCTAGGAGTGCCGCTTTGTTTCTCCCCTTTATCACATGTAACACGTTGACTGTTTTGACTTCTGGTGGGAATTTCTTCTGTTCCCCAGTGCTTTGCTTGCGAGGCTCATCCTCGTCTTCGCTTGGTGTATCATGCCCCTTATGTTCGGCGTTGAGCTTGCTGGACTGCTTGAAAACCCAACATTCCCTATGGGTATGATTTGCAGGCTTATCGGGGGTGTTGTGGATCTAACATATGTTATCCAGAATCTTGTTTAGGCTGGACAGTTCGTCTCTGTGGCCTTTGGAGGGCAACTTTTGCTGACCTGGCCGAGGGCTTCTGAATCCGGCATTTACCGCCATGCTCTTCGGGCTGTCTTCTTTATTCCGGCGCTTATTTTTGTTGCGTCGTGATTTCCCGTTTTCATCCCTGACTTCGGATGTACTTGGGTCGCTGGTGCTGCATTGGGCTAACCAGCTGTCCTTGCCTGCGCAAAAGTGGGTCATGAGGCTTGTTAATGCTTCCATTGTTCTCGGCTTTTCTTGGCCGAGGTGTCTGGCAAGCCATTTGTCTCGAACGCTATGCTTGAAAGCTGCTAAGGCTTCGGCGTCCGGACAGTCGACTATTTGGTTCTTTCTAGTGAGGAACCTGTTCCAAAGCTTTTGGGCTGACTCTCCGGGCTGTTGAGTTATATGACTTAAATCGTCTGCATCTGGTGGTTGGACATAGGTCCCTTGAAAATTTTCCCAAAAGGCGTCTTCGAGCTCTTCCCAGCTTCCAATGGAGTTTTCGGGGAGGCTTTTAAGCCAGTGCTGAGCTGGCCCTTTGAGCTTGAGTGGTAAGTACTTGATGGCGTGGAGATCGTCTCCCCGAGCCATATGGATATGGAGGATGTAGTCCTCAATCTAGACTCCAGGGTCTGTTGTTCCGTCGTACGCCTCTATGTTTACGGGTTTGAATCCCTCTGGAAATTCATGGTCCAGCACCTCATCGATGAAACATAGGGGGTGTGCGGCACCCCTGTATTTGGGTGTACCGTGGTTTTCAGATGTTTGTTGTATTGTATTGCATGCTGGAGCGCGCTTGCGTGGCCCGTATATGGATCTGGTTGCGCTGTCCTTTTGATGCGAGCCCTCGCGTGGATCACGTACTGGCTTATGTGCGGCGTCGTTTGCCGCTCTATGTTGGCCATGAGGTCGTCTATCCGACCGGATGGCCGTTTTAATTTTTGGTTGCGGGGGATCTAAGGCCTCCTCATCGAATTCAGGTAGCAACTTTTGCTTTGGGTAGCTCTTGGTGTGGCGATTACTGCCATACTTCGTTGCAGTGTTGAGTACTTCACTCCATCTGATTTTGAGTGTGTCTTGTGCAGCCCTGAGCCTTTGCTTCTGCTTTTTCAGACTCCTCGCAGTGGCAACCAGCCTTTGATGGGCATTCTGTTGCTCCGGGTGCCTGTCCGGTGTGATGTCCTCCGGACTATTATCTTCGACGGGGTCGGGTTGTTCGGTTTGATTCTCCGTGTTGCCCTGGTCGGGCGATGGTTCACCCTGCTCTATCGCCGGGTCTATATGATCGCTGTTTCTGCCAAGGCGGGATTTGGAGCGGCGCTTACGCCGCCGCTTTGACTGCTTCTCGAGGGAACAACCCTTCGCCGCGTCCTTCCGTTCCTCGTCGCCGTTTTCTTTGGGTGTGTCCACCATGTATACATCATATGATGAAGTGGGCGTCCAGTGCCCTCTGGGCAGTGGTTCCTGTTCGTCTCCTGCATTGTCGTCCGTACCGTCGATGTCTTCGGAGTCGAAGTCGAGCATGTAGGTCAAATCATCGACAGTGGCTACTAAGTGGGTGGTGGGTGGGGGCGAATTTCTTCGTCATCCGCATCCCAATCCTGCCGAACATAATTCAGCCCGGACTCTCCTGACAGGGAGAGAGACCTTAATGAGTTCAGTATGTCGCCGAAGAGACATCCGCGGAGGTAAACTCCATGATCGGCGCCCAATCGGATTCGATAGGTACGGGCGCAGGCGGTTCGGAGTCCATGGCCGGGGAGGAATCCGGTAGTTCGGCGTCACGACTCCCGTGAAGGGTAAGGTCGATACTTGGCTCGATCGCCGATGAGAGTGCGGCCTCCGTGGTGGGGTCTATCCAGCCGTCCATGGATGGCGCAACTGGCTCCGAATTAAGGGTCGGAGCAGTTGCCAGCGCGATCTCCTGGACACTGTCCGATGGCAGAGCTAAATGATGCTCATCGTGACCATGTGGCGCACGAAGCAGGGGCTCGAATCCGTCGAAGATCAAGTCTCCGCGGATATCGGCCGTGTAGTTTAAGCTTCCAAACCTGACCTGGTGGCCAGGGGCGTAACTCTCGATCTGCTCCAGATGACCAAGCGAGTTGGCCCGCAGTGCGAAGCCGCCGAATACAAAGATCTGTCCGGGGAGAAAAGTCTCACCCTGGACTGCATCGCCATCGATGATCGAAGGAGACATCAAGCCTAACGGCGACGACACAGAGGAACTCTCAATGAAAGCACCAATGTCGGTGTCAAAACCGGCGGATCTCGGGTAGGGGGTCCCGAACTATGCGTCTAAGGTGGATGGTAACAGGAGGCTGGGGACACGATGTTTTACCCAGGTTCGGGCCCTCTTGATGGAGGTAAAACCCTACGTCCTGCTTGATTATTCTTGATAATATGAGTAGTACAAGAGTTGATCTACCATGAGATCGGAGAGGCTAAACCCTAGAAGCTAGCCTATGGTATGATTGTCTGTTGTCCTACGGACTAAAACCCTTCGGTTTATATAGACACCGGAGGGGGCTAGGGTTACACAAGGTCGGTTACAAAGGAGGAGATATACATATCCGTATTGCCTAGCTTGCGTTCCACGCGAAGTAGAGTCCCATCCAGACACGGGACGAAGTCTTCAATCTTGTGTCTTCATAGTCCAACAGTCCGGCCAAAGGATATAGTCCGGCTGTCCGGAGACCCCCTAATCCAGGACTCCCTCAATAAACCCAAGCATGAAAAATTACTAGGATCAATAGCACCTGGTTTATCTGTTGTAGCAACATGAAGAAAGATTGCTCCCAAAATTGGGATTAGATCTGCACACCCATTTCCTAATGGGCGATGAAGCGACGACATGGCGATGCTGGCAAAGGTTGACTCGCCGAGGCAAATCCTCCGGTCCAGCTAACGTGACGAAGCTGGTCGGCTGGTGACACCGAAGTCTCCAGAGTAGGCTAATGAAGAGATGGCGAAGCCCCCGGTCTAGGCCGAGGTCACAGAGCGGGTCGGTAAGGAGACGTTGCAGCTACCATGTCAGCCGAGGTATTGAAGCAGTTCGGCATGATGGACATCAGCTTGAAGAAGCAACGGTGTGGCCATGCCGACGCTGGTCATAACTTGTGACGTGGTGAAAGCCGGATTGATGAAGTGACCGAGCAGCGATATCGGCGCGCCTGGCCCATGCAATCCGTGGGGCGACGGTGTTGGTGATAATCTAGTATTCGTGATGCCGAACTCTTGTTCGGCTTACCGAGCTGATGATCTGATAAGGTTGGGCTCGGCTCGATGAAGCGATGATCTGTCTAGCGCAGGTCAACAGACGTGGAGTAAAGGCTGGTTTGACACCGGCATGACGGCAAAGATTACCTTCGAAAAGGAGCAAAATTTGTGAGCATGTGTTCGTAAACAAAACACAATGCCCTACAAAGAGATTCTTCCAAAAAGGTTGTCCAGTATCCCATTCATGAAGAAAGATGAACTCGGGTCGGATTTGTATTCGCGCAGAAAATGGATCCGAAAAGTGATGCACTAATCGGAAGGTTCCTGGAGTTTGGACTGTTGGATCGAGCTGAAATTTTGAGAGGTGGTAGATATACGAATTCCTCAGCCGATCAACAGTTGGATCTTCCAAAGGACGTTCGAGCTAGATGCTGGACACCACGCTCCAAACTCGTTAAGATTCCCATCCAGATTCGACAGGGCTCCGGTATATCAGAGATCGGCAGAGATTGCTACATCGGAACGCGGCGAAATTTTACAGTGTTGTTGTAGAATCAACTCCGCACAATTCCACCGAAGGAATCGTCAAAGCGATGCTCAAGGAGGTGGTCGTAGCGGATACAAATTCACTGTTCAGAAAAACAACACGGTCGCCCGAGGGCAATGTTGATGTTGAGCCCTCGAGATCCATGGATAGTTCATCCATGATCATGATAGAGATCGGAGTTGATGATGAAGAGGACATCTGTCCGATCTTGACGATCCGAAGAGGAGCCTGGTTCTCGGACTAGCCGAGGTGACCAGTCGAGCCGGCGATGAAGACGCCGACGTTGCAGTTTGATCTGTAGACCAGCCATTGATCCATTGTCGATCACATAGTGGAACTCTCAATGAAAGCATCATTGTCGGTGTCAAAACCGGCAGATCTCGGGTAGGGGGTCCCGAGCTGTGGATTCTCGGATCAATGGTAACAGGAACGAAGAAGACGATGTTTTACCCAAGTTCGGGCCCTCTTGATGTTGGTAAAACCCTACGTCCTGCTCTTGCTTATATTGATGGAGTATCAAGTACAGAGTTGATCTACCACGATATCATATATTGTGGTCTAAAACCTGATGGTATGATGAATAATGTCATAATGATCTATCGACTAGCCTGGCCTCGGCTTATATAATGTACCGGAGGCCTAGGATAACAAGAGTCCTAGTCGAATACGTTGGTGGAGAGGAGTCCTTGTCTTGATCATCAAGTCTTGTGGAATATTCCTTGAATGCGGCATGGGCTGCCCAAAGTGTCCCTTGAGTAAACCGCCATGGGGGTCCTCGGCCCGATCCACCAGGTCGAAAGACGACGTGGTGAGTGCCCCCTAGTCCAGGACACCGTCATCGCCCCTGTCGCTCCATGAGTGGTACATACACACAAAACAGATGCTTATTTGAATGATTAGAGGTGGCACATTCAAATTTACTTGAAACGACAGAGTAACACTGCATATAGGTAGATATAGTGGACCCATCTGGAACAACTTTGGGTTTAAGGATTTGGATGCACAAAAAGTATTCCTGCTTAGTACATGTGAAGGCTAGCAAATAGATTGAGAAGCGACCAACTAGAGAGCAAAAACGGTCGTAATCATGCATTGAGAATAATTAACATCAAGTACGAGCATGAGTAGTATATAAACACCATGAACATAAATATCGTGGAGGCTATGTTGGCTTTAAATCAACTACATGCATGAACATGCGCCAAGTCTAGCCACTTGAATTCCCCTTCTTCAACACCATTGACAACCAAAATGATTTACACTTGTCTCTTCACCTATACCACCTCTAAATGTTATGGTTCATCATAGTTAATTGCTGCCTAATCCTTTAATTACTGAACATATTGTACTGTGAAATTTATTTACACTTGTCTCTTCTAATTTGAATTCCACGTTTCATATTTCAAGATTTCCAATTCGAATAATAAACTATAGAAAAAAATAAAATTAAACAGGAGCAAATAAAATAATGTGCACACGGTTAGAAAGAAAACAACATGTGCGATGAAAAATATAGACCTGACGGCTCTTTGACGTGAAACGTTTGCGATGCCCGACGGACGCACACACGGTTTTCCTCTCATATGCGTGTGCGATTCATGGTAATATGACAAACATTTCAAACCTGTTTGCGTGTGTGATAGGAATATCTATCACACATAGTTATGAAAATGGACACGTTGGCGTTAGTAGAGGCACCACACACATTTTACACTATTGAACTGTGTGCGATAACATACCTATCGCAAACACATCTGTAGATTAAATATTGATGTCCATCTTTTTCACACGACTATAGAGGCGTAATCGTTTCGGATGTCTCTCGGATCAGAAATGTAACGTCGAGATGTAACATGTGGGACTAGGGCGACTCTCATACGTTTATTCTATGGCGATCGTCAGTAGCCACTTGCCTATCCCCGACGATTTTTGGGTCGTGTGGGAAGGACCCCCCCTATCACACACACTCACTCGGTGACGGTTCAGAATGCCGTCGCAGAAAGGGGTTAAAAACCATGTGTATAGCACCTTATAGTACCAGTGCTAGTAGCTATGGCTTCTTCTCTCCTTTTGATCTTCAATACAATGTTCTCCTCGATGTTCTTGGAGATCTATTTGATGTAACTCATTTTGGCGGCATGTTTGTTGGGGTCCGATGAATTGTGGGTTTATGATCAGTTCTATCCATGAATACTATTTGAGTCTTTTTTGAACTCTTATATGCATGATTGTTATAGCCTCGTATTTCTTCTTCGAAACTTTGGTTTGGTTTGGCCAACTAGATTGATTTTTCTAGCCATGGGAAGATGTGCTTTGTGATGGGTTCGATCTTGAGGTGCTCAATCTCAGTGACAGATAGAGACATGGCACGCATGTATCATTATTATTAAGGGTAACAATATGGGTTTTATTCATACGTGAGTTTATTTTGCCTAAATCATGTCATCTTTATTATTGCATTACTCAATTTTTCCATGAACTTAATACACTAGATGCATGCTGGATAGCGGTCGATGTGTGGAGTAATAGTAATAGATGCAGGCAGGAGTCGGTCTACTAATCTTGGACATGATGCCTATATACGTGATCATTGCCTTGGATATCATCATGATTATTCGCATTTTTATCAATTGCCCAACAGTAATTTGTTTACCCACCGTATGTTATTTTCTTGAGAGAAGCCTCTAGAGGAAACTACGGCCCGGGTCTATTTCCTATCATATTAAATATAAAAATACCTTGCAGCACTTTTTCTTTATTTTTATTTTATGTTTTAGTTAGATATATTTATCAAATCTCATATAATTTACCCTATCTCAATACCGAGAAGGGATTGACAACCCCTCTTATGCATTGGGTTGCAAGTTTTTGTTGTTTGTGTGAAGGTGCTGTTTACATAGTGTTGCTTGGTTCTCCTATTGGATTGATAAAGTTGGTTTCATAACTGAGGGAAATACTTACCTTTGTTGTGATGCATCATCTTCTCCTCTTCAGGGAATTACCAACACATATACAAGCAATCACACACTCTCACCTTTGTGCGATTTGCTAGCCTCTTTGGTACCGTGCATTGCCCTTTTTCACCTCGAGAGACGGTGCAAATTTCGCCGGTGCATCCAAACCCCGTGATATGATACGCTCCGTCACACATAAGTCTCCTTATATCTTCCTCAAAATAGCCACCATACCTATCTATGATGCCATTTCCATAGCCATTCCAAGATATATTGCCATGCAACTTCCACCGTTCCATTCTTACGACATACACCTTGATTGTCATATTGCTTTGCATGATCATATAGCTGACATAGTATTTGTGGCACAACCACCATTCATCATTATCATACATGTTACACTAGCATTATTGCCCATCCCGGTACACCGCCAGAGGCATACATATGAGTCATATTGTTCTAGTTATCGACTTGTAAGTAAATAAAAGTGTGATGATCATCATTATTAGAGCATTCTCCTAGTGAGGAAAGGATGATGGAGACTATGATTCCCCCACAAGTCGGGACGAAGAACCATACGAAGAAAGGCCAAAAGATCCCAACAAAAAAGAGAGACAAAGAGAGAAGGGGCAATGTTACTATCCTTTTCCACACTTGCGCTTTAGAGTAGCACCATGTTTTTCATATAGTGAGTCTCATATGTTGTCACTTTCATATACTAGTGAGGATTATTCATTATAGAACTTGGCTTGTATATATATTCCAATGATGGGCTTCCTCAAATGCTTGAGGTCTTCATGAGTAAGAAAGTTGGATGCACACCCACTTAGTTTTCAGTTGAGCTTCCATACACTTATAGCTCTTTGTGCATCCGTTGCAAGGCAATCCCTACTCCTCGCATTGACATCAATTGATGGGCATCTCCATAGCCCGTTGATTAGTCGCATCGATCTAAGATGATCTTCCTTTTTTTGACTTCCCTTTATTAATCTCTATCACCACATTCTATTCCATCCATAGTGCTATGTCCATGGCTCAGGCTCATGTATTGCATGGGGTTGAAAAAGATGAAGCGTGCGGCACCCCAGCTCAGAGAAACTAGAACGCCTCGTATTCCAGCCCAGAGATGGAGGAGAAGTCTCTGGAATACGACATTGCTTGACATAGAACAAATCAGCTCTTATTAGAAGGATAATAATACAAGGGTCTGATGTTACAAAGAATCACATCAGCATAGCGGACCTACGCTTGTGATACTACACTTGCTCTATGCTAGCAGCGGAACAACTTGTAGTGGCGGAATACATCTAGCAGCGGAACAACGACGAAGGTGGTGAACTCCACTCTGCAGGGACTGTGGCTGGGACCTGATCTAGCTCGCAAGCACGGAAACCTCGACAAGAAATCAATCAATCATGGCATCACCTGCAATCTGGCATGACACGCCAGGTCAGTACATTGAATGTACTTGCAAGCTCACAACAACCAAAAGCATCAAGGCAAAACAACAACATAGCATTAAACAGGTTAATTAATTAACAACTACCATCATATGAAAGCTACTACTAAGCATGATATGAACTACTACAATACTAATAAACTAGCATCTCAGATCTCAAGAACCACATGAACCATCTCACACTTGGCTATCCGGCCAAGTAATATACCACCTCGATCACCCCGTGATCCAAAACATCCACATGATCACCTCGTGATCACCTCACAAAATGAATGATCATCCTCAAGATCATCTCAACTACATCATCTGCGTCCTATCGAACTGTTATTCCTCACAATATCAACATATACATCACCTATAAGTCATTCTGTCATGTGAGTGTTGATCGAATGGTGTGACCTAGTACGAATTTGAGCCATGACCGAGGACACGGCAATCGATAGATTAAACACACACACACTCTGCAGAGGTAGCGCACTTTACCCACACCATGGAACCCATGGCCTCGTGCTCCCATTCGGGTGGACCAATGGCGTTCCGACAAAACCGACCTACTGCCATGACACTCTCTCGGCCACTCCGACCAACACCCCTTTAGGGTTCAGTCCTGGGTTGCCCCATGCCTACCAAAGGCATCAACGGCCACCGTCATGGCAAAACACACACGGTCCCAAACGGGGATAAGAGATCTCAATACCAACTATGGGCACACAAGGTTATGTCTGCTTACCAGGCCAGGGTAATGCACGCCCATAACCTTCCCTCATTGGAGGCACCGACGAGAGGCATGACGATAGACCACATTAGGGCCTTCCCATAAAAGGAAAATGTGGTTGCACTGGAAAAATCCTGGTTCGGTGGCACCTGGCCAACTTAATGACGAAATTTATCCCCAACATATAATAGTGATAACTGATACTCTGCTATCATCTACCAACATGTAATCCAAGTCATAGAAATATCCAACAAATGATCCAAAGCATACTATCGACATATCAAAATACTCCCAGGATAGCATAACACTTCTATCATGATGAATCCAAGAACGATAATACTACTACTCAAATATCAAGAACTAGCTATCCAACTATGATCCACATGCAAGCATCATCTCCAACATCATACTCCAAAACATTATCAACTAGCATCATGATGAAAATAACACTAGCCACTAATAATCCAAAGGCAACATGTCATCCACATAATCATCAAAATATAAGTCCTAGAACTCCAAACAATATCATGGCAATAACAAGATCAAAACAATACTCCGAGAAATGCCATGAACAAATCACACATGGATAATGCAAATTTTAAACAAGTTCAAATAATTTAAACCATGTCACTGCATTGAAATCATGCAAATGGAGGGTGTGGCTTTCCTGGGGTGAAGGGATTCATCGGGAAGGAGTGCGAGAAGCTCGCGGAAAGAATCGCCGGAAAACATTCTCTCTCGGAGGGGGCTGAATAAGGGCAAGGGCATAATGGTCATTTTCAGAATTTTAACCAACGGGCTCGACGAGACGTAGAAGTGGGCTTTGGAATCACCTCATTTGGAGTTATGAGTGAAAAGTTGTGATAGTTTTTCTGCTAGGGACCTATCTGTAAGAAAATCTTCACAAATAGGCCCTCAGCCGGAAAAACTGAACATGTCTTTTCTAAAATATGTTTTCCAGAAGGGAAAACACATTCTGGCCTGAGGGAGAGGAGGAACACGCTTTCGTGGAGGGGAGACGTATTCGGGGGCGGGGCCAGCGAGCTGGGACGGGGCGTTGGGTGGCGATTGCCGGCGACTCCGGGCACGTCAACGGGGGCGGGGCCAGCGAGCTGGGACGCTGACGCGCGGGGCCCACCTGTAGGTCACCTCCTTCTTCTGCCTTCGCTGCACGCCCGCGAGGTAGAGGGAGGCTGCCGGCGTTGGGTGGCGATTGCCGGCGACTCCGGGCACCGCAGGCGACGCTCCGCCTACGTACGAGATCAGCGTGAAGGGGCGCATTCAATGGTGCACGAACCAGCCGCCGGTGAGGCTGGAGATGGCGGCGGCTTGGACTCCGGCGGAGGTGGCCTTCGGCCAAGATGGGGGCACGCGGCGATGTGAGCTCCGGCGAAGAACGGGGTAGATGGGGAGGATCGTCGGTGACTAGGTGGTGCGCTAGTGGTGGTAGAAGGAGGAGAGGGACTCAGGCTCGAGTGAATTTAGCTGGAGGACTGAGGTGGCCACGGTGGCTGTTAGCAGTCTACCTGTAGTCTTAGCAGCCTAACTGCAGCTGACCGAGTCGTGCACCTCCTGCACGATCTCCACTCTCCTGCGCACGTAGCGCCCCTGTACAGCGCGCTCCGGCGCCCCCTATTGTAACTCCTTATATTGATGATCAACACGCAGTCAGCACCCAAGGTGCATTGGCTTCTCTTTGCACTTGTCTACATGGTATCAGATGCTGGCATCGTCCTGCGCCTGTAACTCCTTCCGCTGCCACTCTTCCTCCCGGCGCCAGCCATGGCTGCACCATCGCCGCCGCCCCCACCCCCTCCCCCACCGCGCCGCGATCTTGCAGGCGCCATGGATGCTGTTGCCTCGCCCGCTTCTGGGCGCCCTGCCCTTATCACACCTGCAGCTCTCGCGGCTGCCCTTCCCGGCGCCGGCTCCGCTCCGATCGCCGTCGTGCCCATTGTCGCGGCCCCTTCGCTACTCTCCGGCATCTTCATCAACCAGCATGTGCCGCTCGTCCTCAACCTCACTCCGCCCAACTTCTCCCAGTGGCGGACGCTTTTTGAGGTGACCTTCCAAAAGACGGGGGTGTTCTCTCATCTCTCCGGGCCGCCTCGCCCCACCGACCCCGTTTGGGTGCAAGACGACGTGCACATTGTCTCGTGGCTGTACACCCGCATCAGTCCGGAGATCTTCGGGCTGGTTCACCAGCGCGGAGCCACGGCCGCTGAGCTGTGGGCGGCGATCACCTCCCTCTTCCTGGAGAACCGCGAGCACCAAGCCGTCTTCCTCGCTACCGAGTTTCGACGCATCGATCAGGGATCAGGCTCCGTCATGTCCTACTTCGCGCACCTCAAAGAGTGCGCGGATCGCCTGGCAGACCTCAGGGAGCTCGTCACCTATCGGGACCAGGTTCTAAACATGTTTCGTGGCCTGCATCCTCGTCTTCACTACGCCATACCTATACTAACGATGCAGACCCCCTTCCCGACGTTTCTCCGCTGTCATGCCTTCCTCCTCCTTGAGGAGAGCCTCCAGGCATCGGAGAGCTCCACCGACATGGCGCTTCACGCCGCCCGCGCTCCCTCCGGCTCCAACTCCGGTGGGGCCCCCAACTCCGGCGGGGCTCACAACTCCGCCGGGGCACCCCCCCATGGTGGTGGTAGCAACCACCGCAACGGGGGCCGAGGCAAGGGCAATGGCAAGGATGTCGATCACTCCGGCGGTGCCTCCTCCTTGCGCTCCCCTGCTCCGTATCCACCTTGGACGGGCATGGTGCACGCCTGGCCCATGCCCTGGCGTCCGCACGCCCCTGGCACCGGAGTGCTCGGACCGCGCCCTGGCGCTCCTGCGCCGTTCGCGGGCGTCGCTTCGCACCACGGCGTCCCACCTGCGGTCCCACCCGGCGCCTCGCCCACCGTCTAGACGCCCGGCGTTGTGCCCCCCACCCGCTGTATGGAGCACCAGCAACGAGCACCCCTCCCCCCGCTCCCGCATGGGATCAGGCGGCCCTTGTGCAGGCCCTCAACACCCTCGGAGTGCAGCAGCAGCACACCGCTGCTCCGGGTGTGGACTGGTACCTTGACACGGGTGCAACATCACACATGGCGTCCACGTCGGGTATGCTCTCTTTGTCTCATCCCTGTCATTCTTCAGGCATTGTGTTCGGCAATGGTTGATCGCTTGCGTTCACGCACACGGGTCATGCCTCCATCCCCACTACCGGTTCCCCCCTCTCTCTAAACCACGTCCTTGTTTTGCCGCACCTAATCAAAAACCTCATATCTGTTAAGAAACTTGCACACGACAACCCTGTCAACGTTGAGTTTGATGATATTGGTTTTTTTGTGAAGGATCGAAGGACGAAGAGGGTGATTCTCTGATGTAAATACCCTGACAATGATCTCTACCCTGTGTCCCTGCCCGCACTGCACCAAGAACTTACTGCCGTCTCTACCGATCTGTGGCACCATCGCCTGAGGCACCCGCACCACGATGCTCTTCGACTTGCGCTCAGGCACTCCTCTGAAGCAGCTCACGGCGTGCCCGCCTCTATCTGTCATGCATGCCAATTAGGAAAAAGCACTCGTCTGCCATTTAGTTCCTCTGAACATTTGTCATATTTCCCTTTTCAGTTAGTGCATTGTGATGTCTGGACCTCCCCTGTAACTAGTAATTCTGGTTTGCAATACTATCTAGTTGTGCTTCATGATTACAGCCATTTTGTATAGACTTTCCTTCTCCGTCACAAATCTGATGTGTTGCCCACGCTACAAAAATTCCAAGCCCTAGTACGTACTCACTTCCAGCTCGACATCCTCACTATACAAACCGACAATGGCCGGGAATTCGACAACCACGCAGCGCGTGCGTTCCTATCCACGCATGGCATACTCCTTCGTATGTCCTGCCCGTATACTTCCCCCCAGAATGGACGAGCATAGCGCATCCTTAGAACACTTAATGACATAGTTCGCACCATCCTAATACATGCCAACATTCCATTCACGTACTGGGCCGAGGCCCTGAACACAACCACGTTCTTGCTTAATCGTCGCCCATGTCGTGCACGTCAGTCCCACACCCCCTTCTACCTAATCTTCTGTGTCCATCCCGATTATTCGGCCATGCGAGTGTTTGGATGCCTCTGTTACCCAAACCTCTCAGCCACTACCGCCCACAAGCTTGCCCCTCGATCTGCCCCTTGTGTTTTCCTTGGGTACTCGCCGGATCACAAGGGGTATCGATGCCTAAACCAAGCCACCAATCGAGTCATCACCTCGCGTCACGTCGTGTTCGACGAGACACAATTCCCCTTCCGTCCCACGGTGACCGCGCCGCCCCCCACTCTAGATGATGAGCAGCTGGCACCTCCCTCCCCGCACCTCAACCCACAATGCGCCCCCACCGTATGCCCCGCACCGAACCCGACTCCACGCCTAACCCTCACTGATCACGCTGCCGAAGTAGCCAGCTCGGGCGCTGTGGTCACTCCACCTGCTACCTTGGTGACACCACCGACATGCGATAACGCTGCTGATGCAGCCACACCCGCATGCGATAATGCCGCCATGGCCGCAGATCCACCAAACCTACAGGCAACCTCTCCCACTGTCACGTTGCCTTCGCCGCCGACACCCCGTTGTCCTCGCGCTCCCTGCCCAGCACCCATACCCACCCACCCCATGATGACACGAGCGCAGCGTGGTGTCTTCCGTCCCAACCCAAGTATCATGAGAGTCACACTGCCTCCACCATATCTCCTGTTCCCACCTCTGTGCGTATTGCTTTGCATGACCCAAATTGGCGAGCTGCGATGCTGGATGAATACAGGGCCCTGGTGGTGAACAGGACATGGACGCTCGTGCCGCGCCCCGCTGGCGCCAATATCATCTCCGGGAAATGGCTCTTTAGGCACAAATTCAAGGCTGACGGATCGCTCGAACGCTACAAGGCCAGGTGGGTCGTCCGCGGCTTCTCTGAATGGTCGGGTATTGACTTTGACGAGACGTTCTCCCCCGTCGTCAAGTCCGCTACCATTCGCGCGGTTCTCGCCATTACGGCTGCTCGAGACTGGCCGGTGCATCAAATGGACGTCAACAACGCGTTCCTGCAGGGTTATCTCACCGAGCGCGTCTACTGCCAGCAACCGGCCGGCTTCATCGACGACAGCCGCCCCCAGCACGTCTGCCTCCTCGACAGGTCTCTGTACGGGTTGAAGCAAGCCCCCCATGCTTGGTTTGATTGCTTCGCTGCACACCTCCGGCGGATGGGTTTCGTGGCCGCACGGTCAGACCCGTCTTTGTTCGTGCTTCGGCACTCTGGTGAGACAGCCTACCTGCTGTTGTACATGGATGATATCATCGTCACTGCAACAACATCTCTTGTCCGAGTTCTCGATGAAGGACCTCGGCCCTCTGCACTATTTCCTTGGGATCAGGGTCACCCGCGACGCCACCGGCTTCTTCCTCTCACAGAGCAAGTACGCCGATGAGCTTCTGGACCGTGCCAATATGGTGCAGTGCAAGGCGGTGACCACGCCCGTCGACACCCGGTGCAAGCTCTTTGCTGACGCCGGACTGCCCGTCGTTGATGCCTCGGAATAGCGCAACATCGTGGGCGCTCTACAGTATCTCACCATGACACGGCCGGACCTCGCGTACGTGGTTCAACAGGCGTGCTTATCCATGCACGACCCCCGGGAGCAGCACCTGACATTCGTTAAGTGCATTCTGCGCTATGTGCGTGGCTCCTCCACCCATGGACTGCACCTCCAACGCTCCTCTTCGCTCGACTTGGTCGCCTACTCCGACGCCGACTGGGTCGGCTGTACCGACACCCGTCGCTCGATGTCGGGCTACGCCATCTTCCTTGGTGACTCTCTTGTGTCGTGGTTGTCCAAGCGCCAGCCCACAGTCTCCCGCTCCAGCGCCGAGGCAAAGTACCGGGCGGTCGCCAACGCCGTCAAGGAATGCTGTTGGCTCTAGCAATTGCTCGGCGAGCTTCATGTCCCTCTCCGGCAAGCTACAGTGGTCTACTGCGACAACATCTCCTCGGTTTATATGGCGGCTAACCCCGTTCACCACCGCCGTACCAAGCACATCGAGATCGACATCCACTTCGTCCGCGAAAAGGTTGCGCTCGGCCAGCTACGCGTGCTCCACGTGCCGACCTCGCACCAATTTGCGGACATGATGACCAAGGGACTCCCTAGTCCAGCGTTCCAAGAGTTCAGAGCCAGCTTGTGCGTCCGGCCACCGGACGCTGCAGCTGCGGTGGGGTGTTAGCAGTCTACCTGTAGTCTTAGCAGCCTAACTATAGCTGACCGAGTCGTGCACCTCCTGCACGATCTCCACTCTCCTGCGCACGTCGCGCCCCTGTACAGCGCGCTCCGGCGCCCCCTGTTGTAACTCCTTATATTGATGATCAACACGCAGTCAGCACCCAAGGTGAATTGGCTTCTCTTTCCACTTGTCTACAGTGGCAATGGAGGAGCAGGAGGGGCTCCGGGGCTCGGGGAAGGGGCTAGGCGGGATCAGAGGAGGATGGGGAGGCCAGTGGTGAAGAGAGACGGGGTCCGGAGGCCTTTTTATAGGCGGGTGAGGGAGGTCGTGGCCGAGTTCTGCCGTTCGAGCTCGGCCAAAGCTCTAGCGAGGCTCAGCGAGCACGGGCAAACACGGGAACACGACGAGGAGGAGCGGACGAAGGTCACAGAGCAGCAGGAGCCAAGGGGGAGCGGATGAAGAAGAGACGAGCGCCATTAATGCCTTGTTGGCCACTGTTCGCCGTGGGCGCGCGGCAGTGAGCATCGGTGAGGAAACTTCCAGAGGGGGAGAGGGGTCCAGGGAACGGAGATGACGAGATGAAGATGCTGGACATGCTCACGCGCACGAAGCCGATGAGAGGAAAAGAGGTCGAAGCGCAAACGACGCCCTGGACGCGGCCACTGTGGACAGAGCGCATAAATGGGCATGCCAGCTACGCGGTCACCACAAGACAATGCACATGGAGGTCACGAGAGGATTTCAAACTATGTCTGGGCTGAAGTCCTTCCAAGATAGAGCATTTATGACGCTATGGCTTGATCTGAGGCACAGTGGTTAAGTTGGAACTAAGGTCTGAAGTTTGTTCCATCAAACTTGGCAGAGCATTGCTGATCAACAGGAAAGGGATTGGAGCCAGTGGTGTTGTCTGGGATGATTAACTATGGAAGGACTATGATCCTGGAGATTTTGAGGATAAATGGACCAAGGCTTAATATAGTTGCTTTGCAACTCACCAAAATGGTCTAGAAAATGGATCAAGCTGATGCACTCAAATGGTGTGGCCACTTGAGCTGAAATTGGGTATATCATGATGATTTGGTCATAAGAATGGGCTGTACAAATTTCATACCAAATGGACAAGCCAAAGTGGTACTTGTTTCACAAACATCCTCACTGAGCAAAAACTTGGAATAATTTTGTATAAATAATGGCTTGGTGAATTGATCCCAAATTTCGTGGAGAGAGGTTTTATGGTCATGAGAATGCTCTGGTAAATTTTCAGCCAAAATGAAGTAATATAAAGTATACTTGCTTCACAAACTGAAAATATTGATAGAAGAAAATATTTGATCCTATGCTCACATATATCATGGGATGGAGCTGAAATTTGGACGAGGGTGATGATATGAGCACAAGAAGGAGTCTGCAAAATTTCAACTCATTTGGATAACCCTAGCTAGCACTTCCTTCACAAAGCCTTCTGTCTGACAGAAACTTTGGAAATTCACTGAGGAAAGTTGTCTGGGCAAATGAAGTTTAATTTTTGCATGAGGCAATTATTTGGATGAGCATGCCCAAAATTTTTGGGAGCAACTAGGAGAAGATAAATGGCACTTCCTTCACAAAATGCCATTCTGGACAGAATAGAAAAAGGAATATTGGGGAATTATTTTTGAACTGGCCAAGGAAATGTTTGGGCATATTTGAGCAATATATGACCCAAAGGAATTATGAGAATTATTTGGGAATTTTCTTGGATGGGTAGAAATATAGGCTTCTTCACAACCTAGGGCAAATGAGGTTATTCCTTTAATAGAAAAAGGAATATTCCTGAGAAAAAGAATTTAGGGTTTGATCAAGTAGTGAAGTGACATGATCTTGGGAAAGTTTTGAGGATGATGAGTCACTTGGGAGAAAAAATGAGGATGGTTTCCTAGGTGACAAGGCCATAGAACCACTCCAAAAAGAAGAACAGAGCAAAAACCAATAAATCAAAAAGAAAAAGAAAAGGGCCAAAAACTAGGCTATTACAAACCTTCCCCCCTTAAAGTAATCTCGTCCTCGAGATTTGGTTGCTCAGGGAACAAGTCTAAATACATCTTAAGGAAACCGTTTCCAACTTAGGTATCCTTTTTTCCTTTCTTTATTGTTTCCCCGAGAATTTCATATGATCTGCTTACATTGCTCTAGGGTGGTTTGCTTTACCTTTCCCAAATTCTGACAGGTTTTTGCTCATAAACCAAAGCCTTTTGCTGACGTTGATTTTCTCATATCTGTGGGGATATCCAATGGAGCTGACCATAAGTTTTCCTTTTTTCAAGAAAACCTTTTTACTTCTGCAATGGGGTTGCTCAAACAAATGCATGTCTTCTAAATTCAATCAATGCTGAGAATCATCGCCATTCTCCTGGCAGTAGCTGACTGCTAACATGTGGTACTGACTTGTCTTGATTTGTTTCTTGGGCTCGAGCATGAGAGATGCACCAAATATTCGAATGCCTTCTGTCGTGAGCGATATAACAGGGTATGGATTTAGAGTTGTGTCATACCTCAAATATTAACATCTTGGAGCTATCCTGACAGGAGTGCTGGCGAAAAAAATTATTTTTCATGACCTGTTGTCCATGCACTTGGTTCCACTAGTGGATATACCTGGCCTGCGCTGATTGTTCGATTTTTGACTTACCCACGTTGTCGGTATACGCAGATGTGGTAATAGACTGTGCGATGCTTTAACACTATCGCTGAAGTCAAAGTGCTGAGGTTGCAAAAGAATCTTGGATCTGACAGAATAGATTTGGATATTCCACACAAACCATTTTAAGCGGGCTGGCAGGATACGAAGTCCTTGTAGAACAGAGTAGGCCTTTGAGGGTATGCCTTTGTGGATCCATATGGAATTATGGCCTTCAACTGACTTGGGTATCCGAACCCTGATGGTCACGCAAAAATCATCATACTTTTGCTGTCAGTCTCATCCTTTTGACGACCATGATTTTCTTGGTCAGGATACCTTAATGAAATAACTTGGCCACACATGTCCTTGATTCTTCGTATGACCATGATTGTGGTTAGTGCAATATTTTTGGCATGATTCCTTCGGCTTATTTTATGACCTGGGTCCACACATATATGGACTATGATCGGGGCTTGTAGCTGTACAGAGCTCAATGTTGAGGCCAACCATACAAGAGGGTGACAAGAGTTCATGAGATCTCCTTGTCAGATGCGGGAATATTGGCTTTGGTGACCATTGTCAAGACTACTGATTCTGTGATGTCATATCCAGATCGTGTCGATCCTTGTATTACATAAGATGTGTATCTCTTCTTATCTTCATTTGCATGCCTCATGAGGTTGTTGGATCCGTACCTTTCTTAGGTATATCTGCTTGATCATTGTCATATCTTGTATGAGTGACTAATTTGACTGGGGATACATGCTCACCATATGTATAAGAATCATATGCAACTGAATACCTGATTCTTGCAGCAGGCATATGTTTTGACTGAATTGTACCTCTGACAAATTTATTGCAAATCTGATCCTTGAACTGCACTGTCATATACTGCCATCTCACCGCATAATCTCTGAGGATGATGCAATAGTGTGGTACTGACGCGGACTGAGTGGCTTATGAGAGAAGCCATCCGAGTAGCTTACTCAGGAAGTCTCGTTAACTTCTGCTCAAAGCTTTTGTCTGGGTAACATGTAGAAAAAGTCTCGATACCTTACACAGGAAGCTTGGCATGGGTATTGTGCTGGGGAAGCCTGGGTTCCGTACTAGAGAAGTTTCTCCTTGGGCTGCTTGTTGAGGAAGATCCAGTTCCTTATGTCAGAAGCTTTCAGTGGGGTATCTTGCTGTGGAGGGCTGGGTATCTTGGACCGGACTCTGGTCATATATCGCACTGAGGGAAAATTTGAAAAGCCTCGCATCATAAGCTTCTTCCGATAGCGGGTGGAGGAAGACTAAGTTTCTTATGTCCAACACTTCATACTATGATATGCAGACTGAAAGCCATACTCACACCCATAATATTCTATGGCTAATTACTTGCATGAGAAAATTTGTTTGACTGTCTTCCTTGATCATAGCACATTCTGACTTTCTTTCAGAGTATAACATATTTCAAGCATCATTTATTGTCGAGACAGACCTTGTATATGAGCCATACCTTTGAATAAAAATATACCGTTGATCTTTACTACAAAAAAAGACACATCCGTGACATTTTGGGCCGAACGAATTTTTTCTGTCATGCTTATGACACTTCTATGATGATAATTGTGACAAAACCCGGTATCATCATAGATGTGGTGGGATCCTACTTCTATGACAAAAAATCATGACAGAAAATGGGCTTTTCGTCCTGGGTGGGCTGGAGACGTAGCTGCATGACATTCTTTGGGCCGTCCATGACGGAAAAAATCGTGGTAGAAGCGAGGGCGAGGAAAATATCGGGGAGTTCCCAGTTACGGTAGGTGGTCGGGGGCCGAGCAATGCGCATTTCTCTCGTACATGTACGCACATGTGTGTGAGGCCTTGCGCTCTAACTGAACCCGAGCGAGGTGTTGGGCTCTAACTGAACCCAAGCGATTGCACTAGCTACGTTACTGAACCCGAGCGATCGATCCCTTGTTGTTAACTGAACCCGGGTGATTCCTTCGCTACTGCTGCTAACTGAAGCTGATCAAACCCTGCTGCCTCCTTCCCTTGATGAACAGTGAGCGTTGTTGGGGGGGGGGGGGTTGGATGAATAGTTCCCGATGGGGGGTTGGATGAACAGGACCCCGTGGTAGTAGAGGCCGTTGCCGCTGGATGAACATGACCCCCATCGAGCCGGTTGGGGGTGGATGAATAGGACCCCGTGGAGGGCTCGATGAACATGACCCCATGGAGGGCTGGTTGAACAGTAGCCAGTGGAGGGCTGGATGAACAGTAGCCCGTGGAGGGGTTGTTGAATAGGACCCCGTGGAGAGGGCTGGTTGAACAGTACCGGTGGAGGAGCAGTGGAGGCTGGATGAACAGGAGCCCGTGGATGAACAGTCGTAGGTGGAGGCTGGAGGAGGTCGATGGTGGATGAACAGTAGCCCGTGGAGGCTGGAGGAGGTCGACGGTGGAGATGAAAAGTATCCCGTGGAGTCCCGTTTTGCGGTACGCCACACCCCCCGATGAATAGGACCCCCGTTTTGACCGTAACGCTCCAACACAACCTCCCACCTACGACTTCTCTTGGACCTCCGTTTTTGCGGTACGCCACACCCCTCCTGATCAACAGGACCCTGTTTCAACCGTAGGAGGTCCAAGAGAAGTCTGTTTCCTTCATTTTGCGATACACCAGACCCCTCCCGATGAACAGGATCCCGTTTCGGCCGTGGCCGGTCGAAAACAAGGCCGTTTCCTCCGTTCCACGGTACGCCAGGCCTCGTTTCGATCGGCTGTTCCATCGAAGATAGTTGGCTCCTGATGAACACGGCATATTCTGTAGCCTCCCGATGAACACGACACATTCCGTTGCCTCCCCATGAACACGACGATGACTTGGTTTCTCCGTTCTGACACAGCCATGTACACGAGCCCTGGCCGTACGTATGCGCGAGTAGGCATTCGAAACCCCGCCCGTATGTACGTACGTGGCCATGTTTTATTTCTTGCACCCTGGTTGTACGTACGTGTACATGCTACATGTGTGCCTCTACTATGACACGTGCGCACCTATACTACGACACATGCCCTTCCTTACATGACCACACTTCATCGCTGCAGCCTACAGATAGACTGATCAACCATTATGTATGTACACGTTCGTGACCAGAATGACAATGCTACGTACGCTTCGACCAGGTGGGTCCCAGCAGTCAAGGCGAAATGTTTTTTTGCGAAATATGGTGGCCCGTCCGGTGGGTCCCTGCTGTCAGGTGGAGGAACCATTATTTTCCGCGTAATAAGGAGGCACTTCCTTGCTGTGGTCGTGGACCCAGCTGTCAGCCTCTCCACGTACAGTACTCTTCTGATGGAAGTAGTTCCTTGACCACGTTGACCACGCTGCGCCAAGAGCACCAGGGCGGTGGACGACGGCGAGGCCTAGGAAGGGGACAACGCAGAGCCGGGGAAGACGCGACAGTGGATGCCAACGCGGAGAGGAGTACGAGGGTTCACTGGTTCGGCTACGGTGTGAGGCTGCCGTCGCCGCAGGGCCTAGCCAGCGGTGGGAATAGTAGGGGCGGTGAGGCCTCTGCGGCAGCACAACCGGCCACAGGAGGTAGGAGCATGCGGCATGACCGGCGCTGCTTTGGGCGGCTGGAGCAAGAAGACTAGAGGTTGAAGAAGCACTACGATCGTTGGATGGACATTGTACGGTCACTGGAGCTAGAATCATTCATATTGACTAAGTTGACAAAGCCCTCCGTCCCCGGCAACTTAGTAGGCCCACAAGTCAGCCTCCCACTATGCTGGGTCCCAGCTAGCAGGGGGAGTATTCATTTTTTTGTGCGTAATAAGGAGGCACTTCCTTGCGTGCGAAGATATAACTGGTGGGTCTGACTTGTCAGTGGGGGGAATTTTTTTTCACGAAATACAGAGGCCCTTCGGGTGGGTCCCAGATGTTAGGTGCAACAATCATTATTTTTGCGCATAATAAGGAGGCATTTCCTTGTGTGCGGCCGTGGACCCATCTGTCAGCCTCTCCACGTATAGTCCACGTCTGATGGATGTCGTTCGTTGACCACGTTGACCATAGCACGCCGATAGCACCAGGGCGGTGGACGAGGCTAGGCCTAAGAAGGGAACGACATGGAGCCAGGGAAGACTCGGCAGTGGTTGCCCACGTGATGGGGACTACGAGGGTTTACTGGTCCGGCTGCCGTCGCCGGAAAATAAGAGGAGGTGTGGGTGAGTAGAGGAATGGCCTGGCCAGCAATGGAGTAGGGTGGGGCAGTGCGGCCTGTGCGGAAACACAGCTGGCCAAGGGAGGCGGGAGCAGGTAGTCCCACCGGCGCTAGTTTCGGCGGCTGGAGCAAGAAGATCAGATATTGAAGAAGCAGCACGGTCGTTGGATTAACATCCAACGGTCACTGCTGCTAGAATTGTTTGTGGATTAAGTTGACAAAGGCTTTCGTACATGTCAACCTAGTAGACCCACAAGTCAGCCTCCAAATCTGTCCCAAACAGCATACAACCCGAAATTTTCTAGCCAGATTCAAATTAATTTAAAAACTAAACATACCTTAATTTAAATCCAATGAAATTTTACCCGCACAAAAACAATGAAATTTATAATATCAAAATCCGAAAGAAAAAAGTATTTTGGAACTAATTGCTTGTTTGTTGTATTTTTTAATTTTACAACCCATTTATTATTACTTATAGCCCATTTCTTATTACTTATAGCCCATTTTTCTAGGAAAAATGCATCCCTCCTCGTCTTGAAATATTTTCGGTCCAGCATGGCGTAGAAAAGCAAGTAGGCCTACGTTGGTTATTCTGAAAAAAAAATAGGTGGGCTAGCCATTTTCAGAAAGGAAAAAAACAAACTATGCTAAACATATGAAATAAAAGCCTGGGCTAGACGAGCCACACCTATCGAACAACCCAGTTGTTACCCTTCTCCGTCCCGAAAAAACAAAATTACTGCATGTGCTTCTGGGTCCCTACTGTCATTCTCACCATGAACAGTCATCTCCTTATTCCTCTCGGTTGTTGACCATGTTGACAACACCGGAGGGTGGCGCTGCAGCGAGTGAACCAAGGCGGAGGACGATGGTGAGGCCTCAGACGGGAACGAATAGGAGTCAGGGAAGATGCACAGAGTTTTAGGGTGCGATGTGGCCACGATGCGTGCACGGTAGCACAACCAGCCGTGGGAGGCGGGAGCAGGCGGTCCCTCCGGTGCTGGTTTGGCTTTGGTGGCTGGAGGAAGAAGAGACTGAAGAAACACGATATACGTTGAATGTCAATCCAACGGTCAAGGTTGGCACAATCGTTCGTTGACTAAGCCAACACCAAGTAGCATACTTTTTTATATATAGGAAGAAAAGAAAAACTAGGCTCATTCGCCTGATAACATTCTTGAAACTGCGACCGTTAGATCTTGCGTCGCAACTAAAACTGTGAGGAAAATGCGTTCGTCTACCGTTCTCCTCCCAGGGAACGTTCGCCACATAAGTGACTAGCACCCTTGGTTTTCAACCGAGAGGTCTTGGGTTCGAGTCCCAGGAACTCTCAATTTTGTCCTCCTTCCTTCCTTGCAAAAAATAAAGAAAATCAAACTCTTGAGAAGGCATACAGAACAAGCTAGTGTATGCTACCTCTTGAGCTCTGCGTTGGTTTTCCCTTGAATTGGAAAGGGTGATGCAATAAAGTAGTGTATGTATTTCCCTTAGTTTTTGAGAACCAAGGTATCAATCCAGTAGGAGACTACACGCAAGTCCCTCGTACCTACACAAACAAATAAGAACCTCGCAACCAACGCGATAAAGGGGTTGTCAATCCCTTCACGGTCACTTACAAGAGTGAGATATGATAGAGATAATAATAATAAGATAATTTTTTTTTGGTATTTTTATGATATAGATTGAAAAGTAAAGATTGCAAAGTAAAATAGATTGGAAACTTATATAATAAAAGATAGACCCGGGAGCCATAGGTTCCACTAGTGGCTTATCTCAAGATAGCATAAGTATTACGGTGGGTGAACAAATTACTATCGAGCAATTGATAGAAAAGTGCATAATTATGAGAATATCTAGGCATGATCATGTATATAGGCATCACATCCGTGAAAAGTAGACCGAAACGATTCTGCATCTACTACTATTACTCCACACATCGACCGCTATCCAGCATGCATCTAGAGTATTAAGTTCATAAGAACAGAGTAACACATTAGGCAAGATGACATGATGTAGAGGGATAAACTCAAGCAATATGATATAAACCCCATCTTTTTATCCTCGATGGCAACAATACAATACGTGCCTTGCTGCCCTTGCTGTCACTGGGAAAGGACACCGCAAGATTGAACCCAAAGCTAAGCACTTCTCCCATTGCAAGAAAGATCAATCTAGTAGGCCAAACCAAACTGATAATTCGAAGAGACTTGCAAAGATAACCAATCATACATAAAAGATTTCAGAGAAGAATCAAATATTGTTCATAGATAAACTTGATATAAACCCACAATTCATCGGATCTTGACAAACACACCGCAAAAAGAGTTACATCAAATAGATCTCCAAGAAGATCGAGGAGAACATTGTATTGAGATCCAAAGAGAGAGAAGAAGCCATCTAGCTAATAACTATGGACCCGAAGGTCTGTGGTAAACTACTCACACATCATCGGAGAGGCTATGGTGTTGATGTAGAAGCCCTTCGTGATCGATTCCCCCTCTAGCAGAGCTCCGGAAAAGGCCTCAAGTTGGGATCTCTTGGGTAGAGAAGGTTGCGGCGGTGGAAATAGGGTTTCGTGGTGCTCCCGGATGTTTTCGGGGTATATGGATATATATAGGAGGAAGAAGTTGGTCAGTGGAGCTGCGAGGGGCCCATGAGGGTGGGGGCGCGCCCAGGGGCAGGCGCACCTCCCTGCCTCGTGGCCACCTTGTTTCTTTCTTGGCATCTACTCCAAGTCCCCTGGATCACGTTTGTCCCAAAAATAACTCTCCCGAAGGTTTCATTCCGTTTGGATTCCGTTTGATATTCCTTTTTTGTGAAACACTGAAATAGGCAAAAAATAGCAATTTGCACTGGGCCTTGGGTTAGTATGTTAGTCCCAAAAATAATATAAAAGTGTATAATAAAGCCCATTAAACATCCAAAACAGATAATATAATAGCATGGAACAATAAAAAATTATAGATACGTTGGAGACGTATCAGTGTACCAGTAAAGAGACATTGTTGAGTTTTAGAAAAAAAAGAGACGTGCTCGTGTAGCTGGTTTGAATCCAAACCTGGACTATGACTATATATGGTGCCATGCTACTCTGCAAGTAATGAAACTGACATATCCAACATTCGTTTCTCCTCTTCTCTACTTACTCTGCCTAGCATCAGAAGCTCTGACCGCAGCAACCATGTCCGCTGGCTGCTCGTCCACCTACTCTTCAGCAGGAAACAACTAGATATGCGCCAAGTCGCCACCCGTACCATCGCCTTTGGGTCTCATCACACCCCCGCCGGCACACGCATCGCAGCCGGTTGCTCATCGCAACCCGCTATCGTCGGTGTGGTGCCACTACTGCAAATCACGCAGAGTCATCTGTCGTGTCTCAACCACAATCCTCAATCTTGGCCGAGTCTTCTACAAATGCCCGTATCATGGGGTAATAATATGTTTAAGTGTTGTTCTGCTGCTTTCACTTGTTGATTTTTAATAGTTTGGTTGATGATCTTCCAATTTGATTCATGCATGAAAGGGAAGATTCGTGTGATTTGTATTTCATGGAAGTTGCTGATGTGGGGGAATGCAGCAGGTTGGGGTGTTGGACAAGTAACTGAAGGAACGACAGATGAGGAAGATGCAGAGTAGAAGGTTAAAGATGCAGTTCCACTGATCATGGCCAAGCAACAGCTGCTGAACGGCCTTGACAGCAATGAGGAGATGAAAGAGCTTGTGAAGATAATGGGCAAAATCGATATGCTCTGTAGGATGGTTGTCTCTTTATTTGTAGTGTATGTAGCACTCATGATGTATTCAGTGGCTATGACATGAGCACTTTGCTGAAACTAGTAATGAATGAAACCTGTGTAGCAGGCTGGGCGTAGTGTTGTGAACATCTAATGATTTCTATTAACGGAAATCGGGGGGTATCCCCTTTTTCTCATAAATAAATAAATAGCAGAGGCCCTTTTGGTAATAAATAAATAAATTAGCAGAGGCCCTATCGGGTCAGCTTTGTTCCCATTCGAAGACGTCGAGCAAATTGCAGTCCAACAGCAAACTATGCCATCAAATTCAAGTTTCACAGCCAAGTATGAGTACAACTAAACAACAATGTCATCATGTTTTAGTTGTCATACAATCACCAAACACAAATCAATATACATGACAAGTGATGTTCTCACAGCAAAATACTAAACAACACGTTCATCAGGTTTCAGTTGTCATAGCAAACACAATTTCACATAGTAGATAAAAACATCTTCTGATAGCCAAATACGACAAAAACAATCTAATCATCATCCGCAATAGCAGCGTCAACATCTTCGCCATGTGTATCAGTCTGAATCATAATTCCCCAGAGTGTCATCTTCTTCTTCATCCTCAATGTCCTCGAACGTTGGCTTCTTCTTGATCCACTCTTCTATGTCCACAGCACGACAGGCAATCTTTTCGCCAGCGTCATTGACGTGATGGTTCTCAAAGATATTAGGAACATATGTGGAATCTTGTACATTAGGAGCAGTGTAAGCATCATATTGTTGTGCAACTTCATTAAACAAATTCCTCTGCTCAAACCTTTGCAATACTCTCCAGTCATCGTTACGTGCAAATGTGTCTTCCAAGAAAAATATTTGTGTTGCTTGATTTTCCAAAATAAAAGTCTCGTTGGTCTGGTACGCCGCCTTAACATTGACGGATTTGAAATAATCATCAGCTCTGGGTTTTGCGATCCTGGAGAACAGGTTATACCAACGACAGCACAACAAAACCACACACCGATGATCCTCGAAACTAGAGATATACTGCAACTGAACAGTATCTGTTATGTTAGCATACATTTCAGTTGTCTCTCTATCGTACATATCCGTGCTCATGATGGCAATGTTTTGTGTCTTTCTGCCTTTGTCGCGTGCAAGGGTGTTGTAGCGCACATCTCCAACAATGCAAGATTCATAATGTCTTACCCGAGTATCAGGACCCATTGCTAGTGCATAAAGGGCATCATCAACTGCCTGCCCATCCTCCCGCATCTTCTTAACCTATGGTTAGAAAATAGACAAGCTAATCATCTTATGTACTCAATATATTAAAAAAAACTGACAGTGCAATTCAAAGCTTACATGGCTCTTGAACCATTTCGCAAATCCTGCCATAACCAGTTTGTTAATGTTTCTTGGATTTTGCGGCAGTAACTCCTTTTTGTAGATGCTGCACAACATAGTGATCGCGTCAAATATCTAAATATGTAAGAATGTGCTGCAAGTTTAGTAGATTACGATGTATAAGCTGCAGTACTTAGCACTTACTTGATATAAGGTAGTATCCCAGGACAGTTATTCGACACATAACAAACCATTTTGTCCAAATCTTTAGGTTTGTCCTCTTGTCGACTCTTCCCTGTAACTCGAACAGAATAATTGGAAACAAAGAGCCCGGGATTATCTTCACCCACCTCTTTGCTAAGATGATCAGCTGTTTCAATGTATTTTGAGCAGAATGTCAACGCTTCTGTAGCAATATAGGCCTCTGCAATGAAACCCTCAGGTCTAGCTCTGTTCCTAACATAGCCCTTGAAAGTGCCTAACCACCTTTCAATAGGGTACATCCAGCCATACGATGTTGGACCTCTAAGTAGTGCCGATGAACAACCAAATGCACCATCACATCAAAGAAAGCTAGCGGATATATCTTCTCAAGGTCACACAGGATAGTTGGTATCTTGTCTCTAAGACGCTCCAAAGCATCTATCCTGATATTTCTAGTGTAGAGTTCCCTGAAGAAGTGTCCCAACTCTGTAACTGCTCTGTATAAGTCAGGGCGGCCCAATCCTCTAAGGATAACAGGTAAAACCCTTTGAAGTAGGACGTGGCAGTCATGAGTTTTCAACCCTTGTACCTTTTTTCCATCTGCACTAACTCTCCTTTCAGGGTTGGAAGCAAATCCATGTGGGAATCTCACACGTGACATGACCTCCCAGAATTCTATTCTTTTTACCTTGTCCAAGACGTACACAACTGGTGCCATATCCCGTGGTTTACCTTCATCTTCCACCTGCAAATCCTTTCTGATACCCAGGTTGATAACCCACAAGTTTCGAGGGTAGAGTATTCAACCCAAATTTATAGATTTGACACAAGGGGAGCCAAAGAATATTTGAAGGTATTAGCATCTAAGTTCTCAATTCAACCACACCGGGAGATTAATTATCTGCCGCAAAGTGATCATTAGCAAAGTAGTTTGATAGTTTTGATAGTAGTGACAGTAGTAATAGTAACAGTAACAGTGATAGCAATAATTTTGTAGCAAGCGTAACAGTGAAGATAGTAGTAGTAACTTAGCAGAAACAATATAAGATAAATTCGTAGGCATTGGATCGGTGACTTGTTGGATGATATTCATCATGTGACAGTTATAACCTAGGGCTATTAGGTACTAGCTCCAGTTCATCGATATAATGTAGGCATGTATTCCTTAAATAGTCATACATGCTTTATTAAAAGAACTTGCATGACATCTTTTGTCCTCCCCTCCTGTGGCAGCGGGGTCCGTCCATATTGGAAACTAAGGGATATTAAGGCCGTCTTTTAATAGAGAACCAGAACAAAGCATTAACACATAGTGAACACAGGAACTCCTCAAACTACGGTAATCACCAGAAGAAGTCCCGGTTATTGTCACTCCGGGGTTACCGGATCATAACACGTAGTAGGTGACTATAACTTGCAAGGTCAGATCTAGAACATGGTTATGATGGTGATAACATAAACGGTTCAGATCTGAAATCATGGCACCCGAGCCCAAAGTGACAAGCATTGAGCATGGCAAAGTCATTGCAACATCAATCTAAGAACATAGTGGATACTAGGGATCAAGCCCTAACAAAACCAACTCGAGTACATGATGAATCTCATCCAACTTCTCACCGACCAGCGAGCCTACGAAGGAATTACTCACTCCCGGTGGGGAGCATCATGGAATTGGCGATGGAGAAGGGTTGGTGATGACGAAGAACGAAGATCCCCCTCTCCGGAGCCCCAAACGGACTCCGGATCTGCCCTCCCGAGGAAGAACAGGGCTTGGCGGCAGCTCCGTCTCGTGGATCACGGTAATTCTTTCTCCTTGATTTTTTCTCCAAAAATAGGATTTTATGGTGTTGGAATTAGGGTCAGCGGGGCCACCAGGTGGGGACAACCCACCTGGGCGCGCCCTGGTGGGTTGTGCCCACCTAGGTGGCCCTCTCTGTCAGGTCTTGGCTCCAGAAATTCTTATTATTGATATAAAAAATCCTCGCAAAGTTTTGTTCCATTCCGAAAACTTTTATTTCTGCACAAAAACAACACCATGGTAGTTCTGGTGAAAACAGTATCAGTCCGGGGTTAGTTTAATTCAAATCATGCAAATTAGAGTCCAAAACAAGAGGAAAAGCGTTAGGAAAAGTAGATATGTTGGAGACATATCAACTCCCCCAAGCTTAAACCTTTGCTTGTCCTCAAGCAATTCAGTTGATAAACTGAAATTGAAAAAGAGAAACTTTTACAAACTCTTTTGCTCTTGTTTGCATAAATAAGCTTAAACAACACCCAGGTTTTCAGCCAACATTATAACTAACCATGTCAACAATAACTCTTAAAGATTATAATGACTCATATCAATGACATAATCAGCTAGCGAGCCATAATAAGATGTCTCAAACAACAACACGTTGTCAAAACAACCATGATATAATATGACAATAGTAGTATCTCGCTAGCCCTTTCTGAGACCGCAAAACATAAATGCAGGGCACCTACAAAGTTCAGGCAATGACTAAACATTGTAATTCATGGTAGAAAAGATCCAGTCATGATGCGCCCAACATTAGCTACACACAATGCATAAATCATGACAATTGTGCTCTACTCATTTTCTGGTGCTTGTTTTTAGAATGTGATGACACACCATAAAAGTAAATAGATAGTCCCTTCACAAAGGGAAGCAGTGATTTGCAGAGGTGCCAGAGCTCAAATTTTAAAATAGAGATAAATGATATTTTGAGACATGCACCCTTCTCATTTACTTCACGACCATCAGTTATCAATATCTCCCATGCTAAACAAGCTAGTGGCGGTTCCCAAGTGATAAAAGTAAAGGTTTTGACTCCATTGGGAGTTTTTGTTTGATTGTTCGAGCTATTAACTCTTTTGTATTTTGCAGTTTGCGACTGGGCATCCCTATTACCGCCCTTTTCTCGTGCGGTGGCGAGTGAATAAACACTTGACCTGAGAATAACCCGCTTAGCATGGAAGATACCGACCACCTCCTGTTGTTCCATGAACGATCCAGGCGCACAAAACGGATATTTTTTTAGAAGTTTTTAGAGGTGGCACATGCAAATTTACTTAGGACGGCAGGGTAATACCGTATATAGGCAGGTATGGTGGACTCATTTGGAATAACTTTGGGTTCAAGGTTTTTGATGTACAAGCAGAATCCCCACTTAGTACAGGCGAAGGCTAGCAATTTAGATTGAGAAGCGACCATCTAGAGAGCAACAACGATCATAACCATGCATTATGCATAAGTAACATTGGACACTAGCATGAGTAGGATATGAACACCATGAACATAAATATTATAGAGGCTATGTTGGTTTTGATTCAACTACATGCATGAACATGTACCAAGTCAAGCCACTTGAACATTCAGAGGAGGATACCATATCATCATACTACATTAGAATCATTTTAACGCTATGTTGATATCCAAGATAAATCATTATCAACTCCCAACTACTTATGCATGGCATGAGAAACTATAATCTCTAATTGTCATTGCAAACATGTTTAATCATAACGGGCTGAATCATGGATGCTAGGTTAAATATATTTACACAGACAGGACAAGTCGAGTTCATACCAGTTTCTCTCTTGCACGGTTAATTCATCGAATTTCGTCATTATTACCTTTCACTTGCACAACCAAATGATATGAAAATAATAATAGTGAAGAGTGTCGTGGACTAAGCTGGAATCTGCAAACATTTTATTCAACAGGAGAAGACAAGGTAAAATGTGCTCTTTATTAGTTCAACAATTATTCAAATGAGAGCCACTCAACATTTTCATCATTGTCTTCTCCTCGGTACAACTCGAATAAAAAGAAAAGAAATTCAGAGAAACACACTGAAATATTTTGGAGTTTTTGGTTTTCTTTAGCAAGCAAATAAGGGAAAAGCAAAAACGAGAAAAACTATTTACACGGGAAAGTTCCCAACAAGCAAAAGAAGAACAAGGAAATCTTTTTGGGTTTTCTATTTTTAATACTACAGCTGAGCATGCATAGAAACTAAACTAGCTACAACTGATCTTTTTGTTTTTTCTAAAGTTTTTTGAAACACACAAGAAGAAAGTAAGAAAATAAATCTAAGCATGGATGATACAATGAAAAAGTGTGAACATCGACAAATGGAATGAGTGAACACGAATGTAAAGTCGGTGGAAACACGTACTCCCCCAAGCTTAGGCTTTTGGCCTAACTTGGTAGTCGATCAGTAGCCTGGAGGGTAGTAGGGTTGCTGAGGAGCGGGCATCCACTCGTCCCACTGTGGAGGCTCCTCCTGTGCTGCCTCCTCAGCAGCCTGAGCGTTCTGGTAGGCGATGATGTCCGCGGGCATGATCCTATATCCACCCCTGGCAGCAGAATCAAACAAAGCAGGTGCATGCAGTGGAATAATATCACAAGTTTTAACGCTAAAAACCAGGTTATAAGGAAGGGGAATGTCAAGATAATCTCGTGCAAGAAAATGATGGTGTTCCATGGTTGTCCTCTCTAGGGAGACCTTGGTAAGAGGGTAATCATGAGGGCCTATCTCAACCTCGAAGTGAGCCACCAAACGAGTAGCAAAAATCCCACCATGTATTTCACCCTGGCATTTATTAAGATGGAGGCCACGAGCCACAATAGCTCCCAAGCTATGAGTGCTGTCGCCCTCTAGTGCTCGGTGTAAAACAACAAAGTCTAGTGCACTGAGCACACCTACTTTCTTTCTAGCAAGCAAGCACTTAGCAACAAATAAAGCAAAATAATGTACGGCAGGAAAATGTATGCTAGCAGCCGTGGTGGCTGACACCCCTCTCTCATCTCCCACTGTCAAAGTGCAATAAAAATCCTCAAGCCCAGCCGGCCTAGGCTCGGCTAAGCTCCCAACAGAGGGGATCAATCATGTATCACAAAATTCAATAACTGGTATCTGATGGTTTTCAGCATATAAATCAAAACTCACATCAGGAGGATTATTCCTAGGCAGGAAAGTAAAACAACAAAGATATTTGTGAGGATTTGGTGCTGGTCACACTCATCTGTGATGAAGTCGGTGAGGCCGCGTTTGCAACATATTGCATGAGAATTCCAGCCTCTTCCAGGAACAGGGTTGTCGGATCACGGGTTCTGGCAAACCCTTAATGTTCGAACACTGGGGTGCGCGCGAAGGCTTTCCTCCTATCGATCCACGCCCTAGCTCTCTAAGATCTCGCGGACGAACTCGACAAACTCACAACATAGAAAGACACAAGATTTATACTAGTTCGGGCCACCGTTGTGGTGTAATACCCTACTCCAGTCTGGTGGTGGTGGATTGCCTCTTGGGCTGATGATGAACAGTACAAGGGGAAGGACAGCCTCCTGATGTTGAGGTATTCTTGTGCTAGGTGAACTTGCGTGGGTGAGAAGCCTCTTTTTCCTCTTCCCCTTCTGGTGGTGGCTAGTTCTACTTATATAGGCCCTGGTCCTCTCCCCAAATATTGAGTGGGAAGGGAGCCAACAATGGCCAATTCGAAAGGAGACATCTAGTATAAGCTATCCTGACAAAAGGTGGTCTTCGCCTGCCAAAGGCTCTAATGGTGACGCCGTCTTGGGCTCCACGGTGACCTCTGCCTTGCCGTCCTTCTGGTCTTGGTCTCGTTGCACCAATATGGAAACCTTTACTTGATGCCTTGGTACTCCGCGCCTGCGCTTGCCCTCTTAGCACCAAAGAGGAAACAAGGACGCTGCATGCTCTCGCACCCGCCTGGCGCCAGCCTGGTCTCGATCGTCATGGCTCACGTCATGAGGACCTCGTGAGGTTTGCCCTACCTTGATCTCTCCGCCCCTCGTGAACCTTCCTAGCGAGGCCGTTCCCAAGGAGGTCTTGCATAGTCCGCCTCGCGAGGCTTGGCCCCTCGCGAGGGTCTTGAATGCCTTGTCGATGAAGATGGGCCCTACAGACCTGCCAGCCTAGCCACGCCGTGGGCCGCAGGCAGGCAAGTCTGGGGACCCCCGTTCCCAGAACGTCGACAGTAGCCCCCGGGCCCAAGGCGCGCTTTAGCTTGGCTTTGAGGCGAAGCCAAAGGGTCAAGCACAGAGCGCCGCATGCCCCAAAAGCATGTAGCCTCGGTTGACGCGTGGCAGTTGATTGGACGTGGGTTCTCCGCTTCCCCTCGCTGCCTCGGCAACTGCCCGACTTGACAAAAAAGGCTGGCGCAGACAGTGCTTGCCTTCATTGCTTCTTCCTTGCCTTGCTCCAGATCCCCTTTCTCGCTCCTTGCTACTGAAACTTCCAGATCCGCCTCGACTTCGCTCCGCATCCGCGTCCAATGGCGCCGCGCAAGGTCAAGTCATGTTCGGCGCCGGCTTGGTTCAAGCTAGCCCTTGATGCGCCCAATGTTACGGAGAAGAACCTAGCCGCCACGCGCTTGCTGACGGTGGGGGCGAGCAACGAGAGGGGGAAGACGGAGCTCCGGCTTGCCTCCGACGAGCCAGAGCTTGAGGGAAGCACCTTCTTCCCTTTCTTCACGAGTAGCATTGTCGCCGGGTTGGTTCCCCCTTTTTCTTATTTCTTTTTCGAGGTCCTCGACCACTTTGGGCTGCAGGCGCCGCATCTCCATCCCGACTCCATTCTTCTCTTGTCTATCTTCACCTACTATTGCGAGGCGTATCTGGGCCTGATGCCGTCCGTGGCACTGCTGCGCCACTTCTTCTTCCTCCCCGTCACCGGTGGCCATATCTCCGGGTGCGCCAACTTCATCGCGGCTGGCCAGGCCAACTCGATCTCGAACACCGGGAAGAGGGTTGACAACATCAGGGCCAAATGGGTCATGATGAGTCCCAAGTGCGTCCATCCACGCTTGGAACTGCCGACGGAGGCGCCCCAGTCTGATAAGGGGTGGTCTCACGTAGAGCTCACCGATGAGCGGGCGTCGTCGGTGTTGGAGCAGATGAAGGTCGATTTGAAGCCGGGCAATGCGAAGGCAGCCCAGGTGATGGGGGTCATGCTCCTGAGGGAATTCTTGATGCTGCGTGTTGCTCCACTCCAGGCGCGCACGCGCCCTTTGTGGAAGTTTGGGGATGAAGAAGACAGGGTTAGTTTGAGCTCGGTGGCCTTGCCTGATGACGAGCTGGCTACGGTTCTGCGCCTCTTGGTTGGGGATAACCAAGAGTACCCGCCGGGTGCCTTTGTTCCTGTGTTCCATCGCAAGGACTGGGAGCAATTCGTTGCCTCCAGGCTGACCTTTGACGCGCGCAGGCTGATGCTGCTGGCGCTCACTGGGGCCTCCGCAACGCCGAAGCCGGTGGAGGTGTCTTCTGACGAGTCCCGCAGGGAGGAAGAGGAGGAGGAGGACTCGGAGGAGATCCCCAAGGGAATGGGGGAGAACTCCCCCTTGAGCAAGGCTGACATTCTCCGCGCCCTTCCAGACGATGCCGAGGTCGTTGCCCGCCGGGAGGTGAGGGAGCTGCCCCTTATCCCGACAAGGGGTAGATCATCGCTGGTCTCTCGGGATGCTGCCTCCAACGTGGTTCCGCTTGGGGCCGGCTCCGGCCCTTCTGCTGCGCCACCTTCTGCTCCCAGAGCTCGTGTGCCCATTCCTCAGGCCCCAACGCTTTTGGTTTTCAGGCTCACCAAGCGGAAGGTGGACTATGTCGCAGTGGATTATTAAGTGCTTCGAGCCTCGTCTTGTTCCTGCTTGTACTTGCCATTTTCTGACATTCGCCCTTGGTTGATCAGGCCGGTGTCTTCAGCGAAGAAGAGGAAGGAGGGCGCCACGGCCGTGCCCCCCTCCATGGAGAAGAGAGGTGATAGCACCCGCATCTCCCCAGCCTGGTCGCCGTTGCGAGGCCAAGAGGAGCAGCTGCAGGATGAACCAGCCCCCGTGGCCCCGCTGGTTCCGGAAATGCCGGCACCCGGCTCTGCTAATGAGGTCCCAAGGGCTTCGGAGCCCTCGATCTTCCAGGCTCTGGTAATGACATCACCTCCTCCTCCTGCTGCACCTTTGGTCCAAAATTCTTCTGCCTCCTCCACAGTCTTGGAGCGTGTCTTCTCGGGGATGTCCAAGCTGCGGGAAGACCTCCTGGGCGTGGACCCGCACCTGGTGGCCGGGCGCCTGGAGCTGGCTTCACTCTGACTCGGCCGTTCGAGTGTCACTGAGTCAGGCCGCGGTGGCCTCTGAGAAAGAGATGCAGGCCCATCGCGAGGCGGCGCTGAAGGACGCTGAGGCCGCCCACGACCGCTGCCGAGAGCTGGAGGGCGAGCTGAAGAGGCTACGCGACGAGCGCGCAAAGGAAGCACACGACCGCGAAGCAAAGGAGGAGGAGATGAAGGCTCGGGAGGATGCCATCAAGGGCCACGACGCCGAGCTGGGGGAGCTGACATAGGTGCAGGCCATGGAGCGCAGCCGACTAGAGGAATTGGAGCACAAGGCGAAGACGAGGGAGGCCGATGTAATGACCCGAGACCATTGCGCCAGGTGTCTTCCAGTTATTCGCTGTTGTTGCCTTGTCATTTGTTTGCGTGTCATGCATTTCTTATCATGTCATCATGTGCATCGCATTTGCATACATGTTCGTCTCATGCATCCGAGCATTGTCCCCGGTGTCCGTTTTGCATTCTGGCACTCCTATGTCATCCGGCGCCCTCCTTTTGCCTCTTTTCATGTGTGGTTGTTAAACATTCTTGGTTTGGACCGATACTTGCCAAGCAGCCTTGGTTCACTACCGGTAGACCGCCTGTCAAGTTTCGTGCCATTTGGAGTCCGTTTGATACTCCAACGGTTAACCGAGGAACCGTGAATGCCTCATTTGTGTTGCAGCCCAACACCCCTTCTAACTGGCCCAAAACCCACCTAAACCCCCTCCATCATCTCGGTCATTCAATCATGATCGTGTGGCTGAAAACCGCACCTCATTTGAACTCTCCTAGCTCCCTCTACCTATATATATGTCCTCTCCCCCGAAATTTTCGCAGATGAAACCCTAGTCTTCTCCCCCTCGCGTCGCCGGACACTTCCCCACCACCGACGGACATATCCGCCGCCTCCCGCGGCCACTCAGAAGCCGCCACGTGTCCCGCCGGACTCCTCCAGCCGCCGCGGCTCGCGAGGCCCATGGCCGGCCCGCCCGCGCCCGCATCAGGCCCGAGCCGTGCCCCGCGCGCCACCCATCTCCGCCGCTCGTGCTCGCCGGCGCCGAACCGCTCGCCTCGCTCGCGCCACCCGGCTCGCTCGCCGCCGGGCACCGCTTCGCCGTGCCCCGCCGCCTCGCCCACCAACCGTGCCGCGCCGGCCGGTGCCTCCACCTCGCAGCCCTTCGATGCCAGCAACCGCTCCGGCTAGCGAGCGCGCATCCGCCGCCCCGGCCATGGCCTCCCTCCTCGCCTCCGACGCCGAATCCGGGAACCCTGTCCCCGGATCTCCCTGTTCCGGCTGACCCCGGTCATCTCCTTCCTCTTCGGTGCCAGTTCCGGCCAACACCCGGCGAACCTCGAAGTCCGCGCCGCCCCAGATCCGTATCTGAGAAACCCTAGAGGTTGACCCGATTTTTCCTAAGTCTTTTCCTGCACATATTTTCTAGCACATTTCATCATGTCGTATCTCATCATCCGTAGCTCCATTTTGGGCGTGTAGCATATCAAATTGTTCGTCTCGATGTCCTCTTCATTTCATTCCATTGCACCATGTTCATCTGAGTTCATCTTGATGCCCTAAATGCTGTTGCAAGAGTGCTATGTAATGTTAGTGTCTGATTCTTATTAGATTATGGACATTTGTCATTTTTGCCATGATTAATGTGTGCTGCATATGAGTATGAGCTCTACATGTGTTTTGTTATATGCCATGCCATCTTTACAGGGGTGTCTGCCATGTATTTTTGTGATCAATGTGGTGACTAGCACAAGCATGCAAAATAGCTCTCGTAATGTTGCTGATTTCAGGGACTTCGAATTCTTCCAAGTCATTTCCCTGATGTTATTTTTATGCCATGTATTCTTGTTGCTACAGAGTGATCCATGCCTCTTTTGAGCATGTTTAGTAAGGATAATTTTGAGATATTGTTATGCTCTATCCATCCATGTATTTGTTTGCAATTATGGAGTGCCATAGCATGACTCAATCTTGCTCTACTTTTGCTATAAAATGTTACTGGCAGATTGTTTACGTGTTAATCAATTTTGCCGAGGTTGTTGTAGTTGATCCATGCATGCTATGAGGTTGTTCTTGCCATGTTTAGCTTATTGATCATGTCTTCTTGCTGGGTGTATGCTTAGTTTGTCATGCAATGCCTTGTGGTGAGTGCATCGAGCTCGGAAGCATGCCTACATAACTCTATTTTTGCCATGTTCCCGTTTTCTGCCAAGTCTGAATCTGTTAACGATACTTGCTATGTTTACATGGGTGCCATTGTATTTTCTGATCCCTTTTGGCTTATGGTCAGTAAGAGACTTTTGTTATATGCTTTGAGTAGCTTCATGCCATGCCTTGCTTTGCCATGATATGTTCCTGTAGCATGTTGTTATCTTGCTCTAAACATTGCTTCCTGATGTTAATTCCTGGCATGTTGTTATTTTCACTAAGTGTGAGATCCTGATATCTTTTGCACTCTTGCCATGCTTGTTTGAACCTGCTATTGTGTGATTTAGCCATAGCTCAGTGTTCACCTTTTGTCAAGCATCTTGTGTAGATCATTTCCATGTGCTTTGTCTCTATGTTGGAGTGCAGTAGCTTAGTTTCTTGTTGCATTCTAGATGGCATCGTGATGTTAATCGCAGGATCGTGCCATTATTGATTTGCTTGCCATTTCCAAACCGTGCATCCGATTCCGGTGATCTTTATATCGATTTCGGCCGAAATCAACCCATCTTTCCAGTGGCAATCTTGGTTTGCCAAGTTGAGGCCTGGTTCAATCTTTTCCTTCCGGAGTATGCATATGCATTGCATATTACATCCCGCATATCATGCCATGTTTTGCATCATGTCGCTTGCGCATTGCACCGTGGTTGATCGTGGTTCCCTTGTTTGTGTTCTTGCTTTGGGTAGAGCTAGGAGACGAGTTCGTGTTCGAGGTACCCATTGAGTACGCTTACGAGGATCAAGCTTTCGTCTTCTCGGAGAACTTTGCAGGCAAGATGACCATACCCTCGAAATCACTTCTATCTTTGCTTTCTAGTTGCTCGCTCTATTGTTATGCCTATGCCACGATACCTACCACTTGCTATATCATGCCTCCCATATTGCATGTCAAACCTATAACCCACCTTGTCCTAGCAAACCGTTGTTTGGCTATGTTACCGCTTTGCTCAGCCCCTCTTATAGCGTTGCTAGTTGCAGGTGAAGATGGAGTTTGTTCCATGTTTGGAACATGGATATGTTGGGATATCACAATATCTCTTATTTAATTAATGCATCTATATACTTGGTAAAGGGTGGAAGGCTCGGCCTTATGCCTGGTGTTTTGTTCCACTCTTGCCGCCCTAGTTTCCATCATACCGGTGTTATGTTCCTTGATTTTGCATTCCTTACACGGTCGGGTTATAATGGAAACCCCTTGATAGTTCGCCTTGAATAAAACTCCTCCAGCAAGGCCCAACCTTGGTTTTACATTTCCCCTAACAACCTAGCCTTTTTCCCTTGGGTTTCTGGAGCCCGAGGGTCATCTTTATTTTAACCCCCCGGGCCAGTGCTCCTCTGAGTGTTGGTCCAAACTAGAGTCCTTTGCAGTGCCCCCTCGGGGAAACTCGAGGTTTGGTTTTAGCTGTACGGAGCGCCCATCCGGTGTGCCCTGAGAACGAGATATGTGCAGCTCCTATCGGGATTTGTCAGCACATTCGGTCAGCTTTGCGGGTCTTGTTTTACAATTGTTGAAATGTCTTGTAACCGGGATTCCGAGCCTGATCGGGTCTTCCTGGGAGAAGGAATATCCTTCGTTGACCGTGAGAGCTTGTGATGGGCTAAGTTGGGACACCCCTGCAGGGTTTTGAACTTTTGAAAGTCGTGCCCGCGGTTATGGGTAGATGGGAATTTGTTAATGCCCGGTTGTAGAAAACTTGACACTTAATTTAATTAAAATGCATCAACCGCGTGTGTAGCCGTGATGGTCTCTTCTCGGCGGAGTCCGGGAGGTGAACACGGTGTTGGAGTTAAGCTTGAACGTAAGTAGTTTCAGGATCACTTCTTGATCACTTCTAGTTCACGACCGTGCTTTGCTTCTCTTCTCGCTCTCATTTGCGTAAGTTAGCCACCATATATGCTAGTGCTTGCTGCAGCTCCACCTCATACCTTTTCCCTACCCATAAGCTTAAATAGTCTTGATCGCGAGGGTGTGAGATTGCTGAGTCCCCGTGACTCACAGATTAGTTCCAAAACCAGTTGCAGGTGCCGATGATACCGTGCAGGTGAAGCAACCAAGCTCAAGGAGGAGCTCGATGAAGATCTCGTTCATTGTGTTGTTTCGTTTTAGTTGATCAGTAGTGGAGCCCAATTAGGGCGATCGGGGATCTAGCATTAGGGGTGGTCTTCTTTTATTTTGGTTCCATAGTCGGACCTTGATTGTATCTGGATGATGTAATGCTATATTTATGTATTGTGTGAAGTGGCGATTGTAAGCCAACTCTGTATCTCTACCTTATTCAGTACATCGGATGTGTAAAGATTACCCCTCTTGCGACATTGCCTACAATGCGGTTATGCCTCTAAGTCGTGCTCCGACACGTGGGAGATATAGTCGCATTCTGGGTGTTACAGCTGAGCTCGACGCCAAGGCAAAGGACCTGGTTGAAGACCGCGAGGCCTTCCCGCTTCTTAGGAAGAGGTCCATCGTGGTGCTGAAGTCACTGTATGAGAAGGGCCTGAGAAGTCGCTGACCACCGACGAGGATGGCCCTGCGCAGCTGCTTCCCCACTTGGTGAAGGCGCTTGAGGAAGTCGTGTAGGGCATCGGTCCTATGGAAGAGGCAGAGGCTCGTGTCCTTGCTTCAGCTACGCTGACGCGTGTCTTCAGCCATCTGTACCTTCGCGACCCCAATGCCCGCCTAGACGAGCTGCTGGAGCCTGTAGCTGATGAACATTTATGCGGCTGCCGCCGCAGCCGTGAAAGGTCAGGTGGAGGCCCTACTGAACAAGTTCCGCGGCTTCGTCCTCGCTCCCTCGACCGGTGATGCCACCAATCCTGCATATGGCGATGTCCAGGGGTGACTTGCGGCTGCTTTCCTGTTTCATTCCTGCAATACGCATCAGGCCTCGTGGAGGCATTACAACTTTCATTTGATATTGTGAGGACAATATGTCTTGTAATATTTGCTTCGAGATTTTGTGACTTTTCTTCCTATTGGCTTTGCGTTTTGCGTCGGCAAAGCCCGGCCCCGCGCATACCTCAACCGCCATTGGGCCGACCAGAGACCAGGACGAACCAAGGAGTGAGGGGCTACGTGACCAGTTAGGCTCCTGAGTCGCGATGCTCAGGAGTCCCCCTTGACGTGCAAACAGCTAACATGGAGAGTTCACGAGGGTAGGTTAATGTTCTACGTCGACAGAGCACGGCCCCGCGCATACCTCAACCGCCGTTGGACCGACCGAAGACCAGGACGGACCAAGGAGTGAGGGGCTACGTGACCAGTTAGGCTCCTGAGTCGCGATGCTCAGGAGCCCCCCTTGACGCGCAAACAATCTATACCTTTGGCCCTCGCCGGGGCTCAGCTCGGGAGGGGCGTGCGACGACCAGGTCCGGGAGACCTGGCTGGGTGGCATACGCTTGGGCGTGACCCGAGCGCAGCCCCCGTGTCCAGCCCCCTCGCGCGGCTTTCCCGAGGGGAGGCGTTGCGGTGAGGCTGGACGTTGAGCTCTAGGGCTCCCTGAGGATGGTACGACCGTGAAGCCGCCCTCAGTTGCTTATCACCAGCACGGAGCATAGTGCTTCCGCTTGTGCACGGGCATAGCCGCTCCTCGGCAGTGTCAACGGCCAGCGTGGAGCATGGTGCTTCCACTTGTGCGTGGGAGGGGCGCTCCCTCTGCGGAGAGCCCCCGGGGCGTGTACAGCCCCGCCCTGACATGTGGCTTGCACGACAGTGCTAGACAAGGTGTATATGGGCACTCGTGAGCCAGCGCAGGACTCACGAGGCCCTACCTCAAGGCGGGTTGCGCCTGGTCTTGGTTCTTGTTTGTTGTGTTTGTCCTGCTAGTTGGTCAGACAACCTGCACTGAACGAATCTCCTGATGTTATCGCATGAGAAAGCCAAGCACCAACGACCCTAGGAGGTGACGTAAACAGGGCCGGCCCGCCAGACAGAGTTCAGCCGTTGGATTTATCGACGCTGCAGGGACGGACCCGAGCACAGACGCCGTGCTCAACTTACTCGCGCGAAGGGTCCTGAAGAAAGTCGGCCGCCGCGCGGTCCCCATGATGGGTTGCGATCGAGCAAGTAGTTATCATAGGTAGGTCGAACATGAGAGTAGCAGGCTTAAGTAAATGCATGGGGGATACATGCCACTGGGTCAGGCTTGAGCGGCTTGGGAATGATGCAGCCCGAGGGGCGCTCCCAACAAGGTAAGCTAAAGACATGGAAAGGGATACATGCCATAGGGACGGACCCACGCGGCCTGGGAATGATGCAGCCCGAGGGGCGCTCCCAGCTAAATGAACTTGGGCAGATGTCACCTGGTTATGTCGACGAAGGAGAGTTGGGGCAGCTGAAGGTGTGGCGAAAGGGTTGCTCCTCACGAACCACCAGGGCCCTGAGCCTCAGGAGGCTCTGGGGCTTAGGTGGTTCCTTGAGGACCGTCTCCATCTCCATCAGGACGGTGTGGTGCCTGGCCTCCTGAGCCGCCAGGAGGCACCACAGGTTGCGCTGGTAGGCGGACAACACGCTCGGCAGGCCAAAGGGCATGCGAACATAGCTGTGCGGTGGGGATCTCGCAGCGTCCCACACGCGAAGGCCAGAAAAGCTCCTAAGAAGTGACCCTGTTGAACCCTGGGACATCGATGTAGACGCGCAGCTCGGCATCCTCGCCTGGATGGAAAGTTGCGCCTTCTGAGCGGCGGTCGCCGCGCATGGCCCTTGGGTCTTGCAGTTCCTGGGTGGTCTTGGTGATGAACTCCTGAACAGTGGGCGATCCTTGCCTTGTGCCCTCCTAAGGGAAACGTGCCGTGAAGCATGCCTCCAAGTGGTGCCCGAGCACCTCCCTCGTGATGTGGGCAAGGTCTGAGGCCTTCTAGAAGAAAGCCCCCGAGCCCTGCCCGAGAAGGGCGCCGGGCACGCCTTCCTATGCGATGGAGGGAGGCGCCCCTAGAGCGGGCGCTGATCCTGACGAGGCTCCGGCTGTGACACCACCCTCCTGAGGTCCTGCATGGTGCAGCTTCTTCTTCTTCTTGGGGATGGCCTCAGGAGGGCCCTCACCCTTGCTGTCGAGGTCGTCGATTGTTGTAGCTTGGAAGGAACGCTCGAGAGAGCACACCACATCTATTTCTTCACATGGGACCGTGATGATCCCTCCGCTTCCCGGCATCTTGAGGACATTGTAGCCGTGATGGGTCACCGCCATGAACTTGGCCAGAGCTGGATACCCGAGGATGGCATTTTACGGCAGACGGATGTGCGCGACGTCAAAGTCGATGAGCTCGGTACGATAGTTCTTGCGTTCTCCGAAGGTGACAGGGAGGTGGACCTGCCCTATCGGTGTGGTGGAACCGTCGGTCACTCATGAGAAAGGCTTGATAGGCTAAAGCTGGTCATATGGCACTTGGAGGCTGTCGAACGTGTCGATGGATTGGACGCTGAGCCTTGCGCCCCCATCGATGAGGGTCTTGGTAACTTGCACGTTGCTGATGACTGGGAAGAAAACCATCAGGAGGGTGCCTACGGCGGCTGCGCACTTTAGCTGATCTACCGAGTTGAACGTGATGGGGAACTGGGACCATCTGAGCGGGCGTGTGGCTTCGAGCTTGGGGAGGAATGCATTCACTTTGCGAGCAAACTGCTTGAAGATATGCTATGAGGTTGGGGCTTGGACTCCGCCCAAGATGCAGGCGATAGCACGCGGTTCTTGAAAGCCCCCAGCCCCCTCGTCCTGATGGTGCTCGTCGTTCCTTCTTGGTGGTGGCGGCAGCAGTGGGAGCCCAGCGTTGCCTTGAGGACGATCCTCACGAGGCTGATCCCTCCAGGCGCCCTCGCGAGGCTGATCCTTCCAGCGGTCCTCACGAGGCCGGTCGCGCCACTCCTGGCGTGGGCCACGGTCATCCCAGCGTCCGCCACCACATACTCCTCCTCGGCCGTAGCCCCGGTCGCCGCGCTCGGGGCGTCGCCCGAAGCGTCCTTCACGAATGGCTGTGAGCTCTTGACAGTCGCTGGTGTTGTGGGTGTTCAGGTTGTGGAAGGCGCAGAACGGACGGCTGCTCTTAGACAACTATGGTTGGTCTCTGCCACGTTTGGTGTCTGGTTCCGCTGCGAGCACGGCTGCTCCCTTGCGCTTCACGTCCTTCGCGTTGGCTTTCTTCTCCTCCGGGTCTGCAGCAGGGAGCTCGAGGAGGGAGAGGCACCCCTCCTCAGCTCTTGCACACTTGGTCGCGATGTTGAACAGCTCCAGGGTCGTGCATAGCTCCTCGTGGATAGCGAGCTCTTCCTTCATCTTGACGTTGCGGACACCATCAGAGAATGCAGAGATGATGGCCTCGTCGGTCACCTTGGGGATCTTGATCCATGCGCTGTTGAAGCGCTGAATGTACTTCTCCAGGGTCTCTCCTGGTTGCTGCTTGATGCGGCGCAGGTCACCCGCGACCGGGGGGCGGTCGCGAGTGCCCAGGAAGTTGGTGATGAAGCGGTCACGCATCTCGTCCCAGGAGGAGATCGAGCCTGGCGGCAGGTTCTGGAGCCAGGAATGGGCGCCCTCCTTGAGAGCCATGGGAAACCAGTTCGCCATGACTTTCTCTTCATCATTGGCCGCTTTCATGCTCAGCTTGTAGAGCTGCAAGAACTCCGCGGGGTCGAGGGTTCCGTCATAGCGAGGAGGTAGGTCCGGCTTGAACTTGCCCGGTCAGGCGACGCTACGCAGCGCGGGGGTGAAAACGTGGTAGCCGGCTGTGGTCACCGGGGCCCGCCTTGGGGGTGGAGCTTGGTCTTGATGGGGTCCGCACCCTGCCGCTACTGGTGGCGCACGGTCTTGTCGCAGCAGCCGATCCCAGCGCGGTGGCGTGAGGAGTGGCGGAGCGTTTTCTTGCGGCCGAGGGACTTCTTGACAGCTTCTTTCTTCGCACGCAGGCACGGGATGAGGCGGATCGCGTCGCGGAGCCACACGTCTTGGCGCTAGGGCGCCGTCTTGGGGCTGAGATGGTGGAGGCGCTCCGTGAGCTACGTCGCCCGTAGCTGGCGGAGGGCGAGGCGGAGAGAGGGATGGCACAGGGGAGCCCCCTGCGGCGCTGACAAGCTCGGCGATGCGACCGAGCCAGTCTTCGTAGAGGTCGTCGACTGGGCATTAGCGCATCAGCTTGTGCACCATGAGGAGCACGGCTCGCGCGTCCATAGGAGGGCGACGCACATGGGAAGCAGAACCGGCCGGGGTCAGCGATGGAGTGGCGGTGCGGCCGTCCTGCCGCAATGAGGGGTGCAGCGAGGATGCTTGCTACTCGTTCCCCGCCGGGCCGGTGGCAGGGTGGCGGCAGGCGACGGGGAACGGCGAGGTGGCCCGCCGATGGGAGCTGTCTGAGCGGCATGGGCGGCGAGGGAAGCCCGGCGCTCAGCACGAGCGCGGCGCGCGTCTACCATGGAGACGACGGAGCGACGGGACGCGAAGCGACGGACGGAGGCTTCGGCGCACCCCTACCTGGCGCGCCAAATGTCGGATCACGGGTTCCGGCAGACCCTTAATGTTCGAACACTGGGGTGCACGCGAAGGCTTTCCTCCTATCGATCCACTCCCTAGATCTCTAAGATCTCGCGGACGAACTCGACGAACTCACAACACAGAAAGACACAAGATTTATACTGGTTCGGGACACCGTTGTGGTGTAATACCCTACTCCAGTGTGGTGGTGGTGGATTGCCTCTTGGGCTGATGATGAACAGTACAAGGGGAAGAACAACCTCCTGAGGTTGAGGTGTTCTTGTGCTAGGTGAACTTGCATGGGTGAGAAGCCTCTTTTTCCTCTTCCCCTTCTGGTGGTGGCTAGTTCTACTTGTATAGGCCCTGGTCCTCTCCCCAAATATTGAGCGGGAAGGGATCCAATAACGGCCAATTCAAAAGGGGACAGCTAGTACAAGCTATCCTGACCAAAGGTGGTCTTCGCCTGCCAAAGGCTCTGGCTGTGACGCCGTCTTGGGATCCACGGTGACCTCCGCCTTGCCATCCTTCTGGTCTTGGTATCGTTGCACCAATATGGAAACCTTTGCTTGATGCCTCGGTACTCCGCGCCTGCGCTCGCCCCCTTAGCACCAAAGAGGAAACAGGGACGCTGCGCGCTCTGGCACCCGCCTGGCGCTAGCCTGGTCTCGATCGTCATGGCTCACGTCACGAGGACCTTGCGAGGTTTGCCCTACCTTGATCTCTTACCCCTCGTGAGCCTTCCTGGCGAGGCTGCTCCCGAGGAGGTCTTGCATCATCCGCCTCACGAGGCTTGCCCCTTGCGAGGGTCTTGAATGCCTTGTCGATGAAGATGGGTCGTACAGACCTGCCAGCCCAGCCACACCGTGGGCCGCAGACAGGCAAGTCTGGGGACCCCCGTTCCCAGAACACCGACAGGGGTGTGTGGTCCTTCGCACAGCCGTACCTCCACCAACCTCCGAGGGTGGAGATCATTGTCAGAAGACTCCCCAATAACACCCTTGGAGTTCTTCCTAGAGCCAAACTTCTTGAAGATATTCATGTCCGCGTATAATTTTCTAAAAATGAAAATTTTGGGGTGAAAAAAATTTGTTAACAAAACTTTATAAGATTGATAACAACTACTCATAGGGATACATAGAGGCCAAAACAAGCATTCAAGCTACTTAGAACACTAAGAATTTAACATGCAAGCACATCAACAGTAGCACCAAGAGTAGCTAATTATTCAAAATATAAACCACTAAAGCAAAAACTAATTGGACAAACGGTGGAGTCACATACCAAGCCACAATCCCCCGAAACAGTTTCGAAAATGGAGCTTCGAGGAAAGAGATCGAAATCCGCGGGTTTGAGCTCAAGAACACGGGAGAGAGAGCAATGTAGATTTTTTTCCTGGAGGTAAGTGATGATGTGTGATGAAGAGGTAAGTGAGGGGGCCCACGTGGGGACCACAACCTACCAGGGCGTGTTTGGGGGTGCTAGCGCGCCCAGGTGGGTTGTGCCCACCTGGTGCACCTCCCTCTGATGTTTATTGCACCAAAAATTCTCAAATATTCAGAACAAATTGTGTAAAATTTCCAGGGCATTCTGAGAACTTTTATTTTTAGGTCATTTTTATTGCACAGGAAATTAAGAAAACAAACAAAACATGGAATTTTTTTTTTAACTAATAAAAACAAAAAACAAAAGATAGGGACAAAAGGTAGTGCTTACTAAATTCATCAACTTCATACCGTTCAAAAATGATCCATTAATAAGGTTGATCAAGACTTATTAACAAGCACTTTCGATTAGCATGAAACCGAAGAACTTTCATAAATCACTAAGTTACCTCAATGGGGATATGCATTTCCCCAACAATAAGCATTTCATATTTCTTTTTGACAGTAGGTAGAGGTATTTGAAAACTTCCAATAGTGATTGTCGAAGATTTTTCAATAACATTAATACCATTCACTTGGAATTGTTTCTTACGAAAATGCACCGTATGCTCATTGCCATTAATATGAAAAGTGACCTTGCTTTTATTGCAATCAATAATTGCCCCTGCAGTATTCAAGAAGGGTCTACCAAGGATAATCGACATGTTGTCCTCCTCGGGCATCTCAAGTATAACAAAGTCAGTTAAAATAGTAACATTAGCAACAACAACGGGCACATCCTCACAGATACCAATAGGTATGGTAGTTGATTTGTTAGCCATTTGCAAAGATATTTCAGTAGGTGTGAGTTTATTCAAGTCAAGTCTTTTATATAAAGATAAAGGCATAACACTAACACCAGCTCCTAAATCACACAAAGCAGTTTTCACATAATTCTTTTTTGATAGAGCAAGGTATAGTTGGTATTCCTGGATCTCCAAGTTTTTTAGGTACTCCATCTTTAAAAGTGTAATTAGCAAGCATAGTGGAGATTTCAGCTTCTGGTATTTTTCTCTTATTTGTGATGATGTCTTCCATATACTTTGCATAAGGAGGCATTTTCAAGATATTAGTCAAGCGAGTACGCAAGAAGACTGGCCTCAGCATCTCAGCAAAGTGTTCAAATTCTTGATCATCATTCTTTTTAGTTGGCTTGGGTGGAAAAGGCATAGGTTTTTGAACCCATGGTTCTCTTTCTTTACCGTTTTTCTAGCAACAAAGTCACTTTTGTCATATCTTTTATTTTTAGGTTGTGGGTTATCAAGATCAACAGGTGGTTCTATCTCAACATCATTGTCTGGTTCTTTATCATTGGTTGGTGAGAGTCTTCATGAACCTCATCATTATGTTTTCCATTATTGTTAGGTGAGTGTTCATTACTAGATTGATTTTCAGAATCCTAGATAGAAACTTCATTATAATTGTCAGGAGGTTTCACTATTTCAGGTTCACTAGGAGCATGCAAAGTCCTATCATTTTTCTTTTTCTTTTTAGAAGAACTAGGTGCACTAATGTTAGCTCTTTGTGAATCATGTTCAATTCTTTTTGGGTGTCCCTCAGGATAAAGTGGTTCCTGAGTCATTTTACCTCCTCTAGTTGCAACTCTAACAGCAAAGTCATGCATATTATTATTCATTTCATCAAGCAATTCTCTTTGAGATTTAGCAACTTGTTCTAATTGAGTTTGAACCACACACGCATGTTTTCCCACACCTCTAACATCATCTGATATTCTAAATAACAAGTCACTCAAGTGAGCAATCATATCAGAATTATATTTCAATTGTTTCATAACATTTGCATTGAAGTGATCTTGTTTTCTAATGTAGTTTTTAAACTCATAAAGGCATTGGTTAGGATGCATATTGTGAGGATTATCATTATCATTGAACTTCATAAGAGAATTTACCTCTACCACCTTAGGCAGCGGTGGTGTATTAAGCCCATGTATTTCTTCAATAGGAGGTAAATTTTTAACATCCTCAGCTTTAATACCTTTTTCCTTCATAGATTTCTTTGCCTCTTGCATATCTTCAGGACTGAGATATGATATACCCCTCTTCTTCAGAGTGGTTTAGGCGGTGGTTCAGGAATAGTCCAATCATCATAATTTTTCAATATTTTATTCAATAATTCTTCAGCTTGTCCAACAGTTCGTTCCCTGAAAACACAACCAGCACAACTATCTAGGAAGTCCCTAGAAGATCGGTTAGTCCATCATAGAAGATATCAAGTATTTCATTTTTCTTAAGAGGATGATCAGGCAAAGCATTAAGTAACTGGCAAAGCCTCCCCCAAGCTTGTGGGAGACTCTCTTCTTTAGTTTGAGCAAAGATAAATATTTCCTGTAAGCCAGCTTGTTTCTTATGAGCAGGAAAATATTTTTTAGAGAAGTAATAAATCATATCCTGGGGACTACGCACACAGCCAAGAGCAAGAGTATTGTACCAAGCTTTAGCATCACCCTTTAATGAGAAAGGAAATAATTTGAGAATAAAGTAGTAGGGAGTTTTCTGATCGTGAGTAAAAATGGTGGCTATGTCATTCAACTTAGTAAGATGTGCCACAACAGTTTCAGTTTCCTAACCATGGAAAGGATCAGATTCAACCAGAGTGATTAACTCTGGGTCAATAGAGAATTCATAATCCTTATCATCAATAAAGATAGGTAAAGTAGGAAACTTAGGATCACACTTCATTCTAGCATTCAAAGATTTTTATTTATACTTATGTAGTAATTTCTCTAAATCATCTCTATATTTGCAAGCAAGAATATCTCTAGTTGCTTCTTCACTCATAACATAACCTTTCGGTACCTTAGGCAATTCATAACTCGGAAGGCTAGTTCTAGTAGGTGTTTTAGGATACTCAGTTTCAAGCTCATCATCAGATTCCACAACATCATGTTGTATTACTCTAGCAATTTGTTTATCAAGAAATTCACCAAGTGGCACATCATCATTATCAAGCAAGGTACTAGCATCATCATAAGCATCATTCATAGTAGAAGTAGCATCATCAATAACTTGCGACATATGTGGCACCCCGGCTCAGAGAAACCGGAACGCCCCGTATTCCAGCCCAGAGATCAAGGAGAAGTCTCTGGAATACGACACTTCTTGACATAGAACAAATCAGCTCGTGTTACAAGAATAATAATACAAGGGTCTGATGTTACAAAGAAGCACATCAGCACGGCGACACTACGCCTGCGATACTACACTTGTTCTATTCTAGCAGTGGAACAACTCGTAGCAGCGGAATACTTCTAGCAGCGGAACAACGACGAAGGTGGTGAACTCCACTCCGCAGGGACTCTAGCTGGGACACGATCTGGCTCGCACGCATGGCAACCTCGACAAGCAATCAAGCAATCATGGCATCACCTGCAATCTGGCATGACACGCCAGGTCAGTACATTGAATGTACTTGCAAGCTCACAACAACCATAAAGATCAAGGCAAGACAATAACATAGCATTAACAGGTTAATTAACTAACAACTACCATGATGAAACAACTACTAAGCATCGTATGAAACTGATACAATACTGATAAATCACCATCTCAGATCTCCATAACCATATCTCTCTTGGCTAACCGGCCAAGCAACATAGCATCTCGATCACCTCGTGAACAAAACCAAACGGTGATCTTTCCGGCGATCACTACCATGACCAACCATTGGTCTCAAATGGTGATATTTCCGGTAATCACTACCATGACAAACACTTGGTCTCAAACGGTGATCTTTCCGGTGATCACTACCATGACCAACACTTTGTCTCCAACATCATCATCAACATACTGCCAATCCGCACTGCTCAAAATATCAACATATAAATCACCTATAAGTCATTCTGTCATGTGAGTGTTGATCGAATGGTGTGACCTAGTACGAACCCATGCCCATGACTGAGGACGTGGCTATTGATAGTTTAAACAAAAAAACTCTATAGAGGTAGCGCACTTTACCCACACCACGGAACCCATGGCCTCGCACTCCCATTCGGGAGGACCAACGACGTTCCGACAAAACTGATCTACTACCATGATACTCTCTCGGCACTCCGACCAACACCCTCTTTGGGTTCAGTCATGGGTGGCCCCATGCCTACCAAAGGCACCAACGGCCATCGTCGTGGCAAAACGGCCACCGTCGTGGCAAACAAATGGTCCCAAACGGGGACAAAAGCGTGCAAAATCCAACTACGGGCACACAAGGCTTATGTCCGCCTACCTGATCAGGGTAGCACGCACCCATAACCTTCCCTTGTTGGAGGCACCGGCGAGAGACATGGCAGTAGCATCGCATTAGGGCCTTCCCATAAAGGCAAATGTGGTTGCACTGGAGAAAGCCTGGTTCGGTGGCACCTGACCAGCTTAATGACGGAATTTGTCCCCAAAAATATAACTGTGATAACTGATACTCTGATATCAACTATCAAACTATAATCCAAGTCATAGCAATATCCAACAAATAATACAAAGCTTAATATCGTCATATCAAAATACTCCGAGGACGGTATAACACTACTATCATGATGAATCCAAGAGCGATAATACTACTACTCAAATATCAAGAACTAACTATCCAGCTATGATCCACATGCAAGCATCCTCTCCATCATCACATTCCAAAACATAATATCACCTAGCATCATGATGAAACTAACACTAGCCACTAATAATCCAAAGGCAAAATGATATCCAAAGTAATACTCCAAAACAATACTAGATACCATCATGAAAATAATCATAATAGCCACTAAGAATCCAATGGCACATGTCATCCACATAATCATCAAAACATAAGTCCTAGAACTCCAAGCATTATCATGGCAATATCAAGACCAAAACAATACTCCGAGAAATGCCATGAACAAATTATACATAGCTAATGCAATATTTTAAACAAGTTTAAATAAAATAAACCATTTAACTTCATTGCAATCGTGCAAATGGAGGGTGTGGCTTGCCTGGGGTGGAAGAAATCACCGGGAGAAAGTGCGAGAAACTCGTGGAAGGGATCGCCGGAAAACGTACTCTTTTGGAGGGGGCTGAATAAGGTCAGGGGAAAAATGGTCATTTTCAGAATGTCAAAACATAGTGAAAATGGTTCCATCAGAACGGGCTCGACAAAACGAAAACGTGGGCTTTGGAATCACCTGATTTGGAGCTATGGTTGAAAAGAAACACTTGTTTTTCTGCCAGGGGCCTATCTGTAAGAAAAATCTTAACAAATTGGGCCTGGACAGAAAAACAGAAAGTGTACTTTCAAGAATACGCCTTCTCCTTTGGAAAACGTATTATTCGCTGAAACAAATAGAAAGTACGGTTTCAGGAACGGAAAGCGCACTTTGGCTGAAGTAGAGGCAGAATACGCTTTTGGAAGAAGAAAACGAATGCTGGAAGTTCGTCTCCACTTATCTGACGTGGATGGCGGGGTCAACGGCTGAGTGGCTAAAGCGCGGGGCCCGCGGCCAGCTGGCAGGGGGTCATCGTCTTCATCTACCTCGCTCGCGCCCGCAAAGCAGAGGGAGGTCGCCGGCGCGGGGGCTTGTCCGGCTGGCTCCGGCCATCCCTCGCCTCGCTCGACCTATGGATGAGCTCAGCAGGAGGAGCCGCACCCCAAGGTGGAGGTCACGGGCTCCAGAATGGACCGAGGCGATGATGACATGAACTCCGGCGGATAGCGGTTCGGGCAGATGCGGGCATGGCGATGTGGCTGCTCCAGCGGCAAGGCGTGGGGTTGGGGAGGCTCGCATGAGCACGGGGAAGACAAGGGTGGTGGTGTGAGGGGTGGACGAGCTCGGCGTTGAGCAAATTTAGGCCGAGGCCGATGCGGGCATGGCGGCCATAGGGAGGAGGGAAAGTGACGCGCTCGAGCTCTGGGGAGTGGTTGGGGAGGCTTCTAGGAAGCGGGGGAGGCCAGTGGTGAGGAGAAACGGGGACAGGGTGGCCTTATATAGGCAGGGGAGGGGTGTGCCGCGCTGTCGTCGCCGCGGACGCGTGGCTGGCGCCGCTGACGCATGTGCACGCACATGAGCTCGGGGTTAGACGACAAGGGGAAACAGGATGGAGAGCTCACGGGGAACAGGCGGCCAAGGGAGCGCAAGGAGGAAGAAGACGGCGAGCTTCGAGCCAAACCGCCACTGTTCGCTCGTGGGCGCGCGACGGCTTGCGTCGGTGAGGAAGCGGACGGAGGGGGAGAGGGGTCCAGGGGAACGGCGACGACGAGGTGAAGCCAAGGGACATGCTCGCGTGCGCTAAGACGACGAGAGGGAAGAGGACGAAGCAGAAATGGCGCGCTGGACGCGGCCACTACGCACAGAGTGCGCGCACTTTGATGCCATTAACGGGGTCACCGCGTGCACTGGCATATATCGGGGGAGATGGGCTGGAGCCTGTTGTCTAGTAGGTAGTCCATCCAGGGCTGGTTGCAACTGAGGTGGTAGATCAGTGAAAAGTGGTATGGTCAAATGGTAATCACCATATGAAGTTTACTGCAGTAAACTTGACTGAGCACTGCTGATCAGCAGAGATTTGATTGGGTCAAACAGAGTTGTCTGTGATTATTAGCTTAGGAAGGACTATAATCCTGGAGGTTTTGGAGCATAATGGGGCACAAACTAATATAGTTGCTTTGTAACTCACATTATGGGTCCAGAAACTTGATTAGGAAGATGCACTCACATGGAGATTCGACTTGAGCTGAAATTTGGCAAGGCTTAGTGATTTGGTCATAAGAAGATTATGTAAAAAGTTTGCACCAAATGGATTCACCAAAATGGTACTTCCTTCACAGCTATCCCCTCTGTCCAGGAACTTGCAAAAATTATAGAGAAATATTGGCTTTCAGAATTGATCCCAAAATAGGTGGAGAGAAGTTATTTGTGTAGGATAATGATCTGGGTAATTTTAAGGCAAAATTAAGCAATATAAAATATACTTGCTTCACAACCTGAAAATATTGATAGAATCAAAGATTTGATCCTGTGCTCACATATATCAAGGGATGGAGCTGAAATTTGGAGGAGTGTGATAATATGGGAACATGAAGGAGTGTGAAAAATTTCAACTCATTTGGGTACTCCTAGCTAGCACTTCCTTCACACTGGCTTCTGTTTGACAGAAACTTTGAAAAATTACTGAGGAAGATTGGATAGGCAAATAAAGTTGAATTTTGGAATGTGGAAATGATTTGGACATAAGAGAATGCCAAAAGATTTGGGAGCAATCAGGAAAGGATAGGTGGCACTTTCTTCACAAAGTGCCCCTCTGGACAGAAATGAAGAATAATTATTGGGGAATTATTCTTTGGCTAGGACAGGAAAGTTTGGGCATATTTAAGCAACATATGGCCCAAAGAAATTATGAGAATTATTTGGGGATTTTTGGATGGACAGAAATATGGGTTGCTTCACAACCTAGGGCACTTAAGGTTATTCCTTTTATAGAAAAAGGAATATTCCTGAGAAAAAGAAATTAGGGTTTGGTCAAGCAATGAAGTGACATGGTCTTGGCAAGGTTTTGAGAATGATGAGCCACTTGGGAGGGGGAATGAGGATGATTTCCCAGGTGGCAAGGCCACAGAACCACTCCAAAAAGAAAAATAGAGTAAAAACTAAATAAATCAAAAAGAAAAAGAAAAGGGCCAAAAACCAGGCTATTACAACTCTTACCCCCTTAAAGAAATCTTGTCCTCGAGATTTAGTAGCTTAGGGAACAAGTATGTCTTGAGGACACCATTTGCCACTCGGGTATCCTTTTTCCTTTATTTATTGTCCCCCCAAGAATTTTATATGATTTGATTATCTTTGCTCGGGGGTGGTTTGCTTCACCTTTCCCAAATTCTAACGGGTTTTTTGGCTCACACACCAAATCCTTTTGCTGACATTGATTCTTTCATATCTGCGGTGATATCCAATGGATTTGAGCATAGATTTCCTTTTGTCGTGAAAACCTTAATACTTCTGTCATGGGGTTGCTTCAAATAAACGCAGGCCTTCTGGTTTCAATAAATGCTGAGAATTAATCATGGCCATCTTCTGACGGGATTTGATTGCTCATAGGTGGTACCGATTTTGATTTATTTCTTTGGCTCGAGCATGAGATATGTGTCAAAGATTCGACTGCCTTTTGTCGTGAGCAATATACCGGTGTATGGAGTTATAGCTGTGTCATACCTCAAATATTTACATCTTGAGACTGGACCGATAGGGGGCCAACGGACAAATGCTTTTCCTGACAGACTGACCGTGCACTTGATTCTGTTGGTGAGTATACTGGGTCTGACGTGATTTTTCGGCTTTTGATTTACCCGCTTTGTTGGTATACCCAATTGGATTTTCCCACACTTAACCATTCCAAGCGGGTCAGCGGGATATGAAATCCTTGTAAACCAGAGTAGTCCTCTGAGAGTATGCCTTTGTGGATCCATATGGAATTACGACCTCCAACTAATTTGGGTATCCGGACCCTGATGGTTGTGCAAAAATCATCATACCTTTGCTGTCAGTCTCACCCTTTGGCAGGATACCTTATTGAAATAACATGGCCACACCTGTCCTTAATTCTTCGTATGACCATGGATGTGATTAGTGCAATATTTTTGACATTATTTCTTGTGCATGTATTCTGACCTAGGTCCGCACATATGTCATATAATTGGGACTTGTAGCGGTACAGAACTCGTTGTTGAGGCCAATCATACAAGAAGGTGACAAGGTTTTAAGGCATCTCCTTGTCAGTTGCGGGAATAATGACCTTGATGACCATTTTCAAGACTGTTGATTCGGTGTTGTCATCCCCAGATCTTCTCAATTCTTATAATTACATAAGATGTGTATCTCTGCTTATCTTCATTTGCATGATTCGTGAGTTTGGGGGATCCTTACTTTCCTTAGGTATATCTGTTGGATCCTTGTCGTACCTCGTATGAGTGACTGATATGATTGGGGATGCATGCTAACCATATGTGTAAGAATCATATGCAACCAAACACTTGATCCTTGAGGTAGACATATGTTTTGACTGATTTGTGTTCCTGAAAAATTATTGCAAATCCAATCCTTGAAATGTACTGCCATCTATTGCCAACGCACCGCATAATCTCTAAGGATGGTGCAATAATGTGGTATTGATGTGGACTGAGTGGCTTACGAGAGAAGCCATCCGAGTGGCTTGCTGAGGAGGACTCATTAGCTTCTGCTTTAGTCTGGGTAGCGTGTAGAAGAAGGCTCAATAGCTAACACGAGAAGCTGGACCTGGTTATTGTGCTGGAGAAGCCTGAGCTCCGTACTTGAGAAGCTTCTCCTCGGGTTTGCTTGTTGAGAAAAAAAATTCATCTCCGCCTATCAGAAGCTTTTACCGGGGTATCTTGCTAAGAAAGACCGGGTATCTTGGACCGGAGATTGTGCACATATTAGGCTGAGGAAAATCAAGGAGCCTTGCATCATAAATTTCTTCCGACAGCGTGTGAAAGAATACTGAGTTTCTTACATCCAAAGCTTCATACTATGATATGCAGACTGAAATCCACACACACACACACCCATAATATTCAGTGGCTGATTATTTGCATGAGAAAATTTGTTTGACTGTCTTGCTTGAGCATATCACATGCTGACTTTATTTCGGATGATAGCATATTTCAAGCATCATGCATCGTTGAGCCAAAATTTTGTATATCATCAATACCTTTGACTGAAAATATACCGTTGAGCTTGCACCTGATTTGTCTTGATGCGGACTTGATTATTACTGCTATGAGGGTTTTGTACTGATGTAGACTTGAGTTATCAGTACTGTTGTGAGGAGTGCACACTAATGCAAAATTGATTATCAGCCTCAAAATCAGATATTCCCCCTTTCATTGCAGTCGGCTAAGAATTCCATTCTATTTAGCAGAGTTTCCAAATATTTGAACTCCTTGCTGATTCTTCGGGTCCGGTGTCGGTTGATGAGCAACTCTTTATAGGGGAAAAATAAAGTAACACCGGGGCCAAAAGAAAACTTAACTAAACAAAAGCACACAACACGATCACTACACACACAATCAGTGTCACATATTACTGCTAGTCACACAATATGCATGCCTACTTAAGCACACAAGCCTCACGGGATCTCTGGTTCTACGATCTAGCATGCTGTGACGATGTGAACGAGGACAAATAAATGTGTGGACGAATTGGTGTAAACAGCGCTACACCAAGTGCGAGCTTTGCCAGGTAGCAACCTGGACCAGCTCGGAGGCGAGGACGTACTTGGTAACCATGTAGCAGGAAAGAAATGTCGTTGCCACATTATTATTAAGCGAACGGAAAATATCCGTACTCGTCCAAGAAATAGGATAGCGGGGAAAAACTGAGGCTGCTGATATTGCCCTTTTTATGATGACTGAGACCATTAAGGGTTGCCAACACGACAAGATAAAAGGACGTTCCAGGGTAGAAGCATGTCTACCACCGAAACAAAATGGGGCCGAAGGAAGGAATTCAACGCGATACCTGAGCACCATTTTTGCAAACAGTGTCGAGATCACTTGGCATCACTCTGCTGGGACGGAAATGACACCAAACACCGAAGAACATGCAAGAAAAGAAAACTGGAGAAATGCAGGGGTTGAGCTGTAGTGGATCCGAACCGATGCCAGCTACACTCACCAGATAAACAGTTAGCAACAAATATTAAGGCTATATGCATGTTGTGCAACAAACAAATGCAGCAACCAAATGCAATAAACAAGCCAAACTTTAAACTATCGATTTCTACCGGTTTCTACCGCTCGCACTGATTAGGGCGTCCTATAGCCAGACCTGCTCTGATACCAAGTGATGTGGCACCCCGGCACAGAGAAACCGGAACACCCCGTATTCCATCCTAGAGATCAAGGAGAAGTCTCTGGAATATGGCACTGCTTGACATAGAACAAATCAGCTCGTGTTACAAGAATAATAATACAAGGGTCTGATGTTACAAAGAAGCACATCAGCACAACGACACTACGCCTGTGATACTACACTTGTTCTATTCTAGCAGCGGAACAACTCGTAGCAGCGGAATACTTCTAGCAGCGGAACAATGACGAAGGTGGTGAAGTCCACTCCGTAGGGACTCTGGCTGGGACACGATCTAGCTCACACGCACGGCAACCTCGACAAGCAATCAATCAATCATGGCATCACCTGCAATCTGGCATGACACGCCAGGTCAGTACATTGAATGTACTTGCAAGCTCACAACAACCATTAACATCAAGGCAAGACAATAACATAGCATTAACAGGTTAATTAACTAACAACTACCATGATGAAACAACTACTAAGCATGGTATGAAACTGATACAATACTGATAAATCACCATCTCAGATCTCCATAACCATATCTCTCTTGGCTAACCGACCAAATATACCATCTCAATCACCTCGTGATCAAAACCAAATGGTGATATTTCCAGCGATCACTACCATGACCAACCATTGGTCTCAAATGGTGATATTTCCGGTGATCACTACCATGACCAACACTTGGTCTCAAACAGTGATCTTTCCGGCGATCACTACCATGACCGACACTTTGTCTCCAACATCATCATCAACATCCTGTCAATCCGTACTGCTCAAAATATCAACATATAAATCACCTATAAGTCATTCCGTCATGTGAGTGTTGATCGAACGGTGTGACCTAGTACGAACCCATGCCCATGACCGAGGACGCGGCTATCGATAGTTTAAACAAACAAACACTACAGAGGTAGCACACTTTACCCACACCACGGAACCCATGGCCTCGCACTCCCATTCGGGTGGACCAACGATGTTCCGACAAAACCGATCTACTGCCATGACACTCTCTCGGCACTCCGACCAACACCCTCTTTGGGTTCAGTCCTGGGTGGCCCCGTGCCTACCAAAGGCACCAATGGCCATCGTCGTGGCAAAACGGCCACCGTCGTGGCAAACAAAACGGTCCCAAACGGGGACAAAAGCGTGCAAAATCCAACTACGGGCACACAAGGCTTATGTCCACCTACCTGATCAGGGTAGCGCGCGCCCATAACCTTCCCTCGTTGGAGGCACCAGCGAGATACATGGAGTAGCATCGCATTAGGGCCTTCCCATAAAGGCAAATGTGGTTGCACTGAGAAAGCCCGGTTCGGTGGCACCTGACCAACTTAATGATGGAATTTATCCCCAAAAATATAACTGTGATAAATGATACTCCGATATAAACTATCAAACTATAATCCAAGTCATAGCAATGTCCGACAAATAATACAAATCTTAATATCGTCATATCAAAATACTCCGAGGACAATATAACACTACTATCATGATGAATCCAAGAACAATACTACTACTACTCAAATATCAAGAACTAACTATCCAGCTATGATCCACATGCAAGCATCATCTCCATCATCATACTCGAAAACATAATATCAACTAGCATCATGATGAAACTAACACTAGCCACTAATAATCCAAAGGCAACATGATATCCAAAGTAATACTCCAAAACAATACTAGATACCATCATGAAAATAATCATAATAGCCACTAAGAATCCAAAGGCACATGTCATCCACGTAATCATCAAAACATAAGTCCTAGAACTCCAAGCAATATCATGGCAATATCAAGATCAAAACAATACTCTGAGAAATGCCAAGAACAAATCATACATAGCTAATGCAATATTTTAAACAAGTTCAAATAAAATAAACCACTTCATTGCATTGCAATCATGCAAATGGAGGGTGTGGCTTGCCTAGGGTGGAAGAAATCACCGGGAGAAAGTGTGAGAAACTCACGGAAGGGATCGCCGGAAAACATACTCTTTCGGAGGGGGCTGAATAAGGGAAGGGGGAAAATGGTCATTTTCAGAATGTAAAACACATGGTGAAAATGGTTCCAGCAGAACGGGATCAACGAAACGAAGACGTGGGCTTTGGAATCACCTGATTTGGAGCTACGATTGAAAAGATACACTTGTTTTTCTGCCAGGGGCCTATTTGTAAGAAAAATCTTAACAAATTGGGCCTGGACAGAAGAACAGAAAGCGTACTTTAAAGAATACACCTTCTCCTCTGGAAAACATATTACTCACCGAAACAGAGGCAGAATACTCTTTTGGAAGAAGAAAACGTATACTGGAAGTTCGTCTCCACTTATATAACGTGGCTGGCGGGGTCAACGGCTGAGGGGCTGACGCACGGGGCCTGCGGCGAGCTGGCAGGGGGTCTTCGTCTTCATTTACCTCGCTCGCGCTCGGGGAGCAGAGGGAGGTCGCCAGCGCGGGGGCTTGTCCGGCCGGCTGCGGCCATCCCTCGCCTCGCTCAACCTATGGACGAGCTCAACAGGAGGAGCTGCACCCGAAGGTGGAGGTCACGGGCTCCAGAATGGACCGAGGCGACGACGACATGAACTCCGGCGGACGGCGGTTTGGGCAGATGCGGGCATGGTGATGTGGCTGCTCCGGCGGCAAGGCGTGGGGTCGGGGAGGCTCGCAGGAGCACGGGGAAGACGAGGGTGGTGGTGTGAGGGGTAGACAAGCTCGGCGTTGAGAAAATTTAGGTCGAGGCCAATGCGGGCACGACGGCCATAGGGAGGGAAAGGGAGGCGCTCGAGCTCTGGGGAGTGGTCGGGGAGGCTACTAGGAGGCGGGGGAGGCCAGTGGTGAGGAGAAACGGGGACGGGGTGGCCTTATATAGGTAGGGGAGGGGTGTGTCGCGCTTTGGTTGCCGCGGATGCGTGGCCGGCGCCGTGGACGCGTGTGCACGCGCATGAGCTCGGGGTTAGACGACGAGAGGGAATAGGAGGGAGAGCTCACGGGGAAGAGGCGGCCAAGGGAGCGCATGGAGGAAGAAGATGGCGAGCTTCGAGCCAAACCGCCACTGTTCGCTCGTGGGCGCGCGGCGGCTTGCATTGGTGAGGAAGTGGACGAAGGGGGAGAGGGGTCCAGGGGAACGGCGACAACGAGGTGAAGCCAAGGGACTTGCTGACGCGCTCTAAGAGGACGAGAGGGAAGAGGACGAAGCAGAAACGGCGCGCTGGACGCGGCCACTGCGCACAGAGTGCGCGCACTGTGATGCCATTAACGCGGTCACCACATGCACTGGCATGTAGCGGGGGAGATGGGCTAGAGCCTGTTGTCTAGTAGGTAGTCCATCCTGGGGAGGTTGCAACTGAGGTGGTAGATCATTGAAAAGTGGTATGGTTAAATGGTAATCACCGTCTGAAGTTTACAGCAGTAAACTTGACTGAGCACGGCTGATCAGCAGAGATTTGATTGGGTCAAATGGAGTTGTATGTGATGATTAGCTTAGGAAGGACTATAATCCTGGAGGTTTTGCAGCATAATGGAGCACAAACTAATATAGTTGCTTTGTAACTCACATTGTGGGTCCAGAAACTTGATTAGGAAGGTGCACTCACATGGAGATTCCACTTGAGATGAAATTTGGCAAGGCTTAGTGATTTGGTCATAAGAAGATGCTGTCAAAAGTTTGCACCAAATGGATTCACCAAAATGGTACTTCCTTCACAGCTATCCCCTCTGTCCAGGAACTTGCAAAAATTATAGAGAAATATTGGCTTTCAGAATTGATCCCAAAATTGGTGGAGAGAAGTTATTTGTGTAGGAGAATGACCTGGTAAATTTTTTAGGCAAAATTAAGCAATATAAAATATACTTGCTTCACAACCTGAAAATATTGACAAAATCAAAGATTTGATCATGTGCTCACATAGATCAAGGGACGGAGCTCAAATTTGGAGGAGTGTGATAATATGGGAACATGAAGGAGTGTGCAAAATTTCAACTCATTTGGGTACTCCTAGCTAGCACTTCCTTCACACTGGCTTCTATTTGACAGAAACTTTGAAAAATTACTGAGGAAGATTGGCTAGGCAAATAAAGTTGAATTTTGGCATGTGGCAATGATTTGGACATAAGAGAATGCCAAAAGATTTGGGAGCAATCAGGAAAGGATAGGTGGCACTTCCTTCACAAGTGCCCCTCTGGACAGAAATGAAGAATAATTATTGGGGAATTATTCTTGGACTAGGATAGGAAAGTTTGGGCATATTTAAGCAACATATGACCCAAAGAAATTATGAGAATTATTTGGGGATTTTTGGATGGACAGAAATATGGGTTGCCTCACAACCTAGGGAACTTGAGGTTATTCCTTTTATAGAAAAAGGAATATTCCTGAGAAAAAGAAATTAGGGTTTGGTCAAGCAGTGAAGTGACATGGTCTTGGCAAGGTTTTGAGAATGATGAGCCACTTGGGAGGGGGAATGAGGATGATTTCCCAGGTGGCAAGGCCACAGAACCACTCCAAAAAGAAAATGAGAGCAAAAACTAAATAAATCAAAAAGAAAAAGAAAAGGGCCAAAAACCAGGCTGTTACAACATATTAGAATTGATAGCATGTGGCAGTATTGCAAGTTTACTCATAACAGAAGGTGAATATAAAGCAGAGCTGGATGGCAGTTCCTTACCTCCCATCGTCCTTGAGGGAAATATCTTAGTCTTAGGATCCTTCAGATTCTTCGTAGTGATAATATGATAATAATACCAAGTGACTCAACAAATATAGCTATGCTCCCTGGCAAAGGCGCCAGAAAAAGGTCTTGATAACCCACAAGTATAGGGGATCGCAACAGTTTTAGAGGGTAGAGTATTTAACCCAAATTAATAGATTCTACACAAGGGGAGACAAAGAATATTTGAAGGTATTAGCAGTTGAGTTGTCAATTCAACCACACCTGGAGATTAATTATCTGCAACAAAGTGATCAGTAGCAAAGTAGTTTGATAGTTTTGATAGTAGTGACAGTAGCAATAGTAACAGTAAGAGTGATAGCAATAATTTTGTAGCAAGCATAACAGTGATGATAGCAGTAGTAACTTAGTAGAAACAATATAAGATAAATTCGTAGGCATTGGATCGGTGACTTGTTGGATGATATTCATCATGTACAGTTATAACCTTGGGCTATTAGGTACTAGCTCCAGTTCATCGATATAATGTAGGCATGTATTCCGTAAATAGTCATACGTGCTTTATGAAAAGAACTTGCATGAGATCTTTTGTCCTACCCTCCCGTGGCAGCGGGGTCCATATTGGAAACTAAGGGATATTAAGGCCTCCTTTTAATAGAGAACCAGAACAAAGCATTAACACACAGTGAATACATGAACTCCTAAAACTACGGTAATCACCGGAAGAAGTCCCGGTTATTGTCACTCCATGGTTACTTGATCATAACACATAGTAGGTGACTATAACTTGCAAGATCGGATCTAGAACATGGATATAATGGTGATAACATAAATGTTCGAATCTGAAATCATGGCACCCGGGCCCAAAGTGCAAGCATTAAGCATGGCAAAGTCATAGTAACATCAATCTAAGAACATAGTTGATACTAGGGATCAAGCCCTAACAAAACTAACTTGATCACATGATGAATCCCATCCAACTCCTCACCGACCAGCGAGCCTACGAAGGAATTACCCACTCCCGGTGGGGAGCATCATGGAATTGGCGATGGAGAAGGGTTGGTGATGACGAAGAATGAAGACCCCCCTCTCCGGAGCCCCAAACGGACTCCAGATCTGCCCTCCCGAGGAAGAACGGGACTTGGTGGCGGCTCCGTCTCGTGGATCGCAATAATTCTTTCTCCCTGACTTTTTTCTCCAAAAATAGGATTTTATAGCATTGGAATTAGGGTCAGCGGGGCCACCAGGTGGGGACAACCCACCTGGGCGCGCCAGGAAAGGGGGGGCGCCCTGGTGGGTTGTGCCCACCCAGGTGCCCCTCTCTGGCAAGTTTTGGCTCTAGAAATTCTTATTATTGATATAAAAATCCTTGCAAAGTTTCATTCGATTCTGAGAACTTCTATTTTTGCACAAAAACAACACTATGGTAGTTCTGCTGAAAACAGCGTCAGTCCAGGGTTAGTTTCATTCAAATCATGCAAATTAGAGTCCAAAACAAGAGGAAAAGAGTTAGCAAAAGTAGATACGCTGGAGACGTATCACAGGTGTGTCAAATCAATCCTAGATTTTAAGGTATCTTTCATCTTGCCTTCAATATTAAGAAGTGTGCCGATAATGCTGTCACATATATTTTTCTCGATGTGCCTCACATCAAGATTATGCCGCAGATCCAAATCTTTCCAATACTCGAAGTCCCAAAAAGTGGACCTGTGGGTAAACAATAGGCTCTCTTCTGCCCTACCAAGCTTCCTTTTCCTGCTACCATTACCAGGATATGGTTTCTTGGTGTAATATGCCTGACCTTCTCTAATTCCACTTGCAACTCATCGGCAGTGAGCCTCTTTGGCACATCATGGTTTTCATGTTTTGCATTGAACACATGTCTTCGGTATTTTGTAGGATGCGGCTTATCCTTGGCAAGGAAACGGCGGTGTCCAATGTAACAGATCTTGCTAAGTATTGTGTATGACAGCGGATTCCTATCACAGTGAACACATGCATTGTAACCATGTGTCATTCCCCCTGACATAGTGCCCAAAGCTGGATAATCATGGATGCACCAAATTATAACAGCACGCAGAAATAAATCAGCTGGTGGGCTGCTATATAGGTCTCGAGTGAGAACACCCCTCCATAGCTATTGAAGTTCCTCCACAAGAGGAACTTCAACAGCTATGGATAAATCAAAATCCTTTCCAGGACTTTTTGGACCTGGGATGAGCAAGGCCATCATGTAGTTGATTCTTTGGTGCAGACATTTGGAGGCATGTTGTAAGGGATAACAAGCACTGGCCACATGCTATATGTGGCGCTCTGGTGGCCAAATGGGTTAAATCCATATGAAGCTAAGCCAAGTCTAATGTTTCTCGGGTCAGCAGCAAACTTTTTGTGTTTCTGATTAAAGCTTTTCCACTCACTACCATGAGATGGATGGCTCATTACATTCTGATCTCTATACTCCTGGTTCCTAGAATGCCACAGTACATCCTCTCTTGTTTCAGCATCATGAAACAACCTCTGCAATCTTGGTATAATTGGAAAATGTCTCAGAACATTATGAGGAATCCTCTTCACAGCATCGCCATCTTTCCATCTTGATGATTTGCATTTCGGGTATTTACTTAAGTTGGCATAATCTTTCCGGAACAGAACACAATTATTCTTACAAACATGGATCATATCATATCCAATTCCAACTACATGAAGGAAATTCTTCATTTTACTGTAGGTGTGTGGCAGCTCAGACCCATCTGGGAAAGATTTGCGGAAAGCATCCAACATCGCATCGAATAATTTGTTGGTCATCCGCTCAGATGTCTTCACCTGAAGAAAGGTGACCATAGCTGAGAATACTGACAGCTTATTTCCTAGGGTGACAGACACGTTGCATTGTTCCAACATGCGGGCCCACCATTTTTCTTCTGCAGGTGAAAGTTCACGAAATGCACGAGCATTTAGTAGCATTGTTTCAATGTTGGTCAAACTCACTGGCTCCACCACCACCACCTCCTCCTCCTCTTCCACCTGAGCATCAGGCAGATCAAGATGGTGATCTGCTGCTTCCACATAGTCAGTAACATTGACGTCCACAGCTTCACCATGATGAACCCACCTAGTATATGTGACCGACATCCCATACAAGTGTAGATGATTTTGCACAGTTGACTGGGGTCTTGTAACTGAATTCATACAACTGCTACACGGGCAGAGCACATCTGATTTCGGACCACCGTACTCAGCTCTAATAAAGTTCATGAAGTTTTCAACCCCCTCGACATATGCAGCGCGGAATCTAGAAGTTATCCAAGTCCTGTCCATCTATTAGACATACAAATTAGTTCTTCTACTAGATATTACAGGAAAAACATATATGCTTTTTTATGAAGTCCAGAAAAAAACCTAGGTCGATGTCTAAAGCTATGGCAAGATATTTGGACGAGCAGATCTAAGTAACAAAATAAATGTAAAGCTAATTCAGCAAACAGATTTGAGTGCTAAATTATGGCAGGCTGTTGCAGCAATCAATGAGGCCAAGCACACAGCCATCGAACTATCGAAGGCTATCGCAGCAACAAAGATCGAGTATAAAACGGTGTAGAGCTAGTTCACCTAATAGATTGGCTACTAGACCATGGCAATCTACGTCACAATAAATATATAGTAGGATATTTTAGCAACTAATCGGGCTTGGCATGCCATCTCAGCTAAGAAGATTGAGTGCAGAACAGGGCAAGGAAGCTTCTTAAGCAGAGCATATTGACTGTAAACTACTTCGGCAAAAAGTGGAATTAACAGCGTCTATCAGCTAACATTCAGCACTACACCGACAGGCATGGGGCCTCAGTCTAGAATGCGCGTACCATGGGAGAAGTTTACCGTCGTGTGTCTCCACACAAACGTCGCCAGCGGTGGCGGCGCTGACCGCCATGCGCCTCCACAAGAACGTCGCCAGCGGTGGTGGCGCGGCTAGAGGACGGCAGTCTATGAGAGCGTACTGTGGGAGCGAGAGGATTGCGTGCATCCCCTCGACGAACCGCGGCGCCGACGTATCGGCGTGGCGGGGAGGGCGGCTTTGGCGTAGCGAATGGGGTGGAGGGGGCGGGGGGAAGGGGAGGGGAATATTATTGGCTAGTTGGCCGAAGTGCGGTTGAATTTGGAATTTGGGGGGAATTTTTTTGGGGGGGGGGGATTTCGCATGGTGGGTGGGGGAGTTTGGCGCATGGTCGGTTTCTCCAAGTGCAGTCCCACATGTCAGTGAAGAGGTAAGCTGAAGCGCATTCCGTTTGCGTGAGCCGTGTGCATGACCGAACGTGTGTGGGGTGCAAAGCGACCGCGACAGGGGTGTTGTGAGTGTACCGCCTTTTTTCCTTTTAAACTAGGTGCTTCGCCCCCTCAAAAAAAACTTGGTGGTTCGCGCGATCCATCGATACTACTACTAGTAATCGGGTAATCCCGACTAAAACGGTGCAGCCGGGTCTTTTCCCGCGCGATATGCTGGGAGGTTGGCTTAGTTGGGTTTTTTAGGACGAGTAATGCTACACCTACATAATCCCAGTTACGTAATTAACATAATGTGAAACGTATGAGTTGTTGATTGTAGATTGGGGGGAGGGGCCCACCACCATGAAAATCAGGGAGGAGAGAGAGAGGCACACTACTGCAGGATGCTGCTAATGCGATGCTACGATCGGAGACCCTTTCACGAAACTGTGTGCGATGCATCAATCACAAACGTGGATGTAAAAAACCGTCAAAAAGGTGCAAAATGTTTGCAATGGAGGATGCATCAAACACGATTCAAATTTTAGTTGCATGTGCGATCCAGGGCAGATGGTTCAGTCCAATGAACTGTTTGCGATGAGGCGGAACAAAAGAAACGGGCAGCCTGATGAAGGCGTGTGTGATATAGAGCATACAATTCACTTGGATGAACTGTTTGTGATTAGGCAACACAAAAGAAACGGGCAGCCAGATGAAGGTGTGTGCGGTATACAGCATACGGTTCACTCGGATGAACTGTTTGTGATTAGGAAACACAAAAGAAATGGTCAGCCAGATCAAGGTGTGTGTGATTGAGGGCATACGCTTTAGAAGGATTAACTGTTTGTGATTAGGCAACAGAACAGAAACGGGTAAGCCTGATCAAAGTGTCTGTGATTGATGGCATACACTTCACATGGACGAACTATTTGCGATTAGCCACAACAAACTAAAACAGTTAGATAGATCAACGTGTGTGCGCTAGACGGGACACCCATTTTAATTAAAAGAAGCGTGCACGATGGTAATAACGAGTGCGCACGGTTGTTGGAACAAGACATGTGCTGACATTGCCTATTGCGGTGCACCCTATGGTGCAAACGCCACGTATGCGGCCGAGAAGGCATACGTGCCCATGTTACACCTTCCGGGAATAGTGCCGCACTTATAACCGTCGGTAAATTTTGAGCATGCGTCCCATCACATTCCAAATTGCAAACCTGTTCACACCGATCAAAACCTAAACGGTTTCCCACTTAGGAGTGTATTACTACGCGGTTATAAATACTACTACTCCAAGATGACCGCACATTCCTCCTCAACTCCTCATCCACAAAAAGTCAAAAACAAACAAGTCATTCATCATTGTTCCCTTGCGTCTGCCATGGACAGCGTGAGTTCTGGGTCGAGAGATTGCCACCAGGGAGAGGCGAGCCTGGAAGTGGGAGCATGAGAGATGTCCCGCCTCGCCGTGAAAGCAGCCAACATGTCCCGCCGCATGGCCGTAGCAGCAGAGAGGTCCCGTCGCACCGCCGAAGTAGCACGGAGGACCCGCCGCACCGTTGATGCAGCAGACTGGTCCGGCCGCGCCGCCGAAGCAGAAGAGATGTCCTGCCGCGCCGCGAATGCAGCAGAGGTGTCCTCCCACGCCGCGGCGGCCTGTGAAATTGCCTCGCAGTCAGGCAAGGACTCTTACAGGCGCATGCGTTCCCTCGTCCTTAGGCAGATGGATCATATCTCCAGGTGGGTGAGGTTGCAGGATGACCTTCAAGCCTCGTTTGAACAGTCTACCGACATCATCCGACAACTAAGTGAGAGCAATGTGAAGCTCTAGGCCAAGCGCGACCTGCTGAGGGCGAAGATCGACGGGAGTGCGGAGTAGCAGGAGCAGACCAATGTGTTGTTGAAGAGGACTGGCGTCATCGTCGAGAAACTTATGGACGAGAATGCCATGCTGCACATCGAGCGTAGAAGGCTGGTGGAGGAATATGTGGATGCCCTCAACCAGCATCTTGAGGACAAGAAAGAGCTCGTCGCCGCCTGCCGCAGAGACTAGTTCCTGTTGTGGCTTCCTTCTTCTTTTGCCCTTGTGTATATCGGGTGTTGCTGCATGTGGCTTTTTTAATTATGTTTATAAATATGTAAGACAATTATTATCCAATGTCATCGTCCTTATATTCATCATGCTTGCTATAAGTCGCAGTCGATGCTATATAGGTCCGTCGGATCTTACATCAAGATCCGTGCAAAACTTTCTTTTCAGATTTTCATTTTCTCTCTTCAATCTTAGGCTAGTGAGACATATAGCCACGCCGTAGATCAGGTGCCCGGGCGCCATTAATGGAGACGTTGGGAGGGAGGTGCGCGGCGAGTAGCAGTCAAAAGGGCTCTCCTCCCGATGAGCACGCGCAGGGGTCTGATCGCACGCCTCCCATACTCAAATAGTTACCTTGCACGACACCTCCTAGGCAATAAAAAAAGGGGAAGTGTGGCCGCACGTAATTGGTAAGTCAAACGCCCACGGTTTCAATAATAATTGTGTTTCCTATTTGTAACGTGACAACACTTGTTCCAAAATGACTTTGTTGATTGTTAAGGTGTGCGCCTTCGTAAATCGGACAGAAAAATTACCGCAGCATGTTGGTGCCATGTCATGAGACCATGCCAAGTTTCTTGATTTTCAGGCGTGTTTTGGAATTACAGGAATTAAAAAACCAAGTTTCTCAATCTTTCCGGTCGAGCCACGACGCCAAGATGTTTGAATTTCACTTTCATCTCTTGCATGGGACCTAGAAATTCACCCAAGGACACACATGTGATTTTTCAAACATCTTTGGTGCACTGGAGCATGTCCTTGTAGTTCAAATTTGAATTATGCACATTAAATGCCCATAAATTCAATTAATGTATAAAAAGGCCAAATGAACCCGGAATAATTCCAAAATTTAGCACGGTACTTCTATTTGGTCTAATCTGGCTGTGTAAAAAAATTAAGGCGGGAGAAGGCAATGTACGTATGTCGTTTGACACACGGAGGTGACACGTTCCCTCATGGAACCAAGAGCCTTCTTGAGGGAAGCTCCAGTTTGCAAGAAGCTTACACCAAAGCTTGACCCAATTCGGCCAAAAAAATTACCGCAGCATGTTGGTGCCATGTCATGACACCATGCCAAGTTGCATGATTTTTAGGCGTGTTTTGGAATTACAGGAATTAAAAAACCAAGTTTCTCAATCTTTCCGGCCGAGCCACGATGCCTAGATGTTTGATTTCACTCCCATCTCTTGCATGGGACCTAGAAATTCACCCAAGGACACACATGTGATTTTTCAAACAACTTTGGTGCACTTGAGCATGTGCTTGTAGTTCAAATTTGAATTATGCACATTAAATGCCCAGAAACTCAATTAATGTATACAAAAGGCGAAACGAACCCTGAATAATTCCAAAATTTAGCACGGTACTTCTATTTGGTCTGGCTGTGTAAAAAATTAAGGCGGGAGAAGACAGTGTACGTATTGAAGGAAATATGCCCTAGAGGCAATAATAAAGTTATTATTTATTTCCTTATATCATGATAAATGTTTATTATTCATGCTAGAATTGTATTAACCAGAAACATAATACATGTGTGAATACATAGACAAACAAAGTGTCACTAGTATGCCTCTACTAGACTAGCTCGTTAATCAAAGATGGTTATGTTTCCTAGCCATAGACATGAGTTGCCATTTGATTAACAGGGTCACATCATTAGGAGAATGATGTGATTGACTTGACCCATTCCGTTAGCTTAGAACTTGATCATTTAGTTTGTTGCTATTTCTTTCTTCATGACTTATACATGTTCCTATGACTATGAGATTATGCAACTCCTGTTTACCGGAGGAACACTTAGTGTGCTACCAAACGTCACGACGTAACTGGGTGATTATAAAGGTGCTCTACAGGTGTCACCAGAGGTACTTGTTGGGTTGGCATATTTCGAGATTAGGATTTGTCACTCCAATTGTCAGAGAGGTATCTCTGGGCCCACTCGGTAATACACATCACTTAAGCCTTGCAAGCATTGCAACTAATGAGTTAGTTGCAGGATGATGTATTACGGAACAAGTAAAGAGACTTGCCGATAACGAGATTGAACTAGGTATTGAGATACCACGATCAAATCTCGGGCAAGTAACATACTGATGACAAAGGGAACAACGTATGTTGTTATGCGGTTTGACCGATAAAGATCTTCGTAGAATATGTAGGAGCCAATATGAGCATCCATGTTCTGCTATTTGTTATTGATCGGAGACATGTCTCGGTCATGTCTACATAGTTCTCGAACCCGTAGGGTACGCACGCTTAAAGTTCGATGACGGTTATATTATGAGTTTATGTTTTTTGATGTATCGAAGGTAGTTCGGAGTCCCGGATGTGATTACGGACATGACGAGGAGTCTCGAAATGGTCGAGACATGAAGATTGATATATTGGACGATTATATTCGGACACCGGAATGGTTCCGGGGGTTATCGGATATATACCGGAGTACCGGGGGTTACCGGAACCCCACCCCCCGGAGGTTAATGGGCCTCATGGGCCCAATTGGTGGAAGAGGAGAGGCGGCCAAGGGGAGCCGCGCGCCCCTCCCCTCCCAAGTCCGAATTGGACTAGGAAGGGGCCCCCCTTTCCTTTCTCCCTCTTTCTCCTTCCCTCTCCTCTCCTACTCCAACATGGAAAGGGGGAGTCCTACTCCCGGTGGGAGTAGGACTCCTCATGGGGCGCACCAAGGGTGGCCGGCCCCCTCGCACTCCTCTACTCCTTTATATACGGGGAGGGAGGCACCCCCTAGAGACACAACAATTGATCTCTTAGATCTTTTAGCCGTGTGCGGTGCCCCCCTCCACCATAATCCACCTCGGTCATATCGTAGCGGTGCTTAGGCGAAGCCCTGCGTCGGTGGAACATCATCATCGTCACCATGCTGTCGTGCTGATGGAACTCTCCCTCAAAGCTCGTCTGGATCGGAGTTCGAGGGACGTCATCGAGTTGAACGTGTGCAGAAGTCGAAGGTGTCGTGCGTTCGGTGCTTGATCGGTCGGACCGTGAAGACGTACGACTACATCAACCGTGTTGTGCTAACGCTTTTGCTTTCGGTTTACGAGGGTACGTAGACACACTCTCCCCTCTCGTTGCTATGCATCACCATGATCATGCGTGTGCGTAGGAAAATTTTGAAATTACTACGTTCCCCAACAGTGATATCCAAGCCAGGTTTTATGCGTTGATGTTATATGCACGAGTAGAACACAGGTGAGTTGTGGGCGATACAAGTCATACTACTTACCAGCATGTCATACTTTGGTTAGGTGGTATTGTTGGATGAAGCGGCCCGGACCGACATTACGCGTACGCTTACGCGAGACTGGTCCTACCATCGTGCTTTGCACACAGGTGGCTGGCGGGTGTCAGTTTCTCCAACTTTAGTTGAACCGAGTGTGGCTACGCCCGATCCTTGAGAAGGTTAAAATAGCACCAACTTGATGAACTATCGTTGTGGTTTTGATGCGTAGGTAAGAACAGTTCTTGCTCAGCCCGTAGCAGCCACGTAAAAATTGCAACAACAAAGTAGAGGACGTCTAACTTGTTTTTGCAGGGCATGTTGTGATGTGATATGATCAAGGCATGATGCTATATTTTATTGTATGAGATGATCATGTTTTGTAACCGAGTTATCGACAACTGGCAAGAGCCATATGGTTGTCGCTTTATTGTATGCAATGCAATCGCCCTGTAATGCTTTAATTTATCACTAAGCGGTAGCGATAGTCGTGGAAGCATAAGTTGGCGAGACGACAATGATGCTACGATGGAGATCAAAGTGTTGCACCGGTGACAATGGTGATCATGACGGTGCTTCGGAGATGAAGATCACAAGCACAAGATGATGATGGCCATATCATATCACTTATATTGATTGCATGTGATGTTTATATTTTATACATCTTATCCTGCTTTGATTAACGGTAGCATTATAAGATGATCTCTCACTAAATTATCAAGGCATAAGTGTTCTCCCTGAGTATGCACCGTTGCGAAAGTTCTTCGTGCTGAGACACCACGTGATGATCGGGTGTGATAGGTTCTACGTTCAAATACAATGGGTGCAAAACAGTTGCACACACGGAATATTCGGGTTAAACTTGACGAGCCTAGCATATGCAGATATGGCCTAGGAACACTAAGACCAAAGGTCAAGCGTGAATCATATAGTAGATATGATCAACATAGTGATGTTCACCATTGAAACTACTCCATCTCACGTGATGACCGGACATGGTTTAGTTGATTTGGATCACGTGATCACTTAGAGGATTAGAGGGGTGTCTATCTAAGTGGGAGTTCTTAAGTAATATGATTAATTGAACTTAAATTTATCATGAACTTAGTACCTGATAGTTTTTTGCTTGTCTATGTTGATTGTAGATAGATGGCTCGTGCCATTGTTCTGTTGAATTTTAATGCATTCATTGAGAAAGTAAAGTTGAAAGATGATGGTAGCAATTACACGGCTGGGTCTGTAACTTGAGGATTATCCTCATTGCTGCACAGAAGAATTACATCCTGGAAGCACCATTGGGTGCCAGGCCTGCTGCAGATGCTGCTGATAACATTTAGAACGTTTGGCAGAGTAAAGCTGATGACTACTCGATAGTTCAGTGTGCCATGCTTTACGGCTTAGAACCGGGACTTCAACGACGTTTGAACGTCCTGGAGCATATGAGATGTTCTAGGAGTTGAAGTTAATATTTCAAGCAAATGCCTGGATTGAGATATATGAAGTCTCCAATAAGTTCTATAGCTGCAAGATGGAGGAGAATTGTTCTATCAGTGAACATATACTCAAAATGTCTGGGCAATATAATCACTTGACTCAACTGGGAGTTAATCTTCCTGTTGATAGTGTCATTGACAGAGTTCTTCAATCACTGCCACCAAGTTACAAAAGCTTTGTGATGAACTATAATATGCAAGGGATGGATAAGACAATTTCCGAGCTCTTCGTGATGCTAAAGGCTGCGGAGGTAGAAATCAAAAAGGAGCATCAAGTGTTGATGGTCAACAAGACCACTAGTTTCAAGAAAAAGGGCAAAGGGAATAAGAAAGGGAACTTCAAGAAGAACGACAAACAAGTTGTTGCTCAAGAGAAGAAACCCAAGTCTGGACCTAAGCCTGAAACTGAGTGCTTCTACTGCAAACAGACTGGTCACTAGAAGCGGAACTTCCCCAAGTATTTGGCGGATAAGAAGGATGGCAAGGTGAACAAAGGTATATGTGATATACATGTTATTGATGTGTACCTTAGTAATGCTCGCAGTAGCACCTGGGTATTTGATACTGGTTCTGTTGCTAATATTTGCAACTCGAAACAGGGACTACGGATTAAGCAAAGATTGGCTATGGACGAGGTGACGATGCGCGTGGGAAATGGTTCCAAAGTTGATGTGATCGCAGTCGCCACACTACCTCTACATCTACCTTCGGGATTAGTTTTAGACCCGAATAATTGTTATTTGGTGCCAGCGTTAAGCATGAACATTATATCAGGATCTTTTTTGATGCGAGATGGTTATTCATTTAAATCAGAGAATAATGGTTGTTCTATTTATATGAGTAATATCTTTTATGGTCATGCACACTTGAAGAGTGGTCTATTCTTATTGAATCTCGATAGTAGTGATACACATATCATAATATTGAAGCCGAAAGATGCAGAGTTGATAATGATAGTGCAACTTACTTGTGGCACTGCCGTTTAGGTCATATTGGTGTAAAGAGCATGAACAAACTCCATACCGATGGACTTTTGGAACCAGTTGATTATGAATCACTTGGTACTTGTGAACCGTGCCTCATGGGCAAGATGACTAAAACGCTGTTCTCTGGAACTACGGAGCGAGCAACCGATCTGTTGGAAATCATACATATAGATGTATGTGGTCCGATGAATATTGAGGCTCGCGGTGGATATCGTTACTTTCTCACCTTCACAGATGATTTAAGCAGATATGGGTATATCTACTTGATGAAACATAAGTCTGAAACATTTGAAAAGTTCAAAGAATTTCAGAGTGAAGATGAAAATCATCGTAACAAGAAAATAAAGTTTCTACGATCTGATCGTGGAGGAGAATATTTGAGTTACGAGTTTGGTCTTCATTTGAAACAATGCAGAATAGTTTCGCAACTCATGCGACCCGGAACACCACAGCGTAATGGTGTGTCCGAACGCCGTAATCGTACTTTACTAGATATGGTGCGATCTATGATGTCTCTTACTTATTTACCGCTATCATTTTGGAGTTATGCTTTAGAGACAGTTGCATTCACGTTAAATAGGGCACCATCAAAATCCGTTGAGACGACGCCTTATGAACTGTGGTTTGGCAAGAAACCAAAGTTGTCGTTTCTTAAAGTTTGGGGCTGTGATGCTTATGTGAAAAAACTTCAACCTGATAAGCTCGAACCAAAATCAGAGAAATGTGTCTTCATAGGATACCCAAAGGAAACTGCTGGGTACACCTTCTATCACAGATCTGAAGGCAAAACATTTGTTGCTAAATTTGGATCCTTTCTAGAGAAGGAGTTTCTCTCGAAAGAAGTGAGTGGGAGGAAAGTAGAACTTGATGAGGTAACTGTACCTGCTCCGTTATTGGAAAGTAGTTCATCACAGAAACCGGTTCCTGTGACACCTACACCAATTAGTGAGGAAGCTAATGATGATGATCATGAAACTTCAGATCAAGTTATTACTGAGCCTCGTAGGTCAACCAGAGTGAGATCCGCACCAGAGTGGTATGGTAATCCTGTTCTGGAGGTTATGTTGCTAGACCATGACGAACCTACGAACTATGAAGAAGCGATGGTGAGCCCAGATTCCGCAAAATGGCTTGAGGCCATGAAATCTGAGATGGGATCCATGTATGAGAACAAAGTGTGGACTTTGTTTGACTTGCCCGTTGATCGGCAAGCCATTGAAAATAAATGGATCTTCAAGAAGAAGACTGACGCTGACGGTAATATAAAGCTCGACTTGTTGCAAAAGGTTTTCGACAATTTCAAGGGATTGACTACGATGATACTTTCTCACCCGTAGCGATGCTTAAGTCTGTCCGAATCATGTTAGCAATTGCCGCATTTTATGATTATGAAATTTGGCAAATGGATGTCAAAACTGCATTCCTGAATGGATTTCTGGAAGAAGAGTTGTATATGATGCAACCGGAAGGCTTTGTCGATCCAAAGGGAGCTAACAAAGTGTGCAAGCTCTAGCGATCGATTTATGGACTGGTGCAAGACTCTCGGAGTTGGAATAAACGTTTTGATAGTGTGATCAAAGCATATGGTTTTATACAGACTTTTGGAGAAGCATGTATTTACAAGAAAATGAGTGGGAGCTCTGTAGCATTTCTGATATTATATGTGGATGACATATTGTTAATTGGAAATGATATAGAATTTCTGGATAGCATAAAAGGATATTTGAATAAGAGTTTTTCAATGAAAGACCTCGGTGAAGCTGCTTATATATTGGGCATCAAGATCTATAGAGATAGATCGAGACGCTTAATTGGACTTTCACAAAGCACATACCTTGACAAAGTTTTGAAGAAGTTCAAAATGGATCAAGCAAAGAAAGGGTTCTTGCCTGTGTTACAAGGTGTGAAGTTGAGTAAGACTCAATGCCCGACCACTAGAGAAGATAGTGAGAAAATGAAAGATGTTCCCTATGCTTCAGCCATAGGCTCTATCATGTATGCAATGTTGTGTACTAGACCTGATGTGTGCCTTGCTATTAGTTTAGCAGGAAGGTACCAAAGTAATCCAGGAGTGGATCACTGGACATCGATCAAGAACATCCTGAAATACCTGAAAAGGATGAAGGATATGTTTCTCGTTTATGGAGGTGACAAAGAGCTTGTCGTAAATGGTTACGTCGTTGCAAGCTTTGACACTGATCCGGACGATTCTAAATCGCAAACCGGATACATGTTTTTATTAAACGGTGGAGCTGTTAGTTGGTGCAGTTCTAAACAAAGCGTCGTAGCGGGATCTACATGTGAAGCAGAGTACATAACTGCTTCAGAAGCAGCAAATGAAGGAGTCTGGATGAAGGAGTTCATATCCGATCTAGGTGTCATACCTAGTGTTGGGGAACGTTGCAGAAAACAAAAATTTTCCTACGGCTTCACCAAGATCCATCTATGAGTTCATCTAGCAACGAGTGATCGGATGCATCTACATACCTTTGTAGATCGCGAGCGGAAGCGTTCAAAGAACGGGGATGAGGTAGTCGAACACGACGTGATCCAAATCACCGGAGATCCTAGCACCGAACAGACGGTACCTCCGCATTCAACACACGTACGGTCAGCATAACGTCTCCTTCTTCTTGATCCAGCAAGGGGGAAGGAGAAGTTGATGAAGATCCAACAGCACGACGGCGTGGTGGTGGATGCAGGGCGTCACAGTAGCAGGGCTTCGCCTATACTACGAGAGAGAGATGTAACAGGGGAGAGGGAGGCGCCAAAAGGCTGAGCTGTGATGTCCTCCATCTCCCCCACTATATATAGGGGTGTCTAGGGGGGGAGCCGGCCCTAGGAGATCCAATCTCCTAGGGGGGCGGTGGCCAAGGGGTGGGGGGCTTGCCCCCCAAGCAAGGGGGCGCCCCCCTTTAGGGTTTCCACCAAACCCTAGGCGCATGGGCCATTTTGGGGCTGGTGCCCTTGGCCCATATAGGCCAAGGCGCACCCCCTACAGCCCATGTGGCCCCCGGGGCAGGTGGCCCCACCCGGTGGACCCCCGGGACCCTTCCGGTGGTCCCGGTACAATACCGGTGACCCCGAAACTTGTCCCGATGGCCGAAATAGCACTTCCTATATATAATTCTTTACCTCCGGACCATTCCGGAACTCCTCGTGACGTCCGGGATCTCATCCGGGACTCCGAACAACATTCGGGTTACTGCATATACATATCTTCACAACCCTAGCGTCACCGAACCTTAAGTGTGTAGACCCTACGGGTTCGGGAGACAGGCAGACATGACCGAGACGACTCTCTGGTCAATAACCAACAGAGGGATCTGGATACCCATGTTGGCTCCCACATGCTCCACGATGATCTCATCGGATGAACCACGATGTCGAGGATTCAAGCAACCCCGTATGCAATTCCCTTTGTCAATCGATATCTTACTTGCCCGAGATTCGATCGTGGGTATCCCAATACCTCGTTCAATCTCGTTACCGGCAAGTCACTTTACTCGTACCGTAATGCATGATCCCGTGACCAGACACTTGGTTACTTTGAGCTCATTATGATGATGCATTACTGAGTGGGCCCAGTGATACCTCTCCGTCATACGGAGTGACAAATCCCAGTCTTGATCCGTGTCAACCCAACAGATACTTTCGGAGATACCCGTAGTCTACCTTTATAGTCACCCAGTTACGTTGTGACGTTTGGTATACCCAAAGCACTCCTACAGTATCCGGGAGTTACATGATCTCATGGTCTAAGGAAAAGATACTTGACATTGGAAAAACTCTAGCAAACGAACTATACGATCTTTATGCTATGTTTAGGATTGGGTCTTGTCCATCACATCATTCTCCTAATGATGTGATCTCGTTATCAATGACATCCAATGTCCATAGTCAGGAAACCATGACTATCTGTTGATCAACGAGCTAGTCAACTAGAGGCTTACTAGGGACATGATGGTGTCTGTTATTCACACATGTATTACGATTTCCGGATAACACAATTATAGCATGAATAAAGACAATTATCATGAACAAGGAAATATAATAATAATGCTTTTATTATTGCCTCTAGGGCATATTTCCAACAGTCTCCCACTTGCACTAGAGTCAATAATCTAGTTACATTGTGATGAATCGAACACCCATGGAATTCTGGTGTTGATCATGTTTTGCCCTAGGGAGAGGTTTAGTCAACGGATCTGCTACATTCAGGTCCGTATGTACTTTACAAATCTCTATGTCTCCATCTTGAACATTTTCACGAATGGAGTTGAAGCGACGCTTGATGTGCCTTGTCTTCTTGTGAAACCTGGGCTCCTTGGCAAGTGCAATAGCTCCAGTGTTGTCACAAAAGAGTTTGATTGGCCCCGACGCATTGGGTATGACTCCTAGGTCGGCGATGAACTCCTTCACCCATATTGCTTCATGTGCTGCCTCCGAGGCTGCCATGTACTCCGCTTCACATGTAGATCCCGCCACGACGCTCTGCTTGCAACTACACCAGCTTACTGCCCCACCATTAAAAATATACACGTATCCGGTTTGTGACTCAGAGTCATCCAGATCTGTGTCGAAGCTAGCGTCGACGTAACCCTTTACGACGAGCTCTTCGTCACCTCCATAAACGAGAAACATTTCCTTAGTCCTTTTCAGGTACTTTAGGATATTCTTGACCGCTGTCCAGTGTTCCTTGCCGGGATTACTTTGGTACCTTCCTACCAAACTTACGGCAAGGTTTACATCAGGTCTGGTACACAGCATGGCATACATAATAGAACCTATGGCTGAGGCATAGGGGACGACACTCATCTCTTCTATATCTTCTGCCGTGGTCGGACATTGAGCTGAGCTCAATTTCATACCTTGTAACACAGGCAAGAACCCCTTCTTAGACTGATCCATATTGAACTTCTTCAATATCTTATCAAGGTATGTGCTTTGTGAAAGACCTATGAGGCGTCTTGATCTATCTCTATAGATCTTGATGCCTAATACATAAGCAGCTTCTCCAAGGTCCTTCATTGAAAAACTCTTATTCAAGTAGGCCTTGATGCTGTCCAAGAGTTCTATATCATTTCCCATCAAAAGTATGTCATCTACATATAATATGAGAAATGCTACAGAGCTCCCACTCACTTTCTTGTAAACGCAGGCTTCTCCATAAGTCTGCGTAAACCCAAACGCTTTGATCATCTCATCAAAGCGAATGTTCCAACTCTGAGATGCTTGCACCAACCCATAAATCGAGCGTTGAAGCTTGCACACTTTGTCAGCATTCTTAGGATCGACAAAACCTTCCGGCTGCATCATATACAATTCTTCCTTAAGGAAACCATTAAGGAATGCCGTTTTGACGTCCATTTGCCATATCTCATAATCGTAAAATGCGGCAATTGCTAACATGATTCGGACGGACTTTAGCTTCGCTACCGGTGAGAAAGTCTCATCGTAGTCAACCCCTTGAACTTGTCGATAACCCTTAGCGACAAGCCGAGCTTTATAGATGGTCACATTACCATCCGCGTCTGTCTTCTTCTTAAAGATCCATTTATTTTCTATGGCTCGTCGTTCAACGGGCAAGTCAGTCAAAGTCCATACTTCGTTTTTCATACATGGATCCTATCTCGGATTTCATGGCTTCTAGCCATTTGTCGGAATCCGGGCCCGCCATCGCTTCTTCATAGTTCGAAGGTTCACCGTTGTCTAACAACATGATTTCCAAGACAGGGTTGCCGTACCACTCTGGTGCGGAACGTGTCCTTGTGGACCTTCGAATTTCAGTAGGAGCTTGATCAGAAGTATCTTGATCATTATCATTAACTTCCTCTCTAGTCGATGCAGGCACCTCAGGAACATTTTCTTGAGTTGCGCCATTTTTCGGTTCAAGAGGTAATACTTCATTAAGTTCTACTTTCCTCCCACTTACTTCTTTCGAGAGAAACTCTCTCTCTAGAAAGAATTCATTCTTGGCAACAAAGATCTTGCCTTCGGATCTGAGGTAGAAGGTATACCCAACAGTTTCTTTAGGGTATCCTATGAAGACGCATTTTTCCGACTTGGGTTCGAGCTTTTCAGGTTGAAGTTTCTTGACATAAGCATCACATCCCCAAACTTTTAGAAACGACAGCTTAGGTTTCTTCCCAAACCATAATTCATACGGTGTCGTCTCAACGGATTTCGACGGAGCCCTATTTAAAGTGAATGCGGCAGTCTCTAAAGCATAGCCCCAAAAAGATAGCGGTAAATCGGTAAGAGACATCATAGATCGCACCATATCTAATAAAGTGAGATTACGACGTTCGGACACACCATTACGCTGAGGTGTTCCAGGCGGCGTGAGTTGTGAAACTATTCCACATTTTCTTAAGTGTGTGCCAAATTCGTGACTCAAGTATTCTCCTCCACGATCTGATCGTAGAAACTTGATCTTCCTGTCACGTTGATTCTCAACCTCACTCTGAAATTCCTTGAACTTTTCAAAGGTTTCAGACTTGTGTTTCATTAAGTAGATATACCCATATCTACTCAAGTCATCAGTGAGGGTGAGAACATAACGATAGCCACCGCGAGCCTCAACGCTCATTGGACCGCACACATCAGTATGTATGATTTCCAATAAGTTGGTTGCTCGCTCCATTGTTCCTGAGAACGGAGTCTTGGTCATTTTACCCATGAGGCATGGTTCGCACGTGTCAAATGATTCATAATCAAGAGACTCTAAAAGTCCATCAGCATGGAGCTTCTTCATGCGTTTGACACCTATGTGACCAAGGCGGCAGTGCCACAAATATGTGGGACTATCATTATCAACCTTACATCTTTTGGTACTCACACTATGAATATGTGTAGCGTTACGCTCGAGATTCATTAAGAATAAACCATTCACCATAGGAGCATGACCATAAAACATATCTCTCATATAAATAGAACAACCATTATTCTCGGATTTAAATGAGTAGCCATCTCGAATTAAACAAGATCCCCGGGTACCGAGCTCGAATTCGCCCTATAGTGAGTCGTATTACAATTCACTGGCCGTCGGCAAATATAGAGGTAGCGTGCCGACGGCGATCACATTGACCTTGGAACCATTCCCGACGCGCATCGTCACCTCGTCCTTTGCCAGTCTCCGCTTATTCCGCAGCCCCTGCTTTGAGTTACAAATGTGAGCAACTACACCGGTATCAAATACCCAGGAGCTACTATGGGTACTAGTAAGGTACACATCAATTACATGTATATCATATATACCTTTTGTTTTGCCGGCCTTCTTGTCTGCTAAGTATTTGGGGCAGTTCCGCTTCCAGTGACCACTTCCCTTGCAATAAAAGCACTCAGTCTCGGGCTTGGGTCCATTCTTTGGCTTCTTCCCAGCAGCTTGCTTGCCGGGCGCGGCAACTCCCTCGCCGTCCTTCTTGAAGTTCTTTTTACCCTTGCCCTTCTTGAACTTAGTGGTTTTATTGACCATCAACACTTGATGTTCCTTCTTCACTTCTACCTCTGCTGATTTCAGCATTGCAAATACCTCGGGAATGGTCTTTTCCATCCCCTGCATATTGAAGTTCATCACAAAGCTCTTGTAGCTTGGTGGAAGCGACTGGAGGATTCTGTCAATGACCGCATCATCCGGGAGATTAACTCCCAGCTGAGTCAAGCGGTTATGTAACCCAGACATAGTGAGTATGTGCTCACTGACAGAATTATTTTCCTCCATCTTACAGCTAAAGAATTTGTCAGAGACTTCATATATCTCGACCCGGGCATGAGCTTGAAAAACCATTTTCAGCTCTTCGAACATCTCATATGCTCCATGTCTCTCAAAACGCTTTTGGAGACCCGGCTCTAAACTGTAAAGCATGCCGCACTGAACGAGGGAGTAGTCATCAGCACGTGTCTGCCAAGCGTTCATAACGTCTTGGTTCTGTGGGACAGGCGGGTCACCTAGCGGTTCTTGTAGGACATAATCTTTCTTGGCAGCTATGAGGATGATCCTCAGGTTTCGGACCCAGTCCGTATAGTTGCTGCCATCGTCTTTCAGCTTGGTTTTCTCTAAGAACGCGTTGAAGTTGAGGACTACGTTGGCCATTTGATCTACAAGACATATTGTAAATATTTTAGACTAAGTTCATGATAATTAAGTTCATCTAATCAAATTATTCAATGAACTCCCACTTAGATAGACATCCCTCTTCTAGTCATCTAAGTATAACATGATCCGAGTCAACTAGGCCGTGTCCGATCATCACGTGAGACGGACTAGTCAACGTCGGTGAACATCTTCATGTTGATCGTATCTTCTATACGACTCATGCTCGACCTTTTCGGTCTTCTGTGTTCCGAGGCCATGTCTGTACATGCTAGGCTCGTCAAGTCAACCTAAGTGTTTGCATGTGTAAATCTGTCTTACACCCGTTGTATGTGAACGTTTGGATCAAACACCCGATCATCACGTGGTGCATTGAAACAACGAACTGTCGCAATGGTGCACAGTTAGGGGGAACACTTCTTGAAATTATTATGAGGGATCATCTTATTTACTACCATCGTTCTAAGTAAACAAGATGCAAAACATGATAAACATCACATGCAATCAAATAATAAACGTGACATGATATGGCCAATATCACATAGCTCCTTTGATCTCCATCTTGGGGCTCCATGATCATCTTGTCACCGGCTTGACACCATGATCTCCATCATCATGATCTCCATCATCGTGTCTCCATGAAGTTGCTCGCCAACTATTACTTCTACTACTATGGCTAACGCGTTTAGCAATAAATTAAAGTAATTTACATGGCGTTTCTCAATGACACGCAGGTCATACAAAAATAAAGACAACTCCTATGGCTCCTGCCGGTTGTCATACTCATCGACATGCAAGTCGTGATTCCTATTACAATAGCACGAATAACTCATACATCATATATAGATCATTCATCATTCATCACAACTTTGGCCATATCATATCACAAAGCACTTGCTGCAAAAACAAGTTAGACGTCCTCTAATTGTTGTTGCAAGTTTTACGTGGCTGAATTAGGGTTCTAGCAAGAACGTTTTCTTACCTACGTGAAAGCCATAACGTGATTTGTCAACTTCTATTTACCCTTCATAAGGACCCTTTTCATCGAATCCGCTCCAACTAAAGTAGGAGAGATAGACACCCGCTAGCCACCTTATGCAACTAGTGCATGTTAGTCGGTGGAACCGGTCTCACGTAAGCATACGTGTAAGGTTGGTCCGGGCCGCTTCATCCCACAATACCGTTGAAGCAAGATAAGACTAGTAGAGGCAAGAAAGTTGGCAACATCTACGCCCACAACAAATTGTGTTCTACTCGCGCAAGAAGAACTACGCATAGACCTAGCTCTGATACCACTGTTGGGGAACGTTGCAGAAAACAAAAATTTTCCTACAGCTTCACCAAGATCCATCTACATACCTTTGTAGATCGCGAGCGGAAACATTCAAAGAACGGGGATGAGGTAGTCGAACACGACGTGATCCGAATCACCGGAGATCCTAGCACAGAACAGACGGTACCTCCGCGTTCAACACACGTACGGTCAACGTAATGTCTCCTTCTTCTTGATCCAGCAAGGGGGAAGGAGAAGTTGATGAAGATCCAACAGCACGACGGCATGGTGGTGGATGCAGGGCGTCACAGTAGTAGGGCTTCGCCTATACTACGAGAGAGAGATGTAACAGGGGAGAGGGAGGCGCCAAAAGGCTGAGCTGTGATGTCCTCCATCTCCCCCACTATATATAGGGGTGTCTAGGGGGGAGCCGGCCCTAGGAGATCCAATCTCCTAGGGGGGCGGCGGCCAAGGGGTGGGGGGCTTGCCCCCCAAGCAAGGGGGCGCCCCCCTTTAGGGTTTCCCCCAAACCCTAGGTGCATGGGCCCTTTTGGGGCTGGTGCCCTTGGCCCATATAGGCCAAGGCGCACCCCCTACAGCCCATGTGCCCCCCGGGGCAGGTGGCCCCACCCGATGGACCCCCGGGACCCTTCCGGTGGTCCCGGTACAATACCGGTGACCCCGAAACTTGTCCCGATGGCCGAAATAGCACTTCCTATATATAATTCTTTACCTCCGGACCATTCCGGAACTCCTCGTGACATCCGGGATCTCATACGGGACTCCGAACAACATTTGGGTTACTGCATATACATATCTTCACAACCCTAGCGTCACCGAACCTTAAGTGTGTAGACCCTACGGGTTCGAGAGACAGGCAGACATGACCGAGACGACTCTCCGGTCAATAACCAACAGCGGGATCTGGATACCCATGTTGGCTCCCACATGCTCCACGATGATCTCATCGGATGAACCACGATGTCGAGGATTCAAGCAACCCCGTATGCAATTCCCTTTGTCAATCGATATGTTACTTGCCCGAGATTCGATCGTCGGTATCCCAATACCTCGTTCAATCTCGTTACCGGCAAGTCACTTTACTCGTACCGTAATGCATGATCCCATGACCAGACACTTGGTTACTTTGAGCTCATTATGATGATGCATTACTGAGTGGGCCCAGTGATACCTCTCCGTCATACGGAGTGACAAATCCCAGTCTTGATCCGTGTCAACCCAACAGATACTTTTGGAGATACCCGTAGTCTACCTTTATAGTCACCCAGTTATGTTGCGACGTTTGGTATACCCAAAGCACTCCTATGGTATCCGGGAGTTACACGATCTCATGGTCTAAGGAAAAGATACTTGACATTGGAAAAACTCTAGCAAACGAACTATACGATCTTTATGCTATGTTTAGGATTGGGTCTTGTCCATCACATCATTCTCCTAATGATGTGATCTCGTTATCAATGACATCCAATGTCTATAGTCAGGAAACCATGACTATCTGTTGATCAACGAGCTAGTCAACTAGAGGCTTACTAGGGACATGTTGGTGTCTGTTATTCACACATGTATTACGATTTCCGGATAACACAATTATAGCATGAATAAAGACAATTATCATGAACAAGGAAATATAATAATAATGCTTTTATTATTGCCTCTAGGGCATATTTCTAACACCTAGTGCATCGGGTCCAATGAAAATCTTTTGTGACAATACTGGTGCAATTGCTTTAGCAAAGGAATCCAGATTTCAAAAAAGAACCAAGCACATCAAGAGACGCTTCAACTCCATCCAGGATCAAATCCAGGTGGGAGACATAGAGATTTGCAAGATACATACGGATCTGAATGTTGCAGACCCATTGACTAAGCCTCTTCCACGAGCAAAACATGACCAGCACCAAGGCTCCATGGGTGTTAGAATGATTACTGTGTACTCTAGATTATTGACTCTAGTGCAAGTGGGAGACTGAACGAAATATGCCCTAGAGGCAATAATAAAGTTATTAATTATTTCCTTATATCATGATAAATGTTTATTATTCATGCTAGAATTGTATTAACCGGAAACATAATACATGTGTGAATACATAGACAAACAGAGTGTCACTAGTATTCCTCTACTAGACTAGCTCGTTAATCAAAGATGGTTATGTTTCCTAGCCATAGACATGAGTTGTCATTTGATTAACGGGATCACATCATTAGGAGAATGATGTGATTGACTTGACCCATTCCGCTAGCTTAGCACTTGATCGTTTAGTTTGTTGCTATTGCTTTCTTCATGACTTATACATGTTCCTATGCCTATGAGATTATGCAACTCCCGTTTACCGGAGGAACACTTAGTGTGCTACCAAACGTCACAATGTAACTGGGTGATTATAAAGGTGCTCTACAGGTGTCACCAAAGGTACTTGTTGGGTTGGCGTATTTCGAGATTAGGATTTGTCACTCCGATTGTTGGAGAGGTATCTCTGGGCCCACTCGGTAATACACATCACTCAAGTCTTGCAAGCATTGCAACTAATGAGTTAGTTGCGGGATGATGTATTACGGAAAAAGTAAAGAGACTTGCCGGTAACGAGATTGAACTAGGTATTGAGATACCGACGATCGAATCTCGGGCAAGTAACATACTGATGACAAAGGGAACACCGTATGTTGTTATGCGGTTTGACCGATAAAGATCTTCGTAGAATATGTAGGAGCCAATATGAGCATCCAGGTTCCGCTATTGGTTATTGACCGGAGACATGTCTCGGTCATGTCTACATAGTTCTCGAACCTATAGGGTCCGCACGCTTAAAGTTCGATGACGGTTATATTATGAGTTTATGTGTTTTGATGTACCGAAGATAGTTCAGAGTCCCAGATGTGATCACGGACATGACGAGGAATCTCGAAATGGTCGAGACATGAAGATTGATATATTGGACAACTATAATCGGACACCGGAATGGTTTCGGGGGTTATCGGATATATACCAGAGTACCGGGGGTTACCGGAACCCCCCCCCCCCAGGTTAATGGGCCTCATGAGCCCAATTGGTGGAAGAGGAGAGGCGGCCAAGGGGCAGCCGCACGCCCCTCCCCTCCCAAGTCCGAATTGGACTAGGAAGGGGGGCGACAACCCTCCCTTTCATTTCTCCCTCTTTCTCCTTCCTTCTCCTCTCCTACTCCAACATGGAAAGGGGAGAGTCCTACTCCCGGTGGGAGTAGGACTCCTCATGGGGCGCGCCAACGGTGGCCGGCCGCCTCCCCCTCCTCTACTCCTTTATATGCGGGGAGGGAGGCACCCCCTAGAGACACAACAATTGATCTCTTAGATCTTTTAGCCGTGTGCGGTGCCCCCCTCCACCATAATCCACCTCGGTCATATCGTAGCGGTGCTTAGGCGAAGCCCTGCGTCGGTGGAACATCATCATCGTCACCACGCCGTCGTGCTGACGGAACTCTCCCTCAAAGCTCGGCTGGATCAGAGTTTGGGGGACGTCATTGAGTTGAACGTGTCAGAACTCGGAGGTGCAGTGCGTTCGGTGCTTGATCGGTTGGATCGTGAAGACGTACGACTACATCAACCGCGTTGTGCTAATGCTTCTGCTTTCAGTCTACGAGGGTACGTAGACACACTCTCCCCTCTCGTTGCTATGCATCACCATGATCATGCGTGTGCATAGGAAAATTTTGAAATTACTACGTTCCCCAACACTTATGTCGTTTCGCACACAGAGGTGACACGTTCCCTCTCGGAACCACGAGCCTTCTTGAGGGAAGCTCCGGTTTGCAAGAAGCTTACACCAAATCTTGTCCCAATTCGGCCAAAAAATTACCGCAGCATGTTGGTGCCATGTCATGAGACCATGCTAACTTTCATAATTTTCAAGCATATTTTGGAATTATAGGAATTGAAAAAACCAAGTTTCTCAATCTTTCCGACCGAGCCACGATGCCCAGATGTTTGAATTTCACTCCAATCTCTTGCATGGGACCTAGAAATTCACCCAAGGACACACATGTGATTTTTCAAACAACTTTGGTGCACCAGAGCCTGTGCTTGTAGTTAAAATTTGAATTATGCACATTAAATGCCCAGAAACTCAATTACTGTATAAAAAAGGCGAAACGAGCCTGGAATAATTCCAAAATTTAGAACGGTACTTCTATTTGGTCTAATTTGGCCGTGTAAAAAAATTAAGGCGGGAGAAAACAATGTGCGTATGTCGTTTCACACACGGAGGTGACACGTTCCCTCTCAGAACCACGAGCCTTCTTGAGGGAAGCTCCAGTTTGCAAAAAGCTTACACAAAGCTTTTCCCTATTCGGCCAAAAATATTACCGTAACATGTTGGTGCCGTGTCATGAGACCATGCCAAGTTTCCTGATTTTCAGGCGTGTTTTGGAATTACAGGAATTAAAAAACCAAGTTTCTCAATCTTTCCGGCCGAGTCACGACGCTCAGATGTTTGAATTTCAGTCCCATCTCTTACATGGGACCTAGAAACTCACCCAAGGACACACATGTGATTTTTCAAACAACTTTGGTGCACTGGAGCCTGTGCTTGTAGTTCAAATTTGAATTATGCACATTAAATGCCCCAAAACTCAACTAATGTATAAAAAGGCCAAACGAACCCGGAATAATTCCGAAATTTATAGCACGGTACATCTATTTGGTCTAATATAGCTGTGTAAAAAAATTAGGGCGGGAGAAGGCAGTGTACGTATGTCGTTTCGCACACGGAGGTGACACGCTCCCTCTCGGAACCACGAGCCTTCTTGAGGGAAGCTCCAGTTTGCAAGAAGCCTACACCAATGCTTGTCCCAATTCGGCCAAAAAAATTCCGCAGCATGTTGGTGCCATGTCATGAGACCATGCCAAGTTTCATGATTTTCAGGCGTGTTTTGGAATTACAGGAATTAAAAACCCAAGTTTCTTAATCTTTTCGGCCGAGCCACGACGCCCAGATGTTTGAATTTCACTCCCATCTCTTGCGTGGGACCTAGAAATTCACCCAAGGACACACATGTGATTTTTCAAACAACTTTGGTGCACTGGAGCATGTGCTTGTAGTTCAAATTTGAATTATACACATTAAATATGCAGAAACTCAATTAATGTATAAAAAAGGCCAAACGAACACGGAATAATTCCAAAATTTATCATGATACTTCTATTTGGTCTAATCTGCCTGTGTAAAAAAATTAAGGCAGGAGAAGGCAGTGTACTTATGTCGTTTAATACACGGAGGTGACACGTTCCCTCTCGGAACCAGGAGCCTTCTTGAGGGAAGCTCCGGTTTGCAAGAAGCTTACACCAAAGCTTGTCCCAATTCGGCCAAAAAATTTAATGCAGCATGTTGGTGCCATGTCATGACACCATGCCAAGTTTCATGATTTTAGGCCGTGTTTTGGATTTACAGGAATTAATAAACCAAGTTTCTCAATCATTCCGGCCGAGCCACGACACCCAGATGTTGAATTTTATTCCCATTTCTTGCATGGGACCTATAAATTCACCTAAAGACACACATGTGATTTTTTAGCAAACTTTGGTGCATTGGAGCATGTGCTTGTAGTTCGACTTTGAATTATGCACATTAAATGCCCAGAAACTCAATTAATGCAAAAAAATGCCAAACAAACCCAGAATAACTCCAAATTTAAACACGACACTCATGTACTAGTTGCATGTTCACTGTACGTAAATGTTCTAGCAGTTCAAACACCATCCTTTCCCTCCGTAACACCATTTTGTCTTTCAAAAGATAATGAAAAAATCAGGTATGCCACAAACAGTTTAATAGAAAGAATCGTGTGGGATGTGATATAAAATATATTGGCGCACTGTCTTGTCTGGCTTACGCGGGAAGCTTCGTCGTCTACAGTCCACCGCCCCGCTTGAACCACACTTGCGCGCCAGTTTCTCGTGGCACCGAGCGAATTTTTTTTGCCACCGCGGAAATATCTATCTCCCCGCCCCCTCCCTCCTACAAAAAGCCACATTTCCACTATTCCTCCTTGCTTTCCAAGTTCAAACCTTCACTGCTGCTTACTGGAAGCTCAGCCTCCTCGCCGGTGACCCTTCTTCTTGCAGCACCGCCTCCTCGCCGGCTACCCTTCTTCTTGCAGCGCCGCCTCCTCGCAGGCGACCCTTCTTCTTGCTGCGTGGCCTCCTCGTCGCCGATCCTTCTTCTTGTTGCGCGGCCTCATCTATATGGTCAGGTAATCCACACCCCATCCACACCATCCTCCTCCTTTCCCGTCCCACATGCCCCGACTGACGGAGCGACACCTTCCACCGAAATCACTGCCCCCCTCCTCCAATTAAGCGCCGCCCACAGCCATTTTACACACAGCATAACATGGAGCTGAGTAGCATGTGGCCGCACGCGCGAACGAGGTCGCTATGGCTGACATGCATGTCGACTGCCAGATCTTGGAGGAGCACCTCGTCTTCGAGGCCACCATCGACACCACCGCGTGGTTGTCTACTTTAAAATACAGTTCATGATGTTTTCTCAAGGCCACCGCTAGTGCCTTCTAGTGATTTGTCCCCTGTAATGTTAATATGCAATCTGATGTTCAATTAACAGTTTGGTCCTCTGAAATGTAATGTTTAGTTAACACTTTGGTCCAACAATTTCTACATTTCGTAGTACTGTTCTCAAGCATTCTTTGTTTTGTTAACTGTCTTATCTTTTGGTACATGTTTCTATTTTGCAATGTCGTGCTCAGTTAACTATTTTGGTTCATTTGGTCTGCTGTCCATTTAACTATTTGGTTCAGTTCTGTAATTTGATTTTCATTTGTTGTGCGTACAATTTTGTATTGTTATGTATGTGACACCAATCGAATTTGGCTGTACTCAATACATATTCTACTGATAGTATGGCAACTCTCAGTTAACCTAATCAAGATCTTTCTTATATGTGTTGCAGGGAAACAATGGGAGACACTGTGGTTTACCATCGAGGTTTGTTCAAGCAGGGTCCTTTGGTTAATAGCACATTATTATGCAGTTGCCTAAATCATTCTAATATTTAGGTTTCTTATAATTTGGTCTTGCACATGTAGGTCCTGCTGTCAAAGGCTTAGGCCCACTGTTCGACCCATTTTTCATATGGGGAAATGAGATGTCCATGAATATCAGTCAAGTCAAGAAACTCAGAAAGATTGTTAGGATGAAGAAACTTGCGATGAATAATAGTAAGATCCTTGTTTGCACAATGAAGAAGACATCAGTCAACTATAGGATGCTGCCAACTCTTTTACCTTGTTTTTACCCCTTGCGCCATTTTAAAATTTACAATAGCGATTTATGCATAGCTTTGTTTTCAGTACTTTTCAAAGCAGTTCATCGATGATTACCTCTCAAACCACCTGCATGGTCAAGAGGCGAGGAAGGTATTCATTCAACACCCACGGTATAATATTGAAGTCTTGCTGAAGAGGACGAAGGTTTGGCGGGCAATTATCCATAGCCACTGTCCTAAAGTTGCAAGGACATTCAACATCATTGAAGGCTCAATATTTGGCTTCCGCTTCTGCAGTTTACCAGATGAGATCCATCTATCTATTTACCGTGTATGATGCTACTTTCCAAAGGTTTTTGATGCTACATGTGAAACTTGGTGCTGTTGTGTAATGGCATAACTGAATGCCGAAGCTATCTGATGTAATTCGATTATGAAATCCTGGTTGCTTTTATACGGATATGAAATATTTGGCATGTTTTATAAGAAATATTAGTGTGATTAGTACATGGATTATCAATAATAGGCTAATTACCCTGCTTATTGGGGTTTGCTATTGCAAACGGTTACTCAGACAACACCGTGGGCGATGAACTCAAACAACTCGCACGGTTTCTAGAAAGTAGGCGTGTTCGATCAACTAACAATCACACACGGCTTCCGGCAGTGAACTGTTTGCGTTAGGCCACCTTGCACAAACGTTTCCACACAAAGAACTGTGTGGGATGTACATACCTACGAAAATGATTTTCTAGGATTCACCGTGTGGGATGTACATACCTACGGAAATGATTTCTAGGATTCACTATGTGGGATGTACATACCTACGGAAATGATTTCTGGGATTCACCGTGTGGGATGTACATACCTACAGAAATGATTTATGGGATTCACCGTGTGGGATGTACATACCTACGGAAATGATTTCTGGGATTCACCATGTGGGATGTACATACCTACGGAAAAGATTGGGTTTCCATGCCTCGCCTGATCGCACACGGCCCCAACCTGGGTCCCACGAGGGCCTATCCCCGATTATTTCTAGTTCATGTGGGAAGGACCCCCCTATTGCCCACACTCACTTGGTAACGGTTCCAAATGTCGTCGCAGAAAGGGGTTTTAAACCATTTGTTTAGGACGTCGTTGTACGAGTGACTATCGTTTCCACACCAAGGAACAACAAGATTTCTATGAGACAGTCTTGTTGGACAAGAAGCCCATAGTTTGTGATATGAAGTGGGTTGACTGGGAATACATTGATGATAATGAGGAGTACTTCCCAGGTGTGCATGAGAGCTTCAGGATGAATGAAGTGGACAAGTTTGTTGGTCAGAAGTTGACCAAGTGGAACGATGATATGATCATGCAATTCTATTCCACTGCTCACTTATGCCCATATGGAAGAATTGTATGGATGACTGAAGGTATAAAATATCAATCTACAATCTCTGAATGGGCCAAGTTGATCAATGCCCCAAAGGAAGATGAGAATGACACTGATGTATATGCCAAGCCTAGGAAGGATCACAACTCCATGGCCAACATGTACAAAGACCATTCCCAATAAAGCCCTAGAGACACATAAGCTTGGATCAATATACTATATGCTATCTGGCTTGACCACCATCAACAACCATCTTGAGGCACACTCTTTTGCCCAAGTCAGGAGATCATAGAATGATCCGTGGTCACTCAATCAACTTGCTTCACATGTTTGATGTACCCCAGAAGTTCAAGGCGATGAGCCTGATTGTGCAAACAGTGAAGAGAACAACTGCTGATCAGAAGAGATCATGTGGATATGCCCCTCACATACAGATGTTGATCAATTCCAAGATGGGAACTGGGACATATCTTCTTAATAAAAAGCATCTTCCCCTAAGGCCATAATTTGAGGATAATGAGATAGTCACGGATGCATCTCGTCCAACTTGTACAGAAGCTCAGCAGAAGAGAGAGAGAGAGAGAGAGAGAGAGAGAGAGAGCAAAGGCTACAAAAGCAGCAAAGGCAGCCAATGCACCATATGCTTCTACAGTGATGCTCAAGACCAAGTAGGATCAACTCAATTATCTGCTTGAGGCTATAGTGAGAATTGAGAAGGGCTTGGACACCCTGACTCAAAATCAAGAGAGTCTTGAGAGGATCATTGAGACTAAACTTCATGATCTAGATGTGAAGGCCACAGAGATACAGACCACTATGGAGAAGCTCCAGGAAGAAGCTGAGGACGGGAATGACAGACCAACCACTGATGCTTTTTAGAGAGTGCCCAGGGCACAAAGGTCTACAACTGTGCCAGTTGCTAGAGACTCCAGGACTACCATTTCAACACTTGTAGCAACTGCCTCAGTTATACCTCCAGTGTCAACCCCTCCAGCTCCTTAGACATCTTTAGAAGCTTTTGCAGACGGACTCATCTCCACGCCGTCTACGCACACCAGAGCAACAAGCCAGAAGACCCCTTCAGGAGCTTCTGGAGATCATTCCTAGTGTCATATAGCACTATGCATTTTCAAGCTTTTTGGTAACTTGTTGCCAAAGGGGGAGAAAGTGTATAGATCACTAGGCTTCGAGAAAGAGTGTCTTGCTTTTTGTTGCCTCTCTTGCTACTTTGATCATTTGCTTGTTTGATTCCTATGCTACTATTCATGCTTCAATTTGTGAGATATTCTTGTGATCATGTGTTTGATCATACTATGCCTTAATGTGTGCTTGCATGATGACATCTATGAGATTTGTGTATGAACAATCATGTTTACCCTTGGTGATGAGTGCATGTTATTTAAATCTTATCAATTTGAGTGCTCCACCAAGTTGTATGTGACATGGAAGAGTGACCCATGATCCTAATCGTTCGTGCATTTGCATTCAAAGGCAAATTTTAAATAATGCACAAATTTAGGGGGAGCTCTTTCTTATCACATACTTCTCAAAGCGACGATGTATTTCATTCATATTATCATTTGTCGAAGCTTTGATCTATATGTTGTCATCAATTACCAAAAAGGGGGAGATTGAAAGTGCAACTAATCCCCGAGTGGTTTTGGTAATTCATAACAACATATAGCTCATTGAACTAATATCCATTCAAGTTAAATATTTCAGAAAGTTCAATGATTGGCATGGCATGGACTAGAGATGTGGACCCCTCAAAATGCTAAGGACAAAGATTGGCAAAAGCTCAAGACTCTTCATTTCTATTTTAGCGATCCAAGATCACATTGAGTCCATAGGAAAGCCAACACTATTAAAAGGGGATGAGGTGTTGCTTAATGGTCTACTTGCTCAAAGTGCTTAGTGATATTGCTCCAAAACCCTCAACCACTTTCTCATTTCCACATATGTCCAGAACTCAAAGTCAAACTCGGCCCCATCGGTTTGATCTATCCGCGCCACTGAGTTCATTTGACCTAGCCACACTACCAGAAACCCTAGACAATTCGGTCACACCGATACGGATCTCGGTCTCACCGGGACAGCTTTGCAAACTCTCTGTTTCCTGTGGTAATTATTTCAGTCTTACCAAAATGTGCAATCGGTCCCATCGAGTTTGACTGACCAACTCTTTGTTTGCTCTTTGCTGAAATCGGTCTCACCGAGTTCAAGCAATCGGTCTCACCGAGATGAGGTTTTGCCCTAGCCCTAGCACATCGGTCCCACCGAGTTGATCATGTCGGCCTCACTAAGATACCTGATACGTCTCCGTCGTATCTAATTTTCCAAACACTTTTGCCCTTGTTTTGGACTCTAACTTGTATGATTTGAATGGAACTAACCCGGACTGATGCTGTTTTCAGCAGAATTGCCATGATGTTGTTTTATGTGCAGAAAACAAATATTCTCAGAATGACCTGAAACTCCACGGAAAATCTTAGAAAAAATAATAAAAAATCCTCGCCAAAGATGAAGACCAGGGGGCCCACACCCTGTCCACGAGGGTGGGGGGCCCCCCCTAGGCGTGCCCCCCTAACCTCGTGGGGCCCCCTGGATGCCCTCCCGACGCCAACTTCCAACTCTATTATAATTTGCTTTGAGAGAGAAAAAAATACAGAGAGAAGAAATCACCGCATTTTGCAATACGGGAGGCCGCCGCCAAGCCCTAAAAACCTCTCGGGAGGGGCTGATCTGGAGTCCGTTCGGGGCTCCGGAGAGGGTGATTCGTCGTTGTCGTCATCATCAACCATCCTCCATCACTAATTTCATGATGCTCACCGCCGTGCGTGAGTAATTCCATCGTAGGCTTGCTGGACGGTGATGGGTTGGATGAGATTTATCATGTAATCGAGTTAGTTTTGTTAGGGTTTGATCCCTAGTATCCATTATGTTCTGAGATTGATGTTGCTATGACTTTGCTATGCTTAATGCTTGTCACTAGGGCCCGAGTGCCATGATTTCAGATCTGAACCTATTATGTTTTCATGAATATATGTGAGTTCTTGATCCTATCTTGCAAGTCTATAGTCACCTACTATGTGTTATGATCCGGCAACCCCGAAGTGACAATAATCGGGACCACTCCTAGTGATGACCATAGTTTGAGGAGTTCATGTATTCACTATGTGCTAATGCTTTGTTCCGGTTCTCTATTAAAAGGAGGCCTTAATATCCCTTAGTTTCCAATAGGACCCCGCTGCCATGGGAGGGTAGGACAAAAGATGTCATGCAAGTTCTTTTCCATAAGCACGTATGACTATATACGGAATACATGCCTACATTACATTGATGAATTGGAGCTAGTTCTGTGTCACCCTATGTTATGACTATTACATGATGAACCGCATCCGGCATAATTATCCATCACTGATCCGGTGCCTACGAGTTTTCCATATACTGGTTTACGCTTATTTACTTTCCCGCTGCTACTGTTACAATCACTACAAAATACCAAAAACATTACTTTTGCTGTCTTTACTTTTGTTGCCGCTACCACCACTATCATATTACTTTGCTACTAAACACTTTACTGCAGATACTAAGTTTCCAGGTGTGGTTGAATTGACAACTTAGCTGCTAATACTTGAGAATATTCTTTGGCTCCCCTTGTGTCGAATCAATAAATTTGGGTTGAATACTCTACCCTCGAAAGCTGTTGCGATCCCCTATACTTGTGGGTTATCAAGACAAATTTCTGGCGCCGTTGCCGGGGAGCATAGCTCTATTCTTTGAGTCACTTGGAATATTTATCTGCTTATCATTATGAAGAACTTGAGAGATCCAAAAACCAAGATCTATCCCTCAACTACGAGGGGAGGTAAGGAAGTGCCATCTAGCTCTGCACTTGATTCACCTTCTGTTATGAGTAAGTTTGCGACACATACACCTGCTTCCGCTACTCGTTCTGATATGTCGCATGTTATTGATGATGCCACTTCTGCTATGCATGATACTTATGATGAAACTGCTTCTATACCTGATACTACTGTGCCCCTTGGTGAATTTCTTGATGAACAAATTGCTAGGGATAGAGAAAAAGAAATTATTGAATCTGAATACGATGATGAAAGTGATGATGAAAATATGCCTGTTATTCCTTAGGGCTATCTTTTTTATATGGAATCTTCTGCCACTATTTTAGCTTGCAAAGATAGACATGAGCTTAAGAGGTTATTAGTTAAATGGAACAAAGAATCACTTAGAGATAAAATGAAACCCGACCCTGCTTTTGCTACTTCACCTATTTGTGTTCCTGATAAGGATTATGAATTCTCTATTGATCCTGATATAGTTACTTTGGTTGAATCTGATCCGTTTTATGGCTATGAATCTGAAACTGTTGTGGCACATCTTACTAAGTTAAATGATATAGCCGCCCTGTTTACTAATGATGAGAGATCGCGTTACTTTTATATACTCAAAATATTTCCGTTCTCATTAAAGGGTGATGCTAAGATATGGTTTAATTCTCTTGATCCTGGTTGTGTGCGTAGTCCCCAGGATATGATTTATTACTTCTCTGCTAAATATTTCCCTGCTCATAAGAAACAAGCTGCTTTGAGGGAAATATACAACTTCGTGCAAATTAAAGAAGAGAGTCTCCCGCAAGCTTGGGGGAGGCTTCTCAAGTTACTTAATGCTTTGCCTGATCATCCTCTTAAGAAACCTGAAATACTTGATATCTTTTATAATGGACTAACCGATGCTTCCAGAGATTACCTGGACAGCTGTGCTGGTTTTCTTTTCAGGGAAAGAACACCGGATGAAGCTGAAATTCTATTGAATAATATGTTGACAAATGAAAATAATTGGGCACCTCCTGAGCCAGCCCCTGCACCAATTACAGAGCCTATTCCTAAACCAACTCCGAAGAAGAGAGGTGTTCTATTCCTCAGTCCCGAAGATATGCAAGAGGCAAAGAAATCTATGAAAGAAAAAGGTATTAAAGCTAAAGATGTTAAAAATTTACCTCCTATTGAAGAAATACATGGTCTTAATATACCGCCTGTTGAAGAAACATATGATCTCAATTCTTTATTTACTGAAGAACCTCCTGAACCCGATATCCCGACACAGGTAGTAAAGGTAAATTCTCTGTATAGATATGATAAAGCTGAAGTCCCTCCTACTAAAATTGCTAGTCAGTGCTTGGATGAGTTTGATAACTTTATGTTTAAGCAAGACGACTTCAATGCTTATTTTGGTAGACAATTAAAAGAAAATGCTTATATGATTAGACGCTTGGGTGATTATATGGCTAATATTAAAGGTGAACTTAAACTTGTTAGCAAACATGCTTCTATGGTTACCACTCAAGTAGAACAAGTGCTTAAAGCTCAAAAAGAAGTGCTTGATGAAATGAATAGTAAGAAAAATGATTATGCTGCTAGAGTGGCTACTAGAACTGGTAGAATGACTCAGGAACCTTCGTATCTTGAAGGCCACCCTAAGAGAATCCAGCAAGATTCTCAAAGAAATAATATTGATGTTCCTAGTTCTTCTAAAAAGAAGAAAAAGAAAAATGATAGAACTGTGCAAACTTCTAGTGAACCTATTGCTGAACCACCTGATAATCCAAACGATATATCTATGTCTGATGCTGAAACACAATCTGGTAATGAACATGAACCTAGTGAAAATATTAATGATGATGTTCATGATGATGCTCAACCTAGTAATGATAATGATGTAGAAATTGAACTTGTTGTTGATCTTGATAACCCACAATCAAAGAATCAACGTTATGATAAAAGAGACTTTGTTGCTAGGAAACATGGTAAAGAAAGGGAACCTTGGGTTCAGAAACCCATGCCTTTTCCTCCAAAACCATCCAAGAAAAAGGATGATGAGGATTTTGAGCGCTTTGCTGAAATGATTAGGCATATCTTTTTGCGTATGTGATTAATTGATGTACTCAAAACAAATCCTTATGCTAAATATATGAAGGATATCATTACTAATAAAAGAAAGATACCAGAAGCTAAAATTTCCACCATGCTTGCTAATTATACTTTTAAGGGTGGAATACCAAAGAAACTTGGAGACCCCGGAGTACCTACTATACCTTGCTCCATTAAAAGAAATTATATTAAAACTACTTTATGTGATCTTGGAGCCGGTGTTAGTGTTATGCATCTCTCTTTATATCGTAGACTTGACTTGAATAAGCTAACACCTACTGAAATATCTTTGCAAATGGCTGATAAATCAACTGCTATACCTGTCGGTATCTGTGAGGATGTGCCTATTGTGGTTGCAAACGTTACTATTTTAATGGACTTTGTTATTCTTGATATTCCCGAAGATGATAGTATGTCTATTATTCTTGGAAGACCTTTTCTTAATACAGCAGGGGCTGTTATTGATTGCAACAAAGGCAATGTCACTTTTCATGTTAATGGCAATGAGCATACGGTACACTTTCCGAGGAAACAACCTCAAGTTCATAGTATCAACTCCATTGGAAAAATTCCATCGATTATAATTGGAGGTTTTGAATTTCCTCTCCCTACTGTCAAAAAGAAATATGATATACTTATTATAGGGGATGCGCATATCCCCGTTGAGGTAACTTAGTGTTATTCGAAATTCCTCCGGTTTCATGATTATCGGAATGAGTTTGTTAACAAGACTTGATCAACCTTGTTAGTAGATTCTTTCTGATGAGCATGAGATGGATGAAACTAGAAGCACAACCTTCCGTACCCTCTATATTTTCTGTTAATTAGTAGAAATAAAGTAAAAATAGTATTTTTCTGTCTGTTTCCCGACTTATCCATGCAATATAAAAATATCCCGAAAATAAAAGTCCTCAGAATGCCATGCCAATTTAATATGATTTTTTCGGGAATATTTGAGGATTTACTGTGCAAAAATTACCGCGGGAGGAGCTGCCACCTGGCCACGAGGGTGCTGGGCGCCCCCCCTCTAGGGCGCGCCCCCTGCCTCGTGGGCCCACGGTGGCCCTCCTCCACTTATCCTAGCACCCATCTTCTTCCTCTGTCTCACACAAACCCGAAAAACCAACTCAAGCACGAGTTCCAGCCACTTTTGCTGTGATTTTCGATCTCCTTGCTCAAAGCACCTCTCGCAAAACTGCTTGGGGAGATTGTTCCTTGGTATGTGACTCCTCCATTGGTCCAATTAGTTTTTATTCTAGTGCTTTATTCTTTGCAAATTTTTGCTGCATAGGTGACCATGTTCTTGAGCTTGCATGTCAAATTTATATGGTCAAAGGTAGTTTTGATGCATGATATAGGCCCTAGGCACTTGTAGGAGTAGTTGCTATCAATATTATTGAGTTTGGTTTACTTTTATTTTGAAGTTACTAAAAATTTCAGAATTTTTTAGAGAAAAATAATATGCTTAGGAAGATGTTCCAAGGTGGTTCTTCTAAGAAGCAAGGACCCAGGATTGCTATGCGTGATGCTGACGAGGATCCACCAAGAGACGCTCCAGTACGGCCTTGCGAATGGCCCTCGGAAAATTTTATGGACCATGCGGGAATTAAAGAAGAATTCAAAGCATATTTGCGCAATGCCGGTCTTGAGGATTTTGAGGCTAACAAATGCCCCAAGTATCATGATCTCACAAGTTCATTTGTGAGGAGGTTTGAGTATTCATCTTCGCGTAATTCTCCGTCAGTCATGCTTGATCTCTATGACAAATCTTATACCATGGACTTAGAGGATTTCACTTCTGCTTGCAAACTTCCATCATGGGGTAGTGTTAGGGATCCCACTAAATCTGAATTTAGAAACTTTCTTGCTAGTATAACTGTGGGGGAATCTAGAGATATAACGCAGGCTACCATAGGGAGCATTCACTTTCCTGCTACACATTATTTTGCTCTCTTCATTGGTAGATGCATAAATGCTAAGGATGAAGCATGTCACATGTGTGTCCCTGATCTTAGCATTCTTAGGAGTGCTGTGTTAGGAGACCAATCTTATCATATGGGAGCCATTGTAGCTCGTAGGTTGCATCATAATATACATAATCGAGATTTCTTTGGAGGAATTTATGCAACCCGCTTAGCTCATTTTCTTGAGATAGACATTCGTGAGGGTGATACGGAGTTGCCTCCTGCATATTTAGATTATGACTCTATGGCTTCGCACCAGTTTGTCGAGAGGCCTGAATCACCTCTCTTATATCGTTTAATTTTTGATAAACGACGTGTTTTCTGTATTACTCTCCCTACTCCTGCCTTCTTTGATTCACAGACAAAAAGAAGATATGTTATTACGAGAGAGGAGGTAGAAGAGTATGAGAGGAGAGCGGAGGCAGCTCGACTCCACGCTGCAGCTCAGCAGGCGATAACCGCTGCACATCAGTATGATCCCAACTATTCTTTGTCGCAGTACGACCCCAGCTACACTTACGGTTATCCGCCAGGCTATCCCTGGCAATAGACCAACCTAGGCCAAAAGCCTAAGCTTGGGGGAGTACGTATTTCTCAACGACATTACATTTATGTTCACACACACTCATTGCTAGATGTCGGTGCTCATACTTTTTCATTGTAATATCCATGCTAGTTTATTTCTTTTTCCTGCTTTCTTCTTGTGTGTTTGTTAAACCTTAAGAAAAACCCAAAAAATTAGTAGTAATTTATTTTTCTGTTGTAGTAGTAATAATTAAAAATAAAACCAAAAATATTTCCCGTTCTTCTTTTGCTTGTTGGGAGTTTTCCCGTGTAAATAGTTTTATTTCTTTTCTTTTCTTTGGGGGTCAGTAGGAGAAGACCATAATTAAATTGTTGAAGTGGCTCTTATATGCGTTATTGTTGATTTAACCAAGAGCCCATATTGCTTTGTCTTTTCCTGTTTATTGAATGCTCGCAGATTCCAGCTTAGTCCAATGCACGTACACTCTTATTATTATTCACACCGTTCGGTCGTGCAAGTGAAAGGCAATTATGATGATATATGATGGACTGACTGAGATGAGGAAAGCTGGTATGAACTCGACCTATTTTTTTTTGTAAATATGATGAGTCCCTCATTCTTGATTCAGCTTATTATGAATAATCATGTTTGCAATGACAATTAGAGATCATAGTTGCTTGTGCCATGCTTGATTAGCTATGAGTTATAATGATTTATCTTGTGTGCCAACATTCTATTGAGATGATTATGATGTGGTATGATGGGGTGGTATCCTCCTTTGAATGATTTAAGTGACTTGACTTGGCACATGTTCACGCATGTAGTTGAAACAAAATCAACATAGCCTTCACGATATTTATGTTCATGGTGGATTATATCCTACTCATGCTTGCATCCAGTGTTTATTAATTTTAATGCATGTACATGGCTGTTGTCGCTCTCTAGTTAGTCGCTTCCCAGTCTTTTGCTAGCCTTCACTTGTACTAAGCGGGAATACTGCTTGTGCATCCAATCCCTTAAACCCCAAAGTTATTCCAGATGAGTCCACTATACCTTCCTATATGTGGTATCTACCTGCCGTTCCAAGTAAATTTGTATGTGCCAAACTCTAAACCTTCAAATAAATATTCTGTTTTGTATGCTCGAATAGCTCATGTATCAACCAAGGCTGTCCTTATCTTCCGTGTTAGGTGGGTTATTCTCATGAGGAGTGGACTCTGCTCCTCACTCACGAGAAAATGGCTGGTCACCGGGATGCCCAGTCCCATGCTTTATGCAAACTAAATCAAAATTAATTGCAAACAAAACTCCCCCTAGGACCTGATGTATGTTGGAGTCACTCATTGTTTCGAGCAAGCCATGGATTGATGCTTGTTGGTGGAGGGGGAGTATAAACTTTACCATTCTATTTGGGAACCGCCTATAATGTGTTTAGCATGGAAGATATCGTCATCTCTTAGTTGTTACGTTGACAATGAAAGTATATCGCTCAAAATACAATTTATCTCTATTTCAAAACCGAGCTCTGGCACCTCTACAAATCCCTGCTTCCCTCTGCGAAGGGCCTATCCATTTACTTTTATATTGAGTCATCACCCTCTTATTAAAAAGCACTAGCTGGAGAGCACAGCTGTCATTTGCATTCATCACTGTTAATTTATATTGGGTATGACTATGATTGGATCTCTTTTACCATGAATTACAATGTCTAGTCAGTCCTTGATCTTTAAAGGTGCTCTGCATTTATGTTTTGCGGTCTTAGAAAGGGCTAGCGAGATACCATCTTGTTATATCATATTATGATTGTTTTGAGAAAGTGTTGTCATCCGAGATTTATTATTATGACTTGCTAGTTGATTATACTATTGATATGAGTAATTATGAGACCTGAGAATTATTGCAAATGTGGTTAGTTATAATCTTCGCTGAAAACTTGAATGCTAGCTTGACATATTTACAACAACAAGAGCAAAAGGAGTTTGTAAAAGTTTTTCTTTCTTTCTTTCAGTTTGTCAACTGAATTGCTTGAGGACAAGCAAGGGTTTAAGCTTGGGGGAGTTGATACGTCTCCGTCGTATCTACTTTTCCAAACACTTTCACCCTTGTTTTGGACTCTAACTTGTATGATTTGAATGGAACTAACCCGGACTGACGATGTTTTCAGCACAATTGCCATGATGTTGTTTTATATGTAGAAAACAAATATTCTCAGAATGACCTGAAACTCCACGGAACATCTTAGAAAAAATAATAAAAAATCCTCACCAAAGATGAAGACCAGGGGGCCCACACCCTGTCCATGAGGGTGGGGGGCGCCCCCCCCCCCTAGGGCGCGCCCCCTACCTCGTGGGCCCCCTGTATGCCCTCCGACACCAACTCCAACTCTATATATTTGCTTTCGGAGAGAAAAAAATTAGAGAGAAAAATCATCGCGTTTTGCGATACGGAGCCGCCGCCAAGCCCTAAAACCTCTCGGGAGGGCTGATCTGGAGTCCGTTCAGGGCTCCGGAGAGGGGGATTCGTCGCCGTCGTCATCATCAACCATCCTCCATCACCAATTTCATGATGCTCACCACCGTTTGTGAGTAATTCCATCGTAGGCTTGCTGGACGGTGATGGGTTGGATGAGATTTATCATGTAATCGAGTTAGTTTTGTTAGGGTTTGATCCCTAGTATCCATTATGTTCTGAGATTGATGTTGCTATGACTTTGCTATGCTTAATGCTTGTCACTAGGGCCCGAGTGCCATGATTTCAGATCTGAACCTATTATGTTTTCATGAATATATGTGAGTTCTTGATCCTATCTTGCAAGTCTATAGTCACCTACTATGTGTTATGATCCGGCAACCCCGAAGTGACAATAATCGGGACCACTCCCGGTGATGACCATACTTTGAGGAGTTCGTGTATTCACTATGTGCTAATGCTTTGTTGCGGTTCTCTATTAAAAGGAGGCCTTAATATCCCTTAGTTTCCAATAGGACCCCGCTGCCACGAGAGGGCAGGACAAAAGATGTCATGCAAGTTCTTTTCCATAAGCACGTATGACTATATACGGAATACATGCCTACATTACATTGATGAATTGGAGCTAGTTCTGTGTCACCCTATGTTATGACTGTTACATGATGAACCGCATCCGGCATAATTATTCATCACTGATCCGGTGCCTACGAGTTTTCCATATACTAGTTTATGCTTATTTACTTTCCCGCTGCTACTGTTACAATCACTACAAAATACCAAAAATGTTACTTTTGCTGTCTTTACTTTTGTTGCCGCTACCACCACTATCATATTACTTTGCTACTAAACACTTTGCTGCAGATACTAAGTTTCCAGGTGTGGTTGTATTGACAACTCAGCTGCTAATACTTGAGAATATTCTTTGGCCCCCCTTGTGTTGAATCAATAAATTTGGGTTGAATACTCTACCCTCGTAAGCTGTTGCGATCCCCTATACTTGTGGGTTATCAATACCTAAGGTTCACATTTTGAACTAAATCGGTCTCACCGAGTTCTTCTATTCGGTCTGACCGAGTTGGGTCAAATGTGTGTAACGGTTGGATTTTGTGTGGAGGCTATATATACCCCTCCACCCCTTCTCCATTTGAGAAAGAGCCATCAGAACGTGCCTACACTTCCAGTTCTCATTTTTGAGAGAGAACCACCTACTCATGTGTTGAGACCAAGACATTCCAATCCAACCACTAGAATCTTGATCTCTAGCCTTCCCCAAGTTGCTTTCCACTCAAATCATCTTTCCACCATAGCCAAATCTGAGAGAGAGAGAGAGAGTTGAGTGTTGGGGAGACTATCATTTGAAGCACAAGAGAAGGAGTTCATCATCAAAACACCATCTATTACCTTTTGGAGAGTGGTGTCTCCTAGATTGGTTAGGTGTCGCTTGGGAGACTCCGACAAGATTGTGGAGTTGAACCAAGAAGTTTGTAAGGGAAAGGAGATCGCCTACTTCGTGAAGATCTACCCGAGTGAGGAAAGTCCTTCGTGGGCGATGGCCATGGTGGGATAGACAAGGTTGCTTCTTCGTGGACCCTTTGTGGGTGGAGCCCTTCGTGGACTCGCGCAACCGTTACCCTTCGTGGGTTGAAGTCTCCATCAACATGGACGTACGATAGCACCACCTAACGGAACCACGCCAAAAATCTCCGTGTCTACATTGCGTTTGCCTTCTCCAAACCCTTCCCTTTACCTTCGTATGCAATGTTTTACTTTTCGCTGCTACACTCTTAGAATTGCATGTGTAGGTTGATTGCTTGACTTGTAATCGAAGGTGGAAGCAATAGGGAGCTCTTCATGATATAAAAATGTGGAGAGCTCCTCCATTAACTCCTCCCAAAGACAATTGTCTTCATCAAGATTGGACCCACCATATATGTCCTCAAGTTTGGTCCAAGCCTCATGGGCTGACTTACAAGCTGAGATTGAATTAAACACTTCAAAGGTTATAGTTTGATGAATGGCAAGAGAAGCATCACAATCAAGAACATATCCTTGATAGATGGAGAAGGACCATCCTTTGCAATACAAATCCCTACAAGAATAATTTGCAAAGCATTTGGACCCATGGACCAAAAGTGACAAAGCATGTGAATTCTCCACAAGTGATAATGTGTGCCATCAAAATCAAAGGTGTCACTATGCACTAAATCACTAGTCGACATCAACACTCTCTAAGCAGTGAAGCCTATTAAGGAGAGACCTAGCTCTAATACCAATTGAAAGGACCACGATGTCGCCTAGAGGGGGTGAGTAGGCGTTTTAAAAACTTCTATGGATCTGGCTTCGTGCTAATGCGGAAATAAACTAAGAGTATACTTTTCAAGCACAAATCCTAAATATACTAGGCTCAACTAAGTGCACCAACAACTTGATCTAAATAAGATGAGCGCAATAAGGATACTAATAAGCCCAAGCAAGTTACACAAACTTACTTGAGCAATATCACAAGATATGTAAGAGTATGACACAAGTTAGAAATTCATATTGATGGCAAGCTATATCAATAGTAACAAGTATGAATCGCGGGATATAAAGTGTAGGCCTAAATAATCTCTACAAGGAAATAGACAACACAATGTAATGATGACAACAATATATAGTGAATGCAAGGTCAAGATATCAAATTAAACCACAAGTAGTGGCTAGGGTTAGAGATAATCGAAGACAGGGAGATGAGGATGTATCCTGATGTTCGCTTCCTTGGAGGAAGCTAGTCACTGTTAGAGAGATGGATGTTACCACGAAAGCACACCAACACCACGAATGCTCACCCTATTCTCCCTTTGAGACAACACCACGAAGACATTTCTCAACCACTAGTGGTAGGCCTTGAGGCGGCTTCCAAACCTTCACAAACTTTCTGGGGGCAAATCAAAAATTGATTCCTCACCGGAGCACTCCTACCGCCTAGGAGTCTCCAACCTACAAGAGTAATAATATCAAGGGGGAAATGCTCAAGACTTTCTCAAATCACATATTCCTTTATTCACAAGAGGGAGAGGGAGTGGATCTATCACTTGATTGGAAAATCTCTCAAGAACAATCTCCGGGATCTAAGATTGGTGTAGGAGAAGTGAGAGGGTGTTCTAGGGTTCTTTCAGATTGAGTGGTCAAGCCTCTACTGGATTGGTAGAGGGGTATATATAGTAAGCCTAGAAAACTAGCCGTTTGTGAGTAAGTGGCTATGTCAGGCTGGAGATCCGGCGGCTGAGAAATGTGCACACATACATAAAAAAAAGAGCCAATGTAAAAGGCCCGGACATCTGGCCAAAGTTGGGGCCCTGGACATTCGGACAAGTGCCAGACATCCGGAGGACATGACCAGCATTCCAACATGGTTTCTGGACATCGATGGCCGGATTTCAGGGAGGATCCCGGACATCTGGGGCGTCCCGGGAGCCCGGACATCCGGCCAAGTCCTAGATATTCGGCCATAAAAAACAGCAGGAACCCCAAAACTGAAACGTACATAACTTGTACATACGGACTCCAATTTGGACGATATTAGGTTCGTTTTGAAGCTATGGAAAAACTCCAGGTCCTCACATAGAGAACCACCCAAGATAAGTCGAAATGAAGGGTGAAAAGTATGCAAAGGTTAGACATATACTTTTGGGAACCTAGTCGGCTTTGGAATTTCTTTGCAGATGTGTAGGCAGTTTGTATTTGCATTAGATAGGTGTGAAATATGCCTATGTTGGAATATTATGTGAGGAAGAATAGAAATAGATGATGTTGACTTGAGCAAATCCATCACTAACCCCTTTGATCCCCTCTTAATAGTGTGGGATCCCTATAACTCAAGAATCACAGTATAACTATACTGGATAGCTTCTGGAAACTCATTCTTGACCATATATCATTTTCGATGGTCATCGATCCTCACATCTAAAGCCAAAGGAACTAATACCTTTGACTAAAGCATTCCAATTAAGCTTGATGTTATTTTTTATGCTTGGCTCAATTTGGAATGATGATCTTGATCAAGACATTTGGTGAAGACTTCAAACTATATTCATCTTCATATGTTCACCATGTGATCATCCACAAGCGTCAAGCATGTAATCCTTTGAGGTGGCTATCTTGAACTTGCCCTTGTCAACCATGAACATCAACACTTGATGCCATCCTCTCATGGGCACTTGAAATCTTCCTTTTGATGTAAGTCCATGAGAACCACCTAACGCACATGGATATAGAAAACACATAGAATGGGTAAGTACACACAGCGCAATTGATAAGTTCTTACAATACCACAAGATCTCATGTGGCAATGATTTGGGCTTGTGTGTTGACCATCATTGATTTCAATCTTTGATCTTCATATTGGTCAACATTTATATTTGCTCCATGATTAATCTTGATGTCTTGAAGGCCCTATTGATCTCTTCACTATGCTTCATTGCTTCAAGACATGATTGATGACCCACAAGTATAGGGGATCAATCGTAGTCCTTTCGATAAGTAAGAGTGTTGAACCCAACGAGGAGCAGAAGGAAATGACAAGTAGTTTTTGGCAAGGTATTCTCTGCAAGCACATAAATTATAAGTAACGAGTAGTTTGATAGCAAGATAATTTGTAACGAGCAAGTAATCGTAACAGTAACAAAAGTGCAGCAAGGTAGCCCAATCCTTTTGAGGCAAAGGATAGGCCAACGGTCTCTTATGATAAGCAAAGTGTTCTTGAGGGTACGCTGGAATTTCATCTAGTCACTTTCATCATGTTGGTTTGATTTCTGTTCGCTACTTTGATAATTTGATATGTGGGTGGACTAGTGCTTAGGTGTTGTTCTTACTTGAACAAGCCTCCTACTTATGATTAACCCCCTCGCAAGCATCCATAACTACAAAATATTAAGATAAAATCTAGCCATAGCATTAAACTTTTGGATCCAAATCAGTCCCTTACGGAATAGTGCATAAACTAGGGTTTAAGCTTCTGTCATTCTCGCAACCCATCATCTAATAACTACTCCATAATGGATTCCCTTAGGCCCAAATATGGTGAAGTGTCATGTAGTCGACGTTCACATGACACCACTAAGGGAATCACAACATACATACCATCAAAATATCAAGCACATATCAAATTCACATGATTACTTGCAACAAGATTTCTCCCGTGACCTCAGGAACAAAAGTAACTACTCACAAATAATAATCATTCTCAAGATTAGAGGGGTATTAAATAGCATAATGGATCTGACCATATAATCTTCAACCAAATAAACCATATAGTAATAAACTACAAGATGTAATCAACACTACTAGTCACCCACAAGCACCAATCTAAGGATCCGGTACAAAGATTGAACACAAGAGAGATGGTGATGTTGAAGATGTGGATGGAGATTTTCCTCCCCAAGATGGGAGAGTTGTTGGTGACGATGATGATGATGATTTCCCCCTCCAGGAGTGAAGTTCTCCCGGCAGAATTGCTCCGCTGGAGGGCAAAAGTGCTCCTGCCCAAGTTCCGCCTCGAGACGGTGGCGCTTCATCCCGAAAGTCCTCTCCTTATTTATTTTCTAGGTCAAAATGACTTGTATACCAGAAGAGGGGCACCAGAGGTGGGCCGAGGAGGGCACGGGGCGCTTGGTCTCCTTGGCGTGCCTAGGTGGGTTGTGCTTATATATTCCATAAAAATTCTCCGTGAAGTTTCAGCTTAATTGGAGTTGTGCAGAATAGGTAGCCTGACGTAGCTTTTTCAGGTCCAGAATTCCAGCTGCTGGTATTCTCCCTCTTTGTGTGAACCTTGCATATTATGAGAGAAAAGGCACTAGAATTACTCCAAAAAGCATTATTATGCATAAAAATATATAAATAATAGTAGGTAAACATGATGCAAATTGGATGTATCAATGATCACCAATATCTAAATTCACCATGTCCATATCAAGTTTCTCCATGAATATCATATTGGACATCCAACATAGTATCTTGAGAGGCACAATGAATTCTTCACTTGAATTATTTGCTTTAAGACATAATCATGCATGAATCAACATATGAGCTCATCACGTTCCTATATTCAAGCATATGTAGAATTCTTCTCTTTAATCATTCTACCAAGATCTTGATCAATCATGGTTCAATCCATAGTCCAAATCATGAGAATCTCTGAGATCTTTAATGAACTCAATATAGAACACAACTTGTTTGTCACACAGAATTCATCTTCATCATATTTGATTCAATCATTAGCTCAATCTTGATGCACAATTATATGTATATGGCATCCATTGTGAAACCATTCGATCTCCTTCTTGCATCACCATGGAACAAATATCCTTCAATTCATCCAATATTATTCATGTATTGCAAATGGAACTTTCCTTAAAATGGATGCAAATAGAACTTTCCTTCAGATGGATAACTCAACGCAAACATTAGTCCATTAGGATTGTTATCAATTACTAAAATCACACGTGGGGACTACATGCACTTTCAAGGACTCTATTGTATACCCCTGCGTCCGAAGGTTTTCTTAGTTTTGGACAATTGCCTCCAATGCATATATATAATTTTCAAGGACCGCCAATTCACCATCATGAACAAGGGAACCAAAGGACGGAGAATTTGCAGTTTGTTGGTAATTTTCCACATGATTCCACTCAACACCACCACCACTGCCATCGCTGCCGCACCCTAAAGTCGCATCTCGGTCGGCTCCTACTAAAGTGAATTCAACTTATTTGAAAAGTAAAAGGAAGGTTATCAATGTTGATGATGACAAACCACGTGAAAGTATCTCACACCGTCTGTCCTATACAATGTTGATGTATAGGAAAAGGAAAAGGAAAAGGAAGGTTATCAATGTTGATGTTGGCAATATCAATATTACTTGCTCAAATCCTTTATGTATGAATTTAAATTCTTGTAGCTTGTTGGAACTAAAAGAAATGTTCAAAATATGGGAAAGCACTTGGTTGGAGTGTTCAATTGATCCCATCGATGGAATGGTAAGAAGGATGAGAAGTTCCGGGATGAAATTGCTGCTCTATATAGTAATACAACACCAAGTAACTAGAAGAGAGATCGGAATCAGTTGAAGCAATAGGAGTAAGAAGCTTGCAACAATCCACTCAGCATGGAAAGCATCGATCCTTTTCTTGGTCCTTTGCCACTCTTGCTTCAACTGATTTCGATCTCTCTTCTATTTACTTGGTGGCGTACTGTTATACAGAGCAGCAATGTCATCCTATAATTTCTCACCCTTCTTACCATTCCCATCAATGGGATCAGTTGAACACTCCAACCAAGCACTTGCTGCATTGTGAACATTTAATTTAGTCAAGCATAACAAGCTAAAAAAATAAACTCATATAGAAAGGATTTGAGCAAGGAACATCTATATTGCCTTAGGACATACGGTGTGCGGTCATTCCACTTGGTTTATCATCACCAACATTGGTTGCCTTCGTTTTCCTTTTGGAAGAGATTGAATTCACTTTGTTAGGACCAGACCGAGATGCAACTTTAGGTTGTGGTGGTGGTGGTAGTGTTGAGAAGGAATCATGTGCGGAAGTACTAAAAAGGCTAGATTCTTCATCCTTTAGTTCCCTTGTTTGTGATGGTGCATTGGCGGTTGTTGGAAATTATATGGATGCATTGGCAGCAGTTGTCCAAAACTAAGCAAAACTTTGGGAGCAGGGTTATAAAATGGCCTCCTATTATAAGTATGATAATTCATGAGTGGATCATCTCACATTAGTGATAACATGTAAAGTGAAACAATAACAACTTTGGAAGATCATGACAATCTGAAGCAAAATTACATGGTAGGAATATCATGACAATGTGGAGAAAAAGTAAAAGGTGGGAATATCATGGAAACTGAAACCAATTTTCCCATGCTAATCACCTTTGCAAAATCTATTTACTAGCCTCCACTTGTAACTGATTTCTGTGATAAATCATTGCGCATTCGAGGCCAACATGGTCATCTATTTTTTTGTGAGAAATGTGAAATGACCATCTTTAGTAACCTAGTAACCATCTTCTCTAAAATTTGATGCTACCAATAACTTAACTTTCCCTTACAGCCACTATATCATTTTCAGAACCTAAAATATCTAATTCTAAGAATGAGGGTCTATGTGTTTTATAACTTGTGTGGAAAAAGATTTGTTAAGTAGAACTTGGTATGCACTCTGTCTGCTGATGAGAATGCACCTAATTAGCTTATGTACTGACTCTTCCAATTATAGTTCTGCTTGAATGCATGTCATATTGTGTACTAGAGTATTGGTTCACTAATGAAGAAGCATAATAACCTCACATATATTTGTTCACGCCTTTTAACTAAAGTTGACTCATCTCCAGTCCCATCATTATCAAGATTCATATTGCAAAACAAAGATTTAATAGGAGACACATCAATCACTTTTAGATCTTCATCCTTATTATCATCAAAACTAGAAGAACACGCTTTTATAAAGCAATCTTTTTTAGCACGCATCCTAGAGGTTCTTTCTTTGCACTCATCAATGGAAATTCTCATGGCTTTGAGAGACTCATTGATATCATGCTTAGGTGGAATAGAGCTAAGTTTCAAAGAATCAACATCAAGAGAAATTATATCCACGTTCCTAGCCAACTCATCAATCTTAGACAATTTTTCTTCAATCAAAGCATTGAAACTCTTTTGCGAACTAATAAATTCTTTAATACTAGATTCAAAATCAGTGGGCATCTTATTATAATTTCCATAAGAATTGTTGTAGGATTACCATAATTATTAGAGGAATTACTAGGATACGGCCTAGGATTAAAGTTTCCTCTATATGCACTGTTACCAAAATTGTTTCTAGCAACAAAATTCACATCCATATATTAATTATTATTCTCAATCAAAGTAGACAAAGGCATATCACTAGGATCAGAAGAAACACTCTTATTAGCAAACAATTTCATAAGTTCATCAATCTTTCCACTCAAAACATTAATTTCTTCTATAGCATGAACCTTTTTACTAGTAGATCTTTCGGTATGCCATTGAGAATAATTAACCATAATATTATCCAGGAGTTTGATAGCTTCTCCTAAAGTGATTTCCATAAAAGTGCCTCCCGCGGCCGAATCTAAAATATTTCTAGAAGCAAAATTCAATCCAGCATAAAAAATTTGTATGATCATCCATAAATTCAGACCATGAGTAGGGAAATTGCGAATCATTAATTTTATCCTCTCCCAAGCTTGTGCAACATGCTCATGATCTAGGTGCTTAAAGTTCATAATATCGTTTCTATGAGAGATGATCTTAGAGGGAGGAAAATACTTAGAGATAATTGTTCCAAGAATCAATACTATTTTTAGGAAAAGACGAAAACCAAGTTTTAGCAAATCTCTAAGTGAAAATGGGAATAGCTTCAATTTAACAATATCATTATCCACATCTTTCTTATTTTGCATATCACACAAATCAACAAAGCTGTTTAGATGGGTAGCGGCATCTTCATTAGGAAGGCCAGAAAATGGATCTTTCATGATAAGATTCAGCAAAGCAGTATTAATTTCACAAGATTCAGCATCGGTAAGAGGAGCAATCGGAGTGCTAATAAAATCATTATTGTTGATATTGGAAAAATCACACAATTTAGTATTATCTTGAGCCATCGTGACAAACAATCCAACACACAAGCACACAAGAAGCGAACGGAAAAGAGGCGAACGGATAAGAGGGCGAATAAAACGGCAAGGGTGAAGTGGGGGAGAGGAAAACGAGAGGAAAATGGCAAATAATGTAATGTGAGGGATAAGAGTTTGTGATGGGTACTTATTATGTCTTGACTTGTGCGTAGATCTCCCCGGCAACGGCGCCAGAAATCCTTCTGGCTACCTATTGTGCACTGCGTTGGCTTTCCCTTGAAGAGGAAAGGGTGATGCAACAAAGTAGCGTAAGTATTTCCCTCAGTTTTTGAGAACCAAGGTATCAATCCAGTAGGAGACTACACGCAAGTCCCTCGTACCTACACAAACTATTAAGAACCTCGCAACCAGCGCAATAAAGGGGTTGTCAATCCCTTCACGGTCACTTGCGAGAGTGAGATCTGATAGAGATAATAAGATAAATATTTTTCGTATTTTTATGATATATATTGAAAGTAAAGATTGCAAATTAAAATAGATTGGAAACTTATATGATAGAAGATAGACCCGGGGGCCATAGGTTTCACTAGTGGCTTCTCTCTCTCAATATAGCATAAGTATTACAGTGGGTAAACAAATTACTGTCGAGCAATTGCTAGAAAAGTGCATAATTATGAGAATATCTAGGCATGATCATGTATATAGGCATCACGTCCGCGACAAGTAGACCGAAACGATTCTGCATCTACTACTATTACTCCACACATCGACCGCTATCCAGCATGCATCTAGAGTATTAAGTTCATAAGAACAGAGTAACGCATTAGGCAAGATGACATGATGTAGAGGGATAAACTCAAGCAATACGATATAAACCCCATCTTTTTATCCTCGATGGCAACAATACAATATGTGCCTTGCTGCCCCTGCTGTCACTAGGAAAGGACACTGCAAGATTGAACCCAAAGCTAAGCACTTCTCCCATTGCAAGAAAGATCAATCTAGTAGGCCAAACCAAACTGATAATTCAAAGAGACTTGCAAAGATAACCAATCATACATAAAATATTTCAAAGTTCAATCAAATATTGTTCATAGATAAAATTGATCATAAACCCACAATTCATCGGATCTCGACAAACACACCGCAAAAGAATTACATCGAATAGATCTCCAAGAAGATCGAGGAGAACTTTGTATTGAGATCCAAAGAGAGAGAAGAAGCCATCTAGCTAATAACTGTGGACCCGAAGGTCTGTGGTAAACTACTCACACATCATCGGGGAGGCTATGGTGTTGATGTAGAAGCCCTCCGTGATCGATTTCCCCTCTGGCGGAGCTCCGGAAAAGGCCCCAAGATGGGATCTCTTGGGTACAGAAGGTTGCGGCGGTGGAAATAGGGTTTCGTGGTGCTCCTGAATGTTTTCAGGGTATATGGGTATATATAGGAGGAAGAAGTAGGTCGGTGGAGTTGCGAGGGGCCCACTAGGGTGGGGGGCACGCCCAGGGGGGCAGGCGCGCCTCCCTGCCTCGTGGCCTCCTCGCTCCTTTATTTATGTCTACTCCAAGTCCCCTGGATCACGTTTGTTCCAAAAATAACTCTCCCGAAGGTTTCATTCCGTTTGATATTCCTTTCCGTGAAACACTGAAATAGGCAAAAAAACAACAATTTGCACTAGGCCTTAGGTTAGTAGGTTAGTCCCAAAAATAATATAAAAAGGTAAATTAAAGCCCATTAAACATCCAAAACAGATAATATAATAGCATGGAATAATCAAAAATTATAGATAAGTTGGAGACGTATCAGGTGCCGACAAATTGTTGTCATGGCGAGGTGGTCGATGGCTGGACATGCGTCATCTCGTTGCGGGCGCCAAATCTCACCATGATTCGAGTGGCGCCGCAGCCCGACGCCGCCACATGGCGCGGCCCCCGATAGGAGGACGGAGAAAAGAGTGAGAGATGGAGTCGGCTAGGTAGAACTACTCGAGTAGGAGATGGATGTGCTAGGCGGGAGATGCAGGCGCCTTGGAGGAGGAAGAGATGGGTGAGGAGTAGTAGGGACGAAGCACATGGGATCGGTTTGCATTTATTTTCATAATTTACGCTTTGTTATGGTATCTACCTATGTTACTCTAATCCTCTCTGTCTTCATTAATTATCTGTCACATTAGCATTTTTTCCAAGCTTGAGTGCATGATACTTGCTAAGATACGACCACTATAGCCAGTCTTACAATCATTCATAATGTTTGGTTTTCTCTAGTTTTTGGGGTTCTCTTTTGTTTTTCCTTTTTTGAAGGTAGCTAGTTTGGTTGTTGTTTTGTAGGAAAAGTGAGATTGTATTACTCAAGCAGGTAGAACATCGTTCTTACACAAATTCATAACCCCTTCATTTCTTTTTAGTCTGCATATAAGATTTGGTCAAAGTCAAACTTTATAAAGTTTGACCAAATTTATAGAAAAAATGTCGATATCTACAATACTGAAGTTATATGTTATGAACATCATCTTCATCTCGGAGAACCATACCTCCACCGGCAGCCCCGCGGCCAAAGAGCCGTCGGTGTTGAGTTTTCCCAGCCAATCGATGGGTGTGTCTGACGAGGACCGTCATCCAACTGCTTTGGCACATGATCTACTTGTGCATCAGTGGTTAATTGGACTGGCAGGACCATCTGTCCTTTAACACATCAACAATTTTTTTAGGTAATTGGTAGTAGCCTTTTAATCATACATAAGCTTGTTCATTACATATAATTGTCCTCATAAATCTGGTAGTCTTATTAAACCAACATGATCAACCATCATACTCTGCTGACTTAGCAAGAGTGTTAGATACAAAATTACATGGTCGGTTAACATGGATGAAGTTACGAGATATAAACTTTGTTGCCCAGTTCTTGATACCATGGACTATTGCTCCTGTAGGCGATCCATTCAAATTTTGTTTCTTTGATCTTATTGATCAGTGACAAACAGTCAGAAGCCATCATGCATTTCTACATACCTTTCTCCCCAGCTAGTAATAAGGCTTGACGTACTGCTGTGGCTTCTACAACTTGAGGATTTTGAATTTGAGCAAAGTAGCATCTTCTTGCTGCCTGCACCATCCCCCGATGATCACTAATCACCACACCTAATCCCACTCTTGTAGACTGAGAAAAGATTGTTGCATCCACGTTGACAAGCATCGACCATCCTGGTGGTGCAAACCAATTTTGATTTTGACTTCAAGGATTCGCATCTTTAGGGAGATAATCATGATCCAGCCTCCATAATACTACTTTCACTTTATTAGGACACTGAAATTCCCACAATTTCTTCCATGTTTTCTCCAATGGTTTCTGTTCGATGTCAAACATTATTTTCCATCTACACTCTACTCTCTCCAAAAATACTTTCTAGCTGGACTATAGGCTGATCCAATAGTGTAGATGCCATTCTTTGTGTGGGGCCATGAGGCAAAATCCATACAACTTTCTCTACTTAAAGGAATTCTCCATGTTTTCTCTGAGAATCTATTTTTAATGACTGCCTCATTCCATTGGTGTTCCCCCCTCGATAATCAAGGAACTCACTAATTGGTTTTCACTCGTTGATTGCAGAGTTTTTGCCATCTCCTACTCTCCAATGGAGGCCCTTTTACATCAGTTGCTTCCCATACATCAGACTGTGACATGTGTAGGATGAAGACCTCGGGCACTTTGCAGCCAAAAAATCCCCATCAAGATAGTACCTACCATATAATACTTGGGCGCACGAAGAGTTTCCTTTGATCAAGAGGCGCCAACATTGTTTACCCAACATGGCTTGATTGAAAATTGAGATATGATGTCCCTTGAAGCTACGTCGGTATTTCCCCAAAGAGGAAGGGATGATGCAGCACAGCGGCGGTAGGTATTTTCCTCATATATGAAACCAAGGTTATCGAACCAGTAGGAGAACCAAGCAACACAATGTAAACAGTGTTGGGGAACGTAGTAATTTCAAAAAAAAATTCCTACGCACACGCAAGATCATGGTGATGCATAGCAACGAGAGGGGAGAGTGTGATCTATGTACCCTTGTAGATCGACAACGGAAGCGTTTGGTTGATGTAGTCGTACGTCTCCACGGCCCGACCTATCAAGCACCGAAACTACGGCACCTCCGAGTTCTAGCACACGTTCAGCTCGATAACGATACCTGGACTCCGATCCAGCAAAGTGTCGGGGAAGAGTTCCGTCAGCACAACGGCGTGGTGACGATCTTGATGTACTACCGTCGCAGGGCTTCGCCTAAGCACCGCTACAATATTATCGAGGACTATGGTGGAAGGGGGCACCGCACACGGCTAAGAATATGATCACGTGGATCAACTTGTGTGTCTAGGGGTGCCCCCTTCCCCCGTATATAAAGGATCAAGGGGAGGAGGCCGGCCGGCCCTCTATGGTGCGCCAAGGAGGAGTCCACCTCCTAGTAGGAGTAGGACTCCTACTAGGAGGGGAAAGAAGTGGGGAGGGAGAGGGAAAGGGGGGCGCCCCCCCTCTCCTAGTCCAATTCGGACCAAGGGGGAGGAGGCGCGCAGCCCACCTTTGGCTGCCCCTCTCTCTCTCCACTAAGGCCCATATGGCCCATTACTTCTCCCGGGGGTTCCGGTAACCCTCCGGTTCTCCGGTTTTCTCCGAAATCACCCGGAACACTTCCGGTGTCCGAATATAGCCATCCAATATATCAATCTTTATGTCTCGACCATTTCAAGACTCCTCGTCATGTCCGTGATCACATCCGGGACTCCGAACTAACTTCGGTACATCAAAACTCATAAACTCATAATATAACTGTTATCGAAACCTTAAGCATGCGGACCCTACGGGTTCGAGAACAATGTAGACATGACCGAGACACGTCTCCCGTCAATAACCAATAGCGGAACCTGGATTCTCATATTGGCTCCTACATATTCTACGAAGATCTTTATCGGTCAGACCGCATAACAACATACGTTGTTCCCTTTGTCATCGGTATGTTACTTGCCCGAGATTCGATCGTCGGTATCTCAATACCTAGTTCAATCTCGTTACCGGCAAGTCTCTTTACTCGTTTCGTAATACATCATCTCGCAACTAACTCATTAGTCGCAATGCTTGCAAGGCTTATGTGATGTGCATTACCGAGAGGGCCCAAAGATACCTCTCCGACAATCGGAGTGACAAACCCTAATCTCGAAATACGCCAACCCAACATGTACCTTTGGAGACACCTGTAGAGCACCTTTATAATCACCCATTTACGTTGTGACGTTTGGTAGCACACAAAGTGTTCCTCCGGCAAACGGGAGTTGCATAATCTCATAGTCATAGGAACATGTATAAGTCATGAAGAAAGCAATAGCAACATACTAAACGATCGGGTGCTAAGCTAATGGAATGGGTCATGTCAATCAGATCATTCACCTAATGATGTGATCTCGTTAATCAAATAACAAATCCTTGTTCATGGTTAGGAAACATAACCATCTTTGATTAACGAGCTAGTCAAGTAGAGGCATACTAGTGACACTCTGTTTGTCTATGTATTCACACATGTATTATGTTTCCGGTTAATACAATTCTAGCATGAATAATAAACATTTATCATGATATAAGGAAATAAATAATAACTTTATTATTGCCTCTAGGGCATATTTCCTTCAGTCTCCCACTTGCACTAGAGTCAATAATCTAGATTACACAGTAATGATTCTAACACCCATGGAGCCTTGGTGCTGATCATGTTTTGCTCGTGGAAGAGGCTTAGTCAACGGGTCTGCAACATTCAGATCCGTATGTATCTTGCAAATCTCTATGTCTCCCACCTGGACTAGATCCCGGATGGAATTGAAGCGTCTCTTGATGTGCTTGGTTCTCTTGTGAAACCTGGATTCCTTTGCCAAGGCAATTGCACCAGTATTGTCACAAAAGATTTTCATTGGACCCGATGCACTAGGTATGACACCTAGATCGGATATGAACTCCTTCATCCAGACTCCTTCATTTGCTGCTTCCGAAGCAGCTATGTACTCCGCTTCACATGTAGATCCGCTACAATGCTTTGTTTAGAACTGCACCAACTGACAGCTCCACCGTTTAATATAAACACGTACCTGGTTTGCGATTTTAGAATCGTCCGGATCAGTGTCAAAGCTTGCATCAACGTAACCTTTTACGATGAGCTCTTTGTCACCTCCATATATGAGAAACATATCCTTAGTCCTTTTCAGGTATTTCAGGATGTTCTTGACCGCTGTCCAGTGATCCACTCCTGGATTACTTTGGTACCTCCCTGCTAGACTTATAGCAAGGCACACATCAGGTCTGGTACACAGCATTGCATACATGATAGAGCCTATGGCTGAAGCATAGGGAACATCTTTCATTTTCTCTCTATCTTCTGCAGTGGTAGGGCATTGAGTCTTACTCAACTTCAAACCTTGTAACACAGGCAAGAACCCTTTCTTTGCTTGATCCATTTTGAACTTCTTCAAAACTTTGTCAAGGTATGTGGTTTGTGAAAGTCCAATTAAGCATCTTGATCTATCTCTATAGATCTTAATGCCTAATATGTAAGCAGCTTCACCGAGGTCTTTCATTGAAAAACTCTTATTCAAGTATCCCTTTATGCTATCCAGAAATTCTATATCATTTCCAATTAGTAATATGTCATCCACATATAATATCAGAAATGCTACAGAGCTCCCACTCACTTTCTTGTAAATACAGGCTTCTCCAAAAGTCTGTATAAAACCAAATGCTTTGATCACACTATCAAAGCGTTTATTCCAACTCCGAGAGCTTGCACCAGTCCATAAATGGATCGCTGGAGCTTGCACACTTTGTTAGCTCCCTTTGGATCGACAAAACCTTCTGGTTGCATCATATACAACTCTTCTTCCGGAAATCCATTCAAGAATGTAGTTTTGACATCCATCTGCCAAATTTCATAATCATAAAATGCGGCAATTGCTAACATGATTCGGACAGACTTAAGCATCGCTACGGGTGAGAAGGTCTCATCATAGTCAATCCCTTGAACTTGTCGAAAACCTTTTGTGACAAGTCGAGCTTTGTAGACAGTAATATTACCGTCAGCGTCAGTCTTCTTCTTGAAGATCCATTTATTCTCAATTGCTTGCCGATCATCGGGCAAGTCAACCAAAGTCCATACTTTGTTCTCATACATGGATCCCATCTCAATTTCATGGCTTCAAGCCATTTTGCGGAATCTGGGCTCATCATTGCTTCTTCATAGTTCGTAGGTTCATCATGATCTAGTAGCATGACTTCTAGAACAGGATTACCGTACCACTCTGGCGCGGATCTCACTCTGGTTGATCTATGAGGTTCAGTAGTATCTTGTTCTGAAGTTTCATGATCATCATCATTAGCTTCCTCACTAACTGGTGTAGGTGTTACAGAAATAGTTTTCTGTGATGCACTACTTTCCGATAAGGGAGCAGGTACAGTTACCTCGTCAAGTTCTACTTTCCTCCCACTCACTTCTTTCGAGAGAAACTCCTTCTCTAGAAAGTTTCCGAACTTAGCAACAAAAGTCTTGCCTTCGGATCTGTGATAGAAGGTGTATCCAATAGTCTCCTTTGGATATCCTATGAAGACACATTTCTCCGATTTGGGTTTGAGCTTATCAGGTTGAAGCTTTTTCACATAAGCATCGCAGCCCCAAACTTTCAGAAACGACAACTTTGGTTTCTTGCCAAACCACAGTTCATAAGGCGTCGTCTCAACGGATTTTGATGGTGCCCTATTTAACGTGAATGCGGCCGTCTCTAGAGCGTATCCCCAAAACGATAGCGGTAAATCAGTAAGAGACATCATAGATCGCACCATATCTAGTAAAGTACGATTACGACGTTCGGACACACCATTACGCTGTGGTGTTCCGGGTGGCGTGAGTTGCGAAACTATTCCACAATTTTTCAAATGTACACCAAACTCATAACTCAAATATTCTCCTCCACGATCAGATCGTAGGAATTTTATTTTCTTATTACGATGATTTTCTACTTCACTCTGAAATTATTTGAACTTTTCAAATGTTTCAGACTTGTGTTTCATTAAGTAGATATACCCATATCTGCTTAAGTCATCTGTGAAGGTGAGAAAATAACGATATCCGCCACGAGCCTCAATATTCATCGGACCACATACATCTGTATGTATGATTTCCAACAAATCTGTTGCTCTCTCCATAGTACCGGAGAACGGTGTTTTAGTCATCTTGCCTATGAGGCACGGTTCGCAAGTACCAAGTGATTCATAATCAAGTGGTTCCAAAAGTCCATCAGTATGGAGTTTCTTCATGCGCTTTACACCGATATGACCTAAACGGCAGTGCCACAAATAAGTTGCACTATCATTATCAACTCTGCATCTTTTGGCTTCAACACTATGAATATGTGCGTCACTACTATCGAGATTCAACAAAAATAGACCACTCTTTAAGGGTGCATGACCATAAAAGATATTACTCATATAAATAGAACAACCATTATTCTCAGATTTAAATGAATAACCGTCTCGCATCAAACAAGATTCAGATATAATGTTCATGCTTAACGCTGGCACCAAATAACAATTATTTAGGTCTAATATTAATCCCGAAGGTAGATGTAGAGGTAGCGTGCCGACTGCGATCACATCGACTTTGGAACCGTTTCCCACGCGCATCGTCACCTGTCCTTAGCCAATCTTCGCTTAATCCGTAGTCCCTGTTTCGAGTTGCAAATATTAGCAACAGAACCAGTATCAAATACCCAGGTGCTACTGCGAGCATTAGTAAGGTACACATCAATAACATGTATATCACATATACCTTTGTTCACCTTGCCATCCTTCTTATCCGCCAAATACTTGGGGCAGTTCCGCTTCCAGTGACCAGTCTGCTTGCAGTAGAAGCACTCAGTTTCAGGCTTAGGTCCAGGTTTGGGTTTCTTCTCTTGAGTAGCAACTTGCTTGCTGTTCTTTTTGAAGTTCCCCTTCTTCTTCCCTTTGCCCTTTTTCTTGAAACTAGTGGTCTTGTTGACCATCAACACTTGATGCTCCTTCTTGATTTCTACCTCCGCAGCTTTCAGCATTGCGAAGATCTCGGGAATAGTCTTATTCATCCCTTGCATATTATAGTTCATCACGAAGCTCTTGTAGCTTGGTGGCAGTGATTGGAGAATTCTGTCAATGACGCAATCATCTGGAAGATTAACTCCCAATTGAATCAAGTGATTATTATACCCAGACATTTTGAGTATATGCTCACTGACAGAACTGTTCTCCTCCATCTTGCAGTTATAGAACTTATTGGAGACTTCATATCTCTCAATCCGGGCATTTGCTTGAAATATTAACTTCAACTCCTGGAACATCTCATATGCTCCATGACGTTCAAAACGTCGTTGAAGTCCCGATTCTAAGCCGTAAAGCATGGCACACTGAACTATCGAGTAGTCATTAGCTTTGCTCTGCCAGACGTTCATAACATCTGGTGTTGCTCCAGCGGCAGGCCTGGCACCCAGCGGTACTTCCGGGACGTAATTCTTCTGTGCAGCAATGAGGATAATCCTCAAGTTACGGACCCAGTCCGTGTAATTGCTACCATCATCTTTCAACTTTGCTTTCTCAAGGAACGCATTAAAATTCAACGAAACAACAACACGAGCCATCTATCTACAATCAAGCATAAACAAGCAAGATACTATCAGGTACTAAGTTTCATGATAAATTTAGGTTCAATTAATTTTACTTAAAGAACTCCCACTTAGATAGACATCCCTCTAATCCTCTAAGTGATTGCGTGATCCAAATCAACTAAACCATGTCCGATCATCACGTGAGATGGAGTAGTTTCATTGGTGAACATCACTATGTTGATCATATCTACTATATGATTCACGCTCAACCTTTCGGTCTCCGTGTTCCGAGGCCATATCTGTATATGCTTGGCTCGTCAAGTATAACCTGAGTATTCCGCGTGTGCAACTATTTTGCACCCGTTGTATTTGAACGTAGAGCCTATCACACCCGATCATCACGTGGTGTCTCAGCATGAAGAACTTTCGCACCGGTGCATACTCAGGGAGAACACTTCTTGATAATTAGTGAGAGATCATCTTATAATTCTACCGTCAATCAAAGCAAGATAAGATGCATAAAAGATAAACATCACATGCAATCAATATAAGTGATATGATATGGCCATCATCATCTTGTGCTTGTGATCTCCATCGAAGCATCGTCATGATCACCATCATCACCGGCGCGACACCTTGATCTCCATCGTAGCATCGTTGTCGTCACGCCAATCTTATGCTTCCACGACTATCGCTACCGCTTAGTGATAAAGTAAAGCATTACAGCGCGATTGCATTGCATACAATAAAGCGACAACCATATGGCTCCTGCCAGTTGCCGATAACTCGGTTACAAAACATGATCATCTCATACAATAAAATTTAGCATCATGTCTTGACCATATCACATCACAACATGCCCTGCAAAAACAAGTTAGATGTCCTCTACTTTGTTGTTGCAAGTTTTACGTGGCTGCTACGGGCTTAAGCAAGAACCAATCTTACCTACGCATTAAAACCACAACGATAGTTTGTCAAGTTGGTGCTGTTTTAACCTTCGCAAGGACCGGGCGTAGCCACACTCGGTTCAACTAAAGTTGGAGAAACTGTCACCCGCAAGCCACATATGTGCAAAGCACGTCCGGAGAACCGGTCTCGCGTAAGCGTACGCGTAATGTCGGTCTGGGCCGCTTCGTCCAACAATACCGCCGAACCAAAGTATGACATGCTGGTAAGCAGTATGACTTATATCGCCCACAACTCACTTGTGTTCTACTCGTGCATATAACATCAACATATAAAACCTAGGCTCGGATGCCACTGTTGGGGAACGTAGTAATTTCAAAAAAAAAAATCCTATGCACACGCAAGATCATGGTGATGCATAGCAACGAGAGGGGAGAGTGTGGTCTACGTACCCTTGTAGATCGACAACGGAAGCGTTTGGTTGATGTAGTCGTACGTCTCCACGGCCCAACCGATCAAGCACCGAAACTACGGCACCTCCGAGTTCTAGCACACGTTCAGCTCGATGACGATCCCCGGACTCCGATCCAGCAAAGTGTCGGGGAAGAGTTCCGTCAGCACGACAGCGTGGTGACGATCTTGATGTACTACCGTCGCAGGGCTTCGCCTAAGCACCGCTACAATATTATCGAGGACTATGGTGGAAGGGGGCACCGCACACGGCTAAGAATATGATCACGTGGATCAACTTGTGTGTCTAGGGGTGCCCCTGCCCCCGTATATAAAGGATCAAGGGGAGGAGGTCGGCCGGCCCTCTATGGCGCGCCAAGGAGGAGTCCTCCTCCTAGTAGGAGTAGGACTCCTACTAGGAGGGGGAAAGCAGTGGGGAGGGAGAGGGAAAGGGGGGTGCCGCCCCCCCTCCTAGTCCAATTCGGACCAGGGGGGAGGAGGCGCGCGGCCCACCTTTGACTGCCCCTCTCTCTCTCCACTAAGGCCCATATGGCCCATTACTTCTCCCGGGGGGTTCCGGTAACCCTCCAGTTCTCCGGTTTTCTCCGAAATCACCCGGAACACTTCCGGTGTCCGAATATAGCCGTCCAATATATTAATCTTTATGTCTCAACCATTTCGAGACTCCTCGTCATGTCCGTGATCACATCCGGGACTCCGAACTAACTTCGGTACATCAAAACTCATAAACTCATAATATAACTGTCATCAAAACCTTAAGCGTGCGGACCCTACGGGTTCGAGAACAATGTAGACATGACCGAGACACGTCTCCGGTCAATAACCAATAGCGGAACCTGGATGCTCATATTGGCTCCTACATATTCTACGAAGATCTTTATCGGTCAGACCGCATAACAACATACGTTGTTCCCTTTGTCATCGGTATGTTACTTGCCCGAGATTCGATCGTCGGTATCTCAATACCTAGTTCAATCTCGTTACCGGCAAGTCTCTTTACTCGTTTCGTAATACATCATCTCGCAACTAACTCATTAGTCGCAATGCTTGCAAGGCTTATGTGATATGCATTACCGAGAGGGCCCAGAGATACCTCTCCGACAATCGGAGTGACAAATCCTAATCTCGAAATACGCCAACCCAACATGTACCTTTGGAGACACCTGTAGAGAACCTTTATAATCACCCATTTACGTTGTGACGTTTGGTAGCACACAAAGTGTTCCTCCGGCAAATGGGAGTTGCATAATCTCATAGTCATAGGAACATGTATAAGTCATGAAGAAAGCAATAGCAACATACTAAACGATCGGGTGCTAAGCTAATGGAATGGGTCATGTCAATCAGATCATTCACCTAATGATGTGATCCCGTTAATCAAATAACAACTCCTTGTTCATGGTTAGGAAACATAACCATCTTTGATTAACGAGCTAGTCAAGTAGAGGCATACTAGTGACACTCTGTTTGTCTATGTATTCACACATGTATTATGTTTCCGGTTAATACAATTCTAGCATGAATAATAAACATTTATCATGATATAAGGAAATAAATAATAACTTTATTATTGCCTCTAGGGCATATTTCCTTCAAACAGCCCCTGCACACAGATAACAAATCCTCGCAACCCGACGTGTTAAAGGGGTAGTCAATCCCTTTCGGGGTACGGCGCCTCAAGATAGGCAAACGGATGTGAGATAAATTTGTAGTAGATTGATAGATCGAACACCAAATAAAATAAATAAGGAAAAATTGCAGCAAGGTATTTTTGGGTTTTTGGATTAATAGATCTGAAAATAAATGCAAGAGAAAAGTAGATCGCAAAGGCAAATATATGAGAAAGAAGACCCTGGGGCCGTAGGTTTCACTAGTGGCTTCTCTCGAGAAAAATAGCAAACCGTGGGTAAACAAATTACAGATTACTGTTGGGCAATTGATAGAACCTCAAATAATTATGACGATATCCAGGCAATGATCATTATATAGGCATCACGTTCAAGATTAGTAGACCGACTCCTTCCTGCATCTACTACTATTACTCCACACATCGACCGCTATCCAGCATGCATCTAGTGTATTAAGTTCATGGAGAAACGGAGCAATGCAATAAGAACAATGACATGATGTAGACAAGATCTATCTATGTAGAGATAGACCCCAGCGTTTTATCCTTAGTAGCAATGATACATACGTGTCATTTCCCTTTCTATCAATGGGATCAAGCACCGTAAGATTGAACCCACTACAAAGCACCTCTTCCCATTGCAAGATAAATAGATCAAGTTGGCCAAACAAAACCCAAATATAGGAGAAGAAATACGAGGCTATAAGCAATCATGCATATAAGAGATCAAAGAAACTCAAATAACTTTCATGGATATAAAAAGATAGATCTGATCATAAACTCAAAGTTCATTGATCACAACAAACACACCACAAAAGAGTTACATCATATGGATCTCCAAGAGACCATTGTATTGAGAATCAAGAGAGAGAGAGAGATGAAGCCATCTAGATACTAACTACAGACCCGAAGGTCTACAAAGAACTACTCACGCATCATCGGAGAGGCACCAATGGAGGTGGTGAACCCCATCCGAGATGGTGTCTAGATTGGATCCGATGGTTCTAGACTCCACGGCGGCTGGATGAATATTTCATCGAACTCCCCTAGGGTTATGGTATTTTTGGGGTATTTATAGAGTAAAGAGGCGGTCCGAGGGGCACCCGAGGTGGGCACAACCCACCAAGGCACGCTTGGGCCTCCTGGCACGCCCTGGTGGGTTGTCCCCTCCTCGGGACTCCCCCAGGTGCAACCAGGGCCCAACATGTTCCTTCTGGTCCATAAAAAATCTCCGTAAAGTTTCGTGGCATTTGGACTCCGTCTGATATTGATTTTCTGCGATGTGAAAAACACGGAAAAACAGGAACTGGCACTTGGCACTATGTCAATAGGTTAGTACCAAAAATGATATCAAATGATTATAAAACATCCAAGATTGATAATATAACAATATGGAACAATAAAAAAATTATAGATACGTTGGAGACGTATCAGCATCCCCAAGCTTAACTCCCACTCGTCCTCGAGTAGGTAAGTGATAAAAACAGAATTTTTGATGTGGAATGCTTCCTATCATGTCATATCATATTATTTTCTTTATAGCATGGACAGTTGCACTTTTAGTTGTTCAAAGCAATAGTCTAGTTTTGACATGATAATTTAGATACTCAAGCATATCAACAAGCAACCATGTCTTTCAAAATATCAACGCTAAAATAAGTTATCCCTAGCCCATCATGCTCAAACATTGATCCATTCATGAAACACACTCGAATATTAGCTACACCCAATACTTAAGTACGATCATATTGCCTCCTAGTTGGTGCTTTTATAAGAGAAGATGGAGACTCAAAATAAATATTGCATCAAGTAAAAGAAAGGCCCTTCGCATAGGGAAGTAGGGATTTGTAGAGGTGCCAGAGCTCAAAGCAAAAAAGTTAGAGATAAAAACATTTTGAGAGGTGTATCCATCCCACCAACGAAAACAATTTAGAGTTGCTAATACTTTCCACGCATAGATGTATCATAGGCGGTTCCTAAATAGAAAATAAAGTTTATTCCTTTTTCCACCATAACTTTCACTTTCCATGGCTAGCCGTATCCACAGTTGCCCTCCATACCAACACTTTCCAAGAAATTTATTATTTGACAACATAAAGTAAATTCAAATTTTTTTGGATTAATAGATCTGAAAATAAATGCAAGAGAAAAGTAGATCGCCAAGGCAAATATATGAGAAAGAAGACCTGGGGGCGTAGGTTTCACTAGTGGCTTCTCTTGAGAAAAATAGAAAACGGTGGGTAAACAAATTACAGTTGGACAATTGATAGAACCTCAAATAATTATGACGATATCCAGGCAATGATCATTATATAGGCACCACGTCCAAGATTAGTAGACCGACTACTGCCTGCATCTACTACTATTACTCCACACATCGACTGCTATCCAGCATGCATCTAGTGTATTAAGTTCATGAAGAAATGGAGTAATGCAATAAGAACGATGACATGATGTAGACAAGATCTATCTATGTAGAGATAGACCCCATCGTTTTATCCTTAGTAGCAATGACACATACATGTCGTTTTCCTTTCTGTCACTTGGATCAAGCACCGTAAGATCGAACCCACTACAAAGCACCTCTTCCCATTGCAAGATAAATAGATCAAGTTGGCCAAAAAACCCAAATATCGGAGAAGAAATATGAGGCTATAAGCAATCATGCATATAAGATATCAAAGAAACTCAAATAACTTTCATGAATATAAAAAGATAGATCTGATCATAAACTCAAAGTTCATCGATCCCAACAAACACACCGCAAAAGAGTTACATCATATGGATCTCCAAGACACGATTGTATTGAGAATCAAGAGAGAGAGATGGAGCTATCTAGCTACTAACTACGGACCCGAAGGTCTACAAAGAACTACCCACGCATCATCGGAGAGGCACCAATGGATGTGGTGAACCCCATCCGAGATGGTGTCTAGATTGGAACTGGTGGTTCTGGACTCCGCGGTGGTTGGATGAATATCTCGTCGACTCCCCTAGGGTTCTGGTATTTTTGGGGTATTTATAGAGCAAAGAGGCGGTCCGGGGCACCCTAGGTGGGCACAACCCACCAAGGCGCGCCTGGGCCTCCTGGCGCGCCCTGGTGGGTTGTCCCCTCCTCGGGACTCCCCCCGGGTGCAACCAGGGCCCAACATGTTCCTTCTGGTCCATAAAAAATCTCTGTAAAGTTTCGTGGCATTTGGACTCCGTCTGATATTGATTTTCTATGATGTAAAAAACATGGAAAAAAACAGGAACAGGCACTTGGCACTATGTCAATAGGTTAGTACCAAAAAATGTATAAACATGACTATAAAATGATTATAAAACATCCAAGATTGATAATATAACAGCATGGAACAATCAAAAATTATAGATACGTTGGAGACGTATCAAGATACCACTGAATCCCATGCCTCCTTGGAACTTTTGTGAGGACAACCACTTCCTTGATATCCAATGTAGTTTCCTTCTCCCATATTCTATGCCCTACTACAAGTTTGAAATTAATCTTCTTATCTTTTCACAAACACCAATGGGAAGGAGAAAACAACTCATTACATATGTTGGATTTGCCTGTGCGGCCAATTTTAATAGAACTTCTTTCTCTGCTCTTGATAAGGGCCTATCATTCTAACCATTAAGTCTTTTCCATATCCGACTAGTGAGAAATTGAAGCAAATAGTTGGTGAAAGTCCCACCCAGGATGACATGCTGAGCTAAGTAGCTTGTAATGTGTCATCTTGGACTCCAATTTTCCTTTTCATTCTTTCCTTTATTTGTTCATCAAAATGTGTACCAAAAAATATAGACGATTTTCTGGAAGTTGATTTTCTATCTAGACCCGTCTCAATACGTCTCTAGAGCTTATTTTAGGGTCTGTACATTCTTGTCATCTCCATTAACAAAGAACAAACTATCATCAGCAAAAAGGAGATGTGAGATAGGAGGACCAAACCTGCCATTGTGAATTCCTTTCAAGTCCTCCCGTGCTTCTTTTTGCTGCAATAAACAAGGTAAGCCTTCAACACATAACGGAAATAGGTTGGGGCTAACTAGATCCCCTTGCCTAATACCTCTAGTAGGTCTAAACGGTTCGGTCAAATCACCATTAACTCTGATTACATATTTCATAGAAGTTATGCATCTCAATACCATCTCCACCCATCTAGCACTAAACCCGATTTTAGCAAGACACCCTTGAGGTATTTTTCACTCTACTATATGTTGGGGAACGGAGTAGGAAAATATATATTTCAATCCTATGTACAAGCCCAGGACCACCATGAAGGTGCATACAAGGTTAGATCTAATCGTTACCAACTCGAAGTTGGAGCAGAAGAAGAGTTGGTGATTATCGTTGGTGCAAATTCCCATAGGTAGGATTTACAGCCTCCCAACCGCGAGAATTTTCTCCCTGGAATAAAGATCGAAAGCACGATCTCTCCAGCGGGTTGCACACATATGATGTCACCGATCCGATGGCTCTTTGATGTCCATAACTAATTGTCACTAGAGACTAGTGAGTGGTGGAGCACCTTGCGGCACAATGGAACTATTTCATGGAGAAACTAGAAAGAGGAGAGAGAGAGAGGGAGAGGGAGAGAGAGAGAGAGATACTGGTCATAGCATGCCAAATGAATGAGAGCTTTGTTGTGCTTTGGAGGGCTGCCCTCCTCCTCTGTTTATAGTGGAGAAGGGAAGGAAAGGGGTGGAAGGAGGTAGCCCCAAAGGGGGCCGCACTCACCAAAAGTTTCCCCCAAAACCCCCCTCCCTCACCAAAACTTGCGACACAAAAAGGCGGGGCCACCCCAAAAGGCCCCCCCTCTTCTAGGCGCCACTTGCCAAGGGGGCCTCCTTCCTCTTGGGCACCCCTTTCTTTCATTGGCCGCCACATATGTGCGGCTACCCCACTTCGGCCAAGCCAAGTGGCAGCCCCTTGGCACCTTTGGGAAAAATTTGGGAGGCCTAGAACCATTCTAGAACTCTCCCAAAATTTCCGGATGCTTCTTATTTTTTTTCGGCTACCCAGTTTTTCCGATGACTTTTTCTCAAGCTCCTAACCACCTAGTAGTCAGCAGATCAGTGACCCTTAAGCATATGATCTCCAGGTTCGGTGAAGTATAGACATGACCGGATCTTGCTCCGATCAATGATCAATAGCGAAACCGTGGATATCCATATTGACCACCATACCCACACAAATGATATTCAAGTGAACGTGTAGTTACCATGTGCTATTCCTTTTGCTCCATGAAGTTTTCTATAATATATTTTAGTTTTAAATAGGTTTTTAAATATCTAGCTCCATAAAAAACAACAGACATTTTTAAGAAAACAGCAAATAAGAAAACCAAAAAACCCCGGTTGCGGTAGAGTGGGCCAGCCCATTTGCCCTGGCTTTCAGGCGGAGTCTTTCCTATTTGACGCCAACGGGCATCCAATAAGAGGTCTTGTGCAATGCGATGCGTGGGACCTTGCCCTTGATAAGCCGAAGCTGTCGCGGTTTAGTAGTGATCGTTGCGGCCAAGTTGGCATTACGCCTTTTTAGAGAGAAAAGAAGTTGTATGGTGTTGGAGACCTCCTATTCAACGCTATAAGCGTCGATTGGTGCAAACAACGCTCTAACGCATCCTTAGTGGGGCGTGAACCAAATAGTGCTTTGCTTGCTATCTGCTCGCGAGTTGGTTCGCTAGGTAGGTTCATTCGGTGGTTCGTATGCTTGCTCGCTGGATGGTCCGTTCGATCGGCTGGCACCACCCCCCCCCCCCCCCCCCCCCCCCCCCCCCCCCCCCCCCCCCCCCGCTCGTTCCTCTCCTGTTGGTTTATGGAAAAACCATTTCTTAAAAGATGATGAAAGCAAAAAAAAGTGTTCATGAGATTTTAAGAACTATTTAGGGATTTCAAAAAATGTCCGCGAACTTTAAAATATTCATAAATTCGAAAAAAATCATTTGTAGATTCGAAAAATACTCACGGATTTGAAAAAAAGTTTAGCAATTTGAAAAAATCATGAATTTGAAACAAGTTTACAAATTCCAAAAAATGTTAAAACTTGAAAAGTTAATGAATTTGAAAAGTTCAAAATTTTAAAAAAATTCAGCAATTTGGAAAATGTTCACGAAATTGAAAAAGCTTGCAAATTGGAAAAACATTCAAGAAAAGTATACATATTTGAAAAAGTACATAGATTTTGAAAGTTTGTGATTGGAAAATGTTCCCAAATTTGAATCTTTTTTGTAAATTTTCAAAATGTTCACAAATTTGAAACAAATTCGCTGATCTGAAAATGTTCACCAAATTTAAAAGATGTTCACAAATGTGATTGTTTTTACCAAATTTGAAAAAAATGAATTTGAAAAAATAAGAAAAAGGAAAATTGAAAAGAAAAGAAATTAAAGAAAAAGAATACTCGGCATGGAAAAGACGGAGAAAACCCGCAAACCTGCCCCAGGAAAAACCGGTGAGAAAAGAAACGTGGGCCAGCCCATACAGGAAATAGTGTGACTAACGTGGGTGCTTCCTACGACTAAAGCTTTAACCTTGTCTCAAAAAAAAGGACTAAAGCTTTAACCAGCATGTCAAGCGCCAAATAGGAAACGCGCTAGCATTGACGTTCAGGGAAGATGTGCTTGGTTCAAAATTGAGGCAAATTCGTTGGCAACCTGGACCACTTATATGTCATCCTCTTGGCATGATTTTTTTAGAAACACATAGATGTTAATATACACTGTTAGAAGGGAGAGGGGGATTTTGGTGGAATAGTTCATGTATTGCTTGAGCCTCATGGGCATATATATAGGAGTACAAGATCGTCTTGGAGTACAAGGCAAGGCGGGATAAATCCTACGCTATCATATGTCTCCATAATAATAATGATACTCAACACCCCCCCCCCCCCCCCCCCCCCCCCCCCCCCCCCCCCCCCCCCCCCCCCCCCCCCCCCCCCCCGCGCAGTCACAACGGTAGCGACACAGACGGTGAGACTGGAGAAGAATCCGCAGGCAAGCCGATGGACACCCCTCACAGTCGTAACGGTCGATGCATCGCGGCGTCGTAGCTGGAGTGAAAACCGACGAGGTTGCTCAAGCATAGCGATAGCCCTTTGTGCCGTTTGTCGAGGAAGCCGAGAGCGTAGGTGGTGTAGTCGTAGTCGAGGTAGCCATATGAAGAACGCCGTGGTCGGTGTCAAGTCGGGGTCGCCGGTGTCAAGGTAGTCGTCGTGGAGCCGCGGAAGAAGAACAGCGGCGGCGGCGGCCTAAGGAGGCGGCGGCGGCGGTGCTCGAAGTAGGCGATAATGAACTCGACAGCGTGATGAAGACCGGCGCAGACGGTGATGTTCCTGCGCCAAGGGAGGCGGCGCGACGCATATCACGTGAAAGTCAACGAGCGTGTATGGCGGTGAACCGCGGGCCACAGCGTTATAGCCCGAGGGGCGACGCAACGGCGGCGGGCGGTCGGGGCGACGGCGGGGAAGACCTCAGGGCGGTTGCAGGTATCGCGTGCCATGCTCTCTACGGCCCGGCGGGGCGACGTAGCGGCAGCGCGAGGGTCGGTGCAGCCTCGGGGACGGCCTAAAGCGGACGGCCTCGGTGCGGCGGTTGACCGTGGGCCGTGGCACTATGGCCCGAAGGGGCGATGCAGCGGCAGCGCGCGAGGTGATGCAACCACGGGAACGGCCTCAGGGCGGCGGCAGAGATCACGTGCCGCGGCACTATGACCCGAAGGGGCGACGCAGCGGCGGCACGAATCGGTGCAGCCACGGGGTGGCGGCGCTGCGGCCCGATGGGGCGAAGCAGCGGCAGCCTGTTGCTCGATCGGCGGAGGGGCGCGTTAAACTCGGGACAGGGTGGTGATGGCCGGCGTAGATCGACGAGCGGGCCGACGCGCGGACGACGACCTTGAGAGGCCGCCGGGTCTGGGCAATGAGTGAGCAGACACGCGGACTATGGCTGTTAGGGGCCGCCTGTCGCGTGAGGCCGCTAGGTCGGTGAAGAGGTCGGCCGGTCGCGCTGGTGTCGGAGTAGAGGCGCACGGAGGTCGACGGCGGCGGCGGACGACGCAAACCGATCAAATATAGATCGGAAAACCAAAAAGAAAAACGCCGATCAAAACGACCGATGAGAGAGCAAAAAAATCCGGAGCAAGGGCTCGGGAAAAAGACTCTCTAGGGCAGTCGGTCAACACGACCGTCGGACGAACAATATGTATGGGCGGCGCGGCCCCCGGCGACAGTCATGGAGGCCAACCGCCCCAAGGGCGGCGCGCGGGTGCGGAAGCGGCAGCGGCTAGGGTTTAAAACCCGAAAACTGATAGTACCATGTTAGAAGGGAGAGAGAGGTTTTAGTGAAATAGTTCATGTATTGCTTAAGCCTCATGGGCATATATATAGGAGTATAAGGTCGTTTTGGAGTACAAGGCAAAGTGGAATAAATCCTACACTATCCTATGTTTCCGTAATAACGATGATACTCAACAGAGGGAATTGCACAAACTACCATTTATTGAGGCTAGTGTTGCATAAAACACCTACTATACAGGTTTGTTGTGAAGAACACCATATATTGGTGTAATACGTTGTAAATAGGTCCAATCTAAGTGTTTAGACGCATTGACATAATTCTAGATAGATAGTTCTCGCTTGTAATAGCAATTTCAACCGGCCGATGCAAACAAACATGATTTTTATTCGTTTGAATCAGCCAAGTAGACGCTTGTCCGATTTTTTATTCAAATCGGTCAGTGCGCCTACCTTGACCGAAACATTTGTCTGCGTCGTTTTAAATAAATAAATAGGCACATAAAATATTTAAATTTAAAACATAATTAAATATTAAAACCTCCGGGCAAAGTCCACTTCAAACATAATTAAACATAAACATAATAAAAACAAAAAAGCATCCCAGCCATCCTTGCCCATAGCCCTAAGTGTTATCCTCATCGTTGGAGCGGGTGAGGTCGAGGAACTCCGATGACTGCGTCCAGAGGAACACCATCTGGTAGGCCGCCAGCGCGGCCTCCTCCGGCGGGGCCGCCTGGCTCCGGGCGCCTCCTCCTCTTGCTCCCGCCGCTCCTCCTCCTCCCCGCGCTTGCGTTGCATGCGACGCTCCTATCGGCCCGCTCCTCCTCTAGCGTGGTGCCACTGCTCAAGTTAGGCCACTTGTTCCTCCTCCGATGCTCGCGGCATGCTGACCCTCCCGCACGATGCCCTGCCACCGTGTATGTCCCGGTGGCTGCGGGCGGAGCCGCCGATACGATGGCGGTGGTAGTGAAGGATAAACGCAATTGCCGGCCGCGGAGAGCTAGAGCTCCTCCTCCGAACCAGGTGTGTGAGACTAGTCATTATTTTTTTGTGATGACCACTACTTGGATGTAGTGGCCACATAGAAACTACTTGGATGCTAAAATCTAATGGCAACAATATCTACCATGTGTTTTGGTGCTAGTGATCACATGCCGAATTTGTTTCATTCAAAATTTTGTTCAAAATTTAATAATTTCAGAAAATGTGAAAAAATTGACGTTACCATTTAGGGAAAGTTTTATCACATTTAGACTAGTGGTTTGCTAGAATGTGGAAGTTTTAGTTAGCCCATACTATTTTTATTCAAATTTTGACATTTTCAGTAAAATGTGAAACAATTTCTGTAAATATTACATGTATTCAATATTAATTTGAGAAAGTTACGGCTCAATTGGACCACATGTTTGGGAAGATAATGACAGTCTAATATGTTGGTTGTTGTGGCTGTTTTTTATTGCCACATGTGCACTTACAAGTGGGACATATCTGTCTGAAATCATATCAATGTGTCTAAACACTATATTAGACCTATTTGCAATGTATTACACCAATATGTAGTATTCTTCGCAACAAACCTGTATAGTAGGTGTTTTGTGCAACACTAGCCTTAATAAGTGATGGTTTGTGCAATTCCCGCATACTCAACATACACAAATGCATACTCATTTCACACACCCACGCACACACCTCTAAAAAACTATATCAACAGATCTTGAGTCTGACGAAGCCGTTTTTAGCATGATTCTAATGAAACGGCTAATTTTAGTTTTTCTGTCCGATACGTGCTTTGAGCCGGCCAGATCGGACAATCAGAAAAGCATAGCAAAAGGCGTCTCTTTTTTGCGGGAAGAGGCATGTGATTGATCTGAATTCTAGGGCGGTAAGCAGAAACTCTTGACGACACAATCATAATGTCTAGAGCGCCGAGAACGGGTTGCAGGTCCCAAGCAGTGTTGTAGCACAAGCGTGCAATGCCCTTCGCTGCTTTCCGTGTTCTCAGCATAATATTGCATAGTAAGAAAATGAGCAGGAGACACGGCGTCGTGGATCTCGTGGCGGTGGACCATTTGCAGATTGTCAAGTCTCAGTCCAAGGAATGAAAGCAATACCACACGCTCGCGCACCGTCCTTCCATTCTGCTTTCCTCTGAGCCCCACGACCGGCAGTCAACCGCATCACGCTAGCTAATGCTAACCTTTGGTTTCATCCCATCTTTACAGTTTCCGTTCGAATATCATCATTGGGAGGTACGATGGATCGATGATGACACTTTGGTCAACCATGCTGCGTTCTCGTTTAAAGTTCCGGCTAGGGTTAAGGAAGGCTGGACGACCAAAGTGCTCCGTGAGTGTTTAAAAAAAAGTGCTCCGTCGAGCTTGATATGATAACGGTACGTAGAATCTATATCTACACCTCTTTTTCTAAAAAAAAAACACAGAACTTTATTCATTTGAAATAACAAGTACATCGTTTATGAGGAGGGATACAGTGTCACTCAAAGGCTCCTCAAATCAGTCAAAAGTCAAAGAAAATCTAACTAACTTAGCAGGTTCATAGACAACCTTATTTGCTTGTCTATTACAATGCTCAAATCTAGTATTCGCGAGAACAGTGTGGAGAACACTGTGTTCGGCCTTAGGAAAACCGGAGTGGTCACCCACGGCCCAAGACATCCTCCAGGGTTTGTGCGTTGTGAGAATAACAGACGCGCGCAAGCCAAAGGAGTTGAGAGGGCTCTCCTCACGCTCGTGCTTTAGGAGCTTTGGAAGCACGGGAACGCGATTGTTTTCGACGGTGCTTCTCCGTCTCTGGAGGCGGTGGTCAAGTGAGTCGTCGTTGAGGGAAGAGCTTGGCAGCAGGCGAGCCTATTGAAGGGCGAAGTGGATAGTCTGTTTGAGTTGTTATCGGGGTGGGTGCGTAGCAAGTAATCCCATTTTGTACATTGAGGGTGGAGCGTTGGGTTGTAAGCGTTTATGATGTTGTAGCGTTTTACTCCGTGCAACATCACCGGTGTTTGGGATTCTTCCCCCCTCCTTCTATAAAATATGATACACACACTCGTGCGTAGTCGAGAAGAAAAAGCTTAAATCTAGTAATGAAAAAGAATCACAAGCCAAAAATATAACAATTGCCAAACACATCCGCTGTCGTACTCGTCGTCCGTCCTCCATTGTTCATGATTTCAATGACCTCCAAATTATCTGATTTAATAACAAGGCGGTTGTAACCTGCCTTTTGAGCAATGGATAGACCATATCTAAGCGCCAAAGCTTCAGCCGTCAGGATATTTGTGCACCAATCAATTCTTCAACCCCCCTGCAATGAATTTTCCTTTATCGTCCCTCAAACCAGCACCAGTCATGCTACTAAGTAGCTCATGATCAGGAGAGGCATCCACATTAAGTTTTACAAAACCCCTTAGATGTTGGACCCAACCCCTTACTTTTATAGTAGCCTTTCGTGATATAGCCATGATATAGTTTAACATAATAGCACGAATCCCCGATGAAATCTGGTGAGCATATTGGGTTTTCTCCTTACGGGTCAATTTTCGCCTTTCCAACCACAAATATGTATTTGCAATTGAAATCATCTCACGAACATTCCTAATACCCAATATAGCCAACTCAAGTTCAGGTATCACTACTAGGAAAAGGCCTACTAATGGCGCACCAGTTTTTCCTACTAATGGCGCATCACTGGTGCGCCATTACTAGCACGCCACAAGTAATTTTTACTAATGTCACACCACTGGTGCGCCATTAGTATAGGCCATTCGTGCGCCATTAGTATAGACCACGGTGCGCCATTAGTATTTTTGAATTTTGAAGGCGGGAAAATAGTAGTGGCGCACCGTCTAATCCCCACCGTGCGCCACTACTATGTTTGAATTTTGAATTTGGATCTGGATCGCGATTTTTTTGCCCATTTTTGCTCGTTTTTTTGCTCATTTTTTTGCACGATATTATTTCAAATTTTGTTCCCGTTTTTGGATCTTGTATGTTCTTTTGCCGTGTTCTTTTGCTGGAGAGGAGTTCGTCGGAGAGGAGGAGGAGGTGACCGGAGAGGCGCTCACCTACATCGCCGGAGAGGAGGAGGAGGTCGCCGGAGAGGAGGAGGAGGTCGCCGGAGAGGAGTTCACCGGAGCATCGGAGAGGAGGAAGGAGAAACCATGAGGGAATGGGAGGAGAGGAGGGAGGAGGAGCTCACCGGAGAGGAGGGAGGAGGAGCTCACCGGAGATGAGGGAGGAGGAGCTCACCGGAGAGGAGGGAGGAGGAGCTCACCGGAGAGGAGGGAGGAGAAATCGTGAGGGGAGGGGAGGGGAGGAGAGGAGGGAGGAGGAGGTCGCCAGAGAGGAGGAGGAGGTCGCCGGAGAGGAGGAGGAGGAGGTCACCGGAGAGGAGGAGGGTAGTATGGTGAAGGAGAGAAGGGAAGATGGAGTGGAGGAGAGGAGGAGATAGAGTGGAGGAGAGGAGAGGAGAGGAGGAGATGGAGTGGAGGAGGTGCGCCCAGCCATATATACGACATAGTAATGGCGCACCGTGGGCAGGTGCGCCATTACTAACTTTTTTTAATTTATTTTGAATTTTGAAGGCGGGAAGATACTAATGGCGCACCATGGGCAGGTGTGCCATTAGTAATTTTTTTTATTTTTTTGACTTATTTTGAATTTTGAAGGCGGGAAGATACTAATGGCACACCATGGGCAGGTGCGCCATTAGTAACTTTTTTATTCTGTTGACTTATTTTGAATTTTGAAGGCGGGAAGATACTAATGGCGCACCATGGGCAGGTGCGCCATTAGTAAGTTTGAATTTTTTTGATTTTTTTGCCTCTCCAGATTTTAAAAGCCCCGTATCTTTTTTCTGTTAGGTTTTTGAGGATTTTGAAAATGTTTAACGGGGTTCCCCAGTTAAATTCGGATGTAACTTTTCGAGTAGATGATTTTTCATATAAAAAACTTTTTCATCCGAGTTCGAATGCAAAAGTTATGCCCATTTTTACAAATTCTCGAGAGATTTTGCAAAAAGTCGAAAATTCATGTTTGTAAATTTTGCTAACAACTAGACCACATATCACATGGGAATCTTATTTTCTTTTATTTTTTTTGACATTTCTATCATTTTTTTTTATTTTTCTAAAACTGAAAAGGCGGTCCACGGAGGGGTGCATTCGGGCGAATGTTTGGGCCAAGTTGAACTAGTAATGGCGCACCACTCCCACGGTGCGCCATTAGTAGTTTTGAAAAAAATTAATTTTTTTTACTAATGGCGCACCGTGGATGTAGTGCGCCATTACTAGTTCAACTAGTAATGGCGCACCACTCCCACGGTGCGCCATTAGTAGTTTTGAAAAAATTAAATTTTTTTTACTAATGACGCACCGTGGACGTGGTGCGCCATTAGTGTCTACCACACTAATGGCGCACCAACACATGGTGCGCCATTAGTATATAGTAATGGCGCACCACATGTCATGTCTGGTGCGCCATTAGTGTCAATTCCATCTATAGCCCTTTTCCTAGTAGTGTATATAATGTAAAAAACTCAAGGAACAACCTCAACTGCATAATCAACTTCGCAGGATCTTTTAATGACCTCATCTAGCCCCAAAAATCTTTAAACCTCTTTTGCTTTCTGGCATTGAAATAACATATGCTTCGTGTCTTCTGATGCAAAGGGACAACAAGGCCATTTGGGAGAAATTTTATGTGTCTATTCGCCAATGTAACTCGGCACGGAAGAGTGCCATGCAAGTGCGCCATATGAAGATTTTTACTTTCGTCTGGCAAGATAACTTCCAAATCTCACTTCAAATAGAATTTATATGTCTCGTATCATTAGTTCTTCTAAGTTTCCTCCTGTGTTGGTGTTCCCATTCCACAACACAGGCTGATCGAATAGAAAATATTCCATTTTTTAAATAGCTCCAAGCGACAAAATCCAACATGTCATGTTGATGAAGAGGAATTGCAAGGACCCGTTTCATTTTGCCAAGACGTTTGTGCAACCAGATTATCATCCCAATTATTACTAACGAGATGAATTCAATCAGGGATCAGATTACTCCCTCTGGGATGATAGCTTTTATATTTACACAATTTGGGATCCAAGCATCTTCCCAAATATATATATTATGACCATTTCAGAATGCCATATAGAAGCATGATTTAGACAATTAACCCCCGCATAATACTTTGAAAAATAAAAGAGGAACCCTTCTTTAACTTTGTATTCAATAATCACCATTAGTAAAATATTCAGCTCTCAACACGGTAGCACACAAGGACTATGGATTCTCAAGAAGACGACAAGCTTGTTTTGCCAACATTGCCATGTTGAAACAATGAATATCATGGACCCTCCTTGTTGGGTACGCACATTTTTCACCAAGCCATTCAATGCATCCGCTTCTGAGTGTCCTCGTCTCCTGAACAAAAATGTGACATCACATTAGTGACTCCCTTGGGATATCTTTCGAAATTTTAGAGACGGACATCGCATAAGTGGGCATCTCTTGTACAACAGATTTCAGAAGGATTTCATTCCCTCCCACGCATAATAGTTTTTCTTTACTTCAACTTATCTTCATGATTATATGATAAATCAAATTAATATTGAATACAATCATAATTTCCAATACCCGCATTAGCCTGTAGCCCCAAATATTTATCATTCAGAGCTTTAGTAATAATACTGAGAGTGGTGCAAAGTAGCTCCCTCCTATCCACTCTCGTATTGGTGCTGAAAAAGATGCTCGATTTATCACCGCTCACCATTTGCCTAGAGGTCGCCCAATACGAATCTAGGATGGCTTTCAAAGCCTCGACATTGTGCATGTTGGCTTTCATAAGGATCAATGAGTCATCCACAAACATAATATTTGTAATAGATGGAGCCTGTTGGTGTAATATTTTGCCCCATTGTGTTTTGGAGATTGTTGACAGAAACAAGCATGGACTGATTTATTTACTAGTGCACACAGAGAGAAATAGTCCATGTAGACCCGAAGAGTATGCTGTATTCGGCGACAAGTTCGAGGAACTTCATCGAAGAACATCTGCGCTGCAGAGAAGGATGATCTACATTTGTTGAAGACATGTATGCGAGAAGAATGTGTTGAAGAAGATTAACCCCTTAAAACTATTGATGATATGAAGCAATACATGTTCGGTGTGGTCCAAAGAAATTGGCTGCAGTTGAGACGTTGAAGACGAAGTGAAGACATAGCATTTATTTCATTTTTCTTCTCTCTCTTTGAGTCATAGGACCTCCGTACTATTAAGAGGGGTATAGGTTCCCGATGCTAAGGTTTGTTGTGATGCTTAGCCGAAACCTATGCAAGACTGGGAGAAATCTCTTTATGCTCTGAATGATTACCTGTCAGCGGAAGACGTTGTTCTTCGTGCTGCAGGAGATATCTTTCAGACTGAGAATTTAGCATTTCTTGCTCCGCAAGGAATGTTACCATTTTGCTCAAATTCCGGCAGTTGGAAACGAGTCTTTCGATCGTTGGCTGATCCACATGTCCAATTTGGTCATTTCCCATTAGGGAAGGCTACCGCTATAAATAGCCACCCCACTCCAATGTTGTTCATTGGCTGCTCCACTTAAGATTTATGAGAATATTGATTGAGCATCCCCTGTCTGAGAGATTTGAGTTTAAAATCCACTATGTATTATTGTTTGGTGTCACTATTATCTTCAAGCCATAACCATTCCCTTCATAGTTATACTATTGTTTTCCTTCATGATATTACATCTATTTGTGTATTGCGTTACCATTGTGATAGTTAAACTTGTGACATACTATGCTCAAACTATTATTGCTTCCTACCTTGAAAGGTTTGTTCCTCACTAGGGTACTTGATTAGTTTTCAGTCTACCGAACCTTTTCCCCTGTTGGGTTTGGGTTCAATTGAAAACATTCAAAAGAATTTTTGAATCTCCCATTCACCCCCTGCTCGATATACTCTCAATCCTAACAATTGGTATCAGAGTGTGTTATCCCTGTCTCTGTTTATTAAAGGTCTAACAACATTGGAGTTTTGAGTATGTCATTTGCAGGTAGATCCTCGCGCTCCGAAAGGTTTCCTATCTTCGATGGAAATTATTATGTCTACTGGCAAGGAAGAGTGAAAATCAGACTTCAAGCAATCAATACTGAGCTATGGCAGATTGTGGAAAACTGATAGACTATCCAACATCCAGAGACACCTACTTCTGAAGATGAAGCTAACATTTGGTTGAATGCACAAGAAAAATATATCATCTATGAGGGCATCTCCAGAGACATTTTCAATCGGGAACCTTGATACCGCCAGGGATATCTGGGATGCCATCAAACAAGTTCATGAAGTGGTTGTCGTCAGAACAGAAGCACATACTGATATGCTTTGTGCTATGTTCGCTCATTTTCGAAGTATTTCAAAGGAAAGTGTCATGGAGCTCACAAATCGCCTAACCAATATTGTTGAAATACTACATCAAAGGGGAGCAACTGATAGCACTGAAAAGGATGTTGTCAACAAACTGCTCAATTCTTTTGATGCGCCCTTTGACTCAATCGTTGCTAAAATCAAGCTAAGACCTGACTTTGAAGAACTTCACTATCTTGAGGTCATGACGTTGTTGACTATTCATGAGCAAAAAATGGAAGTTGAGCAACCAGAATCTTCCTCACAAAGCAAAGGAGAAATTCTTTAGGAGAAATGTGTGGAAGTGATTTGAATAGTAAATCATGTAGTATTAATGCATTAAAAATGTTCACATATTTATAAAATTCCCATACGTTTTTAAAAAGTCCACTTATTTGTAGAAGTCGGTTATAAATATTGTGTTTACAAAAATGTTGATGTATTTCAAAAAATGTTTGTCACATTACGGTAGCTCTCAAGGAGAAGAAGACATTGAGAATCAACACTCAGTCACAAGGGAACTCGAAATGCTCAAGGAACGACTCAACTGAAGGAAATATGCCCTAGAGGCAATAATAAAGTTGTTATTTATATTTCCTTATATCATGATAAATGTTTATTATTCATGCTAGAATTGTATTAACCGGAAACTTAGTACATGTGTGAATACATAGACAAACAAAGTGTCCCTAGTATGCCTCTACTTGATTAGCTCGTTAATCAAAGATGGTTAAGTTTCCTAGCCATAGACATGTGTTCTCATTTGATGAACGGGATCACATCATTAGAGAATGATGTGATGGACAAGACCCATCCGTTAGCTTAGCACTATGATCGTTTAGTTTATTGCTATTGCTTTCTTCATGACTTATACATGTGTAGCGACCAGACCTCAAACAGTCTGATCTCTGTGCTCCGGTGTCATCCCTGGATCAGTAATGCTGACACCACACAGTACTCGGAGGATTTATAGCAGAGTAGCAATCACACACTTATTACATCGAGTGTCTCCATAGAAAACTTATTACAATAAATATGGCTTAAGGCCATCTAATAACGATAACAGCGGAAGGCTTGGAAGATAAGTGAGTCCATCAACTCCAACGGCATCACTGAGTATAGAACCACGACCTAAAACTCCTCAATCATCGTCTGAAAAGTCTGCAACATTAACGTTGCAGCCCGAAAACGGGTCAGCACATGGAATATGCTGGCAAGGTAACACATAGAGAGTAATGGAATGAAACAGCTATACTATATGCATATTTGTCTGGTGGAAAGCTCTATGGTTACAGTTTTGCGTAAAGCCATTTTTTCCCTACTTCAAAGGAATAAAATTTATTTAACTATCATGGTAGTTGTTAAACATTGAGAATGGTTGACAGCATTCTCAATCCCAATTAAGTATCATCATTAAAACCCAACAATATTAATTTAGAGTAACATGATGAGATTCACATGAAAATCCAAGTACTAGATACTCAAGATGTCCATAACTGGGGACACGGCTAATCATGATTAGTTTGTTACACTCTGCAGAGGTTTGCGCACTTTTCCCCACAAGACTCGATCGCCTCCATTTGGTTTCTCGCAATTCATGGTGTTTGAGAAGACGGATGACCGAGACATAGTCTTTCAGAAGCGCTAGCACCTTACGATCGGGTAGACCATACCACCTACATCCCCTACATCTGCTAGTCTACCACTGTAAGAGTTCGCACAACTTAGTCAACTATGCTAGAGCCCATAATAGCTTGTGGCTGCACACGGAAGTTTCTAGTATGAATAGTCTTATGATCCCTTTGAGCTTGGGTGGCGGTCCAAAAGAAAACAGGCAAGTCCTGGAATACCCAGGTGCCTCAATCCACCCAGATGTGTGTTTAAGTTGCCACCTTAGATAAACCATTAATTAACAATCTCACATCTGTCATGGATTTCACTCACCCAATCCACGTCTACTAGCATAGCATGGCATAATAATCAAACGTAGAAGTAACTCCCAAAGGTTTGAAAATAAACAGGTAATAGGTACTACCTCATCTACTTCCCATCCCACAATTTAATTAGATCCTAATCATGCAATGTGTGAGGATTGATCTAATGCAATAAAACTGGGTAGTAGAAAAGGTATGATCAAAGTGTTACTTGCCTTGCTGATGATCCGGGAAACCTAGCGATTCAAAGTAACAAGCGGCGCACTCCGGGTACTCTATCGCAAACAAACAAACGAGCATACAATAAGTACTCATCTAATGCACAGGTAAAACTCAAATAAGAGATCTAACCAGAAGGTTCAACTTAAGAACTCCGGTTGGCAAAAGAATCAAATCGAACGAAGCAACGAAAGTCAAACGGCGAAAGAAAACAACTTCGTTCTAGTAATCTGGATCTAGGGAAAATTTTACAGTAGCAAAATCTTATTTAAGTTGGTTAAACGGATAGAGGGTTCCGAGACGAAACTCTAGGCGCTTGAATCGCCTGATTCCGATAAACGAACGAAAAGTTAAACTAAAACGAAAATCGGATCAGGAATCGCGATCAGATAAATCACGGATTTAATCCGAGAAAAAGAAAACTGACGAACAGTTAATCGAACGGACGTTCGTTAACAGAAACTAACCGGTGAACACGTTCGCTAAAACGAACGGATCGGTGAACGTTCACTAATTAAATAAACGAGAGAAAAAAATAAACCGATCTATGGTTTGGAAAAAAAACCGAGGCGGTTTTAAAAAAAACCGAACGGCGAACGGCGGCGGCTATACCTCCGGCGAGGCACTCCGGCGGGCGGGGCGGGGCTCTGGCGGGTCAGCGGGGTGCGGCGGGGTGCGGCGCGGCGACGGGAGGCGGCGGGGCGGCTGCGGCGTCGGGCGGCGGGGCGGGGTGGGGTGAGGGAGGGGCGGCGGGGGGTCCGGTATTTAAGGAGGGGGGTGTGCTACCTTGGGGAAGGGGCACGGCGGGGCGGCGGCGGCGGCTCCAGTCTCCTGGAGGGAGACGGCAGGCGGCGGGGTTGGCCGTCGGCTGGGCCTTGGCCCAGTCGGCGCGCGGCGCGTTTTTTTAAATATTCTTCTCGGAAGAAAAAAATTTAAAAAGAAATACTAAACGGACTCCAAAAATTCTGAAATAAATTTTCACGGGCTTCTAAAATCAAGCCTTACAAGGTGAACATTTATTTGGGACCTAAATGCAATTTTGAAAAACACACATTTTTCCTAAATTAAAAAAAAACACCGAAAAACTCCGGAATAAAATCCTATTTGATTTTATTATTAAATCCTCAATATTTCTTTATTTTGGGAAAAGTCATTTTATTCCCTCTCTCATAGTTTTGTAATAGAAATAATTGATGATAAAATAAATAAAATCAAATGATCCTATTCTCAAAATTTGAGAAAACTCAAATATGAAAATAACGAAATCCCCAACTCTCTCCGTGGGTCATTGAGTTGCGTAGAATTTCTAGGATCAACCAGAATGCAAATGAAATATGATATGCGTTGATGATCTAATGTATAACATTCCAAATTGAAAATTTGGGATGTTACAAACCTACCCCCCTTAAGATGAATCTCGCCCTCGAGATTCGGGTTGGCTAGAAAATAGGTGAGGGTGGTCCTTGAAAAAATCTTCCTCTCGCTCCCAGGTGGCTTCATCCTCTGAGTGGTGGCTCCACTGAACTTTGCAAAACTTGATAACCTTGCTGCGAGTAACTCGGTTGGCAAACTCGATAATCTTGACTGGCTTCTCCTCGTAGGTCAAATCGTTATCCAACTGAATAGTTTCCAATGGCACTGTGTCTCTCAACGGTATGTCAGCCATCTCCGCGTGACACTTCTTCAGCTGAGAAACGTGGAACACATCATGAACTTCTGACAATCCTTTGGGCAATTCAAACTTGTAGGCCACTTCTCCCATACGCTCCAAAACTCGATATGGTCCTACAAATCGTGGCGCTAACTTCCCTTTAACTCCAAAACGCTTTGTTCCTCGAAGTGGAGATACTCGAAGATAAGCTCTATCTCCAACTTCGTAAACTGTCTCCTTGCGTTTAGAATCTGCATAACTTTTCTGTCTGGACTGGGCTACCTTGAGCCTATCGCGAATCAACTTCACCTTCCGTTCAGACTCTTTAATCAAGTCAGGTCCAAACAACTGACGGTCTCCAACTTCGTCCCATGACAACGGTGTCCTGCACCTCCTTCCGTACAAGGCTTCGAAAGGGGCCATCTTTAAACTGGTTTGATAACTGTTGTTGTAAGAGAACTCTGCATATGGCAAATTGTCGTCCCAACTAGATCCATAATCTAGCGCACAAGCTCTCAGCATATCCTCCAAAATCTGATTTACTCTCTCGGTCTGTCCATCTGTCTGTGGATGAAAAGCTATACTGAACTCTAGCCTGGTACCCAAAGTTTCGTGCAACTGCTTCCAGAACTTTGAGGTAAACTGGATTCCTCTATCTGATACGATACTCCTTGGAACTCCATGCAGACATACGATCCTAGTCATGTATATCTTTGCCAACTTAGCACTGGTGTAAGTGGTCTTTACTGGGATGAAATGAGCTACTTTCGTCAATCGATCAACTACAGCCCAAATTGAGTCATAGCCCGAACGAGTCCTGGGCAATCCCGTGCTAAAATCCATGCCTACTGTATCCCACTTTCATTCAGGTATCGACAATGGTTGTAACAATCCTACTGGCTTCTGATGCTCTGCCTTTACTCTCTGACATACATCACAAACTGCTACATACTCTGCTATATCCTTCTTCATTCCGATCCACCAGAAAATATCCTTCAAATCCAGATACATCTTGGTATTTCCTGGATGAATCGAATACGGTGAGTCATGTGCCTCTTGCAAAATCAACTTCCTGATCTCCGGGTCATTGGGCACGTAGACACGGTCTTCAAACCATAAGGTGTCGTGCTCATCCTCACGAAATCCTTTAGCTTTTCCTTTGCTCAGTTTCTCCTTTATAGCGGCAATCTCTTTGTCAGCTTTTTGAGCTTCTCTGATTCTATCCATCAAGGTTGACTGAATCTCCATTGCTGCTACATAGCATCTCGGAACTATTTCTAAACATAGTTCATGAAGATTTTCTACTAACTCCTTGGGTATTTCTCCCATCATTAACGTATTGACATGGCTCTTACGGCTTAATGCATCAGCTACTACATTAGCCTTTCCGGGGTGATAATGCAATTTCATATCATAATCCTTGATAAGCTCCAACCATCTCCATTGTCTGAGATTTAACTCCTTCTGTGTGAAAATGTACTTCAAACTCTTATGATCCGTGTACACCTCACAATGATTTCCAATGAGAAAATGTCTCCATGTTTTCAAAGCATGCACTACGGCTGCTAACTCCAAATCATGCGTAGCATAATTTAACTCATGAGGCTTCAGTTGTCTTGAGGCATATGAAACAACTCTCCCTTCCTGCATAAGCACTGCTCCAAGTCCTTGACGTGAAGCGTCGCAATACACCTCATAATCCTTGGTCCGGTCTGGCAAAATCAACACTGGAGAGGTAACTAAGCGTTTCTTCAACTCCTGGAAACTATCCTCACACTCCTCTGTCCATATGAACTTGGTATCCTTCTTTAATAACTCAGTCATAGGCTTCGCAATCTTTGAGAAATTCTCAATAAATCTCCGGTAGTATCCTGCGAGTCCAAGAAAACTCCGGATCTCTCCAACTGTTGTTGGGGCTTCCCACTTGGTCACGGTTTCAACTTTAGCGGGATCTACTGCTATACCTTCACCCGATATAACATGTCCGAGGAATCCTACTTCCTTCAACCAAAACTCACATTTGCTGAACTTGGCATATAATTGATGTTCTCTGAGTTTTCCAAGTACCAAACGCAAATGCTCCTTATGCTCCTCTTCATTCTTCGAGTAAACCAGGATATCATCAATGAACACTACGACGAACTTATCCAAAAACTCCATAAACACTTTGTTCATCATGTTCATAAAATAGGCAGGTGCGTTAGTCAGACCAAATGACATAACGGTGTACTCATATAGCCCATATCTGGTAGTAAAAGCTGTCTTCAGAATATCCTGTTCTCGAATCTTCAACTGGTGGTATCCTGATCGCAGATCGATCTTGGAAAATACCTTAGCTCCTAGCAATCGATCAAACAGATCGTTGATCATTGGTAGTGGGTACTTGTTCTTGATCGTTACTTCATTCAATCCTCGATAATCAACAACCATCCTTAACGATCCATCCTTCTTCTCCACTAGAAGTACTGGCGATCCCCAAGGTGAAGAACTTGGGCGAATATATCCCTTATCCAGTAACTCCTTAATCTGCTTCTTAATTTCCACCAAATCCTTTGCTGGCATCCTATATGGTCTCTTTGATATTGGCCCTGTGCCTGGCAATAGCTCAATCAAAAACTCAATATCTCTATCCGGTGGCATGCCTGGCAACTCTTCTGGAAATACATCAGGGAAATCTCTTACCACTGGTACTTCCTCCTGCACAACTCCTGTTAGGCAACTTACTTGAGTCCTATTTGGCACATGCCGGGATACATACTTGATCCTTCTCCCTTCTGGGGTGGTAAGCAAAATTGACTTACTAGCACATTCAATATTCCTTCATACTTTGATAACCAATCCATGCCTAATATCACATCCAATCCTTGAGATTCCAATACTATTAGGTCTGAGGGAAAAACATAGTTACCAATCCTTAATGGTAACCGATCACACCATAGACTAGCCACATACTCTGCTCCAGGCGAGGTTACTAACATGGGTGACCTAAGGGCTTGGGTTGGTAGGTTATACTTATCCACAAATCCCCTTGAGATGTATGAATGCGATGCACCAGTATCAAAAAGAACGAGTGTAGTAAATGACTTAACCAAAAACTTGCCTATTACTGCATCGGGCTGAGCTTCAACCTCCTCCACGCTAACGTGGTTCACCTGTCCCCTATTGAAAGGGTTCGGCTTCTTCCCAGAATTTCCATTGCTAATTCCATTTTGTAATTCAGGACATTCATTGGCATAATGTCCTATCTTCGAACACTTAAAACAAGTGACTTGACTTAGGTCCTTCTTGGTTGGGGTTGAGGGGTTGGTGCGGTTCCGGCCGTTGCTTCCTCCATTGCCATTATCATTCTTGGTGCCATTGTGATTGTGCGAGCTACCTCCTCCATGGGTATGCTGAAAATGTCCTCCTGGTCTAGGGGTAAAACATGGCTTCTGCTGAGCTCCTGAATTGTACTTTCCTTGTCCATATTTCCTCTTGCGATTCTCAATTTGCTGCTGCTTCCCTTCAATCATAAGAGCACGATCTACCAACTCCTGGTAGTTGTTGAAGGTGGCTACCATCAACTTCATGCTCAACTCATCATTCAGTCCTTCCAGAAACTTCTCTTGCTTAGCTGCATCCGTAGCGACGTCATCTGGGGCATAACATGCTAACTTACTAAATTCCTCCACATACAGGCCAACTGTCCGTCCTCCTTGGCACAAGTTACGAAACTCACGCTTCTTCATGGCCATAGCTCCTGCTGAAACATGTGCAGTACGAAAAGCCTGCTAAAACTGGTCCCATGTGACAGTGTCGACTGGGAAAGTGGCTGTGAAATTCTCCCACCATGATGCTGCGGGTCCTTCTAGCTGATGTGCGGAAAACTTCACCTTCTCCGCATCTGTGCATCCTGCTGTGGTCAACTCCCTAGCTATCTTGCGGAGCCAATCATCTGCTACTATCGGCCCGGTGCCACTGGAAAACACCGGCGGATTCAGCCTAAGAAAACGGGCTAAGTGGTCAACAGGTGGTGGTGGTGGTGGGTTGTTGTTGTTGTTCCCCTGATTCTAATTCTGGACTAGCAACTGCATCAATGTGTTCTGCTGCTGGATCAACTGGGTGAGCTCCGGTGGGAAGGCAAATCCGGGGTCACGTCTCGGAGGCATCTGAGGGTTTAGAAAAGATGAGATATAAGAATAGAGGGGGTCTAAAGAGAAAACACTACCCGTATGCACATGAGGCAAAACAAACAATTCACTTCAATCAATCCAACAAAGGCATACAATCGATCTAACTATCGCAAAAGTGCTCGGACTACTATATTTACATGGTGGACTACTACTACTGTTGAGGTGGTCTACTAGAAATATTCTTCGATTGCAGACTCCATGATATCTGCTCCAGCTTCATCAACATAGTCATCATCGCTACTATCTGGTTCCAAGTCGGTGTCGTCGATGATGATGTAGTCTTCCGGGCTAATTTCCCGGGGTTCTTCGTCTTCATCTACTGGCGTAGGGCCTCCCACAAATATTCCAATCTTCTTGATCAGGTCGTCATTCTTCTCCACCAATAATTCAATTTCCTTTTCATAATCTTCATGTGTAGCTTTTAGTTTTTCCTCCAGTTCCTTGATTCTTGTCTTAGCCTTCTTCAGATCCATCATGTCGGCGCACATCTGGTTCTCCTGTCGTCGAGTGTGCTGATTTAACTCCTGGATAAAAGCTACAATTGATCTATCCTTCCTCGTGCTGATCATCTCCCAGTGTTCATCTCGGCGCCCACAAATCTGGTAGATAGTATCTTTGAGATCCTTGCGGTAGACTTCTCCAATGCGTCCCATGGCAATGTGAGCTGCCATGCTCTTTCCTAGACTCCAAGTTGGTGCATCAAAAGAAAACTCTATGGGCTCAGTGACTGGCATGAACTTCCTTCCTGGAACTTGAACTTGAATCATCCAGCGCTCTTCTTCAGGTAAAGTGGCGTTGTAGGTTCCCATGAAGCTTGGTACTCCTATGTTCAGGTATCTAGTGACTTCCTTCAAGTGTCGTCCAAAGGGTGTATCTTCATCCGGTTGTGTGAACTTGTTCCTTGCATCCGCCATCCTAAAGAGTAGAAAAGATGAGGAGTCAGAGAAGAAGAGAGTGAATAGTGATCTAGGTCTTTTAGTTTAGTGGTCGTGTCCTACAGTCAGCATGTGGTCTGATACCATCTCTGTAGCGACCAGACCTCAAACAGTCTGATCTCTGTGCTCCGGTGTCATCACTGGATCAGTAATGCTGACACCACACAGTACTCGGAGGATTTATAGCAGAGTAGCAATCACACACTTATTACATCGAGTGTCTCCATAGAAAACTTAATTATTACAATAAATATGGCTTAAGGCCATCTAATAATGATAACAGCGGAAGGCTTGGAAGATAAGTGAGTCCATCAACTCCAACGGCATCACTGAGTATAGAACCACGACCTAAAACTCCTTAATCATCGTCTGAAAAGTCTGCAACATTAACGTTGCAACCCGAAAACGGGTCAGCACATGGAATATGCTGGCAAGGTAACACATAGAGAGTAATGGAATGAAACAACTATACTATATGCATATTTGTCTGGTGGAAAGCTCTATGGTTACAGTTTTGCGTAAAGCCAATTTTTCCCTACTTCAAAGGAATAAAATTTATTTAACTATCATGGTAGTTGTTAAACATTGAGAATGGTTGACAGCATTCTCAATCCCAATTAAGTATCATCATTAAAACCCAACAATATTAATTTAGAGTAACATGATGAGATTCACATGAAAATCCAAGTACTAGATACTCAAGATGTCCATAACCGGGGACACGGCTAATCATGATTAGTTTGTTACACTCTGCAGAGGTTTGCGCACTTTTCCCCACAAGACTCGATCGCCTCCGTTTGGTTTCTCGCACTTCATGGTGTTTGAGAAGACGGATGACCGAGACATAGTATTTTAGAAGCGCTAGCACCTTACGATCGGGTAGACTGTACCACCTACATCCCCTACATCTGCTAGTCTACCACTGTAAGAGTTTGCACAACTTAGTCAACTATGCTAGAGCCCATAATAGCTTGTGGCTGCACACGGAAGTTTCTAGTATGAATAGTCTTATGATCCCTTTGAGCCTGGGTGGCGGTCCAAAAGAAAATAGGCAAGTCCTGGAATACCCAGGTGCCTCAATCCACCCAGATGTGTGTTTAAGTTGCCACCTTAGATAAACCATTAATTAACAATCTCACATCTGTCATGGATTTCACTCACCCAATCCACGTCTACTAGCATAGCATGGCATAATAAGCAAACGTAGAAGTAACTCCCAAAGGTTTGAAAATAAACAGGTAATAGGTACTACCTCATCTACTTCCCATCCCACAATTTAATTAGATCCTAATCATCCAATGTGTGAGGATTGATCTAATGCAATAAAACTGGGTAGTAGAAAAGGTATGATCAAAGTGTTACTTGCCTTGCTGATGATCCAGGAAACCTAGCGATTCGAAGTAACAAGAGGCGCACTCCGGGTACTCTATCGCAAACAAACAAACGAGCATACAATAAATACTCATCTAATGCACAGGTAAAACTCAAATAAGAGATCTAACCAGAAGGTTCAACTTAAGAACTCCGGTTGGCAAAAGAATCAAATCGAACAAAGTAACGAAAGTCAAACGGCGAAAGAAAACAACTTCGTTCTAGTAATCTGGATCTAGGGCAAATTTTACAGTAGCAAAATCTTGTTTAAGTTGGTTAAACGGATAGAGGGTTTTGAGACGAAACTCTAGGTTCTTGAATCGCCTGCTTCCGATAAACGAGCGAAAAGTTAAACTAAAACGAAAATCGGATCAGGAATCGCGATGAGATAAATCACGGATTTAATCTGAGAAAAAGAAAACTGACGAACAGTTAATTGAACGGACGTTCGTTTACAGAAACTAACCGGTGAACACGTTCGCTAAAACGAATGGATCGGTGAACGTTCACTAATTAAATAAACGAGAGAAAAAAAATAAACCGATCTAGGGTTTCGAAAAAAAAACAAGGCGGTTTTTTTTAAAAAAACAAACGGTGAACGGCGGCGGCTATACCTCCGGCGAGGCACTCCTGCGGGCGGGGCGGGGCTCCGGCAGGTCGGCGGGGTGCGGCAGGGTGCAGCGCGGCGACGGGAGGCGGCGGGCGGCGGCGGGGTGGCTGCGGCGCGGCTCGGCGGGCGGCTGCGGCGTCGGGCGGCGGCGTGGCTCGGCGGGCGGCTCGGGGCGGGGTGGGGTGAGGTGAGGGGCGACGGGGGGTCCGGTATTTAAGGAGGGGGGGTGTGCTGCCTTGGGGAAGGGGCACGGCGGGGCGGCTCCGAGCCGGACTCGGGCGGCGGCGGCGGCTCCAGTCTCCTGGAGGGAGACGGCAGGCGGCGGGGTGGGCCGTCGGCTGGGCCTTGGCCCAGTCGGCGCGTGGCACGTTTTTTTAATATTCCGCTCAGAAAAAAAAAATAAAAAGAAATACTAAACGGACTCCAAAAATTCCGAAATAAATTTTCACGGGCTTCTAAAATCAAGCCTCACAAGGTGAACATTTATTTGGGACCTAAATGCAATTTTGAAAAACGCACATTTTTCCTAAATTAAAAAAAACACTGAAAAACTCCGGAATAAAATCCTATTTGATTTTATTATTAAATCCTCAATATTTCTTTATTTTGGGAAAGTCATTTTATTCCCTCTCTCATAGTTTTGTAATAGAAATAATTGATGATAAAATAAATAAAATCAAATGATCCTATTCTCAAAATTTGAGAAAACTCAAATATGAAAATAACGAAATCCCCAACTCTCTCCGTGGGTCATTGAGTTGCGTAGAATTTCTAGGATCAACCAGAATGCAAATGAAATATGATATGCATTGATGATCTAATGTATAACATTCCAAATTGAAAATTTGGGATGTTACAACATGTTCCTATGACTACGAGATTATGCAACTCCTGAATACCGGAGGAACACTTAGTGTGCTTTCAAATGTCACAACGTAACTGGCTGATTTTAAATATGCTCTATAGGTGTCTCCGATGGTATTTGTTGAGTTGGCATAGATCGAGATTAGGATTTGTTACTCCGAGTGTCGGAGAGGTATCTCTGGCCCCTCTCGGTAATGCACATCACTATAAGCCTTGCAAGCAATGTGAATAATGAGTTAGTTGCGGGATGATGCACTACAGAACGAGTAAAGAGATTTTCTGGTAACAAGATTGAACTAGGTATGCTGATACCGACGATCAAATCTCGGGCAAGTAACATACCGATGACAAAGGGAACAACGTATGTTGTTATGCGGTTTGACCGATAAAGATCTTCATAGAATATGTAGGAGCCAATATGAGCATCCATGTTCCAGTATTGGTTATTGACCGGAGATGTGTCTCGATCATGTCTACATAGTTCTCGAACCCGTAGGGTCCGTACACTTAACGTTCGATGACGACTTGTGTTATGAGTTATGTGATTGGATGTACCAAAGTTTGTTCGGAGTCCCGGATGTGATCACGGACATGACGAGGAGTCTCTAAATGGTCGAGACATAAAAATTGATATGTTGGACCATGTTATTCGGACATCGGAAGTGTTCCAGATAGTTTCGGTAAAAACGGAGTGCCGGAGGGGTTACCGGAACCCCCCGGGGGAACTAATGGGCCACCATGGGCCTTGTTGGAGAGAGAGGAGGGAAGCCAGGGCAGGCCCCCCCCCTTGTAGATCGAATTGGACAAGGGAAGGGCGGTGCCCCCCTTTCCTACTCCCTCTCCCTCTCCTTCCTTCCCCCTCTTTTCCTTGTGGAGGAATCCTACTAGGATTGGTAATCCTAGTAGGACTCCCTCTCCTTGGGCGCGCCCTTAGGGCCGACCGGCCTCCCCCTCCATCCTTTATATACGGGGCAGGGGCACCCTAGAACACACAAGTTGATCTTTTAGTCGTGTGTGGTGCCCCCTCCACAGTTATACACCTCGGTCTTATCGTCGTAGTTCTTAGGCGAAGCCCTGCGTCGGTAACTTCATCATCACCGTCGCCACGCCGTCGTGCTAACGGATCTCTCCCTCGGACTCAACTGGATCAATAGTTCGAGGGACATCATCGAGCTGAATGTGTGCTGATCGCAGAGGTGTCGTGCGTTCGGTACTTGGATCGGTTGGATCGCAAAGACGTTCGACTACATCAACCGCGTTACTAAACGCTTCCGCTTTCGGTCTATGAGGGTACGTAGACACACTCTCCCCTCTCGTTGATGTGCATCTCCTAGATAGATCTTGTGTGATCATAGGATTTTTCTTGAAATACTGCGTTCCCCAACAATGGCATCCGAGCGAGGTCTATGCGTAGATGTTATATGCACGAGTAGAACACAATGAGTTGTGGGCGATAATAGTCATATTGCTTACAACATGTCTTACTTTGATTCGGCGGTATTGTTGGATGAAGCGGCCCAGACCAACATTACATGACCGCGTTCATGAGACTGGTTCTACCGATGTGCTTTGCACACAGATGGCTAGTGGTTGTCTGTTTCTCCAGCTTTAGTTGAATCGAGTTTGACTACGACCCGGTCCTTGTTGAAGATTCAAACAGCACACTTGACGAAAAATAGTTGTGGTTTTGATGCGTAGGTAAGAACGGTTGTTGCTAGAAGCCTATGGCAGCCATGTAAAACTTGCAACAACAAAGTAGAGGACATCTAACTTGTTTTTGCAGGGCTTGCTGTGATATGATATGGTCAAGACGTGATGATATATAAATTGTTGTATGAGATGATCATGTTTTGTAAGAGTTATCAGCAACTGGCAGGAGCCATATGGTTGTCACTTTATTGTATGAAATGCAATCACCATATAATTGCTTTACTTTATCACTAAGTGGTAGCGGTAGTCGTAGAAGCAATAGTTGGCAAAACGACAATGATGCTTTGATGGAGATCAAGGTGTCAAGTCGGTGACGATGGTGATCAGGACGATGCTTTGGAGATGGAGATCAAAGGCGCAAGATGATGATGGCCATATCATATCACTTATTTTGATTGCATGTGATGTTTATCTTTTATGCATATTATATTGCTTAGTACGACTGTAGCATTATAAGATGATCTCTCACTACATTTCAAGGTACAAGTGTTCTCCCTGAGTATGCACCGTTGCTACAGTTTGTCGTGCCAAGACACCACGCGATGATCGGGTGTGATAAGCTCTACGTTCACATACAACGGGTGCAAGCCAGTTTTGCACGTGCAAAATACTCAGTTAAACTTGACGAGCCTAGCATATGCAAATATGGCCTCAGAACACTAAGACCGAAAGGTCGAGCGTGAACCATATAGTAGATATGATCAACATAGTGATGTTCACCATTGAAAGCTACTCCATCTCACGTGATGATTGGACATGGTTTAGTTGATATGGATCACGTATTCACTTAGATGATTAGAGGGATTTCTATCTAAGTGGGAGTTCTTAAGTAATATGACTAATTGAACTTTAATTTATCATGAACTTAGTACCTGATAGTATTTTGCATGTCTATGTTGTTGTAGATCAATGGCCCATGCTATTGTTCCTTTGAATTTTAATGCGTTCCTAGAGAAAGCTAAGTTGAAAGATGATGGTAGCAACTACATGGACTGGGTCCATAACTTGAGGATTATCCTCATTGCTGCACAGAAGAATTACATGCTAGAAGCACCGCTAGGTGCTAGGCCTGCTGTAGATGCTACTGATGATGTTAAGAATGTCTGGTAGAGCAAAGATGATGACTACTTGATACGTCTCCAACGTATCTATAATTTTTGATTGCTCCATGCTATATTATCTACTGTTTTGGACATTATTGGGCTTTATTATCCACTTTTATATTACTTTTGGGACTAACCTATTAACCGGAGGCCCAGCCCAGAATTGCTGTTTTTTGCCTATTTTAGGGTTTCGAAGAAAAGGAATATCAAACGAAGTCCAAACGGAATGAAACCTTCGGGAACGTGATTTTCTCAATGAACAAGACCCGGGAGACTTGGACCCTACGTCAAGAAAGGAAACAGGAGGCCACGAGGTAGGGGGCACGCCCACCCCCACCAGGCGTGTCCTCCACCCTCGTGGTCCCCCTGTTGCTCCACCGACGTACTCCTTCCTCCTATATGTATCCACTACCCCCAAACGATCAGATACGGAGCCAAAACCCTAATTCCACCACCGCAACTTTCTGTATCCACGAGATCCCATCTTGGGGCCTGTTCCGGAGCTCCGCCGGAGGGGGCATCAATCACGAAGGGCTTCTACATCAACACCATAGCCCCTCCGATGCAGTGTGAGTAGTTTACCTCAGACCTACGGGTCCATAGTTAGTAGCTAGATGGCTTCTTCTCTCCATTTGGATCTCAATACAATGTTCTCCCCCTCTCTTCTGGAGAACTATTCGATGTAATCTTCTTTTTGCGGTGTGTTTGTTGAGACCGATGAATTGTGGGTTTATGATCAAGTCTATCTATGAACAATATTTGAATCTTCTCTGAATTCTTTTATGTATGATTGGTTATCTTTGCAAGTCTCTTTGAATTATCAGTTTGGTTTGGCCTACTAGATTGATCTTTCTTGCAATGGGCGAAGTGCTTAGCTTTGGGTTCAATCTTGCGGTGTCCTTTCCCAGTGACAGTAGGGGCAGCAAGGCACGTATTGTATTGTTGCCATCGAGGATAACAACATGAGGTTTTCTTCATATCGCATGAGTCTATCCCTCTACATCATGTCATCTTGCTTAAGGCGTTACTCTGTTTTTAACTTAATACTCTAGATGCATGCTAGATAGCGGTCGATGAGTGGAGTAATAGTAGTAGATGCAGGCAGGAGTCGGTCTACTTGTCTCGGACGTGATGCCTATATACATGATCATACCTGGATATTCTCATAACTATGCTCAATTTTGTCAATTGCTCAACAGTAATTTGTTCACCCACCGTAGAATACTTATGCTCTCGAGAGAAGCCACTAGTGTAACCTATGGCCCCCGGGTCTATCTTTATCATATTGATCTCCTACTACTTAGTTATTTCCTTTGCTATTTACTTTGCCTTTATTTTACTTTGCATCTTTTATCGTAAAAATACCAAAAATATTATCTTATCATATCTATTAGATCTCACTCTCGTAAGTGGCCTTATAGAGATTGACAACCCCTATTTGCGTTGGTTGCGAGGATTTATTTGTTTTGTGCAGGTACGAGGGACTCGCGCGTAGCCTCCTATTGGATTGATACCTTGGTTCTCAAAAACTGAGGGAAATACTTACGGTACTTTGCTGCATCATCCCTTCCTCTTCGGGGAAAACCAACGCAGTGCTCAAGAGGTAGCAAGAAGGATTTCTGGCGCCGTTGCCGGGGAGGTCTACGCAAAAGTCAACATACCAAGTACCCATCACATACCCTTATCTCCCGCATTACATTATTTGCCATTTGCCTCTCATTTTCCTCTCCCCCACTTCACCCTTGCCGTTTTATTCGCCCTCTCTCTATCCTCCCTCTCTTTCTCTATTTGCCTCTTTTCGCTCGCTTGCTTTGTGTTTGCTTGTGTGTTAGTTTGCTTGCTTCTCATGATGGCTCTACCTAAATTTGGTGACCTTCACCTTAAAAGGTTAGAAGAGATCGAAAGCAATGTCAGGAGTTTCATGGTATTGCAATTTGAACATAATAGTTTCTTCAGAAACGAGCTTAAAGAACAGAAAGTTTTATGAGTTTTATGAATAAAGAGCTTGATGATATGTCTAAAGAATTCGATGGTTTAAGATCCCAAATTTCTCATCTTGAGAAATTAACTGCTGAAATTTCGGATAGGCAGGCTACCTTAGTTAATAAGATGGCTGCTAAACCGGATTGCTATGAAAATAAAGATGAAGATCTAAAAGTAATTGATGTGTCCCCTATTAAATCTTTGTTTTGCAATATGAATCTTGATAATGATGGGACTGAATATGATCCACATTTACCTAGAAGGCATTCCAAGAATTCGGAATTTGTTGATCTTGATGCTAAAATTGATAAAAGTGGGATTGAAGAAATTAAAACCCGAGATGTTGCTAAACCCACTATTATGGATTTCAAGGAATTTAACTATGAAAATTGCTCTTTGATTGATTGTATTTCCTTGTTGCAATCCGTGCTAAATTCTCCTCATGCTTATAGTCAAAATAAAGCGTTTACTAAACATATCGTTGATGCCTTGATGCAATCTTATGAAGAAAAACTTGAATTGGAAGTCTCTATCCCTAGAAAAATTTATGATGAGTGGGAAACAACTATTAAAATTAAAATTAAAATTAAAGATCATGAATGCTATGCTTTATGTGATATGGGTGCTAGTGTTTCCACGATTCCAAAGACTTTGTGTGATTTGTTAGGTTTCCGTGATTTTGATGATTGTTCTCTAAACTTGCACCTTGCGGATTCCACTATTAAGAAACCTATGGGAAGAATTAATGATGTTCTTATTGTTGCAAATAGGAATTATGCGCCCGTAGATTTTATTGTTCTTGACATAGATTGCAATCCCTCACGTCCTATTATTCTTGGTAGACCTTTCCTTAGAACGATTGGTGCAATTATTGATATGAAGGAAGGAAATATTAGATTCCAATTTCCATTAAGGAAAGGCATGGAACACTTTCCTAGAAAGAAAATTAAATTACCTTACGAATCTATTATGAGAGCCACTTATGGATTGCCTACCAAAGATGGCAATACCTAGATCTATTCTTGCTTGTTATGCCTAGCTAGGGGCGTTAAACGATAGCGCTTGTTGGGAGGCAACCCAATTTTATTTTTATTCCTTGATTTTTGCTCCTGTTTAGTAATAAATAATTTTTCTAGCCTCTGTTTTGTTTGTGCTTTTTTGTGTTTAATTAGTGTTTGTGCCAAGTAGAACTGTTGGAAAGACTTGGGGAAAGTCTTGTTGAACTTGCTGTAAAAAACAGAAACTTTAGCGCTAACGAGAACTGTTGTCATTTTTATTTGGAAAGTGATATTTAGTTAATTATTTTTCCAGATGATTAATAGATAAATTCCTCACGTTCATAAATTTATTTTAGAATTTTTGGGGTTCCAGATCTTGCGCTATCTACAGATTACTACAGACTGTTCTGTTTTTGACAGATTCTGTTTTTCGTGTGTTGTTTGCTTATTTTGATGAATCTATGGCTAGTAAAATAGTTCATAAACCATATAGAAGTTGTAATAAAGTAGGTATAACACCAATATAAATAAAGAATGAGTTCATTACAGTACCTTGAAGTGGTATTTTATTTTCTTTCGCTAACGGAGCTCACGAGATTTTCTACTTTAAGTTTTGTGTCGTGAAGTTTTCAAGTTTTGGGTAAAGATTTGATGGATTATGGAACAAGGAGTGGCAACAGCCTAAGCTTGGGGATGCCCATGTCACCCCCAAGATAATCTAAGGACACCTAAAAGCCAAAGCTTGGGGATGCCCCGGAAGGCATCCCCTCTTTCGTCTACTTCTATCGGTAACTTTACTTGGAGCTATATTTTTATTTGCCACATGATATGTGTTTTTCTTGGAGCGTCTTGTATTATTTGAGTCTTTGGTTTTTGGTTTACCACAATCATCCTTTCTGTACACACCTTTTGATAGAGCCATACATGATTTGGAATTTGTTAGAATACTCTATGTGCTTCGCTTATTTCTTTGGAGTTATATAATTTTGCTCTAGTACTTCACTTATATCTTTTAGAGCACGGTGGTGGATTTGTTTTATAGAAACTATTGATCTCTAATGCTTCACTTAGATTATTTTGAGAGTATTAATAGCAAGGTAATTTGCTTAAAATCCTAATATGCTAGGTATTCAAAGTTAGTAAAATTTTCTTAAGAGTGTTTTGAATACTAAGAGAAGTTTGATGCTTGATGATTGTTTTGAGATATGGAGGTAATAATATCAAAGTCGTGCTAGTTGAGTAGTTGTGAAATTGATAAATGCTTGTGTTGAAGTTTGCAAGTCCCGTAGCATGCACGTATGGTAAACGTTATGCAAAAATTTGAAACATGAGGTGTTATTTGATTGTCTTCCTTATGAGTGGCGGTCGGGGACGAGCGATGGTCTTTTCCTACCAATCTATCCCCCTAGGAGCATGCGCATAGTACCAAGGTTTTTGATGACTTGTAGATTTTTGCAATAAGTATGTGAGTTCTTTATGACTAATGTTGAGTCCATGGATTATACACACTCTCACCCTTCCATCCTTGCTAGCTTCTTCGGTACCGTGCATTGCCCTTTCTCACATTGAGAGTTGGCGCAAACTTCGCTGGTGCATCCAAACCCCGTGATATGTTACGCTCTTTCACACATAAACTTCCTTATATCTTCCTCAAAACATCCACCATACCTACCTATTATGGCATTTCCATAGCCATTCCGAGATATATTGCCATGCAACTTTCCATCATTCCGTTCATCATGACACATTCATTATTGTCATATTGCTTAGCATGATCATGTAGTTGACATAGTATTTGTGGCAAAGCCACCGTTCATAATTCTTTCATACATGTCACTCTTGGTCCATTGCATATCCTGGTACACCGCCGAAGGCATTCATATAGAGTCACCTTTGTTCTAGTATCGAGTTATAATCATTGAGTTGTAAATAAATAGAAGTGTGATGATCATCATTTTCTAGAGCATTGTCCCAAGTGAGGAATATATAAAAAAGAGAAAGGCCATAAAAAAGGAGAAGGCCCAAAAAAAGAGAGAAAGGCCATAAAAAAGAGAAAGGCCATAAAAAATGAGATAAAATGAGAGAAGGGACAATGTTACTATCCTTTGCCACACTTGTGCTTCAAAGTAGCACCATAATCTTCATGGTAGAGAGTCTCTTGTTTTGTCACTTTCATATACTAGTGGGAATTTTTCATTATAGAACTTGTCTTGTGTATTCCAACAATGGGCCTCCTCAAGTGCCCTAGGTCTTCATGAGCAATCAAGTTGGATGCACACCCACTAGTTTCTTTTGTTGAGCTTTCATACATTTATAGCTCTAGTGCATCCGTTTCATGGCAATCCCTACTCCTTGCATTAACATCAATCGGTGGGCATCTCCATAGCCCATTGATTAGCCTCATTGATGTGCGACTTTCTCCTTTTGTGTCTTCTCCACATAACCCTCCCCATTATATTCTATTCCACCCATAGTGCTATGTCCATGGCTCGCACTCATATACTGCGTGAATGTTTATAGGTTTGAGATTACTAAAGTATGAAACAATTGCTTGGCTTGTCATCGGGTTTGTGTATGATGAGAGCATTCTTGTGTGATGAAAAGGAAACATGACTAAACTATATGATTTTGTAGGGATGAACTTTCTTTGGCCATATTATTTTGAGAAGACACAATTGCTTAGTTAGTATGCTTGAAGTACTATTATTTTTATGTCAATATGAACTTTTGTCTTGAATCTTTCAGATCTGAATATTCATACCACAATTAAGAAGAATTATGTTAAAATTATGCCAAGTAGCACTCCGCATCAAAAATTCTGTTTTTATCATTTACCTACTCGAGGACGAGCAGGAATTAAGCTTGGGGATGCTTGATACGTCTCCAACGTATCTATAATTTTTTATTGCTCCATGCTATATTATCTACTGTTTTGGACATTATTGGGCTTTATTATCCACTTTTATATTATTTTTGGGACTAACCTATTAACCGGAGGCCCAACCCAGAATTGTTGTTTTTTTGCCTGTTTTAGGGTTTCGAATAAAAGGAATATCAAACGGAGTCCAAACGGAATGAAACCTTCGGGAACGTGATTTTCTCAATGAACAAGACCTGGGAGACTTGGACCTTACGTCAAGAAAGGAAACATGAGGCCACGGGGTAGGGGGCGCGCCCACCCCCACTAGGCGCGCCCTCCACCCTCGTGGGCCCCTTGTTGCTCCACCGACGTACTCCTTCCTCCTATATATATCCACTACCCCCAAACGATCAGATACGGAGCCAAAACCCTAATTCCACCGCCGCAACTTTCTGTATCCACGAGATCCCATCTTGGGGCCTGTTCCGGAGCTCCGCCGGAGGGGGCATCGATCACGGAGGGCTTCTACATCAACACCATAGCAACTCCGATGAAGTGTGAGTAGTTTACCTCAGACCTATGGGTCCATAATTAGTAGCTAGATGGCTTCTTCTCTCTTTTTTGATCTCAATACAATGTTCTCCCCCTCTCTTGTGGAGAACTATTCGATGTAATCTTCTTTTTGCGGTGTGTTTGTTGAGACCGATGAATTGCGGGTTTATGATCAAGTCTATCTATGAACAATATTTGAATCTTCTCTGAATTCTTTTATGTATGATTGGTTATCTTTGCAAGTATCTTTGAATTATCAGTTTGGTTTGGCTACTAGATTGATCTTTCTTGCAATGGGAGAAGTGCTTAGCTTTGGGCTCAATCTTGCGGTGTCCTTTCCCAGTGATAGTAGGGGCAGCAAGGCACGTATTCTATTGTTGCCATCGAGGATAACAAGATGGGGTTTTCTTCATATTGCATGAGTCTATCCCTCTACATCATGTCATCTTGCTTAAGGCATTACTCTATTTTAACTTAATACTCTAGATGCATGCTGGATAGCGGTCGATGAGTGGAGTAATAGTAGTAGATGCAGGCAGGAGTCGGTCTACTTGTCTCGGACGTGATGCCTATATACATGATCATACCTAGATATTCTCATAACTATGCTCAATTCTGTCAATTGCTCAACAATAATTTGTTCACCCACCGTAGAATACTTATGCTCTCGAGAGAAGCCACTAGTGAAACCTATGGCCCCCGGGTCTATCTTTATCATATTGATCTCCTACTACTTAGTTATTTCCTTTGCTATTTACTTTGCCTTTATTTTACTTTGCATCTTTTATCATAAAAATACCAAAAATATTATCTTATCATATCTATCAGATCTCACTCTCTTAAGTGGCCTTATAGGGATTGACAACCCCTATTTGCGTTGGTTGTGAGGATTTATTTGTTTTGTGCAAGTACGAGGGACTCGCGCGTAGCCTCCTACTGGATTGATACCTTGGTTCTCAAAAACTGAGGGAAATACTTATGCTACTTTGTTGCATCATCCCTTCCTCTTCGGGGAAAACCAACGCAGTGCTCAAGAGGTAGCACTACTCGATAGTTCAGTGTGCCATGCTTTACGACTTAGAACCGGGACTTCAATGACATTTTGAACGTCATGGAGCATATGAGATGTTCCAGGAGTTGAAGTTAATATTTCAAGCAAATGCGAAGGTTAAGAGATATGAAGTCTCCAATACATTCTACTGCTACAAAATGGAGGAGAATAGCTCTGTCAGTGAACATATACTCAGAATGTGTGGGTACCACAACCACTTGACTCAACTGGGAGTTAATCTTCCTGTTGATAGTGTCATTGACAGAGTTCTTCAATCACTGCGACCAATCTACAAAAGCTTCGTGATGAACTATAATATGCAAGGGATGGGTAAGAATATTCCGGAGCTCTTCGCAATGCTAAAGGTTGCTGAGGGAGTCCTGGATTAGGGGGTGTCCGGATAGCCAGACTATACCTACGGCCGGACTCCTGGACTATGAAGATACAAGATTGAAGACTTCGTCCTGTGTCCGGAAGGGACTTTCCTTGGCGTGGAAGGCAAGCTTGGCGATACGGATATGTAGATCTCCTACCATTGTAACCGACTTTGTGTAACCCTAGCCCTCTCCGGTGTCTATATAAACCGGGGGGTTTTAGTCCATAGGACAGAACAACAATCATACCATAGGCTAGCTTCTAGGGTTTAGCCTCTCTGATCTCGTGGTAGATCTACTCTTGTACTACCCATATCATCAATATTAATCAAGCAGGACGTAGGGTTTTACCTCCATCAAGAGGGCCCGAACCTGGGTAAAACATCGTGTCCCCTGCCTCCTGTTACCATCCGCCTAGACGCACAGTTCGGGACCCCCTACCCGAGATCCGCCGGTTTTGACACTGACATTGGTGCTTTCATTGAGAGTTCCTCTGTGTGGTCACTTTTAGGCCCGATGGCTCCTCCGATCATCAACGATGATGCGATCCAGGGTGAGACTTTCCTCCCCGGACTGATCTTCGTATTTGGCGGCTTTGCACTGCGGGCCAATTCGCTTGGCCATCCGGAGCAGATCGAAAGCTATGCCCCTGGCCATCAAGTCAGATTTGAAAGTTTGAGCTACACGGCCGACCTCCGCGGAGACTTGATCTTCGACGGATTCGAGCCATAGCCGAGCGCGCCGCACTGTCATGATGGGCATGATCTAGCTCTGCTGCCGAACAGTGCCCTGGAGGCCGCACCCGCATCAGCTCCGACCCTAAATTCGGAGCCAACTGCGCCAATCGAGGATGGGTGGTTGGACACCGCCTCGGGGGCTACAATCTCTACGGCGATCGGGCCGAACACCAGCCCTATTCTCTGCGAAGCCCGTGACTCCCAGGAGCCAGACTCCACTCTAGACTCCGAGTCCTCCGCGCCCCTACCGATCGAACCCGATTGGGCGCCGATCATGGAGTTCACCGCCGCGGACATCTTTCAGCACTCGCCCTTCGGCGATATTCTGAATTCACTAAAGTCTCTCTCTTTATCAGGAGAGCCCTGGCCGGACTATGGTCAGCAAGGTTGGGATGATGATGATGAAATTATTCAAAGCCCACCCACCACCCACTTCGTAGCCACTGTCGATGATTTAACCGACATGCTCGACTTCGACTCCGAAGACATCGACGGTATGGACGCCGATGCAGGAGACGATCAAGAACCAGCGCCTATAGGGCACTGGAAAGCCACCTTGTCGTATGATATATACATGGTGGACACCCCAAAAGAAGGCAATGGCGATGGAACAACGGAGGATGACCCCTCCAAGAAGCAGCCTAAGCGCCGGCGTCAGCAGCGTCGCTCTAAATCCCGCCAAAGCAAAAACGGTGATTCCAGCATGGGAGATAATAACACCCCGGACAGTGCCGAAGAAAACCACCTCCAGCAAGATTCAGCATAGGAGGATGGAGAAACCAGCCCTCATGAGAGAGCGGCAGATAGAGAGGTCGAGGACGATAATTATATGCCTCCCTCCGAAGACGAGGCAAGCCTCGACGACGACGAATTTGTCGTGCCGGAGGATCCCGTCGAACAAGAGCGTTTCAAACGCAGGCTTATGGCCACGGAGAGCAGCCTCAAGAAAAAACAGCAATAGCTTAGAGCTGATCAAGATTTGCTAGCCGACAGATGGACTGAAGTCCTTGCGGCCGAAGAGTATGAACTCGAACGCCCCTCCAAGAGCTACCCAAAGCGCAGGTTGCTACCCCGATTAGAGGAGGAAGCACCTAAACCTACATCACTAGCGCATGATGCGGCCGACCGGCCACCCCGTGGCCGCAACAGAGAGGCCTCTCGGCCCTCCACTTAAGCCGCACCCCGGCGCTGCTCAAAAAATACCAAGGCACGGGAAAATGCGCCATACCTGCGAGATATATTGGAGGACAAGGCAAGGCAAACAAGATCGATCTACGGATCGCGTGGGTGCCCGACGGCATGAGACGGTAATCGTCACTCCGGATACAGTCAATCCGGTCGGGCCGGACATAGTAGACAAAGCTCATTTGAGCTGCGTCGTGATATAGCCCAATACAGAGGCGCCGCACACCCACTATGCTTCACAGATGAAGTAATGGATCATCAAATCCCCGAGGGTTTCAAACCCGTGAACATCGAATCATACGATGGCACAACAGATCCTGCGGTATGGATCGAGGACTATCTCCTTCATATCCACATGGCCCGCGGTGATGACCTACATGCCATCAAATACCTCCCACTCAAGCTTAAAGGACCAGCTCGGCATTGGCTTAACAGCTTGCCAGCAGAATCAATTGGTTGTTGGGAGGACCGGGAAGCCGCATTCCTCGACAATTTCCAGGGCACTTATGTGCGACCACCAGACGCCGATGACCTAAGCCACATAATTCAGCAGCCAGAGGAATCGGCCAGACAATTCTGGACACAGTTCCTAACCAAGAAAAATCAAATCGTCGATTGTCCGGATGCAGAGGCCCTAGCAGCCTTCAAGCATAACATCCGCGACGAGTGGCTGGCACGACACCTAGGACAGGTGAGGGAGTCCTAGATTAGGGGGTGTTCGGGTAGCAGGACTATACCTTTAGCCAGACTCCAGGACTATGAAGATACAAGATTGAAGACTTCTTCCCGTGTCCGGATGGGACTTTCCTTGGCGTGGAAGGCAAGCTTGGCGATGCGGATATTCAAGATCTCCTACCATTGTAACCGACTCTATGTAACCCTAACCCTATCTGGTGTCTATATAAACCGGAGGGTTGTAGTCCGTAGGCAATCAACTCCATATACAACAATCATACCATAGGCTAGCTTCTAGGGTTTAGCCTCCTTGATCTTGTGGTAGATCTACTCTTGTACTACCCATATCATCAATATTAATCAAGCAGGACGTAGGGTTTTACCTCCATCAAGTGGGCCCGAACCTGGGTAAAACATCATGTTCCCTGCCTCCTGTTACCATCTGGCCTAGACGCACAGTTCGGGACCCCCTACCCGAGATCCGCCGGTTTTGACACCGACATTGGTGCTTTCATTGAGGGTTCCTCTGTGCCGTCACAATCAGGAAGGATGCCTCCTCCCGTCTTTAAAGACGGCGCCGTTGCTAAGGGAGCCTTGGCTGTCAGCCAAACCCTCCGGCTAGGTGGTTTCCTCATGACCGCCTGTTCGGCTGTTGCACCGACGGTGACCTCTCGGGTCATCAAAAGCAACCTACACGTCAGCTCGGAGCTTGTCGAGTAGCTAGATCCAATGGAGCTCTCTTTTGTAAAAAAGCTCTTGGATCGCATCGCCGCCCTGGGGGTCGCTACGGATTACGACCAGGTTGGGCTTAAACCCGACCTAAGAGAAATTAACTCTCCCCAACTCACCCACCACGTTGCCGTGGTAGAGACATAGTGCGGCGAACCTTCATCTATTTTAAGGACTAGCTACGTCCGAATTCCCGACCCCTCCAAGCCGGATACCCGCGGAGGGGGAGATGTAACTCAAGACCTGAGCTTAGGATCAGGCAACGGGCCAGATTCACTGGACAACATCCAAGAATCCGAACTTCAGAGTTCGGAAACTCTTCGGCCTCCGAATCTTGGATTGGGTGAGGTTTCAGATTCAATGACACCCGCCCACCCGATCATAAGCGATCTCTCCCAAATCAGGCAGAGGCCCGAGGAAACAGTACATCATTACTGGGCCAGATTCCTCCTGGTTATGAACAGGATAAAGGATTGCCGCGAGGAAGACGCAATCTCAATTTTCTGCAGTAATTGCACGGACAAGGGAATCCTTAACGCCGTAAGTCGTCGTGATATCACACGCTTCGCTGACTTGGCATCCATAGTACAAAAATACTGTGCCATGGGAAGCGCCCGGAAAACCGAAATAAATTTTTGGGATAATCCGGCCTTGAATAGAAATCCCGTCCGAACTAAGAGGGTGCATTATCACGGGACACCCGGGATAAACACCAAAAAGCCAAAACCCTCTACAGGGCATGGAACCGTACTGGAAAGATGGCTTGATGGACCCTGTAGAATTCATAGTACAGAGGACGCCACACCAACTCACAACCTTAGAGCATGTTGGATACTCCGGCAGGTGGCCAAAATCGGCGAGGACCTCTTAATTCCGGAGGCCGCAGAAAGCCAGCCCAAGGACACCAGTACCGTTCTCACAGTCTTCGAGACTTTCGCATCAAACAACGTGCGAAAAAGAACACTCCGCAGCCTCGCCGAAGTCTATCAAATTGCAACAATAAATCCATGGAGCGACACTGCCATTACATTCAACGCAAGTGATGAACCTAGATTTCGAACAGCCCGAGCACCAGCCGCATTGGTCCTCAGTCCCATAGTGGACGGCTTTCGCCTCACCAAGGTGCTCATGGATGGAGGCAGCGGACTGAACCTCATTTATGAGGAAACCCTTCAAAAAATGGAAATAGACTGGAACCGCGTCGAGCGAAGCAGCACAACCTTTAGAGGAATAATCCCCAGTCGGGAAGCGCGCTCCACAGGAAAAATCACACTAGGTGTGGTGTTCGGCACGCCGGATAATTACAGGTCCGAAGAAGTCACGTTTTAGGTGGCCCCGTTTAAGAGCGGATATCACGCTTTACTAGGGCGGGAAGCAGTCACAATCTTCCAAGCAATACCCCATTATGGGTACATGAAGCTTAAGATGCCCGGGCCGAATGGAATTATCACTCTAGCTAGTGATCCGGACATAGCACTCCGTGCCAAAAACAAGACGGCCGCATTAGCCCTTGAGGCGTTATTCGAAGCCTTAGCGGCCGAGGAACTGACTACGCTGCGCTCCACAGTTAACAGGGATGATGTGATACTTGATAAGAGATCCAAATCCACGTCCTTCAAGCCAGCTGACGAAATAGTCAAATTCCAGGTCCATCCAACGGACCCCAATAAAACAGCTTCCATCGGGGCATGACTGAACCCTGATGCGGACGCCGCACTGCGAGAGTTCCTACGAGAGAACTGGGACATCTTCGCCTGGCACCCTTCAGACATGCCAGGGATCCCACGCAGGCTGGCCGAACACAGCTTAAATATCCTAAAAGGATTTAAACCTGTCAAACAAGCCCTTCGGCGTTTTTCCGAACCCAAGAGACAGGCTATGGGAGAGGAGCTAGCCAAGCTATTAGAGGTCGGATTCATCAGAGACATAAAACATCCGGACTGGCTAGCAAACCTGGTGATGGTACCAAAGAAGGACAAATCCTGGCGCCTGTGTGTCGATTTCAAAGACCTTAACAAGGCTTGCCCAAAGGATCCCTTCCCCCTCCCCCGTATCGATCAAATTATCGATGCCACCGCAGGACACGATTTGTTGTGTTTCCTCGACGCATACTCCGGTTACCATCAAATCAAGATGGCAGAATCAGACCAAGCTGCAACAGCATTCATCACACCATACGGCCCATTCTGCTTCAACACTATGCCCTTCGGGCTGAAAAACGCCGGCGCAACATATCAGCGCATGATCCAGACATGTCTGGCAAACCAGATCGGCAAAATAGCGGAGGCGTATGTGGATGATGTGGTCGTCAAATCAAGACATGTCGAATCCCTAGTAAACGACTTGAGGCTTACATTCGATAACCTCCGAAAATATGACATCAAGCTCAACCCAGAAAAATGCGTCTTCGGCGTTCCAGCCGGAAAGCTCTTGGGCTTCATTGTATCCGGTAGAGGAATTGAAGCAAACCCAGCCAAGATCCGAGCTTTTTCACAACTGGATGTCCCAAAGGACCTTAAACAAATACAAAAATTAACCGGGTGCGTGGCGGCTTTAAGCCGCTTCATCTCCTGCTTGGCAGAAAAGGCACTACCCCTTTATCGCCTCCTTCGGTGCACCAAACACTTCGAGTGGACGGATGCCGCCACGACCGGACTTGATGAAATAAAAGCCATATTGGCAACAAACCCAGTCCTGGTCGCGCCAATCACCGGCGAACTAATGTTATTGTACACTGCAGCAACACACCAAGTTGTCAGCGCAGTGCTTGTTGTCGAGCGGGAAACGGACGGACACAGATTCCCCCTTCAAAGGCCGGTCTACTACGTGTCCACTGTCCTCACTCCATGCAAATCACGGTACCCGCATTATCAAAAGATTGCATACGCGGTATTCATGGCATCCCGGAAGCTACGACACTACTTTCAAGAGTGTTCCATAACAGTAGCCTCGGAAGTGCCACTAAACGATATTATCAACAACCGCGATGCAACGGGCCGGATTGCAAAATGGGCCATCGAGCTTCTCCCGTTCGATATAACCTATAAGCCACGGCGAGCTATTAAACCGCAAGTTTTGGCCGACTTCGTCGCAGAATGGACGGAGGCCGAGCTCCCTAAAGAGTACGGCACATATTCAAACTGGATTATGCATTTCGACGGCTCCAAAATGTTGGCCGGACTGGGGGCCGGCGTTGTCCTGACGTCCCCCACAGGAGACACAGTCCAATATGTGCTCCAGATGATGTACACGGATTCCAACAATGCAGCCGAATATGAGGCCCTCCTACATGGCCTCCGGATAGCAGTATCCATGGGTATCCAGCGCCTAGAGGTACGCGGGGATTTAAACCTCGCGATATCCCAAATAAATGGAGACTTCGACGCCAAGGACCCAAAAATGGCAGCTTACCGCGACGCCGTCCTAAAAATGTCAGCTTGGTTCGAAGGGCTAGAGTTTCACCATATAGCCCGAGAAAACAATCAAGCGGCGGACGTCCTAGCACGCATCAGAGCAAAACGCGATACAGTCCCCCCCAACTTCTTTTTGGAAAGATTGTTCAAGCCATCCGTAGCATGGGAGGGGGAAACCGCAAATAACAGCCCGAACCCAGCCGCACCACTCGATGCCGAACAACCTGACACAATCGGAGGCTCTGCCAATGAAATTACACCTTCAGCCCACGTAATAATGGCGGTTATCGCCCCGTGGACAGAACCATTCCTAGCCTACCTTACTAGGCAGGAACTACCGGAGGACCAAAACGAGGCCCGCTGCATAGTGCGGCGATCTAAGGCCTACAGAGTCCATGAGGGAGAACTTTATAAGAAAAGCACTACCGGAGTCCTTCAAAGGTGCATCTCTGAAGAGGAAGGGCGGAACCTCCTGGCTGAAATTCATGCCGGACTTGGTGGTCACCACGCCGTTGCTCGGTCCCTTGTTAGCAAGGCTTTCTGTACAAGCTTTTACTGGCCGACGGCCTGAGCAGACGCTCAGGACCTAGTCCAACGATGCGCTGGTTGCGAACTTTTTGCCAACCAAAGCCATATGCCACCCACCGCACTCCAAACTATACCCATCACCTGGCCTTTTGCGGTCTGGGGGCTTGACATGGTCGGACCCCTTAAAGGTGGAACCCATAGGAAAAAATACTTACTGGTCATGGTGGATAAGTTCACCAAATGGATAGAAGCCAAGCCTGTTAAAACGGCCGAATCCGGACCTGTGATAGACTTCATATCCGGGGTTGTACACCGTTATGGCGTCCCCCACAGCATCATAACCGACAACGGTACAAACTTTACCGCCGACGAGGTAAAACTCTGGTGCAAAAACATGGCCATCAAGCTCGATTATGCTTCCGTCTATCACCCACAAACCAACGGCCAGGTCGAACGCGCAAATGGTCTTATCATGAGCGGCATTAAACCCAGACTGGTGCGGTCCCTCAAGGAATCTAACATGCACTGGGTACAGGAGCTCGACTCCGTGCTCTAGGGCTGCGGACCACGCCAAATCGCACCACCGGATACACACCAATTTTTATGGTGTACGGCGCAGAGGCAGTTCTGCCCTGCGACATAATTCATGACTCACCAAGAGTGCGCATGTACGAAGAAAGAGAAGCCGAGCTCGATCGGCAGGACAACTTGGACGCCTTGGAGGAGGAGCGTGACGTGGCAAAAGCCCGTTCCGCATTTTATCAACAGCAGGCCCGAAGATATCAAAGCAGAGAAGTACGGGCCAAAAATTACAATGTTGGCGAACTAGTTCTACGCCTGCCGGATAAGAAAAAGGACAAACTCAAGCCCAAATGGGAAGGTCCATTCATAATCGACCAAGTCCTGACTGGTGGGGCGTACCGCCTGCGAGATGCGTCGGATAACCGACACGAGCCGAACCCGTGGAACGCCACCCGTCTCTGGAGATTCTATGCCTAGCGCCGGACTATGTCCCTTAAATGCTCATCTAGTGACGCGCCACTCGCGCTCATTAAACCTGGGGGCTTCTTTAACAGAAGCTTATTTATACAGGCTTCACGCCCAACACATGCGTCAAACTTCCGCATGTACCTTTTTCTTCACCATTATATGCATCGATATGACTTAAGTTTTGGCCAAGCTGGGTTGCCTGGCTCCTGTGCTTACCCCTACGTTCCCGATTGTTTGGCTAGGCGGTAAAGGGAGCACCTCTGCGATTGTTACTACTGGGTCAGCCGGATGTGTACCTCAGACTGGGTGAAGCCGAAAGCTAGCGTTCTTAAGGGAATATTCGGTCGGTGAAATAAAAGATGATCTTTTTACCCATTTTATGCGCCCCCAGATGCTTTTTTCTGTGTTTTTTTACGCAGTCCGGACATGCACTTTAGGGCATGCCTCCCAGCGAAAGGAACCCCTAACGGAACTATTCTCTCTGGAAGATGTTTCTTACTAACCATGTAGTATAACATAACTAGTTGGGCACTTCTCTGATAAAGCACTAATGACCCCTACGCTCGGTCTCCACGCATACCCCGGTTCTTATATAACCGCTATGGTATTCGGACACACTCCGAACTGTCAGGTACCGAGGTTGAAGCGAAAAGGTCGGCAACGACAAACGATCTACAATCCGGCTAGAAGGCATTACACATGTCAATTCAAAATTACATAGTCATTCTGACTGATTGTATTCCTCTTCTATACCATCTAACAGGCTGTCTAATTTATAGTCCTGCTGGGAATACTTCGCGGCTAACTCTACTTGGCCGTATACTAAGCTTATAGGGATCTCCTTCCCGTTAGGCCCCACTGGTCCGACCTCGGCCATGTGGTTCGGGTCAGACTTCGGAAAACGGGTCTTCGCCATAGCCCAGGCCTCCCTAGCGCCTTGTCGGCAGGCCGATATCTTCCATAACCGGAAGCACCGCCGAGCTCCCTTCAGCTTCTCCGCAAGGTCTCCAAGGCCCTCGGGCACGGAGTGGGCAGGCCATAAGGCTTGGGCAATACCCCGCATCGCCTGCCGAATTCGCTCGTGCAGTTGCAAGAGTTCGGGAAGAAGGTCACCCGTATAACCGGGCATCTCCTCTGCAGGACGACCTGTGAGCATACCTACAGACATTACTTTGTTAGTCGACTTCCTCGCTGAACTTTTTTCTTTCTTCTTTTTCTTCAAAGTTCGTTCAAGCACTTACTAAAAATGCCGCGTCGAAGTCGCTGATTCTCCTTCGTGGAGTCTGACAGTTGGCCACGAACATCTTTAAGTTCGACGTCCAGCTTGGTGTTGGCATCCTGAAGATCATTCTTCTCTCGCCTCACCTTTGTCAACATACTCTCACCGGCCTTTAGCCGGCGTAAGAGTTGTTGCTTATCTGGATCGAGTCCGGCGCCATCTGCAATATGATTTGTCAGATTTGCACCCACACCGCACAATACAAATCTTTCGAAGTGTATCTTACCCGAGGAGGTATCTTTGGGCTCCCCTGCTGCGGCTAGTACGGCCTCTAGTTGGGCCTTGCACTTTTCCAGCTCCTGGGACAGTACGGCATTCTTCTCTATAAGAACCTGCATATTAAATGATCCTTAAATCAGTTGTTCTAACTGCTTCAAGTCTCGGGGGCTACTGGCATATATATATATTTAACCAAAATTTTCTTACCCGTATGTCTTTTACATACTTCTCCATGGCTCTGGCTAAACCATTTTGAGCGGCACGGAGGTACGCATCTCCCGAATTAAAGGCATCTAAAGCCTCTTGGGAGAAACAAGCGTCGCGTAGAATTGTCCGGCGACGCCTGTGGTTCATGGCACTCTCCACTTCAGAATTTGTGGCAGACAGCCTGTCCGCATCCTCTGTCAGAGGAGCGTCCGGCGCACGCCTTGTGCTCGCCTCCGCTTCCTGGCCAGACGTTGGAGCCTGGCTGGTGGAGGCGCGATTAGCAACCTCTCCGGATGTAGTCCGGCGAGGTCTCTTCGTTCTGAAGATAGCACGAATGTTAATATGCCCTGACAGAATAACTCCAGGGAAACAGAGGGTGCACTATACCTTTGCACCGGCATCTCAGTCCGGATTACATTCCTTTTTTCCCCACGGGGCCCTACGGCCCCTCGTTGGCTAGCCGCAGCAGGTTCGGCCTCCTGCCTCAGAAATCTCCCCTACAAAACACGGTTGTCGTCAGAAACACCAGGCTACGTGAGGGTGGAATCTCTTTCAAGGGAATAAGACCCCGGTTTCTGTCACCTGGGAGGCCGGGATTAACCCTGGGTAATCCGCCGTAATGGCTACCAAGGTATTGTCCTTACTTAGCTAATGGAACACCCCGTCGATAAGCTCCACCGATATGTCCAGATCCTCTTCGGAGTCCGGATTGAGGGACCGTTCTGGGTCCTCGGGTTGTGGAGGGCGGCTGTTTATATCCTTTACCTCCTGTCGCAGTTCCTGCATTGAAGTCGTTAGACTACCTATCTAACCATGGGAGTATAAAACAAACGGGCAGGCGCAATTGTTCACTTACCCAACTTGGAGGATTGTACATACTGAATCCGGCCCGCGGGTTGACGCAGAGGAATTCCTCCTTCTCTCCCTTGTACAAAGAGGATAAGATCTTTACTAAGGCGGCGGCTGAGGCCGGCCCCTTACGACCGTAACGTGTGGCGTCATCCTCCCCGTTGAAATCCCACATGGGGTGGCCTCTATATTGAAGCGGCTGCACCCCCCGCATAATGCATGCGGCCATGACTCCAATCATGGTTAGTCCGGAATGAGACAACAGTCTTATCCGGCCCATCAGGTAAAGGACGTCTCTTTCGCTTTCTCTCTGAGAGCTCCGCGGACGCCAGCTCAAGCGTTTCTTCAATAGAGCACTATTGAACTCAGGGAGGCCGACCCGGATAGGGTCCGGTAGCGGGATGTCATCTATGTAAAACCATTCCGAAGGCCAGTCCTCGGACGCCTTCTTTGGGGTTTCGGATAGGTATCTGGTCCCGGCGATGCGCCATACTTCAGCTCCGCCCACTTGGTATATAGACCCCTCTTGAGAACGGGGCACCAGGCAGAATAACCTCTTCCATAGTGCGAAATGAGCCTCAACGCCTAAAAATAGCTCGCAAAGGGCGACGAAACCCGCAATATGCAATACGGAGGTGGGCGTGAGATTGTGCAGCTGCAGGCCGTAGAACTCCAGAAGCCCGCGGAGAAATGGATGAATTGGAAATCCCAGTCCCCTTATTAGATAGGGGACGAGGCACACCCGCTCTCCTTTAGAAGGATTGGGGGTGCTCTCCGCTTGTTTTTCGCCCTTGTAGGTGGCGAGACCGGCTCGGACCGGGACCATGTATGCCGGAGGGAGAAATCCCTTGGCCTGAAGCGACACTAACTCGCTATGCGGGATGGTGCAACTCTCCCAGCCCTCGGGTTTGGGACCGGAGGGGCGAGGGGAGGAGCTGCGACGGCTGGTCATGTTGGAATGGACCTTTGCTGGAAGCGCTCTGATGATAACTCGCGGAAAGGAGAAGATGTTGTTTGGACCTGAATCCCCATCCCGTTAAATAGGCGGCTCGTTTATACGGCTAGGGGTGTGGATGTAAAAATGCCCCGGCTTTTCGCATTCGTTTGACACGTGGAAGACGGCCATTATTGGGCGTGGAAGCCGAAGAGCACTACATTACAAAAATCGGACATTATTCCTACAGGTACACAAGATTTGGAGAAGAACCCGCCTTGCAATGCCGAAAAATCTGCGCGCCGGACTCGTCGTCATTGAAGCCTGGTTCGGGGGCTACTGAGGGAGTCCTGGATTAGGGGGTGTTCGGGTAGCCGGACTATACCGTCAGCCGGACTCCAGGAGTATGAAGATACAAGATTGAAGACTTCTTCCCGTGTCAGGATGGGACTTTCCTTGGCGTGGAAGGCAACCTTGGCGATGCGGATATTCAAGATCTCCTCCCATTGTAACCGACTCTATGTAACCCTAACCCTATCCGGTGTCTATATAAACCGGAGGGTTGTAGTCCGTAGGCAATCAACTCCATATACAACAATCATACCATAGGCTAGCTTCTAGGGTTTAGCCTCCTTGATCTTGTGGTAGATCTACTCTTGTACTACCCATATCATCAATATTAATCAAGCAGGACGTAGGGTTTTACCTCCATCAAGAGGGCCCGAACCTGCGTAAAACATTGTGTTCCCTGCCTCCTGTTACCATCCGGCCTAGACGCATAGTTCGGGACCCCCTACCCGAGATCCGCCGGTTTTGACACCGACAACAGGAAAAGCCAAAATCTATGGCAGCCCTCACGACACTTATGACCCGCTTTTGCGCGGGAGAAGACAGCTGGCTAGCTCGCAGCAATAACATGACCAAGAGCCCTGGTAATTCGGATACCAAGGACAACAGTGGCAGGTCGCGTCGCAACAAGCAAAAGCACCGCATTAACGACGACAATGATGAGGATACGACAGTTAATGCCGGATTCAGAGGCTCTAAACCCGGTCAGCGGAAAAAGCCATTCAAAAGAAATACTCCGGGCCCGTCCAGTTTGGACCGAATACTCGACCGCTCATGCTAGATACATGGCACCCCCAAAAAACCAGCCAATCATACCAACAGAGATTGTTGGGTGTTCAAGCAGGCAGGCAAGTTAAATGCCGAAAGCAGAGACAAGGGGCTGCATAGCGATGACGAGGAAGAGCCCCGGCCGCCGAACAATAGTGGACAGAAGGGCTTCCCCCCACAAGTGCGGACGGTGAACATGATATACGCAACCCACATCCCCAAGAGGGAGCGGAAGCGTGCGCTAAGGGACGTATACGCGATGGAGCCAGTCGCCCCAAAGTTCAACCCATGGTCTTCCTGCCCGATCACTTTTGATCGAAGGGACCACCCCACTAGCATCCGTCATGGCGGATTCGCCGCATTGGTTCTAGATCCAATTATTGACGGATTTCACCTCACTAGAGTCCTTATGGACGGTGGCAGCAGCCTGAACCTGCTTTACCAGGATACAGTGCGGAAAATGGGCATCGATCCCTCGAGGATTAAACCCACTAAAACGACCTTTAAAGGCGTCATACCAGGTGTAGAGGCCAACTGTACAGGCTCAGTTACACTTGAAGTGGTCTTCGGATCTCCAGATAATTTCCGAAGCGAGGAGTTAATCTTCGACATAGTCTCGTTCCGCAGTGGCTATCACGCACTGCTCGGGCGAACCGCATTTGCCAAGTTCAATGCGGTTCCGCACTATGCATACCTTAAGCTCAAGATGCCAGGCCCTCGAGGAGTCATTACGGTCAATGGAAACACCAAACGCTCTCTTCGAACGGAGGAGCATACGGCGGCTCTCGCAGCGGAAGTACAAAGCAGCCTCTCAAGGCAATTCTCCAGTCCGGCCATTAAACGTCCGGACACTGCCAAGCGCGCCCGGAGCAACCCACAAAAAGACCGCCTGGCACGTTCCGAGCAAGCATAGCAATGCGGCCCCAACCCCAGCCCTCGCGAACTTGCGAAACTAGTGTTGCACGTACATAACTACGCTCTGGAAATACCATGGGCACAGGGGGAGGGCACCATCATGGCACGCCCGAAACGCGGCTTAAACGCACTAGGGGCTGCCGATTTCTTAATTTTCTCTTATTTTCAGGACTCCATTCTTCGGAAGGCTTATCCGGCAGTACAATTGCCACACAAACAATACAAAAACCAGGGAAGCAGAAAGCTACGCCGCACTGTGGAACTCTAAGGTGGTCTCTATAACGAGCAGTATACCCGTTTCACATACCATTCCACAGCTCGCCCCTGGAAAGGACATGTTAAATAGTCCCATCTTTTGCTTATTGCACTATTTGTATCGTTCTGCTTTGATCGCAGCTTTTTTCAATAAACAATGCATAGCTTCCGTCTATTATTGCATTACTCTTTTTTACGAATATATGTTCACTAATGACATGTTGCACCCGTACACTTTGGTACGGCCAATACGCCAGGGGCTTAAGTACCCCACAATACGGCGTGAGAAGTCCGAACACTTTCACAAGTGCGGCACCCCGAACTTATAGCATTATATGCATCGTCTCCGAATCATGTCTTGGGTCAATAGTTGGGTTTGCCCGGCTCCTATGTTTTAGTACCTTACGTTCCGTTATATCGGCTAAGGTAGCACTAGGAGAACTACTGTGATTGTGCCCCAGTTGAGCTAGGCTAAGCACCTCAGTAGAGAAAGCTAAAACTGACCGTCATGATGAGGCGAGAGCTGGTCGCTGTTCGAGAGGTTTTTGAGTCCCTAAAGACTTATGCTGCTTAGAGCGAGGAGTCAGCTTTGTCCGGCCTAGGAATGGATAGCGCCCCGAACTCGGTCTTCCGAACACTAGGGGCTTCGCCAAAATTTAAAATTATGTAATTCTATGTCTAAGTGAGAGTGTTCAAGCATTATAGTCCGATTGCCTTGTTCATTGTGTTGAGCGCCTCCCTCGAAGGACCCAAGAATGGGAAAAAGAGTGCTCATGTTTATTCCGAAAACCCCAGCACTCGTGGCATGGGGGCAGAAGCCGATGACTCGCCATCTCTCAAATTCGATAAACGGCCGCACAGAAGGTAATATTTTAAATTCAAAAGCGTTGCTTAGTGCATATGAACAAGTTTTCAGCGTACAGGATCACAAATGCGAGTTTACTCAAAAATTACATCTTTGGAGCATTCATCCGCTATAAGGCGGGCACCCTTCAGGACGCCCTCATAATACGCTTCCGGGACACGATGCTCCTTGCCCGGCGGCGGCCCGTCCTTCACCAGCTTCTCCGCATCCATCTTGCCCCAGTGCACTTCAGCACGGGCAAGCGCCCTACGAGCACCTTCGATGCAGACGGAGTGCTTGATTACTTCAAGCCGTGGACAGGCATCCACCAGTCGCCTCACCAGCCCGAAGTAGCTCCCAGGAAGAGCCTCTCCAGGCCAAAGCCAAACTATGAGGCCCTTTATGGCCTGTTCGGCCACCTTGTGGAGCTCGACGATTTGCTTTAGCTGGTCGCTCAAAGGCACCAGGTGTCCGGCCTCAGCATACTGAGACCAGAACACCTTCTTCGTCGAGCTCCCCTCCTCGGATCGGTAATAGGCGGCGGCATCGGATGCACTGCGGGGCAAATCTGCGAATGCTCCTGGAGAGCTCCGGACTCGGGTAAGTAACAAGTAATTCACTTTCACGTGCTTGCTTTGCATAATGAATGCCTTACCCGCCGCTATCTTCTTCATCGCTTCAATTTCTTGGAGGGCTTTCTGGGCTTCGGCCTTGGCAGACTTCGCGCTTTCGAGGGCTGCCGCAAGCTCGGACGCTTGCGTCTTTGAGTCAAGCTCCAAACTCTCGTGTTTTTTCACGAGAGCCTGGAGCTCTTTCTGCACCTCCTCCACCTGCGCCTCCTGCTTCCCTCTCTCTGTGCGCTCCGCGGCCGCTCTGTTTTTGGCCTCGGACAGCGCTTTCTTAAGGGTTGCCACCTCGGTCATGGCCCCTATAATAGCATGTTGATCCTGTCATTCTTTGCAACCACATCTTCTCTATATACTTGCGCAAGGTATTACTTACCTTCCTTCTCCTCGAGTTGCCTCTTGGCATGGCCGAGCTCGTTCTTGGACCGCGCAAGGTTTTGCTTCAGCGTATCCACCTCCGCAGTCAGTGCGGCGGAGGCCAGCAGCGAAGCCTGCATACGCATATTGACTTGATTATGTTAGACTCCTGCAAATGTTATTAGATCCTCTATTCGGCTTTTCTTTCCGAACGCCGAACAGAGCATCAGGGGCTACTGTCTATGCGGTAACATTTTTACATATTCTTTACTTACCTCAAAGCCTGTTAGAAGGCTAGCACAGGCTTCAGTCAGTCCGCTCTTGGCGGACTGAACCTTCTGGATCACCGCACTCATAATAGTGCGGTGCTCCTCGTGGATGGAGGCGCCGTTAAGCACCTCCAGCAGATTGTCCGGTGCCTCCGGTTGGACGGAGGTCACCGGCTCGGTAGGATTGCTCCTCTTGGAAGGAGGCTTCCTACCGGAGTCCGGAACTGTTGAAGGTTCCGGCGCGGTGTCCGGCTCAAGGCCGGACTTGGAGCCCTTGGGGGTTCTATCCCCTTTACGCCTGGAGTCCGGGAGGTCGCCTTGTGGCGCCTCTAGGACCACCTCCTCCTAGCTTGGAACCTGTTGGGACGCCACCTCGGTGTCATCCATAGGATGGGGGGAGGTAGCCGTCGGAAGTGAATTCACATCTGAGGAATCCAGGGAACCGCTCGACGACATGTCGAGCCGGTCTTTGGGTGGACTGCATAAACATGTTCGACATAAGGAAAATCTGTGCAATGGGGGAATAGTATGAATCACTCTGGTATCCGGATACTTACGATCTCGCCAGGGGCTTGGCCCTGTGCGGCCACTCCTCTTCGCCGTCGTCGGCGTTGGTGGAGTAGTCTGGAGGAGGGGGTCCTCCCCTTCTTGGACCCTTCGGCCTCCCCAGTTGGGGCGGCCTTCCTTTTCTTCCCTCCCCCCGCTGGAGGGGGAGGGGTCTCTTCTTCCTCCTCCTCGTCTTCACGGGAGGAGTGCGTCTCGGAGTCGTCGGATAATGAATCCGACACCTCCAGGCGCCGGGCACTCTTTCGAGTCCCCGTGGCCTTCTTCTTGGCCTTCTTCTCCAACACCACATAGGGTGTCGAAACCAGCAGCTTCGCCAAGCGAGCGTCCGCTGGGCCTTCAGGCAAAGGAGCCGGACAGTTGATCTGTCCGGACGTCTCCTGCCAATCCTGTCAAAGGTATGGGAGCTTAGATCCCGCATGCAGTCAAACTATGAAAAACTAATACCCTGTAAAAGGTAAAAACAGCTTACAGCTCTAGCATGACGCTGCGTGCTGAATCCGCGATCCTCGGTAGCAGATGCGGGGGCCTCGGCGCCCTTGAAAAGCACCTTCCAGGCATCTTCGTATGTCGTGCCGAAGAGCCTGCTCAGAGTTCGGTGCTGCGCTGGGTCAAACTCCCACAGGTTGAAAGCCCGTTGTTGACACGGGAGGATCCGGCGGATGAGCATAACCTGGACTACGTTGACAAGTTTGAGCTTCTTGTCCACTAGGGTTTGGACGCATGTTTGGAGTCTGGTCAGCTCTCCTTTTTTTACCCCACGATAGGCCCGTCTCTTTCCAGGAGGCGAGCCGCGTAGGGGGTCCGGATCGGAACTCAGGGGCTGCGACCCATTCAGGGCCGCACGGCTCGGTGATGTAAAACCACCCCGATTGCCACCCCTTTAGGGACTCCACGAAGGAGCCCTCGAGCCATAGGACGTTGGGCATCTTGCCCACCATGGTGCCTCCGCACTCCGTCTGGGTGCCGCACACCACCTTCGGCTTGACATTGAAAGTCTTGAGCCATAGGCCGAAATGGGGGCGGATGCAGAAGAAGGCCTCGCACACGATGATAAACGCCGAGATGTTGAGGACAAAGTTCGGGGCCAGATCGTGGAAATCCAGGCCATAGTAGAACATGAGCCCCCGGACAAATGGGTGGAGAGGGAAGCCCAGTCCGCGGAGGAAATGGGGAGAAACACCACCGTCTCATGGGGCCTAGGGGTGGGGATGAGTTGCCCCTCTTCGGGAAGCCGGTGCGCAATGTCGTTAGACAAGTATCCAGCCTTCCCCAGTCTTTTGATGTGTCCCTCCGTGACGGAGGAGACCATCCACTTGCCTCTCGCTCCAGACATGGCTGGAGAAGGTTGAGGTGGGGTGTGCAGACTTGGGCGCTGGAGCTCGAGTGCGCGGAAATGGATAGGCAAAGGAGGAAGAAGGCATGGATGAAAAGGTGGATCCTTATCCCCTTATATGGGCAGACGCGACTATGCGTCCCCACCAGCCTGGTAAAACTCGCTTATCTCCCAAGCGCCGTAATCAATGGCGCGGTTGGATTACCCACGCCCGTATTGATGAGAATCCCGGAATAAGGGGACACGATCTCTGCTTTGACAAGACGTGCCAAGGAAACCGCCTCGCTAAATGCGCTGAGGTGGGACAGTAAAACGATTCGAATAAAGACTTGGCCGTGGTGTGATGTCATGCTACGGAATATGTCAGCAGATTAGATTTGTGTAAATATTATTCTCTCTATGGCAATATGTGGAAACTAATTTTGCAGAGCCGGACACTACCTTTGTGTTCAAAATCTTCTATGAAGTACTTGGAGGAGGAACCCGCCTTGCAATGCCGAAGAGAATCTGCGCGCCGGACTCGTCGTCATTGAAGCCTGGTTCAGGGGCTACTGAGGGAGTCCTGGATTAGGGGGTGTCCGGATAGCCGGACTATACCTTCGGCCGGACTCCTGGACTATGAAGATACAAGATTGAAGACTTCGTCCCGTGTCCGGAAGGGACTTTCCTTGGCGTGGAAGGCAAGCTTGGCGATACGGATATGTAGATCTCCTACCATTGTAACTGACTCTGTGTAACCCTAGCCCTCTCCGGTGTCTATATAAACCGGGGGGTTTTAGTCCGTAGGACGGAACAACAATCATACCATAGGCTAGCTTCTAGGGTTTAGCCTCTCTGATCTCGTGGTAGATCTACTCTTGTACTACCCATATCATCAATATTAATCAAGCAGGACGTAGGGTTTTACCTCCATCAAGAGGGCCCGAACTTGGGTAAAACATCGTGTCCCCTGCCTCCTGTTACCATCCTCCTAGACGCACAGTTCGGGACCCCCTACCCGAGATCCGCCGGTTTTGACACCGACAGTTGCGGAGGTAGAAATCAAGAAGGAGCATCAAGTGTTGATGGTTAACAAGACCACTAGTTTCAAGAAAAAAGGTAAAGGAAAGAAGGGGAACTTCAAGAAGAACAACAAGCAAGTTGTTGCTCGAGTGAAGAAGCCCAAGTCTGGACCTAAGCCTGAGACTGAGTGCTTTTACTGCAAAGGGACTGGTCACTGGAAGCGGAACTGCCCCAAGTATTTGGCGGATAAGAAGGATGGCAAAGTGAAAGGTATATTTGATATACATGTTATTTATGTGTACCTTACTAATGCTCGTAGTAGCGCCTGGGTATTTGATACTGGTTATGTTGCTCATATTTGCAACTCGAAACAGGGGCTACGGATTAAGCGAAGATTGGCTAAGGACGAGGTGATGACGCACGTGGGAAATGGTTCCAAAGTCGATGTGATCTCCGTCGGCACGCTACCTCTACATCTACCTTCGGGATTAGTTTTGGAACTGAATAATTGTTATTTGGTGCCAGTGTTAAGCATGAACATTATATCTGGATCTTGTTTGATGCGAGATGGTTATTCATTTAAATCAGAGAATAATGGTTGTTCTATTTATATTAGTAATATCTTTTATGGTCATGCACCCTTGATGAGTGGTCTATTTTTGTTTAATCTCGATAGTAGTGATACACATATTCATAGCATTGAAGCCAAAAGATATAAGTTTAATAATGATAGTGCAACTTATTTTTGGCACTACCGTTTAGGTCATATTGGTGTAAAGCGCATAAAGAAACTCCATGCTAATGGGCTTTTGGAATCACTTGATTATGAATCACTTGATGCTTGCGAACCATGCCTCATGGGCAAGATGACTAAAACTCCGTTCTCCAGAACAATGCAGTGAGCAACAAACTTGTTTGAAATAATACATACTGATGTATGCGGTCCAATGAGTGTTGAGGCTCGCGGCGGGTATCGTTATTTTCTGACCTTCACAGATGATTTGAGAAGATATGCGTATATCTACTTGATGAAACATAAGTCTGAAACATTTGAAAAGTTCAAATAATTTCAGAGTGAAGTGGAAAATCCTCGTAACAAGAAAATAAAGTTTCTACGATCTGATCGTGGAGGCGAATATTTGAGTTACGAGTTTGGTCTTCATTTGAAACAATGTGGAATAGTTTCACAACTCACGCCACCTGGAACACCACAGCGTAATGGTGTGTCCGAACGTCGTAATCGTACTTTATTAGATATGGTGAGATCTATGATGTCTCTTACTAATTTACAGCTATCGTTTTTGGGTCATGCTTTAGAGACGGCTGCATTCACGTTAAATAGGGCACCATCTAAATCCGTTGAGACGACACCATATGAACTGTGGTTTGGCAAGAAACCAAAGTTGTCGTTTCTTAAAGTTTGGAGCTGAGATGCTTATGTGAGAAAGCTTCAACCTGATAAGCTCGAACCAAAGTCGGAGAAATGTGTCTTCATAGGATACCAAAAAGAGACTGTTGGGTACACCTTCTATCACAGATCCAAAGGCAAGATATTCGTTGCTAAGAATGGATCCTTTCTAGAGAAGGAGTTTCTCTCGAAATAAGTGAGTGGGAGGAAGGTAGAACTTGATGAGGTAATTGTACTCGCTCCCTTATTGGAAAGTAGTTCATCACAGAAATCAGTTCCAGTGATTCCTACACCAATAAGTGAGGAAGCTAATGATGATGATCATGAAACTTCAGATCAAGTTACTACTGAACCACGTAGGTCAACCAGAGTAAGAAACGCACGAAAGTGGTACGGTAATCCTGTTCTGGAAGTCATGTTACTTGACCATGACGAACCTACGAACTATGAGGAAGCGATGATGAGCCCAGATTCCGCAAAATGTCTTGAGGCCATGAAATCTGAGATGGGATCCATGTATGAGAACAAAGTATGGACTTTGGTTGACTTGCCCGATGATCGGCAAGCCATTAGAGAATAAATGGATCTTCACGAAGAAGAATGACGCTGACGGTAATGTTACTATTTAGAAAGCTCGACTTGTTGCGAAAGGTTTTCGACAAGTTCAAGGAGTTGACTACGATGAGACTTTCTCACCCGTAGCGATGCTTAAGTTTTTCTGAATCATGTTAGCAATTGCCGCATTTTATGATTATGAAATTTGGCAAATGGATGTCAAAACTGCATTCCTTAATGGATATCTTAATGAAGAGTTGTATATGATGCAACCAGAAGGTTTTGTCAATCCAAAAGGTGCTAACTTGCCAGCCTGGTTTTTGCCTTCTCTCTTTTTTCGGACTTTCTACTGCTTTTGTTTTGGATTTGGAGTTTTGAATCAATTCAATGGACTTGAACACTTGGGTACACCCTTCATTTTCACCCAAGTGACCTCTCCACCTCTAACTCATCTTTTCCTTCTCTGATAAACTCCACAAAAGCCTAAGGAATATTTTTCATAAAGGAAAAATATTCATTTTCTTCCTTGAAAATCATTTTAGAGAAGTATGTTCCAAAGAAAGCCTCATTTTCTTTGCCCACAAAATTCTAAGAAAATTCCCAAATATTCTTTGAACCCTAGGGCACCTTGCTGAGCAAAAATATTGCATAACTTTTTGTAATATTTTTGCTACAGAAAATCATTTCTGTTCTGGACAGAATGATCACTTTCTACATCAAGTACCATTTTCCTTGATCCAATGAAGCTGGTTTTTCTTGAGCCTCATTACCCTCCTAAGAAACTACTAACCACCAAAAATCAGCCCTAAACTCTCTCTGGTTTGACCACAGTCAAGCTCACAAGTTTATGTCCAAAAACTTGCCAGGAAGAGAGCCACTCCCACAGTGCACATGTGACCCAGCCAACTATGCAAAACAACCAAAACCACTAAGGACTAGCTGCCAGACATGGTGTTTGCACTCAGCTCAGCCTGATGACAAAGTTCACGCTGTGACCACGTTCATCCAAGGGGGGTGGCATGTGGTCGACGCGCTCTGCGTTGCGCCAGCGCCTCTGTTGCGCGCGTGCTCGCTGCCCCGACCGCTGCACCTTGCCAAACCGCGCCCCCATCTTCGTTTGTGTTGGGGAACGTGGTAATTTCCAAAATTTCCTATGCACACGCAAGATCATGGTGATGCATAGCAACGAGAGGGGAGAGTGTCGTCCACGTACCCTCGTAGACCATTAAGCGGAAGCGTTATGACAACGCGGTTGATGTAGTCGTACGTTTTCACGATCGACTGATGCTCATCACCGAATGTACGGCACCTCCGCGTTCAGCACACATTCAGCTCAGTGACGTCCCGCGAACTCACGATCCAGTAGAGCTCGGGGAAGAGTTTCGTCAGCACGACGGCGTGGTGACGATGTTTATGAAGCTACCGCAGCAGGGCTTCGCCTAAACACCGCTACAGTATGACCGAGGTGGATTATGGTGGAGGGGGGCACCGCACACGGTTGGAGAGATCTCAATGATCAACTTGTGTGTCTAGAGGTGCCCCTGCCCCCGTATATAAAGGAGCAAGGGGGGAGAGGCGGCCGGCCAGGAGGAGGCGCGCCAGGAGGAGTCCTACTCCCACCGGGAGTAGGACTCCGTCCTTTCCTAGTTGGAATAGGAGAAGGGGGAAGGAGGAGGGAGAGAGGAAGGAAAGGGGGGGGCGCCCCCCTCCTTGTCCAATTCAATCTAGAGGGAGAGGGGGCGTGTGGCCTGCCCTGGCAGCCCCTCCTCTCTTCCACTAAGGCCCGTCTTGGCCCATTAAACCCCCGGGGGGTTCCGGTAACCCCCGGTACTCCGGTAAAATCCCGATTTCACCCGGAACACTTCCGATATCAAAATATAGGCTTCCAATATATAAATATTTCTGTCTCGACCATTTTGAGACTCCTCGTCATGTCCGTGATCAAATCTGGGACTCCGAACTTCCTTCGGTACATCAAAACATATAAACTCATAAAACCGATCGTCACAGAACTTTAAGCGTGCGGACCCTATGGGTTCGAGAACTACGTAGACATGACCGAGACACATTTCCGGTCAATAACCAATAGCGGAACCTAGATGCTCATATTGGTTCCTACATATTCTACGAAGATCTTTATCGGTCAAACCGCACAACACTATACGTTGTTCTCTTTGTCATCGGTATGTTACTTGCCCGAGATTCGATCGTTGGTATCCAATACCTAGTTCAATCTCGTTACCGGCAAGTCTCTTTACTCATTTCGTAATACATCATCCCGTAACTAACTCATTAGTTATCATGCTTGCAAGGCTTACAGTGATGTGTATTACCGAGAGGGCCCAGAGATACCTCTCCGACAATCAGAGTGACAAATCCTAATCTTGATCTATGCCAACTCAACAAGTACCATCGGAAACACCTATAGAGCACCTTTATGATCACCCAGTTACGTTGTGATGTTTGGTAGCACACAAAGTGTTCCTCCGGTATTCGGGAGTTGCATAATCTCATAGTCATAAGAATATGTATAAGTCATGAAGAAAGCAATAGCAGTAAACAAACGATCAAGTGCTAAGATAACGGAATGGGTCAAGTCAATCACATCATTCTCTAATGATGTGATCCCATTGATCAAATAACAACTCATGTCTATGGTTAGGAAACTTAACCATCTTTGATCAATGAGCTAGTCAAGTAGAGGCATACTAGTGACACTATGTTTGTCTATGTATTCACACATATATTATGTTTCCAGTTAATACAATTCTAGCATGAATAATAAACATTTATCATGATATAAGGAAATAATTAATAACTTTATTATTGCCTCTAGGGCATATTTCCTTCAGTCCCCCACTTGCACTAGAGTCAATAATCTAGTTCACATCTTTATGTGATTAGTTCACATCGCCATGTGACTAATACCCAAAGGGTTTACTAGAGTCTATAATCTAGTTCACATCACTATGTGATTAACACCCAAAGAGTGATCATGTTTTGCTTGTGAGAGAAGCTTGGTCTACGGGTGTGCAACGTTCAGATCCGTATGTATTTTGCAAATTTCTATGTCTACAATGCTCTGCACGGAGCTACTCTAGATAATTGCTCCCACTTTCAATATGTATCCAGATTGAGACTTAGAGTCATCTAGATCAATGTAAAAAACTTGCATCGACGTAACTTTTTATGATGAACTCTTTTATCACCTCCATAACCGAGAAATATTTCCTTAGTCCTCTATGGATAATTTTGACCGCTGTCCAGTGATCTATTCCTAGATCACTATTGTACTCTCTTGCCAGAATGATGCTAAGGTATACAATAGGACTGGTAAACAACATAGCATACTTTATAGAACCTATGACTGAGGCATAGGGAATGACTTATCATTATCTTTCTATTTTCTGCTGTGTTCGGGTTTTGAGTCTTTACTCAACTTCACACCTTGCAACACAGGCAAGAACTCCTTCTTTGACTGTTCCATTTTGAACTACTTCAAAATCTTGTCAAGGTATGTACTAATTGAAATAACTTGTCAAGCGTCTTGATCTATCTCTATAGATCTTGATGCTCAATGTGTAAGCAGCTTCATCGAGGTCTTTCTTTGAAAAAATCCTTTCAAATACTCCTTTATGCTTTCCAGAAAATTCTACATTCTTTCCGATCAATAATATGTCATTCAAATATACTTATCAGAAATGTTTTAGTGCTCCCACTCACTTTCTTGTAAATACAGGCTTCACCGCAAGTCTGTATAAAACCATATACTTTGATCACTTTATCAAAGCATATATTCAAACTCCGAGATGCTTGCACCAGTCCATAGATGGATCGCTGGAGCTTGCTCACTTTGTTAGCACCTTTAGGTTCGACAAAACCTTATGGTTGCATCATATACAACTCTTCTTTTTAAGAAATCCATGAAGGATTACAGTTTTGACATCCATTTGCTAGATTTCATAAAATGCGGCAACTGCTAACATGATTCAGACAGACTTTTAAGCATTGATACGAGTGAGAAAATCTCATCATAGTCAACACCTTGGACTTGTCGAAAACACTTTGCGACAATTCGAGCTTTGTAGATAGTAACACTACTATGAGCGTACGTCTTCCTCCTGAAGATCCATTTATTCTTAAGGACTCACCAATCATCGGGCAAGTCAATCAAAGTCCATACTTTGTTCTCATACATGGATCCAATCTTAGATTTCATGGCCTCAAGCCATTTCGTGGAATCTGGGCTCATCATCGCTTCCTCATAGTTCGTAGGTTCGTCATGGTCAATTAACATGACCTCCAAAACAGGATTACCGTACCACTCTCGTGCGGATCTCACTCTGGTTGACCTACGATGTTCGGTAGTAACATGATCTGAAGTTACATGATCATCATCATTAGCTTCCCCACTAATTGGTGTAGGAGTCACAGAAATAGATTTCTGTGATGATCTACTTTCCAATAAGGGAGCAGGTACAGTTACCTCATCAAGTTCTACTTTCCTCCCACTCACTTCTTTAGAGAGAAACTCCTTCTCTAGGAAGGATCCATTCTCAACAACGAATGTCTTGCCTTCGGATCTGTGATAGAAGGTGTACCCAAGTGTCTCCTTTGGGTATCCTATGAAGACACATTTCTCCGATTTGGGTTTGAACTTATTAGGATGAAACCTTTTCTTATAAGCATCACAACCCCAAACTTTAAGAAACGACAACTTTGGTTTCTTGCCAAACCACAGTTCATACAGTGTCGTTTCAACGGATTTAGATGGTGCCCTTTTTAACATGAATGCAGTTGTCTTTAATGCATAACCCCAAAACTATAGTGGTTAATCGGTAAGAAACATCATAGATTGCACTATATCCAATAATAGTACGGTTATGACGTTCGGACACACCATTATGCTGTGGTGTTCCAGGTGGCATGATTTTGTGAAACTATTCCACATTGTTTTAATTGAAGTCCAAACTCGTAACTCAAATATTCGCCTCTACGATCAGATCGTAGAAACTTTATTTTCTTGTTACGATGATTTTCCACTTCACTCTGAAATTCTTTGAACTTTTCAAATTTTTCAGACTTATGTTTCTTCAAGTAGATATACCCATATCTTCTCAAATCATCTGTGAAGGTCAGAAAAATAATGATACCCACTGCGAGCCTCAACAATCATTGGAATGCATACATCAGTATGTATTATTTCCAACAAGTCTGTTGCTCGCTCCATTGTTCCAGAGAACGGAGTCTTAGTCATCTTGCCCATGAGGCATGGTTCGCAAGCATCAACTGATTCATAATCAAGTGATTCCAAAAGCCCATCGGCATGGATTTTCTTCATGCGCTTTACACCGATATGACCTAAACGGCAGTCTCACAAATAAGTTGCACTATCATTATCAACTTTCCATCTTTTGGCATCAATATTATGAATATGTGTATCACTATGATAGAGATCCAACAAACTATTTTCATTGGGTGTATGACCATCGAAGGTTTTATTCATGTAAACAAAACAACAATTATTTTCTGATTTTAAATGAATAATCGTATTGCAATAAACATGATCAAATCATATTCATGCTCAACGCAAACGCCAAATAACATTTATTTAGGTTTAACACTAATCCCGAAAGTACAGGGAGTGTGCGATGATGATCATATCAATCTTGGAACCACTTCCAACACACATCGTCACTTCACCCTTAACTAGTCTCTATTTATTCTGTAACTCCTGTTTCGAGTTACTAATATTTAGCAACCAAACAAGTATCAAATACCCAGGGCCTACTATAAATAATAGTAAGGTACATATCAATAACATGTATATCAAATATACCCTTACTTTGCCATCCTTCTTATCCACTAAATATTCAGGGCATTTCCACTTCCAGTGACCAGTCCCTTTGCAGTAGAAGCACTTAGTCTCAGGCTTAGGTCCAGACTTGGGTTTCTTCATTTGAGCAGCAACTTGCTTGCCATTCTTCTTGAAGTTCCCTTTCTTTCCCTTTGCCCTTTCTTGAAACTAGTGGTCTTGTTAATGATCAACACTTGATGCTCTTTCTTGATTTCTACCTTCATTGATTTCATCATCATGAAAAGCTTGGGAATCGTTTACGTCATCCCATGCATACTATAGTTCATCACGAAGTTCTACTAACTTGGTGATGGTGACTAGAGAATTCTGTCAATCACTATCTTATCTGGAAGATTAACTCCCACTTGATTCAAGCGATTGTAGTACCCAGACAATCTGAACACATGCTCACTGCTTAAGCTATTCTCCTCCATCTTTTAGCTATAGAACTTGTTGGAGACTTCATATCTCTCAACTCGGGTATTTGCTTGAAATATTAACTTCAACTCCTGGAACATCTCATATGATCCATGACGTTCAAAACGTCTTTGAAGTCCCGATTCTAAGCTGTTAAGCATGGTGCACTAAACTATCAAGTAGTCATCATATTGAGCTAGCCAAACGTTCATGACGTCTGCATCTGCTCCTGCAATAGGTCTGTCACCTAGCGGTGCATCAAGGACATAATTCTTCTGTGCAGTAATGAGAATAATCCTCAGATCACGGATCCAATCCGCATCATTGCTACTAACATTTTTCAACTTATTTTTCTCTAGGAACATATCAAAAATAAAACAGAGGAGCTAAACGCGAGCTATTGATCTACAACATAGATATGCGAATACTATCACGACTAAGTTCATGATAAATTAAAGTTCAATTAATCATATTACTTAAGAACTCCCACTTAGATAGACATCCCTCTAATCATCTAAGTGATCACGTGATCCATATCAACTAAACCATGACCGATCATCACGTGAAATGGAGTAGTTTTCAATGGTGAACATCACTATGTTGATCATATCTACTATATGATTCACGCTCGACCTTTCGGTCTTAGTGTTCCGAGGCCATATCTGCATATGCTAGGCTCGTCAAGTTTAACCCGAGTATTCCGCATGTGCAAAACTGGCTTGCACCCGTTGTAGATGGACGTAGAGGTTATCACACCCGATCATCACATGATGTCTCGGCATGACAAACTTTGGCAACGGTGCATACTCAGGGAGAACACTTTGATCTTGAAATTTAGTGAGAGATCATCTTATAATGCTACCGTCAAACAAAGCAGAATAAGATGCATAAAGGATAAACATCACATGCAATCAATATAAGTGATATGATATGGCCATCATCATCTTGTGCTTGTGATCTCCATCTCCGAAGCACCGTTATGATCACCATCGTCACCGGCGCAACACCTTGATCTCCAGTGTAGCATCGTTGTCGCCTCGCCAACTGTTGCTTCTATGACTATCGCCACCGCTTAGTGATAAAGTAAAGCGATTACAGGGCGATTGCATTGCATACAATAAAGTGACAACCATATGGCTCCTACCAGTTGCCGATAACTCCGTTACAAAACATGATCATCTCTTACAAAAATATAGCATCATGTCTTGACCATATCACATCACAACATGACCTACAAAAACAAGTTAGACGTCCTCTACTTTGTTGTTGCAAGTTTTACATGGCCGCTACGGCCTGAGAAAGAACCGTTCTTACCTACGCATCAAAACCAAAATGATATTTCGTCAAGTTGGTGTTGTTTTAACCTTCTCAAGGACCGGGCGTAGCCACACTCGGGTCGACTAAAGTTAGAGAAACTGACACCCGCCAGCCACCTATGTGGAAAGCACGTCGGTAGAACCAGTCTCGCGTAAGCGTACACGTAATGTCAGTCCGGGCCGCTTCATCCAACAATACCGCTGAACCAAAGTATGACATGCTGGTAAGCAGTATGACTTGTATCGCCCACAACTCACTTGTGTTCTACTCATGCATATAACATCAACGCATAAAACCAGGCTCTGTTACCACTGTTGGGGAACGTGGTAATTTCCAAAATTTCCTACGCACACGCAAGATCATGCTGATGCATAGCAACAAGAGGGGAGAGGGTCGTCCACGTACCCTCGTAGACCGTTAAGCGGAAGCGTTATGACAACGCGGTTGATGTAATCGTACGTCTTCACAATCGATCGATCCTCAGCACTGAACGTATGGCACCTCCGCGTTCAGCACACGTTTAGCTCGGTGACATCCCGCGAACTCACGATCCAGTAGAGCTTGGGGAAGAGTTTCTTCAGCACGACGGCGTGGTGATGATTATGATGAAGCTACCGCAGCAGGGCTTCGCCTAAACACTGCTACAGTATGACCGAGGTGGATTGTGGTGGAGGGGGCACCGCACACGGCTGGAGAGATCTCAATGATCAACTTGTGTGTCTAGAGGTTCCCCCTCCCCTCGTATATAAAGGAGCACGGGGGAGAGGCGGCCGGGCAGGAGGAGGCGCGCCAGGAGGAGTCCTACCTCCTAGTAGGAGTAGGACTCCTACTAGGAGGGGGAAAGAAGTGGGAGAGGGAGAGGAAATATGCCCTAGAGGCAATAATAAAGTTATTATTTATTTCCTTATATCATGATAAGTGTTTATTATTCATGCTAGAATTGTATTAACCGGAAACATAATACATGTGTGAATACATAGACAAACAGAGTGTCACTAGTATGCCTCTACTTGACTAGCTCGTTAATCAAAGATGGTTATGTTTCCTAACCATGAACAAAGAGTTGTTATTTGATTAACGGGATCACATCATTAGGTGAATGATCTGATTGACATGACCCATTCTATTAGCTTAGCACCCGATCGTTTAGTATGTTGCTATTGCTTTCTTCATGACTTATACATGTTCATATGACTACGAGATTATGCAACTCCCGTTTGCCGGAGGAACACTTTGTGTGCTACCAAACGTCACAACGTAACTGGGTGATTATAAAGGAGCTCTACAGGTGTCTCCAAAGGTAAATGTTGGGTTGGCGTATTTCGAGATTAGGATTTGTCACTCCGATTGTCGGAGAGGTATCTCTGGGCCCTCTCGGTAATGCACATCACATAAGCCTTGCAAGCATTGCAACTAATGAGTTAGTTGCGAGATGATGTATTACGAAACGAGTAAAGAGACTTGCCGGTAACGAGATTTGAACTAGGTATTGAGATACCGACGATCGAATCTCGGGCAAGTAACATACCGATGACAAAGGGAACAACGTATGTTGTTATGCGGTCTGACCGATAAAGATCTTCGTAGAATATGTAGGAGCCAATATGAGCATCCAGGTTCCGCTATTGGTTATTGACCGGAGACGTGTCTCGGTCATGTCTACATTGTTCTCGAACCCGTAGGGTCCGCACGCTTAAGGTTTTGATGACAGTTATATTATGAGTTTATGAGTTTTGATGTACCGAAGTTAGTTCGGAGTCCCGGATGTGATCACGGACATGACGAGGAGTCTCGAAATGGTTGAGACATAAAGATTAATATATTGGACGGCTATATTCGGACACCGGAAGTGTTCCGGGTGATTTCGGAGAAAACCGGAGAACTGGAGGGTTACCGGAACCCCCCGGGAGAAGTAATGGGCCATATGGGCCTTAGTGGAGAGAGAGAGGGGCAGTCAAAGGTGGGCCGCGCGCCTCCTCCCCCCTGGTCCGAATTGGACTAGGAGGGGGGGCGGCACCCCCCTTTCCCTCTCCCTCCCCACTGCTTTCCCCCTCCTAGTAGGAGTCCTACTCCTACTAGGAGGAGGACTCCTCCTTGGCGCGCCATAGAGGGCCGGCCGACCTCCTCCCCTTGATCCTTTATATACGGGGGCAGGGGCACCCCTAGACACACAAGTTGATCCACGTGATCATATTCTTAGCCGTGTGCGGTGCCCCCTTCCACCATAGTCCTCGATAATATTGTAGCGGTGCTTAGGCGAAGCCCTGCGACGGTAGTACATCAAGATCGTCACCACGCTGTCGTGCTGACGGAACTCTTCCCCGACACTTTGCTGGATCGGAGTCCGGGGATCGTCATCGAGCTGAACGTGTGCTAGAACTCGGAGGTGCCGTAGTTTCGGTGCTTGATCGGTTGGGCCGTGGAGACGTACGACTACATCAACCAAACGCTTCCGTTGTCGATCTACAAGGGTACGTAGACCACACTCTCCCCTCTCGTTGCTATGCATCACCATGATCTTGCGTGTGCATAGGATTTTTTTTTTTGAAATTACTACGTTCCCCAACAGTGGCATCCGAGCCTAGGTTTTATATGTTGATGTTATATGCACGAGTAGAACACAAGTGAGTTGTGGGCGATATAAGTCATACTGCTTACCAGCATGTCATACTTTGGTTCGGCGGTATTGTTGGACGAAGCGGCCCAGACCGACATTACGCGTACGCTTACGCGAGACCGGTTCTCCGGACGTGCTTTGCACATATGTGGCTTGCGGGTGACAGTTTCTCCAACTTTAGTTGAACCGAGTGTGGCTACGCCCGGTCCTTGCGAAGGTTAAAACAGCACCAACTTGACAAACTATCGTTGTGGTTTTAATGCGTAGGTAAGATTGGTTCTTGCTTAAGCCCGTAGCAGCCACGTAAAACTTGCAACAACAAAGTAGAGGACATCTAACTTGTTTTTGCAGGGCATGTTGTGATGTGATATGGTCAAGACATGATGCTAAATTTTATTGTATGAGATGATCATGTTTTGTAACCGAGTTATCGGCAACTGGCAGGAGCCATATGGTTGTCGCTTTATTGTATGCAATGCAATCGCGCTGTAATGCTTTACTTTATCACTAAGCGGTAGCGATAGTCGTGGAAGCATAAGATTGGCGTGACGACAACGATGCTACGATGGAGATCAAGGTGTCGCGCCGGTGATGATGGTGATCATGACGATGCTTCGATGGAGATCACAAGCACAAGATGATGATGGCCATATCATATCACTTATATTGATTGCATGTGATGTTTATCTTTTATGCATCTTATCTTGCTTTGATTGACGGTAGAATTATAAGATGATCTCTCACTAATTATCAAGAAGTGTTCTCCCTGAGTATGCACCGGTGCGAAAGTTCTTCATGCTGAGACACCACGTGATGATCGGGTGTGATAGGCTCTACGTTCAAATACAACGGGTGCAAAATAGTTGCACACGCGGAATACTCAGGTTATACTTGACGAGCCAAGCATATACAGATATGGCCTCGGAACACGGAGACCGAAAGGTTGAGCGTGAATCATATAGTAGATATGATCAACATAGTGATGTTCACCAATGAAACTACTCCATCTCACGTGATGATCGGACATGGTTTAGTTGATTTGGATCACGCAATCACTTAGAGGATTAGAGGGATGTCTATCTAAGTGGGAGTTCTTTAAGTAAAATTAATTGAACCTAAATTTATCATGAAACTTAGTACCTGATAGTATCTTGCTTGTTTATGCTTGATTGTAGATAGATGGCTCGTGTTGTTGTTTCGTTGAATTTTAATGCGTTCCTTGAGAAAGCAAAGTTGAAAGATGATGGTAGCAATTACACGGACTGGGTCCGTAACTTGAGGATTATCCTCATTGCTGCACAGAAGAATTACGTCCCGGAAGTACCGCTGGGTGCCAGGCCTGCCGCTGGAGCAACACCAGATGTTATGAACGTCTGGCAGAGCAAAGCTAATGACTACTCGATAGTTCAGTGTGCCATGCTTTACGGCTTAGAATCGGGACTTCAACGACGTTTTGAACGTCATGGAGCATATGAGATGTTCCAGGAGTTGAAGTTAATATTTCAAGCAAATGCCCGGATTGAGAGATATGAAGTCTCCAATAAGTTCTATAACTGCAAGATGGAGGAGAACAGTTCTGTCAGTGAGCATATACTCAAAATGTCTGGGTATAATAATCACTTGATTCAATTGGGAGTTAATCTTCCAGATGATTGCGTCATTGACAGAATTCTCCAATCACTGCCACCAAGCTACAAGAGCTTCGTGATGAACTATAATATGCAAGGGATGAATAAGACTATTCCCGAGATCTTCGCAATGCTGAAAGCTGCGGAGGTAGAAATCAAGAAGGAGCATCAAGTGTTGATGGTCAACAAGACCACTAGTTTCAAGAAAAAGGGCAAAGGGAAGAAGAAGGGGAACTTCAAAAAGAACAGCAAGCAAGTTGCTACTCAAGAGAAGAAACCCAAACCTGGACCTAAGCCTGAAACTGAGTGCTTCTACTGCAAGCAGACTGGTCACTGGAAGCGGAACTGCCCCAAGTATTTGGCGGATAAGAAGGATGGCAAGGTGAACAAAGGTATATGTGATATACATGTTATTGATGTGTACCTTACTAATGCTCGCAGTAGCACCTGGGTATTTGATACTGGTTCTGTTGCTAATATTTGCAACTCGAAACAGGGACTACGGATTAAGCGAAGATTGGCTAAGGACGAGGTGACGATGCGCGTGGGAAACGGTTCCAAAGTCGATGTGATCGCAGTCGGCACGCTACCTCTACATCTACCTTCGGGATTAATATTAGACCTAAATAATTGTTATTTGGTGCCAGCGTTAAGCATGAACATTATATCTGAATCTTGTTTGATGCGAGACGGTTATTCATTTAAATCTGAGAATAATGGTTGTTCTATTTATATGAGTAATATCTTTTATGGTCATGCACCCTTAAAGAGTGGTCTATTTTTGTTGAATCTCGATAGTAGTGACGCACATATTCATAGTGTTGAAGCCAAAAGATGCAGAGTTGATAATGATAGTGCAACTTATTTGTGGCACTGCCGTTTAGGTCATATCGGTGTAAAGCGCATGAAGAAACTCCATACTGATGGACTTTTGGAACCACTTGATTATGAATCACTTGGTACTTGCGAACCGTGCCTCATAGGCAAGATGACTAAAACACCGTTCTCCGGTACTATGGAGAGAGCAACAGATTTGTTGGAAATCATACATACAGATGTATGTGGTCCGATGAATATTGAGGCTCGTGGCGGATATCGTTATTTTCTCACCTTCACAGATGACTTAAGCAGATATGGGTATATCTACTTAATGAAACACAAGTCTGAAACATTTGAAAAGTTCAAATAATTTCAGAGTGAAGTAGAAAATCATCGTAATAAGAAAATAAAATTCCTACGATCTGATCGTGGAGGAGAATATTTGAGTTATGAGTTTGGTGTACATTTGAAAAATTGTGGAATAGTTTCGCAACTCACGCCACCCGGAACACCACAGCGTAATGGTGTGTCCGAACGTCGTAATCGTACTTTACTAGATATGGTGCGATCTATGATGTCTCTTACTGATTTACCGCTATCGTTTTGGGGATACGCTCTAGAGACGGCCGCATTCACGTTAAATAGGGCACCATCAAAATCCGTTGAGACGACGCCTTATGAACTGTGGTTTGGCAAGAAACCAAAGTTGTCGTTTCTGAAAGTTTGGGGCTGCGATGCTTATGTGAAAAAGCTTCAACCTGATAAGCTCAAACCCAAATCGGAGAAATGTGTCTTCATAGGATATCCAAAGGAGACTATTGGATACACCTTCTATCACAGATCCGAAGGCAAGACTTTTGTTGCTAAGTTCGGAAACTTTCTAGAGAAGGAGTTTCTCTCGAAAGAAGTGAGTGGGAGGAAAGTAGAACTTGACGAGGTAACTGTACCTGCTCCCTTATCGGAAAGTAGTGCATCACAGAAAACTATTTCTGTAACACCTACACCAGTTAGTGAGGAAGCTAATGATGATGATCATGAAACTTCAGAACAAGATACTACTGAACCTCATAGATCAACCAGAGTGAGATCCGCGCCAGAGTGGTACGGTAATCCTGTTCTAGAAGTCATGCTACTAGATCATGATGAACCTACGAACTATGAAGAAGCAATGATGAGCCCAGATTCCGCAAAATGGCTTGAAGCCATGAAATCTGAGATGGGATCCATGTATGAGAACAAAGTATGGACTTTGGTTGACTTGCCCGATGATCGGCAAGCAATTGAGAATAAATGGATCTTCAAGAAGAAGACTGACGCTGACGGTAATATTACTGTCTACAAAGCTCGACTTGTCACAAAAGGTTTTCGACAAGTTCAAGGGATTGACTATGATGAGACCTTCTCACCCGTAGCGATGCTTAAGTCTGTCCGAATCATGTTAGCAATTGCCGCATTTTATGATTATGAAATTTGGCAGATGGATGTCAAAACTACATTCTTGAATGGATTTCCGGAAGAAGAGTTGTATATGATGCAACCAGAAGGTTTTGTCGATCCAAAGGGAGCTAACAAAGTGTGCAAGCTCCAGCGATCCATTTATGGACTGGTGCAAGCTCTCGGAGTTGGAATAAACGCTTTGATAGTGTGATCAAAGCATTTGGTTTTATACAGACTTTTGGAGAAGCCTGTATTTACAAGAAAGTGAGTGGGAGCTCTGTAGCATTTCTGATATTATATGTGGATGACATATTACTAATTGGAAATGATATAGAATTTCTGGATAGCATAAAGGGATACTTGAATAAGAGTTTTTCAATGAAAGACCTCGGTGAAGCTGCTTACATATTAGGCATTAAGATCTATAGAGATAGATCAAGATGCTTAATTGGACTTTCACAAACCACATACCTTGACAAAGTTTTGAAGAAGTTCAAAATGGATCAAGCAAAGAAAGGGTTCTTGCCTGTGTTACAAGGTTTGAAGTTGAGTAAGACTCAATGCCCTACCACTGCAGAAGATAGAGAGAAAATGAAAGATGTTCCCTATGCTTCAGCCATAGGCTCTATCATGTATGCAATGCTGTGTACCAGACCTGATGTGTGCCTTGCTATAAGTCTAGCAGGGAGGTACCAAAGTAATCCAGGAGTGGATCACTGGACAGCGGTCAAGAACATCCTGAAATACCTGAAAAGGACTAAGGATATGTTTCTCATATATGGAGGTGACAAAGAGCTCATCGTAAAAGGTTACGTTGATGCAAGCTTTGACACTGATCCGGACGATTCTAAAATCGCAAACCAGGTACGTGTTTATATTAAACGGTGGAGCTGTCAGTTGGTGCAGTTCTAAACAAAGCATTGTAGCGGATCTACATGTGAAGCGGAGTACATAGCTGCTTCGGAAGCAGCAAATGAAGGAGTCTGGATGAAGGAGTTCATATCCGATCTAGGTGTCATACCTAGTGCATCGGGTCCAATGAAAATCTTTTGTGACAATACTGGTGCAATTGCCTTGGCAAAGGAATCCAGGTTTCACAAGAGAACCAAGCACATCAAGAGACGCTTCAATTCCATCCGGGATCTAGTCCAGGTGGGAGACATAGAGATTTGCAAGATACATACGGATCTGAATGTTGCAGACCCGTTGACTAAGCCTCTTCCACGAGCAAAACATGATCAGCACCAAGGCTCCATGGGTGTTAGAATCATTACTGTGTAATCTAGATTATTGACTCTAGTGCAAGTGGGAGACTGAAGGAAATATGCCCTAGAGGCAATAATAAAGTTATTATTTATTTCCTTATATCATGATAAATGTTTATTATTCATGCTAGAATT